>NC_137280.1:18627500-19337500 GCF_054371585.1 Giraffa tippelskirchi
CTCTCATCCCCACATCAGAGGTGAGGGATCTGAGGCAGAGAGGGATTGAAGATCACCCTCAAGTTTGAGAGGGTTCAGAGCCAGGATGGGAACTCAGGCAGTATGGTTCCAACGGCCACACTTCAGTCAAGAAAAGACATTGCGTAGGCTGGATGTTTCTGGAGTCTCAGAGGAGTTGCAAACTGTGACAGAAGAAAGGGGCTTCTGAGGAATACTACTGAGTCAACCCTAAGCAGAGGAGGTGCAAGTAGAGCTTGGAAGTCCTTTTTAACAATGTCTGGTTAACAGATGTCTGTGAACAGACTTGGATCCAAGAGCCACCGGGCTCCAGCCTCCATCTCCTCCTGTGTTTCCCCATCCAGCCAACACACACGCGTGAGTCAATAAAGGAAGTTCATGACCGGAAGAAACAGAGCCTTCCCTCTCACCTCCCAGCCTCCACGCTCTCCCCACCACACTCAGACGTTTCTTGTCATCCTATTGCTGTGAGGTGTTGAGGGGGTGGAATGGTGACCCAAGGGGGCTGGAGTGACAGAGACACTCTGAGAAATGCCCAAGAGAAGGAAGGCTTGAGCCCTCTGTGGGAGATATCTAAGAAGGGCTAAGGGGGCAGGGACAAGTCACCCGGGAGTAGGCGTGGGGCATCATGGCAGCCTACATTCTCCAGTTTAACCAAACACAACCCACCACACAGGCTGGTTTGAGAGGGTGGTTTGCAGTCTGTCAGGAATTACCAAATGAGCCATCCGAGAGCAGGGACCAGGGACAATCCCCAACGTACTGCCGAGACCACCACAGTCTTGCCTGAGCGCTCCCTCAGCTCTGTGAGAGGAGGATTGAGAGCCCAGGAGATGGGGTTCCTGGTGTGGACACAGAGAAGTACAGCCGTTTCCTTTCAGCATGATTTTCTAGTGGAAATTTTACAGTCATGAGCCAAGTCTTGGGGGTAGCAGAGGAGGCAGGAACCTGACACAGTAGAAAAACAGAGTTGACAGTAGCTATTTCCTCCTGAACTAGATCGGAACTCTCCTGGGCCGCAAAGAGGCACAGAATGGACCCAGGCTTAAGACTCAGAGAGGTCTGGCTGGGAACTCTGAGGCTAGCATTTCTGTGTGACCTGAGAGAGATTCCATGACTTCTCTGGGCCTCAGTTTCATCTTCTGTAAAAATGGGACTAAAAGCACCTCAGAGGAGATACTTATCAAAGGCAGGCTCTCTCACAAGCTGTCCTCCCTTCCTGCCTTTCTCAGCACCCCAGTGAGTGCTCCCATCCAACATTTCAAGCTGAAACTTCCCAGGGCAGGCCTGCCCCTTTTCCTCTCCCGCCCTCTCCCCTCCTTGTTTGCTGAGAAAGGACACAAGAACAGCTCCCACACAGCTCTGGGAGGAAGGCCCCTGAGCAGGGCTAGCAGAGCAGGGGGCCTAAAGGGCTGGAGGGTCTTCGGCTGGCCCAGAGGCCTCAGGCAGGCAGGCTCCACTCACCTTCAGGGGAGAGATCGCAGGACCCTCACTCAGGGGTTTCCCCGGGCTCCTGGGGGATCAGACCCCTCCCCAGGGGACCTGTGGGCAGCACACACAACTAGTCGCCCAGCGAATGCCCACGGATTGGCACCTTAGCCTTGCAGGAAAGGCCCGTGGGCATTCGATGACCTCAGCCCCAGAGAATGTGGGGCAATTCCGCGTCGGGCCTGAAGGAGAGGTCAGTACAGGCTGGCCAGTCTACCGGGTCAGCTGAGGTGTGGCTCAGTGTTACTATACCCCGAGGGCGTCAGGGCGACCTCTCAAGCCCACGGGAGATGGCCTGCGGTGCGGTCTGGGGGCCCTGGCACACTTGTAGATGTGTTGGCAGCTGCCTGGAGAAGCCTGAATTGTTTCCAGGTTGTTTTCCAAGCTTCCTTCTGCAGCTGCTGGGCCCTGCCTATTCCCTCCAGGGAGGCAGAGCTCCGAGAAGAGGCCCAAAGCCTTTTCCCAGGGCCCTGGGAGGCAGGCCTGGAGCCAGAGGCCTGGTCTCCCTGGAGTCTCTGACACCAGGCACCAGGCAAACAGGCCAGACTCTTTTCCAGAAGTCACTTCTCTGCCTTCCGCTACTGGGGTGGATGGGAGGCCCATCCAAGGTGGCCAGATTGAGCAAATGAAAATACATGATGCCAGCTCAATTTGAATCTCAGTTCAACAATGAACAATTTTTTTTTCATATAGGTATGTCCCATGCAATATTTGGACCATGCTTTTATACTGACAAAATGCTCGTTGTTTTATCTAGAATTTACACGCAACAGGCCATCTTGTATTTTATCTGGCAACCCTGGCCTCACCTTATTCTTTAAATTCTAAGAATATCCCCCTTCTCTGCTTCTTATCTGGGAGGAGATATTTGAACCTTAGGGCACCCTGGTTATTTTTCATGTTATTGTGGATTTAACCTGGTTTTAAAACTCTGGAATATCACTGACATTTGTAAACATTTTTGAAGCTGATCTATTTTATTAACTGGCTCAGACAGTAAAGAGTCTGCCTGCAATGCAGGAGACCCAGATCCCTGGGAGAAGAGAATGGCAACCCACTCCAGTATTCTTGCCTGGAGAATTCCATGAATAGAGGTACAGTCCAGGGGGTTACAAAGAGTTGGACATGACTAAGTGACTAACACTTTCATTTTTCATTTCACAGTCACCTACTGTAATAAAAACCTCCAAAAATTTTTAAAAATCAAAAATTTCCAATGGATAATTTATTTTCCTTCACATTTCTTTCTTACTTTTGTTACTCTTGTATGTTCTGGAAATGTCCTGCTAGTATATAGGAAAGCATCCTATTCTTACCTTATTATCAGTGCTAAAGGAAAATACTCTTTACCTTTCTCTTCTGTTCCTTTTAAGAAAAGCCCACCTACCACAATGTACCCTGTTTCCCTTTGAAAAGAGAGGCTGCTAGGTTAGTTCCATCTCTCTCAAAAGGGGAGCTCACAGATGAATGACAGACACCCCTCATGTGTGGACACTGTTGAAATTACTCTCTGGACTTGGAATGTCCTAAGGGCCAGGGCCAGAGAAGATGTCCAGTGAGGCATGCTTGGGGCTTTGGAAATGTGTCTCATTCACTTTTGTCTCCTTCTGCTCTTTTTCCCGCAACCCCCCACCCCGCCCCCCACTCAAAGTATTAGAAGTAGCAACACTCCAACATCAATGGCACAGGGGTGGACACAGGTATAGAAGTTTAAGGGCTCTGCCTCTGGGTGTCATGGCAGGGACCTGAGTGTGTGTTAGTTGCTCAGTCGTGTCTGACTCTTTGTGACCCCACGGACTGTATCCTGCCAGGCTCCTCTGTCCCTGGGATTCTCCAAGCAGAAATACTGGAGTGGGTTGCCATTCCCTTCTCCAGGAGCTCTTCCTGACTCAGGGATTGAACCCAGGTCTTCTGCACTGCAGGCAGATTTTTTTTACTGTCTGAGCCACCAGGGAAACCCCTAATGCAACACAGAGGCTCTTAACACGGAGGGTCTGCCCTGGCAGCCCCTCGGCCCCTCCAAGACCCAGCTGTTCCTCTGGGTCCCTGGGGAAGAACCTTTGGGAACATCCAGCCCTCTCCAGGCAGCACGCTGGCAAGGGCCCAGCCTGGGGCCCTCCCTGCCTCACAGGGGAGCCAATGCCCGCCCTGCCCAGCATCCTCTGACGCAAGCTGTCCTCAGCCACACCAGGCAGGGCCTCCTGGGCCAGCCCGCACCACTCCCTCCCTCCTCCCCCCTGCCTCCTCCCACGCCGCCCTCCCAGGATTCCTGAGGACTTTGTCAGGGGTGCCTCACACCAACATCACACCCACCTTGGCTCACAGAGAGTGTGAGACAATGTATCTGCCACCCAGGTGTGGCTCTGGTGAGCTCCCAGGTTGCCACCTGGGCAAATGACTTAATAGCACTCACCCACCTGCCCCGCAGCCTGGCCGGGAGGTTTTCCCCCATCTTGCATCATCTTCTTCCATCTCTTAGGGAGCAAAGTGGCTAAGCTCTCAGTCTCAGATTGAAATAGCTGGGTTCTAACCCTGGCTCTCTCACCCACTAAGTGGTTGCTTGACCTCTCAGTATCTCCATTGTCTTACCTGTGAAAGGGAGGAAATCATCAGCTCTGCTTCCTAAGGCTGCTTCGAGGATGAAATGAGGCAAGTAAGGAGCATGTAAGGAGCTCAGAAAAATTCCTGGCACATAGTAAATGCTTATTAAATGTTAGCTGTTCACCATTTTCTAGACTTGCCAGATGTCTTCTGTGGTCACTGCCTTTTGGTCTCTGCAGTGGGCAGCACACAACACCAGGCACTAAAGGGGAGACAAAACATCAACATGGTTGTTCTTATTCTCTGCTTTAGGGTCCCCTTGGAGAAAATCGGAAAGCACCTACATAGTAGACTCCTCTTGTGCTTTGTGGCCACTTTCCCATGAATCCTTTGAATGTTCTTCCTGTATTTGGGTAAAATCCCACATTAGACGCCCATCCTCCCCAAGGTGAGAAGCCAGAAACTGAATTTCCCAGCCTGCCCTGCAGGTTCATGACCCAGGTTCTACCAATCAGATACATTCACCAGAGACCTTGAAGAAGCAGGAGACTGCAGATACCTCAAAGGCAACTGACTCGCCTTCGTACTTTCCTACACATCTCTGTAGAGGTTGTTATGACTTGAATTGTGTCCACCTCCCAGAAAAGAAAGCACACTGGAGTCCTAACCCTTTGTACTTCAGAACATGACCTTTGTTGAGGATAAAGTCTTTCCAGAGATAATCAAGTTAATAAGGCCATTAGGGTGGGCTCTAATTTTATACGAGTGGTGTCTTTATAAAAAGGGGAAATTTGGACACAGACACACAGGGAGAACACCAAGTGAAGACGCAGGGAGAAATTGGGGTGACTCAGAGCGAACCAACCTCGCCAAGACCTTGATCTTGGATTGCTAAAGTCTAGAACTGTGAGAAAATAACATTTCTGTTGCTTAAGCCACCCAATCTGTGGTGCTCTGTTACAGCAGCATAGGAAATGAGTGCAGAGAAGCTCCCAGGCTTTTGTGTCAAATGTAAGCTTCTGAGAGCAGGAAATGTTGTTTATTTTCCAGCACCTAGATGCGTGCCAAAGAAATATATGTTCAATACATGAATGTCTTCTTCATAGTTCACAGCACAGGACAGAGAAAACCCCTATGTTCAAAGACTGCCCACTTCTCATCCACTACCGCAGGCTTCAACGGTGGTCAGAGGACCATGCCTGCCCAGCCCCCTTGCAGAGGCCGCAGGGCCCTAGGGATGCAGCAGGGCTGCAGGAGCTGTGTGGACCGCCCTGCGACCCTGCGGCTCTCGGCCTGACTGATTGCTGAAGAGAGCATAGAAATAGTATTCTAACACTTAACTTTTTTTCATTTGATTTTTACCTTTTTTATTGGAGTAGAGTTGATTTACCAACTCTTTCCTTGTAAAACCCAAAGCCCACGAGGCCCAGGGAAGGTATCAATAACTTCCTGACCCATCTTTTTCCATGGCACGGGATAGCCGTCCCAAGGGATCCGTGAGCATCAGAAAAGATGTACTGTGGTCAGTACAACGGTTCTTGTTACATGTTGCCAGGCCTGACTTCTTCGGGGCCTAGTCTAACTTCTTTGAGGCAACGGTCTGGGGGAAGTGGAAGGGTCTGCACAACAGAGTTGACTAGTTGAGTATGGTTGGGCAGGACCTTCTCTTTAGACTGGGAGCTAATGAATGCATGTGTGTGTGTGTGTGTGTGTGTGTGTGTGTGTGAGCACACACATGAGTGTGTCTGTGGTGGGGGAGGGGAGTGGACCTAGGAAGGCTCTTTCTCAGAGGAAGAAAAGGCAGATGCCCATGTCCTGTGGAGTTAAGCGGCCTGTCCAGGCCTTTCTCCTTCCTCATGTGCAGACCAGAGGATCAGGGGGGCTGAAGTCACCCAGACGGGTCACCAGGAGTCTACAGTGGGGGGGGCCGGCGGGGAGGAGGCCCTGCCCAGCAGGCTTCAGCCTCCAGGCCACACCCAGGACGGTCTGGGAACGGGCCTCCTCCTCTGTCAGGAAACGTGGGCCTCCCGCTTGCACATGGGGCAGGCGTGTCCCTCACATGGAGCCCTTTGTGCCCAGGGGGGAGAACGCTGGCTCCGGTTTGTTCTGGTGGTCGCCCAGACCCTGCCCACCTGCAGCCACCCCACCCAGGGGCTCCCTGCCTTTCTTCTCCAGCCGCCCCACCCTTCCTCACAGCCTGCAGCCGCCCTGCGGAAGGCAGGGCACTAGGGAGGAGGCCTGGGCTCCGCCGGAAGGGCAACCTTGGGAGCTGCTGGCTGGAGACCTGGGATGACTCCGAGGACCGCTCCTGGGGAGGAGAGGGCTCTGGGGCCGGCTCCCTAGGCTGACAGAACAGTAGCTGCAGACGGCCCTCACCCCATGAGCACCGGGGCCTGGAGAGATCTCCGAGGCAGAAAAGCGCTTCCTGCTCACCCGGCCCGGGTCAGGCAGGAGACAGCACAATCCCGCTCGTTGCTGGGGAGACACTATTACTGGAGGAGGTCCATGAATAGCTGCAACCGTTCATGTTCCTCTAAAAAATGAAAAAAAAAAAAAAACACGACAAATCTCAGGCTTGTCGGAGCCTTCCTCCCTCGCTGTCGGCTCCCATTATGAATTCGTGGCACTTTCTGTTGAGAGTTAATTACATGTTGTATGAAAGATACAGGGCTTCTTTTGACATTTCTTTGCCTCGATGGGCCCTAACCCTTTTGGCAGCCTTCCCGAGCTCCCTCCCAGTGCCGCAGGGAAGAAGGCCCGTCTGGCCCGGCCTCCCCAGCTCCCCACTCTCAGCCGGAAGGCTGGGGGCCTCCCTGAACTGGTGAGTGGACAAGGGTCCTGCCCACCCAGCTCTCATTTCCCATCCACTCCGGCCAGAGCGCTGGCGATTACGACACACCTGAAGGTGTTATTGAAAGGTGGCCACGCACTTTGCCCACCTTTTTCTCCCCTGCCCTCCTCCCACCCAAACAGGTCGGGTCAGGCACAGGGCGACCTGCTTCCTGAAGCCTGAAGCCATCACTCTAGAGAGGGCCCCGGGAGGGGACATGCCCCTGCCAGGCTGAGGCAGAGTTCCACAGCTGCTGTAGTTCTCAGTTCTTTTTTTTTTTTCTTCTCGTGGCTCCCACACGTAGCTGCAGTCTTCATTCTCAGGATATTTCGTTCTCCCGATGGCTCATCTTTTCTCCCTGAAGCAACAAGTGTGGACTAATACCCTGGATGCTGGCCTTCTTGTGGTGTTGAGTTTCACCTACTGACGAGATGGCTAATTGCACAACTGCCTCCCTTTTCTCCCCTCACCAGAAGCTATAGCTCCTCTGGGTCTGGACAAGTCACAGCCCACAGGACCAGGAGGGTGTTCTCAGCCAGCCCCTGCTCTAAGCCGGGACGCACCTCAAAATGGAGAACTTTCCACTGTCTTCCAACATCATTCCCTTAAACCCATCAATAAAGGCACCTCAGTTCAGTTCAGTCGCTCAGTCGTGTCCAACTCTTTGCAACACCATGGACTGCAGTACGCCAGGCCTCCCTGTCCATCACCAACTCCCCCCAGAGCTTACTCAAACTCATGTCCATCGAGTTGGTGATGCCATCCAACCATCTCCTCCTCTGTCATCCCCTTCTCCTCCTGCCTTCAATCTTTCCCAGCATCAGGGTCTTTTCCAATGAGTCAGTTCTTCCCATCAAGTGGCCAAAGTATTAGAGCTTCAGCTTCAGGTTGTGAGTTAAAAGTGATCACATCTATAAGTACGATGCTGAACTAACAGCATGTGGAATACATGCTTGGTAATAGGGCACAGCTTTTCCTGTGGGGTGACATTCTCCTGCAAGTACATTTGTTAATTCCAACCTAGGCTAGGGGCTTCCCTGGTGGCTCAGACAGTAAAGAATCTTCCTGCAATGCAGGTTAGACCTGGGTTCAATCTCAGGGTCAGGAAGATCCCCTGAAGAAGTGAATGGCAACCTACTCCAATATTCTTGCCTGAACAATCCTACGGACAGAGGAGCCTGGCGGGCTACAATCAACAGGGCTGCAGAGAGTCAGACACGACTGAGGGACTAACACTTTATCACTTATCAGGCTAGAGTCTGGAATGTTAACTCGTTTTCATTATTAGCCTAACATAAATTAAGACCCACCACTTGCTGTTGCTTAATTCCAAAATAAAATGTAATTATGCATTTTCTATTCTTTTGAATATTTGGTTTGTGGCTTCCTGTCCTAGGGACAACCAAGAGTGAACTTTATAAAAAGAATAACTTCTCTGTTTATTTGGTTTTATTCCTCAAAACGACTGAGGTGAGAAACCATGCTGGATCCATGCTGGATTACTGATGAGTGGGTTGTCCCTAGCCTCTAAGATAAGGGGAATTCAAACTGAAGTGTGCAGAGCCTGTAAGAATGCAAATTTCTGGGCCCAGTTTAGTAGGCCTGGGGTGGGGCCTAGAATTCTGCATTTTTAAATAAGCATTATGGGTAATTCTGAGGCAAGGAGCCATCCAACTACATGTTGAGACATTCTAGAGAGGTTACAGCTGTGGCTTATAAACCCAGAAATCAGCTGGACACCCGGCAGCTGCTACTCTCCTCCCAGCCAGAACTTTCCTGGAATGTATATTCCAGGAAACTATTTATATATCTATTTTTAAAATAACATTAGGGCTTTTTTCTCTTTGGTTATCAAGCTAATGCAGAGAACATATATAGCTTCATAATAATAATTTTTTAAAAAATCACTCATAATCTCTGCCAAGGGGGGAGACTGTTCACATTATATTGATTCTTTTCTTCCGTGTCCATTTTTAAAATAAAGTTGACAACATACGGAATATATTTCATTTTTTCCATGTTTCAAATTTTTTTTTCCTGGAAATATCATTTCTAAAAGTTATTAGCACCCCCTCATGTGGGATGCGGCTTATTTTAATAACCATCCTTAACTGTTAAGACTTTGAAGTTGTTTCTAACAAACAGCACTGAGAAGACGACTGTACATTAAGTTTTACCAACATTTTTGATGCCTTTCTCCAGCTGGATTCCTAGTGGTACGTCACTAGATTAAAGGATATGAGTGTTCCTGTGACTCCTGACAGGTGGAAGCTAACTTGCTGTTTCAATCTGCCCCCTTGCTGGCACAGCGCAAGATACCCATGTTGACTACCCTCTTGGCCTGTGCAGCAGCCCGTTTATCAAAGGCATCACTCTTACCACATGTTACGGGCTGAACTGTTTTCCCTTAGAAGATAGTGTGAAATCCTAAGCCCCTCTCCCCGGCCAGTATCTGTGAATGCGACCTTATTTGGAAACAGGGTCTTTGCTGGTGTAATTAAATTAAGAAGAGGCGATTAGAGGACTTCTCTGATGGTCCAGTGGCTGAGACTCCATGATGCCAAAGCAGGAGGCCTGGTTCAATCTCTAATCAGGGAACTAGATCCCACATGCTGCCCACATGCTGCAACTAAAGACCCTGTGTGCCACAACTAAGACCCTGTGGAGCCAAACAGGGTGGCGCTAGAGATGAAGAACCCGCCTGCCAATGCAGGAGACATAAGAGACGTGGGTTCGATCCCTGGATCAGGAAAACCCCCTGAAGGAGTGCATGGCAACTCACTCCAGTATTCTTGCCTGAAGAGTCCCTTGGACAGAGGATCCTGGTGGGCTACAGTCCACAGGGTCGCACAGAGTTGGACACAACTGAAGCGACTTAGCATGCACAAATAAATTGAAATAAATATTAAAAAAAAAACAAAAACAAAGCAGAGGCTATTAGGGTGGGCCCTTATTCAGTGTGACAGGGGTTCTAACAAAGAGACCGCCATGTGAAGATGCACACACAATGCCATGTGCTAACAGAGGCAGAAATTGAAGTGATGTAGCTGCAGGCCAAGGAATGCCAAGGATTGCAGGAGGTGTTGAAAGAGCCTAATAAACGCTTATTCATTGAGTCAAATCCAAGAGTTTGAAGAAAAAGTGCAGAGTTTATATTCCGGGTACCCCTGTGCCAGGTGAGATGTGACCCTGAGGGAAAACACTAAATCAGACCCTGCTCCGGGGAGTGATGGGTCCAGAGGCTCACTCCGAGCCCTGGACTTACCTGAGGGCCGTTCCTTCCAGGGCCCTTAGGGGCCTTCCTAGGAAGAGACAGGGAAGGATTCTACCCAGTCTCAGAGGGAACAGGGCCCTGCTGATAACTCCAGCCTCTAGAACTCTGAGCAAATACATTTCTGTTGTTTTAAGACACCCAGTTTGCGGTGCTTGGTTATGGAGTTCTAGAAGAATATACGATTCATTCTATGGACTGGTGTCAGATGGGCCAGAAAGAGCTGAAAGTGAAAGTGTTAGTCACTCAGTTGTGTCCATCTCTTTGCCACCCCATGGACTGTAGCCGGCCAGGCTCCTCTGTCCTCGGGATTCTCCAGGCAAGAATACTGGAGTGGGTTGCCATGTCCTCCTCCAGGGGGGTCTTCCCGATCCAGAGATTGAACTTGGGTCTTCTGCATTGCAGGCAGATTCTTTACTGTTTGAGCCACCAGGGAAGCCCAGAAAGAGCTGAGGTGAGGTGCAAAGGACAGTTATTACTCCCCCTCCCAATGGTGCCCAATGCAGCCCATCAATCTGTCCTTCCTGGGAACATGATCTGCTTCCATTCACAGAAGCAAGAGTCCAGGGCCCGGCGTGAGGCTCTGGACCCATCACCCACTGGAGCAGGGTCTGATTTACTGTTTTCCCTCAGGGTCACATTTCACCTGGCACAGGGGTACCCAGAATATAAACTTTGGACTTTTTCTTCAAACTCTTGGATTTAACTCAATGAATAAGCATTTATTAGGCTCTTTCAACACCTCCTGCATTAAAGGGTCAAACATGCCAATATCCGGGCAAAGGTCATCTTTGTCACTGATTAGGCCTCAGAATGATTCATTATCAGGTTTCTCTCAGGCCTGAAATCCACCATTGGTTGGCAGATTATGCTGCCCTTAAATTCCTTACCTCTCCTAGAGATGTTGGTCTTTTTGCTCCAGTGGCTTCTGAAAAATAGCTCAACATTCTCTCAATTTGACTTTCTTGACCCTGGACAGAACCTAGACCTAAAGAACCCCAATGGAGAAGATTATACACTTAAGGAAGTTGTTACCTCCAACAATTAAAAAACATTTAATTTTTATCGGAGTGTAGTTGATTTACAATGCTGTGATAGTTTCAGGTGTATACTGGGCACCCACGGGGCTGTCAATTACTTCCTCTGGTCCTCCAAACAGCCCTAAGAAGTAGCTATAAGGATCGCGATTTTACAGGAGAAGAAACCTAGGCACAGAGAGATCAGCTAGAACCACATTTTCTCACACAGGGTCCCTGGCCCTCTGCTCCACTGGTCAAGGACAAGCGGAGACGGTTAGCTTTTCAGTGGAGTGACAAATGCTACCGTGCGGTGCCAGATGTTTTGAGGAGTTATGCCAAACCCTGCCAAATCCTTTGAGGCAGATGTTCCTAGTTTGGCTCCGTTTCCTCTCCAACTTTTCTGGCATGTGCAGTGATACAGAACTTGGTTACACGACTCCCTGAAAACAGACTGATCTCTGCCAATTCATCTCCTAATGTCGTATCTCACTTTCAATATATCCATTCCCCAAAAGTTGCGAGGAAAACGAGCCCTCCAAATGAATACGAGGAATCTCATATTCAACGACACGCTTGGAAAACGTTTTGTGAAGGACGGTAGCCCCTACTTTATCTGTTGTAGGATTGCAGAATTTACACGACACATTAGCTTCAGCTAGGGCCACCTGCGTTCCTGGGTGCACATGTCGTCAATGGGCGGGTTGGCTTTAGTGAGGTACACTTAGATCCCATCGACCCTCTGCCTAGTGGCAGTGTTAGCCACTCAGTCGTGTCCGACTCTTTGTGACCCCATGGACTGTAGCCCGCCAGGCTCCTCTGTTCCTGGGATTCTCCAGGCAAGAGTACTGGAGTGGGTTGCCATTCCCTCCTCCAGGGGATCTTCCAGGCCCAGGGTTCGAACCGGGGTCTCCTGCACTGCAGGCAGACTCCCTACCGCTTGAACCACCAGGGGAGCCCATAGGGAAGGTTCTAAGGGGAGGTGCATAGGCTCTTCCTGCTGAGCAGCTTCCAGGGGTCCATCAGGTGAACAAGCCAGGGTCACAAAGGCTGAGCTGAATCATGAGGCAAAGGGCAGGGTGGGTCAAAACCCAGGATAAGGCTCTCGTGGAGGCAGCAGACACAGCAAACAGCAAGCGCCCTCAGACACGAAGGAAGCTGCCAGGCCAAACGTGGAGCAGAAGAGGACGGAGCTGACAGCTAATTCACCTTCTCATACGTTCCACCAGGAGGGAGTTGCAAAGATGAAACTCTGGGCCTTCTCAGCAGGCCTCTGGATAGAGAGGGAAGCTGAAGACAGCAAAACCTCCCTCTCAGGCCAAGCAGAGCGTGGGAAGGGTGACAGTGCAGGTGCCAAGGGCCACAGGCACGCAGATCAGGGAGGGGGAGAAAAAGAGCCTGACAGAGATCGTGATAACTGCCTCTCTGACACACACATGAGAAAGCAGACTCTGAAACAGTGGAGGAGGCAGGCCCTACCAAGGGTGTTCTCAGCACGAAGAAGAAAAAAAAAAAGTGGAAGTTGGGGGTTGCAGAGTTTGTGGCTTCAGTATCCGGCCAGAGCCCCCTGCTGCACCTGGCCTCAGCTCCCAGGATAAACCCCCGTTGGTCCAGCCCACCAACTTCCCCCGAAGGGCAACCACCCAGGGCCCAGGACCTTCTGCTCCTAACTAAGAGCACCCATGAGGATCCCCAGCCACTCTGTCTGCTCTTGGATGTCACAGGGCTCTGCGTCTTGTCCCACCTCAGCAAATGAGACCCCCTGGTTTCCCAAGAGCTGTCATTTTTACCTCTTCTACAGAGGTCTGGAGGACGGAGCTTCCCAGGAGTCTGGCTCAATGCTGTTTTGACCCGGCAGGAATGAGCCACCCTCCTGCACACTTGGGAGAAGGCTGTGCACGAGGGGAAGGGGGCCGGGAGCTCTGCTCTGCCTGGGTCTGAACGAGGGTCACACGGGGCGAGAGGCAGCTCACGTGGTCCTAGGAGGCCGCACTGACAAACAGCTTTGCACAGATCCGGATGGGTTCTGGGCACCCAGCTGTTGTGCTCCTTCTGCCTGCAAGATGAGACCCGGACACCCCCTCCCGGGGCTGGCATCACTTGCTGAGCAGTGGCTTTGGAAAGAAGGGCAAATCAAAGCCCGGAAAGAGATTGAGAATGAATTCCAGCTGGAAGCCCCCCACCCACGGCAGTTCTGTAGGGTGGGGTGAGGTGAGATGGACTGGGAGGGGAGGAAACCCAGGCGCCTGTGGAGGTCTACTGCCTTTCTGTCTTCCTGGCTCCTCTCCATTTCTTCCTGTCTGACAAGGGCAGGGCAAAGGGTCAGGGAACTTCTAGGTGCAGGCAGGTGCTCTTTAAAAGGTCTTTTGTCCTTGAGCAACCTAGAACCCTTGTGGCTCAGCTGGTGAAGAATCCACCTGCCATGCGGGAGACCTGGGTTCGATCCCTGGATTGGCAAGATCCCCTGGAGAAGGGAACAGCTCCCCACTCTAGTATTCTGGCCTGGAGAATTCCACGAACTGTATAGTCCATGGGGTCGAAAAGAGTGGGACACCACTGAGCGACTTTCACTTTCACATCCTAGAACCAGCCTCTCAAAGCGGTTGCTAAACCCCGACAGTGGCAGACCATCACCTTCAGAGACTCCAGCCTCTTACCTAGAGCAAAACAAAGCCCAGACTCCACCTTCCTTCCTGCAGCTAATCCATTTTCTCTCCTCAGGATTTTGGCCTAGTACCTCAGGTAACAGGAAACTCACCTTTCCAAGGACTGCGGTTACGTCCTTGGCAGGTTCTTAAGATTCTCCTTCCTTTTTGTGCTTCCTTTCTTGTTCCTACTACTCCCCTCACCTTCACTGGACGGCCACCCACCACCGTTTACTCAGCCTCTCAAATTCTTCGACCCCTGGACAGATATCCTCTTTGAGGTGGTGGCGGGCAGGGGCGGGGTGAGATGGAAGACCCTTCAGCCCCAACTCCATCCCACCGCGGTCAGACGAGGCAACTAGGTTAGGCCAGGGCATTTCTGCAAGGCCATCCCTGAGCAGGCAGGGCCGGCCTTCCGAGGCTCGGCCAGAGCTGCTCCCATCAGAGGGATCTTGGGCCGCCTTCTTCAGACACGAAGGTCCCCGGCTGGCCTGGGACCGAGCGTGTCCACCCCCGGCCTTCTCCTCCCCCAGAAACGTGGCCTGGGGCCTTTCCCAGCAACGGCCTCTCCCTCCCCCCCGCCTCCGCGAGCCGCCCACCCCGCGCCGGCTCCAGCACGTGGCTCTGGGCGCAGGTTTCCTCTCCGCCCCGGCTGCTCTGCAGGGCGGTTTTCACCCTCTCTGTTCCTCCTAACCGCCCCCCCCGCCCCCCTCCCCTTGTGACTTCTTGTAAAAAAAAGCTCCGCTGGTCCCCACCCACCTCCGTTCTCCCGCGGCAGCCGACCCGGCCGGCCCCCGCCCCTCCGCCTCCCCCGGAGGCAGCGCTTTCTCCCCGCCCCTGGCAGCGGGCTCGGCTTTGGAAACTGTTGACTCAGAGGGTGGCCGGGCGGCCAGCGTCTGATGTCAGCTTGGACTGTGGCCAGGAGCGGAGGGGCGCGGGGAGGAGAGCGCCGCAGGCGGGCGGGAGCCGGGGATGGGGTGGGGAGGGCGCTGGGGGCGGGAGGAGCCCGCTGCCCGGCGCGGGGCGCGGAGCGGGGTCCGGCCGGGGCCGGGTGACGGTAGGGGTGAGGGGCCTGCCCTTGGCGTCCCGACTCGGCGCTGCGCGCTCGGGGACTGCGGCTGCCCGGGCGCCCGTGAGTCACGGTGCGTCACGGAGCAGATGCCCCGGCGCGGCTGGAGGCTCCCGGGCTCCCGCTGACTCATCAGAAAGCCCTGCCGCGCGGCCCGGGAGGCGGGAGGCGGGGAGCGCGGGGGCGCGGGCGGAGGGAGCGGCCCGGGCCGGCGGCCGGCGAGGTCATCTGAGGCGCTCGGAGCCGGAAAACCCCAAGGAGGCGTCTGCGGCAGGAGGGGCGCTGGCGGTGGTGGGGCGCGGCCGAGGGGAACGGGGACCACTAGCAAGCCGCCGGGGTCACCTGCGGCGCGAGCCGGCGGCGGGCGACCGCAGGAAGGAACAAGACCCCCGCCGCCGGCACTGAGCGGGCCGCCTCCGGGACCCCCTCCCCTTCCGCGATCTGGCCGTGCAGCGCGGGACCCCGGGGCGGGGCAGGGGGCTCCAAGAGCAGGCGGTTCCGTGGCACCAGCGCTGGCCCCCGACGGCCCCCCGAAGTGGCGGGGTTCCACCCCCCACCCTCTTTAAGACTTCGTGGGTGGGGGGGGTGTCTGTGGGAAGAGACCACACCAGCATGCAGGCCTCCACGCCCTCGTCCCCCGCCCCGCTCTTTCGACCCGCCCCTCCCCCGAGGAAGCCGCTCCGGTGCCGGGGACACCACGTGCTGGGTCAAGGCCTGGCCTCGGCTCTTTCCTGTCGCTGCCGGCTAACCACAAGGCCCCCCTGGCACTCAGGAAATAGAGCGGCCGGGCCACGGAACTAGCAGCAAGGGGCCTGAGCGGAGAGGGTTGGTCTGTGTGACTGTCCACCCTGCCTGGGAACAGGGACAACTTCTGTCGCATTCAGGAAACGCGTGCAGCCCCTCCAGGCAAGGCGCCCCCACCCCCAGGGACAGGCGGGGCAGGAAGCAGCCACAGAGGGTCCCTGTGCTGACAGCCCCCGCCCTTCCTGCATCCACAGCCTGGCCCCGGAGACGACTCTGGGCACACCCTGGCTGTGACGGACCGGGAAGTGGGGCTGGGGGCGGGCGGGGTGGGGGTGGGGAACAGGCGCTTACAGAAGCCCCCAGGGGAGGCTTCCTTGTGGAGCTGGCGTGAGGGCAGGGACCTTGAAGAGGAATGATTTGAACAGATGGGGGAAAGGACATTCCAGACGGAAACAAATGCCTGGAACCAAAACCTGGAGGGGGAGACAGCGGGCGAGTTCTGGGAACGGCAAGCAATCCAGTTGGACTGGAAGAACAGAGGCTCACAGAGCATAGGGGCCTGGCAGCACAGAGGTGGATCTGAGAAGCAGGCCCAGTGGCCCAGAGGGGACCTGGAGCCGCAGGGTCCCACCCTCTGCCCCCCGGGGCACCGAGTCATGCCAGTTCCCAGACGGATGGATTCTTTCCAAGAATTTTTCAGCCACAGCTGCAGGAGCCTTCCTGCCGTGGATGGCTTTTATTAGCTGGTCTCTAATGCAAATCCTCCTTTGTTCAGATTTCAAATACTTTTCCTATTCTGTTCTTTGATCATTCTGTATTGATTTCTCTCAGGATTTCTCAACCCTGACAGCACACTGAAATTACCTGGGGGTGCTTTAGAACACACAAATGTTGAAGCATGGGCTCCCTTCCCGCCAGGTGATTTCACTGGTCTGAGGTGTGGCCCAGGCATCAGCATTCTTTTACTGGGGAGCCAGGGGTGAGAAACACTGATGGAGATGGTCACCATTGAGAAGGTCCAGACTCAGAGCAGGGGCCCCCAGGCCTGCAGACTTCCCAAGTCCAACAAGCCAAGAGCCACCCTGACTAAGATGTCCAGGAGCAGTTGGACTCCCCAAGGCTGGAGTTGAAATGTGTTTCCCAAGCATCCACTTTGCAGCTGAGGCCAAAGTTTCCAACAGGAAGGGAGGGTGAGGCTTCTGTTTGTTTCCCAAGAGCCAACTGGCCTTTCAAGCCAGTGATAACCACTGAGGAACCAACCTCACCAGTGGGAGGACCAAGCAGTGATAGGAACTGTAGCCATTTCCCGTTGACAACGCCACATAGCAGCTGGAAGGGGCCCTAGGTGGACGTGGCACCACCTCCTGTAACACTCACTGGTCCTTAGAGGTGGAGGAGGATCCAGCTAAGGACAGACTGGGATTGCCGGGCAACAGGTCCTCTGCTTTCTTATGGGCAAAAAGGAGGTAATGATTCCCGCCTCCAAGGTTCTTCAGAGCCTTGGGATAAATCACCCCAGCATGGGGTTAGTTTTCAGTAAGCATTCTTTTCCTGTTTTGCTAGGAACTCACACATTGAGGGAAAATTTCCCTATCTGGGCCTCTCAGCTTTCTCAGCATCTGTCTACCCCCACCTCCCCAGGATTGGGGGAGGACCCTGAAACCATAGCTAAGGTTAGGGGTAAAGGAAGGTCAGGTTGAGGAGCTTGGCAGTGGCCCATCTCCTCCAAGGGAAATGACATCGATTAACAAGGGGGTGACCAACGGTCCTCTGCCAGGACTGAGAAGCAGATATATAGCCTTGAGTCTGGGGAGGATCTACAGCTCCAGGAAGACTTTCCTGACAAAGGGCAACTTTGCCAATAGAACGCATGAGAGTCTGTGAAAGTGGGAGATTAATCCTGAGTACTCGACCCTGTTACCACCAAGCAGTGTCGTGTTCCCATTTGACAGCTGAGAAAACTGAGGCCGAGTGATACTCAAAAACTTGGTGAAGCAGCCACAGACAGCAAGTGGCAGAGAGCTGAGACTGGAATCTTAAAGACCAGCAGTTAAATGTAGTGGGGCAAGCCCTCCCCGCCATTTGATTCTAAGATCCTGGGATTTTTGAGATTTTCATATCAAGCCTTGCTTGCAATCAGAGTCCTAGAAAAGCCACACTTAAAAATCTAGAGGGGAGGCATTTAACCCAAGGAGAAAGTGGGTCATTGAAATGCACTCTTCAGCCTTTGAATCCTCATCACTGAGACGAAAACTATGAAGGGTAACCATTCTGAAAGAGATGGGAATACCAGACCATCCGACCTGTCTCTTGAGAAACCTGTATGCAGGTCAGGAAGCAACAGTTAGAACTGGACATGGAACAACAGACTGGTTCCAAATAGGAAAAGTATGTCAAGGCTGTATATTGTTACCCTCTTATTTAACTTATATGCAGAGTACATCATGAGAAACGCTGGGCTGGAAGAAACACAAGCTGGAATCAAGATTGCCGGGAGAAATATCAATAACCTCAGATATGCGGATGACACCACCCTTATGGCAGAAAGTGAAGAAGAACTAAAGAGCCTCTTGATGAAGGTGAAGGAGGAGAGTGAAAAGGTTGGCTTAAAGCTCAACGTTCAGAAAACTAAGATCATGGCATCTGGTCCCATCACTCCATGGGAAATAGATGGGGAAACAGTGTCAGACTTTATTTTTTGGGGCTCCAGAATCACTGCTGATGGTGATTGCAGCCATGAAATTAAAAGACGCTTACTCCTTGGAAGGAAGGTTATGGCCAACCTAGATAGCATATTTAAAAGCAGAGACATTACTTTGCCAACAAAAGTCCGTCTAGTCAAGGCTATGGTTTTTCCAGTGGTCATGTATGGATGTGAGAGTTGGACGGTGAAGAAAGCTGAGCACCGAAGAATTGATGCTTTTGAACTGTGGTGTTGGAGAAGACTCTTGAGAGTCCCTTGGACTGCAAGGAGATCCAAGCAATCCATCCTAAAAGAGATCAATCCTGGGTGTTCATTGGAAGGTCTGATGTTAAAGCTGAAACTCCAATACTTTGGCCACCTCGTGCGAAGGGTTGACTCATTGGAAAAGACCCTAATGCTGGGTAGGATTGGGGGCGGAAGGAGAAGGGGACGACAGAGGATGAGATGGTTGGATGGCATCACCGACTCGATGGACATGGATTTGGGTAGACTCCGGGAGTTGGTGATGGACAGAGAGGCCTGGCGTGCTGCAATTCATGGGGTCGCAAAGAGTCGGACACGACTGAGCAACTGAACTGAACCAAACCAGTGCTGACTGGCCTCGATGCGAGCCTACTGGGAGGTGGATACCGACTTTCCCCATTTTACAGACAAGGAACCGAGCAGGGCCGAGGCTGGGATCCGATGCTGGCTGGGATCTGACGGCATAAAGTCCTTCCCCGGTCCCTGAGGGTGGCCTGACCACCTACGGCAGACCTGACTGGTGACCTGGCCGCCCTCCCAAGCCAGACTCCCCGCGGCTGGGCGGCCCGGGGCGCGGCGGGGCACACAAGCCGCGGGAACGGAGGCGGCACACGCGCCGAGGCGCAGGGCGGGGGCCCGGGCGCCGGGAGGAGCGCACGTCCCTTCCCCCTCCCCTGGGAACCCGGCGCGCGGGGAGGGCTTGGCGGCTCCCCGCCCCAGCCGCCAGGTGCCAGAAACCCGGCCTCCCCCTCCCGCCCCCGCGCCTGTTCCCGGCGCAGCCTGGGTCTCGGCGGTCACGTCTCCCTATCCGGCTCCAAAGTACGAGTCAGCCCGCGGCCTGGCCGACCCCGCGGAGGGGCGGGGGCAGGGGAAGGGCGGCGCCGGGGGCGGAGGGGGGCCCCTCCGCCCTCCCGTGCGGCGCGGGCGGGTCTTGCCAGGAGCCTGGCCCGGCCCTGGGGGCGAGGCGCGGGCGAGGTCGCCGCGGCAAGGCCGCCGCCCGGCCGGGGCGGGAGGCGGGGCGAGGGAGAGGCCCGGCGGGGGAAGCCGGGAGGCCGCGCCTCCCGTGCGGCGCGCGGGCCGGTGTTGCTGGGGAGGAAAGCGCGACTGCGGCCCCGCCCGGAGCTCCGCGGGCGCGGCGCCCTCTGCTGCTGCAGCTTCAGAACTGCACCGAGCCTCCTGCCCGAATCTACAGCTAAGGCGCGACTGCGGAGGCGGAAGACGGATCTGGTCTAGTTCATCGATGTTACTGGTTAAGTAAAAATCACCATTCTCTTAAAAAGAATGGACTATAAAGAAAGCTGAGCGCCGAAGAATTGATGCTTTTGAACTGTGGTGTTGAAGAAGACTCTTGAGAGTCTTCCAACCAGTCCATCCTAAAGGAAATCAGCCCTGATATTCACTGGAAGGACTGAAGCTGAAGCTGAAACTCCAATACTTTGGCCACCTGATGCGAAGAGCTGACTCATTTGAAAAGACCCCGATTCTGGGAAGGATTGGGGGCAGGAAGAGAAGGGGACGACAGAGGATGAGATGGTTGAATGGCATGACCGACTCAATGGACATGAGTCTGAATAAACTCCTGGAGTTGGTGATGGACAGGGAGGCCTGGCGTGCTGTGCAGTCCATGGGGTTGCAAAGAGTCTAACACGACTGAGCGACTGAACTGAACTGAACTGATTCTCTTAAAAAAAAAAAAAAAAACTAATTCAAAAACGAGTCCTGAGCACTGGAGGAAAATTTGGAAACGTGGAGAAGAAAAAAAAAATTACTCATAACGCCTGTATCAAGAAACACTGTTACAATTTTACTGTCTGCCCTTTCAGAGCTTCCTATCTGCTCATCTGTGTGCGCATCCTTTACAGAATTTTGAAAATACCGTTTTTGCCACCTTGTGTTGTTCCCTGTACCCTCCTCAGTGTCTAGGAAATTGTTTAGCTGTGTCCCGGGTGCTCAAAAACCAATTGTTGATTCTACCAACATGGGATTATGTTTTTCACACTTCCAGGATCATCATGTTTAGCATGCTTACGTTTTCTTGTATGCTCCCCTGAGTAGCAAAAGACTGATAATAAAATGGTCCGCTAGCCCTCTTCTAGAATCTGAAGGAATGTGTTTGGAATTTAGACTTTTCACAGAATACGTATAAGGTAACCCCACCACCACCACCACTAGCTGTGGGCTCTGGAGCAACACCCTGTGATCAAACACACCACATTCCTACAGCAAAAAGGGTAAATAAAGACTGTAAACACCTTCACGTCCCTTCTGTCAGGTTATGAGGCCAAATGAGTTGACACTAAAGTAAACAAAAAACTTGAGTTTCCAGAACATTTTGAATTTGAAGAGACTGCACTAAAATCTTGGACACAAGGGTCTGAAGATGTGAGTGAGTCTCTGCTGTGAGCTTGTGTTTTCTCATTTGTCTCTTACACACTGCATGCTCAGTGTGTGTGTGTGTGTGTGTGTGCGCGCGCGCGCGCGCGCACATACGCGCGCGCTCAGTCACTGCAGTCATATCCGACTCCTTGTCACGCCATGGACTGTAGATCAACCAGCACCTCTGTCCATGGGATTCTCCAGGCAAGAATACTTGCATGGGTTGCCGTGCCCTCCTCCTGGGGATCTTCCCAACCCAGGGATCAAACCCACATCTCTTATGTCTCCTGCACTGGCAGGCAGGATCTTTACCACTAGTGCCACCTGGGAAGCCCTGGGTGCTCAGTAACCGCAGGTAATTGAGATGCCAGCTGATGTGATGTGAGTGAACATGGGGCGCTATGTGGAAGGGTAAGATGGTTGGGTTAGACTTTTGGGTGTGATCACACCTGCTTCTCCGAGCTGCCACCTTCAAACCAACGGATGTCACCACTTGTGTGGGTGCCTTTGTTTCTTCCTGGGTTCACTTCCAGGGCCACACTCGTCCCAGTGGACCCCACCTGGGGATTTACCTGCCTAAAGCACTACTATGACCAAAAGGTCACAACAGTAATGTCCCCAGAAGGGCATGGGAACCAAGACATTCATCAGTTAACAGTTGTTGGTTGTGCTGTTACCACGTATGCAGACCCATATGCAGCCTCTGGGCTGGGCCTCTCTCTGAGCTCCAGACTGAAGACCTAGCCTCCTACTGTTATCCCCACCCCAGAGTCGCCGCAAATGCCACATGTCCAAGACCTCACTCACAAACCTCCCCTCAAAACCTGGTCCTCCAGTGGTTCCTTTTTAAACCTCAACATTGTGTGCAACTTCTGTGCAGATCATGGCTTCAGGCCATTAAAAAAAAAAAAAAAAAAAAAAAACCTGGTCCTCTTCTCTGGGGATCCACGTGTCAGTGAGCAAGCCCATCATCCAGTCACACAAGCTGAAGACTCAAGAGACATGTGCCTCCTCCATCTCCCCCATCCTTATCCAGCTCCGTGGCCAGCTACCTCTGAAACAGCCCTCCACTGCACCACCGCCATCTGGTTCCAATGCCAGAGCCTCGTCAAGCTGCCACTGTCAATTCTTGCCCTGCCTCGGGTCCTTTCTCCAGAATGAAGCCAGGCAGATCCCTTTGAAATACAAAGTCAATTACTTCACACACACCCCAAGGACCATCAGGAGCAGCTTCAAGATTCATAGCTTCACTTAGGATTTATGCCAAATCATTTGATGTCTCTAAAACACACCCCACCCCTAGCTATAAAAACAGTAATGCCACCTCCCTATTTCTTAGGATAAAAATAGAAATCCATAAAAAGGCCTGAAGAGCCCTGCTTGGGCTGGCCCTGTCCTGCACCATGCTTGTGCTCTGAGTCTCTGCCCTCCAGGGAAACTGGCCTTCTTCCTTAGACCATGAATTTCCATCTCCTGGACTTTTGTACTTGCCATTCCCCTTGTCTGGAACATTTTCCCTCCATCTCTTTACCTATGTAAAGAGGTAGGTTCACTCTTTGTTCACATCTCAGTGCAACTATCATTTCACCAGGACATCTGACCAAGCCACGTTCCCCATCATATGCTCTTTAGCATCAGTGCTGCTCCCTCAAAGCTGAGGCTCTTTTGTGTAGTCTTATGTGTATTTGTTGATTCTGTCAGGACACAGTCCTGTTTAGTTTGCCCATCATGGTGTTCTCAGCACCTAGCCCAGTGCCTGGCATAAAGAAAGTGCTTCAGTAAATTCATGTGTTCCATGAATCCACTTCCGTGTCTGCTCACCCATCATGGGACAAGCCCAGGAGGAAGAACTGGAAGCACAAAAAAGAGGGGGGTGTTTGTGAGTTCCTTCACCCACCCTTCAAAGAGCTTCTGGTATGTGCCACACTCTGGGAATATGAAAAAGATACACCCATGTCCTCAAGCGCTACTGGAAGATGGCAGACTGAGAAACCAGCGAACTGACTGCCTTCAAGACCTTAACTTTAAGTCCTAACAACTGACCCATGGATCTAGCAAAGCCATAGCCACACAGGGAATGTTCACCAAAGAAAAATAGATTCCTTTTTTGAACTTGGACCAATCAACAGTACCTTATCGCCTAACCCACCAGCCCTAATCATTCCCTGTTTTTCCAGCTGACCTCAACCACTTGGTCCTACAAAAAGCCCACCCTGACCTCAAAGACCGAGAGGCTCCAATGGCTTGCCTGGTGTGTGGGTTTCTTGGATGCATCAGACTAAGTAAACTTGGCTTTGTGTGACATAGGTATGTCATTGGTTGGCCTGACACCCCAACTTGAAGGAAAAAGCCGCATTCAAAATGTTAAGAACCACATTTCTTGAGCATCCACATGTTCCAGCCTTTGATTGTATTGTCTTATGCCCAGGAACAAGGGTTCCCCCTTGGTCTAAGAGTTGTCATGGTAACTTGTTAGTGGGCACAGCTCCAGCAGTTGTCATGGTAACTGCAAACCTGTACTTTGTTTGGGATTTGCGGTGGCAAAAGCTCATGCTAATGAGGGTGGGTGTATGGAGGAGGGGAGGGAAAGTGAGGAAGAATCCTCTCTTCCTCCTGGCTCCCACCCCTCCAACCTCAAAACCCACTTTAACAGTGCAAAGGACAGAGAGGCGGAGGCTTGTGTGACGTTCAGAGACATGATAGAACAGATGAATTTAATAACGTGAAATTGGCTAAGAAAACGGAAAAACAATTGCTTGCTGCAACGTCGAGGCGCTGCGAGCAATGATGATCCACGAGCGCCATCTAGTGGGAAGAGCAGCCATTGCCGCCCAACCCCTGAGCCCTCCTTGAGTGGCAGCTGTGTGAGATGCCTGCTCGGTTCCCACTAACAGGGAAGGCCGGCCACCTGCACCTTGGCCCTTGCTAGAAAAAAATATTTGGGGCTTAATGGCCCCTGGCGTTGTGCTCTACACTGTGGAAAGAAAGCCTCGCGCATATCCTATGGCTGCTTTGAATTTTGTTAAACAGTTCTAAAATTTGAATTTAAAGTGTTTCCCTTTTAACGCTGGCTGACAAAGTGGGATCAAACCTTAGCAGGACCAAAAGTGGTGATCACTTTTGGATTAACCTTACCTCTGCTTTATCTAAAGCTGTTTATTTATTTAAAGTTGTTTCCCAGTTTTTTTTGCCATATTATCGCTTATTTTTTTGGCTGCATGGGGTCTTCATTGCTGTGCATGGGCTTTATCTAGTTGCAGCAAGAGGGGGCTACTCTCTAGTTGTAGTGCACAGGCTTCTCATTGCAGAGACGGGCTCCAGAGCGTGGGCTCAGTAGCTGTGGCACATAGACTCAGTTGCCCTGTGGCACGCGAAATCTTCCCCGATCAGGGATCAAACCTGTGTCCCCTGCATTGACAGGTGGATTCTTAACCACTGGACTGCCAGGGAAGTCCCTCTAGTTTCTATTTTATATGAAGGATATTTCAAAGAATTTTTGGAAGAAGGTGGAGTCATCAGTAATTCCATGCAGTCTCCATTACCAAAACATCTTATCCAGGAGTCATCAGGAGTGAGAGGATTATGAGCCCCAGGGAGATTCAACAAGCAGGAACCCAGGAGACACAATGGCAAACACATGCTTAAACTTTACCACATGCTGAGCACTTTTCTAAGTACTTTAAAGGTAAAAGCTCAGTTCAGTTCAGTTTAGTCGCTCAGTCGTGTCTGACTCTTTGCGACCCCATGAATTGCAGCACGCCAGGCTTCCCTGTCCATCACCAACTCCCGGAGTTTACTCACACTCATGTCCATTGAGTCGGTGATGCCATCCACCCATCTCATTCTCTGTCATCCCCTTCTCCTTCTGCCCCCAATCCTTCCCAGCATCAGGGTCTTTTCCAATGAGTCAGCTCTTCGAATCAGGCGGCCAAATATTGGAGTTTCAGCTTCAACATCAGTCCTTCCAATGAATATTCAGGACTGATTTCCTTTAGGATGGACTGGTTGGATCTCCTTGCAGTCCAAGGGACTCTCAAGAGTCTTCTCCAGCACCACAGTTCAAAAGCATCAATTCTTCGGCGCTCAGCTTTCTTTATAGTCTGACTCTCACATCCATACATGACCACTGGAAAAACCATAGCCTTGACTAGATGGACCAAAAGCAGTAATGTCTCTGCTTTTTAGTATGCTATCTAGGTTGGTCATAACTTTCCTTCCAAGGAGCAAGCGTCTTTTACTTTAAAGGTAAAAGCTCACTGAATCTTATAATCTATTTTTCATAGGTGAAGACATGAAGCTCAGAGTTTGAGTGCAATTTGTTTTACATCAACACATAGAAGAGGTAACTGAGGATCAGAGAGGTCAAATAACTCGTCCAGGGTCACACAAAGAATGCCTCAAATCCATGTTCTTAACCACTAGGCTTGACTGCGGCTTCATGAACTCTGAGTCAGGCAGTATCCAAGGCCAGCAAGCAGAAAAGAAGCTCTGTTTCAAGGTCACAGGCTGGAGGAGGAAGCAGCGGAGAGTTGGGGAGCTGTGCAGCACTTAACCACCTGCGGTTGCTTAGTGTGCAGTTGGGGTTGTGTGAATATTACACAATTGTGGACTTCTGCCCAGCCCAGCATGCTGGATGAGGAATATGGGGTGCCCTGGAGGGTCAGACCACTTACTGTAGCAGGCCTGAAGATCATGTGGGGACTGGCCTCACTCTCAGAATTCAGATGTGAGTTGAAAGGCTCTAGGATGCCTCCTGGATTGAAAGTGCCACCTGGGCTAGGGTTTGGGGGAATTTTGTTTACTGCCACCCTAATGCTAGAATAGTTCCTGGCCTCGAAATATCAAAACGTACTTGTTGGAGAATGAACAAGCAAATGAACGAATGAATGATAAAGCTGAACTCACTCCTGGGCATGGTGTGAAGGAGCCACGCTGAGAAGCGCTGTGGGATCTCACTGGATGTGTGGCAAGATAGCACCTTCTGTTTGAAGGCTGACCAGGGCCTAGAAAGCACAGGTCCAGACGGGACTGTGGAGGCGACTCTAAAGCAGACGAGGGATTTAATCAGATCAGTTTCAGAAACTCACTCTGCAGCCGTAAGGATGATGGCTCAAGGGGGAGATGCTGGTAGTAGATCCACTAGTAGAAAACATGAAATAGTCCAGGTCAAAGAGAGGAGGCAAGGCTCCAGATTCAGGTCTCTGGCTGCTTCTGGGCCCTGCCACAACCTTGAGGTAGTTTGGTGCTGCGGATTTTCTGGGTCATGCTGTGTGGGGCACGGGTTTGATCCCTGGTCAGGGAACTAAGATCCCACGTGCCACCTGATGGGGCCGTTAAATAAAAGGGGGAAGAGGCTCATTCGGGTTGAAGAAGCTACTTCTTGGACATGCTCTCACACCTCCAGTTGTCCTCTGAGCCAGGCCTGACCTCAGACTCACCTCCCCAAGAGAACCATCTGGAGGGTGGCAAAGTCTCCACATCCCTTTGAATCTACCCTTTCTAGGCACTGCAAGTGCCCCGGAAGTCTCACCTGAGGGGTGAACCGACCTCAGACAGTCTCCCCAGATGTTCCCCTCCAGAGTCATGGTGCGCCTGCAGGGCCTGAGGCCTGTTCTCTGTACTGTTCGAGCTAAAAAGTTCAAGATGATGGGAAGTGGCAGAAGTAAAATGCTGGGCAGTGTCCAAGATGGTCAAACTTTTCCCAGAAGGAGAAGAGGACTGGGAATTTGAAATGAACACAGGTACCTAGAAGGCAGTGCCGCAAAAGAGTAAAAGCAGTGGTTTCTGCTGGAGAGTTTTCAGGTGGTTTTTTGGTCAGAATTTTTTTTTAGTTTATAAGAATTTTATAATAATAGGGTGGAAAAAAGAATACCCAAATCCCTTAACCTTGTAGAGAAAAGGGAAGGTAAAGAAAGTGGGAAAGTTTGAAAATGTGCTAAGTAAGGAAAGGGAGGGGGCAGGAGGAAGCGGTGGCTACTGTAGGGGTATGGGGTGGGTGGGTGGGGGGCCCCCCACGGGGCAGTCAAGCCAGGGGTCAAGGGTCAAGCTAGTGCCTGGTTCCAAATAGCTACAATGCATATCTGTTGTTGTAGGTTGTGTTCCCCTAAATTCCCATGTTGAAGGCCTAATCCTCAGGACCAAGGGATGTGAACTTCTTTGGAAATAGGGTCATTACAGACATGATGAAATTTCATCTGAAGTCATTAGGGAGTACCCTAATCCAGTATGCCTTGTGTCCCTATAAAAAAGGGAAGTGTGGAGACAGACCCATACATACAAGGAGAAGTTCATGTCCACACGAAGACGGCAGTCTACACGCCAAGGAGAGAGGCTTAGAAGAGACCCTTTCTTTCCTCACAGCCGTCAGAAGGAACTACCTTGATCTGGGACTTCCAGAACCGTGAGACAATAAATTTCTGTTGGTTAAACCCCCCTAGTTTGTGGTCCTTTGTTACAGCAGCCCTAGTAAACAGATACACTTATTTTTTGGCTGCACCACACAGCAATGTGGGATCTTAGTTCCCTGACCAGGGATCGAACCCAGCCCCCTGCAATGGAAGCCTGGAGTCTTAACCATGGGCCCACCAGGGAAGTCCCTGATACACAACTTAGCAGAATTTGCGGTTCTGACCTTCTTAAAAAAACACTGAACATAATATAATTGTTTTATTCTTATGACTGAGTATAGTAGAAACTGCCAAGAAGCTCTGAAGGGCCGGTGGACCCATCCCCCAGCTACCAGCCTGCTGAAGGCTGAGGGCTGCATTCTTCACTGGGAACTGGCTCACGACTTTGTTCACCTCTGAGGGGAACTGCTTGCCCAAGCTTCCGTCTCTCCCCAAGGTGCAGCTTGTAGCCAATAATGACTGGCTAATACTGTGATATCAGGTCTCAGCCCCCAGTTCTCCATTTGGTCCAGTTCTGAAGGGCTATCCCAGCTCCAGAACCCCACATAAGATCAGCTATGGAACTACAGGACGGACTGCCCTCTCCCTCGGCCCACTCCTGCTTCTCATCTCCTCGGAGCACTTCCAATCAACCTGCAAGTGGCTCTGTCTCCATCTGTGTCCAGGGAACCCAACCTAAGACAATGACACGGGTTTACCCAGTCTTAGGTTCAAATCCCTGCTCTGATACATCCTCGCTGTAAAATTTGGGGGCACATTCCTTAACCTATCTGGGTCTCCATTTCTGCAAATGTTAAATAAATTAAATGAAAATATTTCTAGGACCCTTTGAACTCCTTATTTGTGTGTCACATAGAAGTATCATGAGGCTGCAGAGATGCTGGCCCTTGACTAAATGGCTTAGGTAGGCTTTTAATTCCACTGTGACCTGTGTTTTTGCTTACTTGCCATCAAACTGCTGTCATTTGAGTGGGCTTGCAATAGTGAAGACGCAAGTGTAATCCTTTATTATTGATACACTCTTCAAACCTATTCCCAACAGTGTGCAGGAAGTCAGTTTTGAAACTGCTTGTTCCAGGGTGACTGGTTCACTGGGGATCAACGTTAAGGTAACATGAACTTCGTGGTTCTTTATATACAAATATGCAAAATACTCCTAATATATGGACTGGCTACCTCAGTTCACCAAGGGTGTAACAAGCTACATCCACCCATCAACTGGTGGTTCAGTTCAGTTCAGTTGCTCAGTCGTGTTCGACTCTTTGCGACCCCATGGACTGCAGTATGCCAGGCCTCCCTGTCCATTACCAACTCTCATAGCTTACTCAAACTCATGTCCATCGAGTCAGTGGTGCCATCCAACCATCTCATCCTCTGTCATCCCCTTCTCTTCCCACCTTCAATCTTTCCCAGCATCAGGGTCTTGTCAAATGAGTCAGTTCTTCGAATGATGTGGTCAAAGTGTTGGAGCTTCAGCTTCAGCATCAGTCTTTCCAGTGAATATCCAGGACTGATCTCCTTTAGGATGGACTGGTTGGATCTCCTTGCAGTCCAAGGGACTCTCAAGAGTCTTCTCCAACACCACAGTTCAAAAGCATCAATTCTTTAGCGCTCAGCTTTATGGTCCAACTCTCACATCCATACATGATTACTGGAAAAACCACAGCTTTGACTAGATGGACCTTTGCCTGCAAAGTAATGTCTCTGCTTTTTAATATGCTGTATAGGTTTGTCATAGCTTTTCTTCCAAGAAGCAAGCATCTTAATTTCATGGCTGCAGTCACCATCTGCAGTAATTTTGGAGCCCAAGAAAATACTGTCACCGTTTCCATTGTTTTCCCATCTATTTGCCATGAAGTGATGGGACCAGTGGAGAAGGCAATGGCACCCCACTCCAGTACTCTTGCCTGGAAAATCCCATGGACAGAAGAGCCTGGTAGGCTGCAGTCCATGGGGTCGCAGAGTCAGACACGACTGAAGCGACTTAGCAGCAGCAGCATGCACATAGAATATATTGAGAGACATGTTTACAATAGTGTACTTCAAACATCTGTTTCTTCCTGAACTAAGGCAAAAACAAGGATGGAGACATAATATGAAGTTGTAAAGTGCACAGATTAGCAGCTGCAGGAAATGAAATCCCAAACCAGGGGCAGGGCGGGAGGTGGCAGGGGGTGGGGAGACAAAAAACCAAAAACTCCAATTCCAAAACGTTGCAGAGAAACTGGCAGCAGATCCATCTGAAGCTAGGAGCAAAATGGTAGTCTGCAAGTCTAAGCATTCAATTCCCAAATCCTTTTTCCTGCGCTGCACAGCTGGGCAAGAAGAGCCCGCTCATTCAAGACTGGAGATTCCTTGTCTCAAGAGGGCAACTATGCCTCTGGAATAACGGACACAGAGCACTGTTGAAGGCAGGGGTAGTTCCCTACTGCACACTAAATACAGAAACCCAACCCCTTCAACCCCACTTGTCTTCTAGAATGCTAGCAGATGGCTCATTACTCCTCCAGCAGGGCATATGACAAGTATTCACTGAGAATGGGCAGAATTTCAGGGTGACGTAAGAGGTTTCCCAACAGCTCCACTAGGACACAGCACATTCAGTTGACAAGCCACACTCATGCTCTCAGAGCTTGCTATTAGCTTTTTAGTCCCCACTCAGAAGGGTTACTACACATCTGAAGAATGCCTCTAATGACGAAAACATACAGTCCAATCCAAAAACAGAGACAAAGAGACTACCTATCTAGGACTGGGTTGGAAGGGAACTTACGAAAAACTTTCTTGGAGGCCATTAGCTTGTAAAAATTTCAGAGGTTAAAAAAATAGACTTGGAATATGGAACTGAGAAAATCTCACAGAAAGTAATTTAAGAAACAGAAAATAGATGAGAGGAAATCAGTGAAATCCACAGAATTAAAAAATTTCTAAATTTTAGCTCAATTTTGTGTCCCCCCTTCCTCTGCATACTGTTGCTAAAAACTGAGTGGTGACAGAGTTGTAGGCACAGGCACACAGGATGAAGTCTGGCACCATCATTTATGAAAGCTTTAACTAGAATCTGGGACTAAATTTAATCAGAATTAAATCCTGCTAGTTCACCAGAGGATCTTCTCTTGCACGCTTATGTAACTCCTTTTCTATTGCCAATGCATCATCCCTTCATCTGTTAGTCGACTGTGGATTAACTTTCCAATTTCCCATAATTGACCCAGTGCTAAATTTCTCACTAAGCCATCAGCTGCAAAGGGTTTTGACAGCCATGAGCAGTAGTATGGGAGAACTGGGATTTGAAAGATCATTAAAATGGAACTGCTTTTGAAACTGAAGCCATACAGGTCAAGGAATTAAGGAGTCAGGTGGTGCTTACCTGCTCCAAGCAACATACAAAAGCTGGGAGCTTATTCCTTTAAGTAGGTAGAGATCAGCCTCCAGCAAAAGTGAGACTACAACTGGTTGTGCTTTGTTAACCGTAAACCAGGTCTGTTCCCACAGAAGCCTGCAAGTGAAAACACTGTACACCATACTTCTATTCCTGCTTCAGGATGGATGAGGCAGGGATTGAAGTATTTGCAGGATTTATTCACAACTTGAATATGGAAAACTACTAAGAAATTTTTTCTTTCACTCTTCCGAGCCAATTAAGCAAGTATTCTTCACTATATTATTGGTCAAGCTGTTAACTATCATGAGGAAATTGAGAGTAACTCCCCAGAAATGGACAAAAAGAGGACTGGTGTGACTTTTTAAATCTAAATTTGCATTCACTGATATCAGTGCCCATCTTACTTATAAGGAATATCTAGCTTAATTTATACAGAACTATTTAAGTCTAAAAACTGTTAGGAAGCTGGTGAATTACTGTGTCTAGAAAATGTGACCCTAGAAAAATCTTTATGACCACATATATATATTGATTTTATCAAAGTCTTCAGTATTCCATATGTAATACCCAGAATCATTTTATTGGATTCAATGTTACTATGTAATAAAGTAAGATTCTGAAAGAATGCTTGCAAGTCAACGAACACAAAGCTGATAAGTAAAATTTCAACTCTTTCACAACAGAAGCCAAAGCAAAACTAAAACATAAGGAGGAATTAAAAACATTTTATCTGTGTATTCAGAATCACACACAAGTTACCTTTACAGTTCAATTTACTATATAGAAATCATTTGGGTTTTATATTTTCAGTTAAATCCCGAACTTACAATATTGATTTTTTTTTTAAAAAAAGATTGTTACATTAATTCAGCATTTTTTAGCATACCAAATTGAAATACATTAAGATAAAACTTTAGATTTATGGCAAACAGTCTTCAAATACAGCACAAACATTTTTTAAAGTTACCATATCGTTCACATGTGGTACTTGCAACTCTGAGCTGTTATACACAGAATAGCTCTCCTTTAAATATGGCAAAATTGACATGCCATGAAGCTCAAAGTTGTATAGTCAAGCCAAAGACTGAAAGTTGTACCATCTCTTAAAAGATTTGGCATTTCTGAACCAAAAAGCACAACATGTAAAGAAGGTTAGGAACAATTCCTCCTTCTCATTAGTTAAAAAAAGTTGCATGGTAGCTTGGAATTTTGCATAAAACCCTACATTGTACCTTGGAAAATTCCAAGGGTAATTAGATGACAATGGACTGGAGTCCTTTTTCAATTAATAGAACCCATAAAATTCAAATGGGAATTAATCAAATCAAAAATATTAAGCACCTACTGGTTTAAGAGATTGAAATTTATTAGATTCATGATCAATTTCTTTTCACCTTGAAATCAAGGTGTAAAAACCAGCTATTAAGTGCATTCCAAACTTCTCCTATGTAGCAAACGCAGAATTTTCTGTCCATTGGCACCAAAGTGAAGTCACATTTCCTCTTGGGAGACAGAAATTCCACATCTGAACATAGAATAAGTTAGGAAAAAATGACCCCTGTTGTTTACTTTATTACTATTGTGATTCTGAGATCTAGGATTACTAATATACTAGCCATGAGCAACGCAAATTCCTGGCAACAACTGTCAGGTTAGTGACTCTAACTCACTTCCCCAATCACCATAAAATTTTAGTATGAAAAGAATGAAAACTAATTACACTAAGTTGCTGAACAAATGGGAAATAACAGGAAAGTGAGCAACAAAACAAACCCTAAGTTTGAAATCACTGCAATCTAGAAATTGAAAATAGGTGTGCTTCACCCCATCCCCCTCACAACTCTGAATTTAAATAATATTCCGTGCAAAGGAGCATCAGGTTTCTGGATATAGATGTAGCCCTTCTTAAGATTTAGTGCGCAGCAGAGTTTTCTGCATTTCCCTCCCCGAAGTTTATTCAAAGTATTTAATAGAATCTTCCATTTCAGCCAAAAGATTTGTGATTCAAAGATTTACTAAGGTACTCTATGCATTCTATCTATACAGAAACACCTATTAATTATTACAACTGGTTTATGCAGGATTAACATTTTTGGTGTTAAAATTGTTAAACATCATGCTTACTGCACATCAACTCTCCATAATGAATCTGAACTTCACAATGATTTACCAAACATTTTACTTAAATTACTAATTAAATAACTGAAAAATGCACTAAGCCAAACTAAACTTAAATGGACTATAAAGGAAAATAACCTTCGAAACAGCCCAGATACACATCTATTTCAAAACTACCTTTGCTAGCTAGCCCCTTTCCCAAAATTTTAGCCTGAAAAAACAGTAAAATCTACACAAAATTTTATTGCAATCATACAAGGGTTACATTAGGTCAAATACAACAAATACTATGATGCAATTTTACATTTATTAAACTACAGTTCAAAGCACAAATTTACACATTCTAAATACACTAAACGTATCTAATGAAGTCACACTGGTCTTCCACTGACATTTGATATATCTGGGTGAAAGACATTAACTTTACAAGACTTTTTAACACGAATCCTTAGTATAAAAACTGTGTACTTGTATGTAAACGGTTTAATGGGGAACCCAATTAATGGGCTTCCATCTCCACTAAGTCATCCATTTTGTTGCATATTTTATTTTAAACGCTTAAGGGGTAGGGCAAACTGGTAGGTTTAAATCTGGATACATTATCTTAATCTCCCAATTACCCCCAGTGAATTATAGAGCTGATTTTGTCTGGTCCCGAATAGCTAGTACTAGTAGTTTTTGTTTCCAAGAGAATTAACAGAATAAGATTGTTCAAATTTTTTCCACACTGGAATGTAGACCAGACAAGCTTATTAACCTGCAACTTCAGATCTACAGAAGCGTTAATGCCTGCTTAAGCTTCAGTGGAAAAGTTGTCTTCTTGGCTCAGCTGAATGCAAGAAGGCACAAAGAAGAAGTTCTTCATCATTGTGTCTGAAGTAATTCCAGCATCTTGCATCTCATACCTAAGGAAAAAAAAAATCAAGACATTTGAATTTTAAGCACAAAGACCACACAACCACATAACAAATGGACAATGAGAAGAACTATAAAATAACTGGTCTTCCAATTACACTTAAAAGATCATTCTGTTATTAAGTTGTGCATTTATTATAGAATTAAAACTAGCAAACCCTGTCACCTCAAATATCCAATCTGCTTTAAAAAAATAAAAATCCATCTTACCAATCACTGTATGACATCATGTAATAAATAGCTGGCCTCTGAAAATCATTGAAAGCAGATGGTTCATGGACAGAATCTGCTCCCATGTTATCAAAGATAAGCCAATCTCCCACATTCAGCTCAGGAAGAAGACAGTTTTCCACAATTTGATCAAGCTCATCACAGGATGGACCCCAAAGGCTGCTTGTAAACAGAGGCTCATCTGCCTTGTATTTCTGTAGGACAAAAAAGTATTTTTTTGTTAAGCTTTTAACTCAGGCAGGCGATGAACTTGAAGGTGGATAAGGACATTTTTTCACCATTTCAAATCAGATGTGCCCCTAAAGAAAGGCCTAGAGCCAGGGGCAGTGATACTCCTCCTTAACTCCATCTAAGTCAGCAACTTAGAGAACAAAGGACTTAACAGGACTCAGAGAAATACAAACCCTCAAAAAAGGGGCAACCTTCCCCCATACTAAAATATTTCTTTGAAATTGGGATGAGGGCTTCCCTGGTGACTCAGTGGTCAAGAATATCACGTGCCAATGCAGGAGACACGGGTTCAATCCCTGATCTGGGAAGACCCCATGTGCCACAGAGCAACTAAGTCCGTGCACCACAACTGTGCTCTAGAGCCTGCGAGCTCCTGGTTGCTACAACTAGAGAAAAGCCTGTGCAACAATGAAGACCCAGCACATCCAAAAATAAATATAATTTTTAAACTAGGATGCATTCTAAAAATAACAGCTCCATTCAGAAGCTGTCAAATAAGCAAGTTTGTAAGAAAACTTGCCTTATGAACCTCTGGAATGGTATTTAAGTCCTCAGACAGTTTACTTGCAAAAGAACCATAAACACCATCATTCATATAATACATGAAGGCTGGTTCATCACTTCCGGTCTTTCCTACTGGGGAAAAAAAAACAGGAAAAGTAAAGATGAACTTACAGTAAAACAGCTAAAAGGCATATCAAAGTCTGAATTAGTATTTATAGAATTGACTCATAGGTTTCACATTTTTCAAAATATAAACAGTGATATATACTGACATAACTTAAAACTGTTAACTTAAAATACTGAACACACTTCACCAAGGAGGATAACCAATGAACACATTTTAAAAAAAACTGCTTACATCATTATTTACCAGGTAAATGCAAATTAAAACTACACTGAGATACCACAACACACACCTACTGAGTGGATAAAATTTAACACTGACCAAAAAAAAATTAGCAAAGGTGGGAGCAATCAGAACTTGCATATATACATTGCCAGCAGAGGAGTAAAATAGCAACACCATTTTGAAATCTTCGTGAACACCTACTCTCTGACTCAGCAATTCTATTCTTACATCATTCACCTACAAAAAATGTCCACAATACTTGTTGTACTGTGTAATAATGCAGTAATAGTAGTTCTACCCTTAATAGCCAAAAACTGGAAACAACCAAACATTCATGGCAGGAGACTGGAAAAAAAGTATATGCATTCAAACAGTGGAATATTGCTGCTGCTGCTGCTAAGTCGCTTCAGTCATGTCCGACTCTGTGCGACCCCATAGACGGTAGCCCACCAGGCTCCCCCGTCCCCGGGATTCTCCAGGCAAGAACACTGGAGTGGGTTGCCATTTCCTTCTCCAATGCATGAAAGTGAAAAGTGAAACTGAAGTTGCTCAGTCATGTCCGACCCTTAGCGACCCCATGGACTGCAGCCTACCAGGCTCCTCCGTCCATGGGAGTTTCCCAGCAAGAGTACTGGAGTGGGTTGCCATTTCCTTCTCCGAGTGGAATATTAATTGGCAATAAATAAATATAAAATGAAATGCTCTATCAAATATTATACTGAGCTGTCTTAAACAGAAGAATATACATGATCCCACTTATAAGAAGTTCAAGGGCAGTCCAAACTAATCTATGCTGGAAAAATAATCAAAATTAAACAAAAACAAAGATATGAAAATTATTTTATTTTGATAGGGATGAGATTGTACTGGTTCTTAAAGGGAATCACTCACCTGGGAAAGTTTATCTAACATAAGGCTATCTAAACATCAGCTTCAAGAAGAGTCTGGTGGAATGGGACGTTAGCTATGGCATTTTGAAAAGCTCCCTAGCTCCTCCCTACAGATGGATGAAGAACACCCATAACGTCATAACCCATCAAATGTCCAAAATTATATTTACATGTGATAGTATCTGATGAACTCATCTTCAAACTAACTGGAATTGTTTACTAACAGGAAACTATAAACTTTGTAACTTACCTCCAGAGGAAAACTTGTCACTTTCAACAACTTTCTTTGCAACAATATTAACTGCAAGTGTAAATGCAGAAGACACAAAGTAGCTTCCAGGTTCAGAAATTATCTTGATGCCAGATCCTTCAGGAAAGTAAACATCCAACAAAGGGCTGATAACATGATTAACCTATGGATTTTAAAACCCACATTATGGTTTTAATACTGGATTAGATAATTCACAACATTAAGAGATTGACAGCTATTCAATTTTTTAGGAAAATTAAATAGCTGAATTACAGACTATGAAGCTTAGAAATAAAGCAGGCTTTCAAGTCATCAAAGTTGATTTTCTAACTATCAGAATGGCATTAATTTAAAAAGTTTTAATTCCAGTGGCAAATGGCTCCTGGTGATTGAAAAGTCATTGTTTCTATATTCAATCACTAGTGATGAAGGAGCAAAATTTCAAATCAGTTTCTATACCGGAGTTAGATGAGAACTGATGTGTATCTGAATAAAACAGTTCAAGCTCTGTAAGTGATGAATGAATTAATCCGTTGTCATCAAGCACTGAAAACACAAACTTTCCATGATAAAATTATGCTACAGAGTTTAAACTTTTCCAAGGTCTTCTATTACCTATTCATTTTCTTACAAATTTTACACAATGTTACAGCTTTAGTTGCCGCTATAAAAACTCTAGTCTACAAATCTACCATTTAAGTAGACAAGAATGAGATTAGTCTAGTATGTCCATCCACTGAACAATGTTTACCTCTTCCAATTGAAATTCAGTTCCTGTGAAGCCTCCACCAATGTCTAACATGTTCATTGCGAAGCCAAATTCTCCCTAGAGATGCAGGAGGGGAAAAAAAAATCTTTAAACACTTTTCCAAATCGCAATGCATACAGGGACATCACACACACACAAAAATCCTCTAAGGGAGGTAAATAATCTCTGTTCTGATCTTTAGTAAATTTCTTGCTTTCTACTAACAGAAGCAGATTATTTCATTATATTTTCCTGCTATTGTCTGTACTGTCTTTAGACATACACAAGTAAGTAACTATTGCATCTCTCTACACCCATTTTTTTAAATGTGCATGTCATAAATAAGTACGATCAGAATACTTTAGAAGTAGGAAAAAAAGCTGAATATTTGTCTTAAATAACATCTTGGCTTAAATATCAAAATAATTTAAGGGAAAAACTTACAGCCATGTCAAATACACATCGCGCATCAGATAGAGCATGTACATATACTTGAGATTCTTTGCAAGCACTTGAAACATGAAATCTGAAAGACATCGAGTAATAAATTTGAAGCCGCAGCAAATTTTAGAGGCCCTTCCTTTCTAATTCACCATATTCACACAAAAAAGTATTCACATTAACTTTACTCAATATTTAAAGCATTAGAAACATGAACCTCTAATTACCCAAGTTACAATACCAGCCTTTTAGAAAAGGCAGTGTTTGGTTAATAATTTTTTAAATAATAAGTTATCAGTTATACTTCACAGCTATCAGATAGGGACACCCTTTTTATATGGTAAAGTAGCAATAAATTGTTACTTTGTTAAAAGTAACAATCTCCCAATAAAACTGGGTGACAAAATCTTCAATTTTGAATGCACAATTTTACCTGAAAATATAAAAATCTATTGTGGGACTTCCCTGGTGGTCCACTTGCCAACGCAGGGGACACAGGCTTGATCCCTGGTCTGGGAAGATCCCACATTCCAGAGCAACTAAGCCCTTGAGCTGCAACTACTAAAGCCCAAGCATCTCTTGTGCTCCACAACAAGAGAAGCCAGAGTAACCTCCGCTCTCCAGAATTAGAGAAGGCCGGCTTGCAGCAATGAAGACCCAGTGTAGCCAAACACAAATCTTTTTTTAAAAAAGTATCTATTGAGAAATAAATACAAGTGAACATTAATTCAGTTAAGCAATACTGATAATTGTTTATATTGCTCATTAATAGTGATACTTATCAAAGATTCAGACTATTTAAATTTGAGAGGATTCCCTGGTGGTCCAGTGGCTAGGACTCTGCTCTTCCACTACAGGGGGCCTGTGTTCGAACCCTGTCAGGAAACTAAGATTTGGCAAGCCACGCTGCAAGACCAAAAATTAAATTTTAAAATTTAATTAAAGTATGGTCCTTTCTGTATCAATTGTGGCAGTGGTTACAACAATGTTAAAATTCACAGAATACACCTCAAATCAGTTTTCCTGTGTGTTAACAATAAAATTAACTGAAATATGAAAACTCTCAAATACTGTCAATATTGTCAACTAAGGTAGAATTAAGTTTAACAGTGGTGATTCTTTATGCCTCTTTATGAACAATTTTAAAATCTGGCAGTCACTGCTCCAAATCTGATTCAGATCATGGTTCGGAAACTATGATCAAATCATCAACTCTCAGTCTTAGTTTCCTCATATATAAAAACTGAGAGGATAAAATAGTCCACTGATTTTTTTTTGACATGCCCCTGAGGGATTAAAAAGGAGAAAATAAAAAGTCTTGGGATGGGAAAAAGAAAAATTGAAATGATGTGTCCAACAACCATTTTGGTATTCATCAGAATTCTAGTAAATCCTTCCATTCAATTTAAAAAGAAGTGATTTAAATCACTAAGCGAACTGTTATTTACTGTTTTTTCTCTTTAGTAGGTGAAGGTGAGGTCCATACAAGTACAAAATAGTATAAAGGATAAACATTTATTTTCCTAAACTAAGAAAACTATGTATAGTAAATCAGAAATTTAATCTATTAGAGTTTATACAAAAGAAAACCTAAATTGGTAAACAGAAAGACTAAGATTATCACCACAAAATGAAATTTAAAACAACTACTCACTTAACTCCAATAATTTGGACACCAAGTTCCTTAGCACATTCCAAAAGATGCCTACAGTTCTTCAGGGAAGTGCCAAACTTCATGTTACCCTCTTCACCTCCAATACTATCTTCTGTTGCAATATGTAGTAAGACCCTAAGAGAAGGGGAAGATGATTGGGGCAGAGTTGGTTTACATCATCATCAGCACATGTGAAGCCTGAAGATTGTAGGAAGTGTGTTGATAATGTTGTCAGTGCTCCATAATCCAGCGTCGGATGAATCAAGTGAACCTAATGAAAAACAATCCTGTATAGAGAAAAAACTAGCAATTAGGGACTAAAGCATGAAGCTTACAAGGATGGGAATTTGGAAAATGCAGGAAGTTAAGACTCTGTTGTAGCAGCAAGAGTCGGTTGGGCTCTGTAATGAAAGACGACATTACTTTCAAATGAAGTTCATCAGTCTATAAACCCACCTAGAAAGACTAAATTGAATAGCAATGCCATTACTGTCTTTCAGTAAAAACTATCAGGGCTTTAAATGCTTCAAATTTCCTAAAAAAGTTCTAGCTAGCGAACCTTCTACCATTTATTCAGAACCATTCCTCCAATTAATCACATAGATCTAACAAGATAAAAAAATTTTTTTAACGTATCTTAACAGCAGCCTTTTAGACTACTGATTCAAATCTATTTGGTATTTCCTTCCAAACCATGACAACCATGACAAAGTGATCAAGACTGTCAGGCAATCTCTGAGCAACCACAGATCACTTAAAAAAACAATTATGCAAAACTGCTATTTGTAAAAGCAAAATTATTCTACCTACAGGATACCTTTCAAAGAACACCATTAAAGTCAGTAAGAAAATTATCAATATAAGGAAAATATGGACATGATACACATTTTTGGAAACATATACCACACAATAACTTATTAAGAAGAAAATTTTGTATATTTTGTAAATATACTTTTAGCATATTCTATATAAAATCCTCTTGATATACCAGTTCATGGTAGTATTTATTTTGCCTTAAAATTTCTGTTTTTTATTTAAAGCATGGCGAACTTTTATTTTATTTATTTATTTTTTGGTTGCACTGTGTGGTAGGTGGGATACTCCCCGACCAGGGATTGAACCCATGCCCCCTGCATTGGGAGCTCAGTCTTAACCACTGAACCACCAGGGAAGTCCTGGTGTTTTTAAGCAGTAAAGTTTTTAGTTAGAAAATAAATATTGGGACCCATGTAGGGTACAAGTAAAAACATTATACTTCCTGTTTGAAGAGAAGGGACTTAAGGACTAGGTTCCTAAGACACTGACACAAAGGACAACCATCTAAGAAACCAAGGCTAAGGGCAGATTAAACCCTTAGCTAGAAGGAAAAGAGCTGAGCAAAACACATTCTGTTCCCAATATGACAAATAACTAGAATGGTTAATATAACTGTGAAAATATAGCCATAACTTTAATTTGATCATTCTACCAACCAGATTTTCTTCCTTGAATTAAAGATTATACACAAATTATATCCCCAAATGCCCTTATCTCATCCTAGTTGTCCATGAAGGATCAGAAGTAGCCAATAAAAATGGTAGTAGTATTTTCCGTGTAGTAAGTTACAATAATTACAACATATACCACTGCTCTATATAAATGCCCCCCTCTGCTTCCCAGACTAAACACAACCCCAAATCTTAGGTAAAAAAATATTCCCTTGTACCTAATTTTACACTTACTTGGCATTTGGGTGGTTACGTGCAATTTTCTTCAATTCAACTTCATTGTCACATGTCATGATATTAACTCCAACTTTTGCTGCATACTTTATCTGAGACACTTGCTTGCAAGGACTTATGTAAATGATGTTTTCTGGAGATACACCCAATTCTTGCACTAAAGCCATTTCAGTCTAAAAACAGATTTTAGACAGTGTCATCTAAAAGGCAAGCTTTCTATTACTTTTCAATCACTGCCATATACCTTTATTTTCTGGTTAAATTCAAATTATGTAAGGTTAACTTAGGATTACGTACATCACAATTCATATTCTCGTAATGCTTGCTGTATTATACTCTGTTAAAAACCTTTTAAAAGGTATACAGGCATATCTCATTTTATTGTGCTCTGCAGATAATTCCATTTTTTAAATTGAAGATTTGTGGCAACCCTGTGTTGAGCAAGTCTGTTGGCACCATTTTTTTCAACAGCATTCTTTTTTGAGGTATGTACATTATATTTTAGACATAATGCTGCTGCTGCTGCTAAGTCGCTTCAGTCGTGTCCGACTCTGTGCGACCCCATAGATGGCAGCCCATCAGGCTCCGCCGTCCCTGGGATTCTCCAGGCAAGAATACTGGAGTGGATTGCCATTTCCTTCTCCAGTGCATGAAAGGGAAAAGTGAAAGTGAAGTCAGAAATAATGCTACTGTATACTTAATAGACCACAACATAGTATAAACATAACTTTTATACGAACTGAGAAATAAAAAAATTCACGTGACTTGCTCTACTGCAGTGGTCTGGAACTCAATCCACAGCATCTCTGAGGTATGCCTGTCATTACCATCAGAGAAATCTCCCAGTTTAGGATATTATCTTGCTGTCATCAGAAGTAACCTGACCAAACTAGCTCCAGGCTAAGAATGAGGAACAAATAAAAGTTTCTGATTAAAAATAAAGAAAGCTTATAAAGTCTCATCTCACCGTAATGTTCCTTTCATTGGTATACTTGAAAGTCTGTAAATTTCCAGTATTAAATGGCAAACTTAAATGAGTTAAAAAATGCATCCGTAGGTCAAACTTCCTTGCAATTGTTCTCCTACTGCTATTGGTCACCAAATGCTGATTTCAGTTGCTAAGTCATGTCTGACTCTTTGCAACAGGCTTCTCTGTCCATGGAATTTCCCAGACAAGAATACTGGAACAGGTTGCCATTTTTTTCTCCAGGGTATCTTTCCAACCCAGGGATCAAACCCGAGTCTCCTGCATTGGCAGGTGGATTTCTTTGCCACTGAGCCAACAGGGAAGCCCCACCAAACATTAGTCAATTTTAAAATGTTGCAGTTCAATAACAAAGTAATGAAAATGACTTACTTTACTAGAACAAGCAAATCCAGTTCCAAGAGCTGCCAAAATCTCAAGCACAGCTGGAGTGGAGTTGCACTTCACGGTGTAGAATGGCTTTATCTGAGCCACTATGTTCTGCCATTGACTGTGCTTCTTCACAATCTTTCCAAGATCTCCCACAAAAAATGCATTTTTCCCTGTCTATTATAGTCATGGAAAAAAGAAACATAAGAACTACTGAAAACAGAGTATTGTTAAGTAGGAAAGAACTCGTTTCCTTCACAAATGAGCCAAGATAAATATTTACATACCACCACATTTAAGGCTTTTTTTTTTTCTTAGCCTCGCCCTGGGAAAACCACCTTCTTGATCAAGGTATCTCCCCTGCCAGGTAAGTATAAGGCTTGTTTCTTTTTAAACTTGACTGTTTGCTGTGCTATGCTGACATAGAAAATATTCTCTTAGATTAAAAAAATTAAAAAATAGTGTCAATGAGAGTGACTTTCTACTTCAGAACTGCTCCAATTTTATTGCTCATGAGTGGAAGGGAAGGAGATTACTTATATCATTCCATGCATTCCTTAATTGTTTAAACCTACTTTAACAGTACAGGATCTAATTCCCTAAAAAGGTGAGTAGAATGAGGAATGCTAAACAAAAAGCTATATCCCCAATGTGAACTGCAGTTAAAGACAATAAAACAAGGGAACAAAAGAAATCCATTTTTAAGGAGGTAAGTTGGTAGTATTTGTAGAGGTGACAAAACTAAATTTAAAAATACAGAAGTACACTAAATGCCAGATAAATCCAAGTCCAGTGGTTAGGACTCAGTTTTTGCTGCCGGGGCGTGGGTCCACTCCCTGGGTCAGGGAACTCAGATCCCACAAGCCGTAGGAAGAAAGAAAGAAAAAGTAAACTGATTTTAATTACACATCTGGGAAAAGATCGTGATTGATTCTGAAGCTGGAGCTACCCTAGGGGTAGAGAGATGACTACACATCTCATCCAGAGAATAAATTACCCAATGTTAGATGGCAGACAAAATAATCTTTATTTAAAACATACAACATTCATATATTGTTTGAAAAGTCATAAAAATATTCCTGTTTTCTATAATCCCCATTATTTGAAGATAAACATTATTAGAATATACTGACCAAAGACAGGCTGCCACCCTTAATGTTCTGACCCAGGAAGTGTTGTAGAAGTGACTGAGACTAGTGACGTGAGAGAATTCACCGTGGAGTGACTTGGCTACAGAATAAGTGTCATTCTTCCGCAACCCCCAAAAAAGAATTCTGATGACAGAAGAGAGCAGCAGGATTGTGCTGGTGTGAGAGAAGACTTAATCATATCTGTACAGGTCAAGAGAAAGCTTTTTGGGTATCCTATTACTGAACATCACTAACCTGAAAATACTTCTTCAAATTTGGAGAATATAGGAAATTAGCTCCAACAAAAACAAATTCTTTCAGTAAGGCAATAAACAAAAATTACTGTATCAGTAAGTATAAAACAAAAATTATCTTAAGTAGCAGTAATGATGCTTCGTATTTCAGAAATTAGTATAAACACTGTATTTTAAGAAATCCCATATGACACACTTACCAGGGTATGTTCATAAACATAGTTATCAATAACATTTCCAAGGTTTGTTCCTTCATCCAACAGGCCAACGGAGTAGTTTGCATCGTCAATAAATCCTTTCATCTCAGCCGTATTCCACAAAGCCGAAAGTCATAAACCAGGAAAAACAAGAGACGGGCCACAAAGCCTTACGTCTGGGTCCTTAGAATATGCAACAAACTGTCAAAATAGAAGTTATTTCAAAGTATGTATTATTTCATTAGTTAAACTTAATATTTTTGTTATATGAGCTGTCAGTTGAAGTGTGCTAATAAGAGGTACCTAATTTAGTGAAGAATCTGTGTAATCATGTACCATTTTCAGAAACACTAGATCACCAATATCCTTTCCTTAGCGCCCATTTTAAAGCAAATGTGAATTTATACATAAAAAGACAAGCTTAATATGACAATTTCTTGAGAAGGTAGATGAAACATATGCAGAATATGTTACAAATCAACATCATCACCTTATTTACATAGAGCTGCAGAGCCAGTCTGTTTTATTCATCTTGTTTTGTGGTTCTCCCATATAACACAAACAACTTCACTCATTTTAAGTAAAGAAAGCTAGTGAAATAAACGTCTGCAGCTAAGCAATCAAAATAGTCCGAACTTCAACACACTGCCAGTCACGTAACCAGTGTGATACCAGGTAACTGCAGATAAACGTCTTCTAAGTAAAATTCTAGAGTAGGTGATGTGTAAGCAACAGGAATGGGTGAAAGTGGAGGCTGACTTCAGGAGGACATCTGTAGCTCTGATACAGACTATCTGGATCCCACACCACAAGCTACCACAGAACTAGTTCAATCAGGTTAACAGTTAAATCTCTTTGAGGTAAGCTTATTTGGTGAAAATGTTTCTGGACCATAAGTCAGAAAACCTAGTCCTGGCTTTGTCATTTAATAGCTGTGCAATCCATGGTCAACTACTTCAAAAAACTGTTGCAAAAAAAAAAACACAAAAAACCACAATCAGTTGTTTAAGTGCTGCCTTGAAAGAGCTAAATGCCAGAAATGCAAGAATGTCACTGTAATTTGAAACTAGGTATATGTTAGGGACCTATATATACATCATAAACATTTATTTACTAAGAACTCTGATTTTTAAAAAGGCATCATACTGAATGCAACTCTTCCCCAATCAAATCAAGTTTCCCTCTTTCTCCAAGTCACCCACTGTCCTCTGGAGCAGCCCATACCTAAGTTTATCTTCTTTGCTGAATTTACTGGTCCTTATCCCCTCGAGAAGGAAATGGCAACCCACTCCAGTATTCTTGCCTGGAGAATTCCACGGGCAGAAGAGCCTGGTAGGCTATAGTCCATGGGGTTGCAAAGAATCAGACACGATTGAGTTACTAACACATACATACAAGGTTACTTTAGGCAAAGATTTCTTTTAATATAAAGGCTATAAACAACCAGTTCTCGAGACAGATGCTCTCACTCCTTGTCTGGGACTGATTTCTGGGTGCCACATTAATTTTAATGGACTTAGACTAGATTCTGGAAACATACACAGCTTTTCCTGCCTCTTTGATTACTCCCTTTTTCTTCCCCTCCCCCTGCTCTATGCTAGAGTTCACCTCAAGTGGAGGCCCTTGTCCTAAAAATATACTCCATTTCAATGGTTCTCAAAAGTATCAGCTTTTTGGTTGCACCAAAACAATTCGTCAATAAGCCACAGCATTAGTCAATTTCATGAAATACAATATTTTAAAAACAGTAACAGCTCTATTTCCAAGGAGTCAACTACATTCAGTTTACTGAGAAAATCTTAAGATTATCATACCAGAAATGATTTAAATCTGTGCCCAGAAAGTAGACATTTAGGCTTGAGGATACATGTTTATTTTAAGCAATGTAAGACCAATCAGAACATCAATTTTAGGGGGATATTCAACAGCACTAATGCAAACAGAATGATAAAGGTTATACGTTCAAAAAGATCATTTATCCCATTAATAATGAAAAATACTTAATTAAGATCTTTAGCCTGGTATTTCAGCTCATCAGATTCCTAAGTAGTTTCTACTCTCTATGCAGTATTTACCTGGGAAGCTTGAGTTATCAATTATGGACCATCACAGGGAACTGCTACCAAATGTAAAGTTCTAGTTTTTAAAGTCAGGACAAGAAGAACCTCAATTTCCTTCAGCTAGAGATGGTTGGATGGCATCACTGACTCAATGGACATGAGTCTGAGTAAACTCGGGGAGTTGGTGATAGACAGGGAGGCCTGGCGTGCTGCAGTCCATGGGGTCGCAAAGAGTCGGACATGACTGAGTGATTAAACAGGGTTTATGGGAAGGCTAATTTTCCTCTGACATTATGATCCTAAATGGTCACAAAAACATCAGCTCCATTCATCCCAGTCTTATCTGCTGATTGCCCACATTCTTCACAAATTTTTGTAGATTAAGTAAGGTTATGGTTATGTGAGTGAAAGTTGCTCAGTAGTGTCCAACTCTGTGCGACCCCAGGGACTGACTGACTATACAATCCATGGGATTCTCCAGGCCAGAATACTGGAGTGGGTAGCCATTCCCTTCTCCAGGGGATCTTCCCAACCCAGGGATTGAACCAGGGTTCTCCTAAGGATTTTTTTGCCACTATAATAAAGTGAGTATCTCATTAAAGCGAGTCACATAAATTTTTTGGTTTCCCCCTTCATATAGTAGTTCCGTTTATACTATCCTGTAGTCTATCAAGTGTATAAAAAAAACAACAACAAACTCCACCAAAACCCCAAACAATGTACATACCTTAACTAAAAAATATAATGCTCTTGGGAAAATGGCACCAACAGATTGCAGAAAACAAGGTTGCCACAAACCTTTAATCTATAAAAAATGCAATCTTTGCCAAGTATAATAAATCCAACACAACTCTCAGGCTCTTTGATAGAGACAACGACATCCCCAAATCAATTAGCCATTTCTCAGACATATGAACTCCCATAGTTGTTAATAAACTCTACACTTTATTCACATATGGTACCAAAACATCCTATCATGCCTTCTTCCAGTCTTCAAACCTTAAGACTAGTTTCTACATAACAACCTTGTTCCTTCTATATCTCTTGCCTAATTCTCAGGTAAACCCTAAAATTCTTTTTTCCTTTTTTAATCTTATCAATAGTTTATATGCAATAATGTACACCCTCATTCTGATTAATGCATACACCAGAATAACCATCACTATCATAATTCTTCATGTCCTTTTGTCCACCTCAGGCAAACATTTATCTGCTATCAGTACAGACTCTTGTAGAAGTGAAATAATTTTAAATATTAATTGTAAAGGTCAAACTAAAACAGCTGACAAATAAATGTACTATCAATATGAATAAAAATGTTCAAGTATGCCTTGCTCTAAAGGAAAGATTTAAGAGTGCATGTAGAGTGGCTTTATTCCCATCACTGAAATAGAGCTCTCACTTCTGGAGTAACCATAGGGTTGTTTACCAATTCCAATCTGACTCACAAAAGGAGTGTGACAGAAAAATAAAATTTGCTACATTGGCAGGACTGACAAAAAGGATTCGGGGACTAACACACTTGAAACCACTAAAACAGGTGTCAACATAGTATTTTGTACTTTCTTAATTATACTGAGCACTGCAGTAATAGTTGATTAAAACTTCCAGATGTTAAAGCTGGTTTTAGAAAAGGCAGAGGAACCAGAGATCAAATTGCCAACATCCGATGGATCATCGAAAAAGCAAGAGAGTTCCAGAAAAACATCTATTTCTGCTTTATTGACTATGCCAAAGCCTTTGACTGTGTGGATCATAATAAACTGTGGAAAATTCTGAAAGAGATGGGAACACCAGGCCATCTGACCTGCCTCTTGAAAAACCTGTATGCAGATCAGGAAGCAACAGTTAGAACTGGACATGGAACAACAGACAGGTTCCAAATAGGAAAAGGAGTACGTCAAGGCTGTATATTGTCACCCTGCTTATTTAACTTCTACGCAGAGTACATCATGAGAAACGCTGGGCTGGATGAAGCACAAGCTGGAATCAAGATTGCTGGGAGAAGGACATGGAAGCAACCTAGATGTCCATCATCAGACGAATGGATAAGGAAGCTGTGGTACATATACACAATGGAATATTACTCAGCCATTAAAATAAATACATTTGAATCGGTTCTACTGAGATGGATGAAACTGGAGCCCATTATACAGAGTGAAGTAAGCCAGAAAGAAAAACAACAATACAGTATACTAATGCATATATATGGAATTTGAAAGATGGCAACGATAACCCTATATGCAAGACAGAATAAGAGACACAGATGCATAGAACAATTTTATGGACTCTGAGGGAGAAGGTGAGGGTGGGACGTTCTGGGAGAATAGCACTGAAACATGTATATTATCATATGTGAAACAGAACACCATTCCATGTTCGATGCATGAGACAAGGGCTCAGGGCCGGGGCAGTGGGATGACCCAGAGGGATGGGATGGGGAGGGAGGTGGGTGGGGGGTCCAGGAAGGGGAACACATGTAAACCCATGGCTGATTCATGTCAATGTATGGCAAAAACTATTACAATATTGTAAAGTAATTAGCCCCCAACTAAAATAAATAAATTTATAAAAAAAAAAAAAAAAGATTGCTGGGAGAAATATCAATAACCTCAGCTATGCAGATGACACCACCCTTATGGCAGAAAGTGAAGAAGAACTAAAGAGCCTCTTGATGAAAGTGAAAGAGGAGAGTAAAAAAGTTGGCTTAAAGCTCAACACTCAGAAAACTAAGATCATGGTATCTGGTCCCATCACTTCATGGGAAACAGATGGGGAAACAGTGTCAGACTTTATTTTGGGGGGCTCCAGAATCACTGCTGATGGTGATTGCAGCCATGAAATTAAAAGACGTTTACTCCTTGGAAGGAAGGTATGGCCAACCTAGATAGCATATTTAAAAGCAGAGACATTACTTTGCCAGCAAAAGTCCGTCTAGTCAAGGCTATGGTTTTTCCAATGGTCATGTATGGACGTGAGAGTAGGACGGTGAAGAAAGCTGAGCGCCCCAGAATTGATGCTTTTGAACTGTGGTGTTGGAGAAGACTCTTGAGAGTCCCTTGGACTGCAAGGAGATCCAATCAATCCATCCTAAAGGAGATCAATCCTGGGTGTTCATTGGAAGGACTGATGTTGAAGCTGAAACTCCAATACTTTGGCCACCTCTTTCGAAGAGTTGACTCATTGGTAAAGACTCTAATGCTGGGTAGGGTTGGGGACAGGAGAAGGGGACGACAGAGGATGAGATGGTTGGATGGCATCACTGACTCGATGGACATGGGTGTGGGTAGACTCCGAGAGTTCGTGATGGACAGGGAGGCCTGGCGTCGCAAAGAGTCGGACACAACTGAGCAACTGAACTTAACTGAACTGAAAACCAATCTAATAACATCTATCCTTAAAAGATGGTACATGTGGAGCTCTATCTTGGTTTATCTTTTCAGATGCTCCCTAGGATGGAGAAGGGAATGGCAACCCATTCCAGTACTCTCCCCTGGAAAATCCCATGGACGGAGGAGCCTGGTGGACTGCAGTCCATGGGGTCACGAAGAGTCCGGACACGACTGAGCGACTTCACTCTCACTTTTCACTTTCATACACTGGAGAAGGAGATGGCAACCCACTCCAGTGTTCTTGCCTGGAGAATCCCAGGGACGGCGGAGCCTGGTGGGCAGCCGTCTATGGGGTCGCACAGAATCAGACGTGACTGAAGTGACTCAGCAGCAGCAGCAGCTCCCTAGGAAGGTCTTGAGATTCCTGGCCCACAGTAGGTGCTGAGAACAGATGGACCAAGGACAACTGATTCTAAGAATGGGAGTTTTGAAACTTAAAGGTTGTGGTGGCAACAGCAAGGAATGCCCTGAAGTGTGTTGGAAAAAAAAGTCCATCTTTCACATCTTAAAAGGAGCCAAAACCTTGATATATACAAGTAATCCACACGTAAAAAGCAAAAGTCAGTTAAAAACTAAAAGCTATGTCCAGAAAAAACTGTTTCCTCAAAAGAATCCACAAAACACAAAAACCTTCAGGGAAGAGAGTTTCTAACAAATTTTAAGCCAACAAACCCTGTGCTCAAATGAAACATTCACTTGGAAGCCCAGTATTTCCAACAACTGAAAAGGCTTAAGTAGGTGGATAAGTGTAGGCTGATCTTGACTCTTTCCTACGCCCAACCTCACTGAAGCAGTCCTAAAAGCAGTTCATAATCATACCCTCAGAAGTCTACGCTTGCAATTTTCTTCACATCTAAGCAAAAATAGTTTAAAGTTCACTGCTGCAAAAAAGCTTATGTTCTACATTTCTGCTTTACACGACACTGAAGTAAAGAAATATTTGACTGAAATATTTTCAAGAGGCATATAGTTACTTGGTGATAACATTAAACCAAAAATCTGACACACAGCATGTTCTAGGGAGTTAGAATGAAAATAAGTGTGGATGTGTTGGGGGTGAGCAGAGTTTATATTCTATGCCAGATCTGCCAAGTTAATCCACAAAACAGAATTTTCAGGAATCTCTCTGTTAAGAATGCAGACTTAAGGACTTTCCTGGAAACCCAGTGGTTAGGACTCTGTGCTTCCACTGCAAGGTACCTAGGTTTGATCCTGCAAGCCAGGTGCAAGGCCAAAAAAAAAGCAGCAGACTCAAACCCAAGTGATGCCAAACTCCCTCACCTTGATCCAACCCAACACACTGTGCCATTTTCAAAAATGGTGTAAAAATCAGAAATAGGACTGATTTACTCATTTCAGCATGTTATAGACCACTATATACTACAGCCTAGTGTTGCTGGACATTGATTTATTTTCACATTAAACTTAAGGAAATCTACTCCATTTAAATCTTGGGTTCTCCTTAATATGCTTTATAACTTAAGAGCAAATCCATTTTTAATAGAAGCTCCTAAATTTATTGTTATCAACAGACCCTAGAATGTGCTCTCTACTCACAAGAGCCTTTAAGCTATTTTCACAAACATCTTAATATATGGTGAAAGAAAGCTCAGCTTATTTTACACTAAATACAACTGCTGCAATCACAATACTACATTTATAATAAGTAATTTCCTCTTGGACATCATAGCTGGGAAGAAAAAAGTGTTTAACAGTCCTTATTTACACCTTCATATTGGTATTTTTTGATAATACATTTTTTAGGAAGAGATGCCAAGGAAAGAAAAGGCTCCCAAGAACCACACTGCTCCCTGGAGCCTTCATGAGGTTGTGAGTCCTCATGTCATCGAGAGGGAAGCTCCAAGAGGAGTGTCTGCAGCAGCTGGGCACTTGCTTTGTTACACACCTGCTACAAAGGCTTCTACAGTTGATTGTACTTCAGAAGAAACTGATACATCTCTCAAATAATCACAAGATAATTCTGGCAGCAACAGCCCACTTGACACCAAGCTGGATGAATATGAGTCTCGGATTTCTGAAGTGAAGACCTCCCTGGAAGTAGAACAGGGAGAGCTGAAAAGTTGAGAGTACTGTTTCACAGACATCTAAGCAGGAAACCCAACCTTAACACATCACCAGTTTTCTAAAAGGAGTTTTACTCGTTAAAAATGAGAATGTTAAGATATTTTGAAATTTACACTACTACTATTATCCTGGAGAAGCCTAAGGCTATTTCTACCTTTTTTATTATTTTTGCATAGGCATTTGATGACTTAGCACTCAGTTCACAGCTTTAAAACTAGACCAAATGCAGGACACTTCCCTGGTGGTCCACTGGTTGAGACTGCAGGGAGTGTAGGTTCCAACCCTAGTCAGGAAAGTAAGATCTTTCATGCCAAAAAAAAAAAAAGCTGTCAAAAGTCACCTTTGCCTTCTACATCCCACCAAAAAATGTTACTTACCACACAGAATACCTTTAGAAATAACTGGTCACAAGAGCAGAAGGATGACATTGGCACTAAAAACATGAGGTCTGGAGCAGACCTCCAGGAAGCCACATACCGGAACTGGTAGGTAAGATGTGCCAATAAATTTGTGTTATCATGAGACCATATAAAAATTTTCCATGCTGGGTCAAAAATAAGTGATGGATTAAAAAAAAAGTGATAGCCTACTTTGGTACTTAGGATAATCAAGACAGGGGTTGCTTTCATTGACAGTAAGAGGAGAGCCAGTAATGGCAATAAATACCCTTTAGTTTCTTTTTCAGGTGATAAGGTTGGAAAAAACTTTAGAGTAAGAACACTGAGCTGACTGCTGAAGAATTACTTAAAAAAAAAAAAAAAACAAAAAAAAACCAAAAACAAGAATGAACACGAAATATATAAAGGGGGAGGTGGCACACAAATCCTAAAGGAAATGAGCCCAACAGGCTAAGTTTGAAATGCTCAGGTAAAGGCTGCTCAATGCAAAATGCTACATATTAAATTCTAAAATACATCTTAATGAGAAAGGAAATTCACAGCAATACACTATTGCAAGTGATTATTGACAAGATTAGGCTCCCTTAACAAAAATAGTGTCTTGACTATTTGATGTGAAGACTAAATTTTTTTCTAGAGCAAGCATGTACCTACACAGAGGTAAACTATGTAAATCTTTATGGTAATTAAAATGTAGTAACACTGCAGATAACTATTGTAAGGCAATGTGAACAGCACCAAATACATAATCATGTTAATTCCAAGCTTTCTAGTTTTCCTGGCACAGCACAGGGAAACGACATTTAAACAAATGCACTGCTGAACTACTGTTTTGAGTACCCAAGGGCAGATCTCACTGTCACCTCACCAACAGTAAAGCTTACTTCTATTATACAAAGCTCGTGTACATTACAGTCACTGCACTCCACACCAGGTGAGGAGGGCTGAAGATCTCAGAAGCCCCCGCACAGCGTCACGGGGTACTTGTGGCTGCTGCCCCTCATCCCCTCTAGAATAAACATGTTCAGACTTTTCTAATCATCATTCCCCTGTTATTTAATCTTTTTATTCCCCTATATGCCCTTAAAACACTGGCTTTATTGGTTTTGAACCATGGATAGAATCACTGTTGTTTTCCTACTATAACTTCTTTTGCTCAACTTTAAGTTTCAGTTCCTTTACAGACTGGACTGGAGTCCGTTACTGCTGTGCACTGTTCTTTATAGATGTACAACAGGACCTATGGGCTATATTGTTTATAAACACCGTATAATCTCTTGCTATTATTTATGTACCCAAAGAGTACATTACTCAAATTATGGTCCACAGGACTTCCCTGGTGATCCAGTGGTTAAGACTCTGTGCTCCCAATGCAGGGCGTCCAAGGTCAATCCTTGGTCAGGGAACTAGATCCCACAGGCTGCAACTGAAAGATCCTGCCTGCCACAACTAAGATTCAGCACAACAAAATAAATAATTTTTTTTTTTTAATGTGGTCTTTAAACTAGCTTGTCCACAAATTAATAGCCAAGTAGTGTGCTACCTGACATTCTGCCACAAGAGTCTCCTCACTGGCAGTTTAGGGAGCATCAGTCTAGGTGCTGCAGTCTAGGGCCACATACCTGGGAGTGAAACTGCTAGTCTGTTAGACAAAAACTATTTAAGCCTTTTGTTCATTTTCCTATTGTGTGTGTGTGTGGTGGTCTTTTTTTTTTTCTTCGCTTTTTCTTATTGACCTATAGGAGCTCTTCCAGAACTTAGGATAGCAAATCTCACTTTGAGTTTTAGTTTGCTATTAGTAGCCATGTTGAACATACTAGGACATCCCATCCTGCTTTTGGTCATGTCAAATATTACATGGCAATCATACTGAACCCAGTTGATGAGGTAAGATGAGACTATAATGATTTAGCAGCTCTTTACAAACTGGGCACTGAAGGATCTTTGTAATAAAAAACAAGAGATAGGGAATTTCCTGGCAGTCCAGTGTTTAAGACTCTGTTTCTACTGCAGAGGCCATGGGTTTGATCCCTGGTTAGGGAATGAAGATCTCACAAGAAAAGTGTAGCCAAAAAAGAAACAGATCAAAAATAACCCGTAGTCATTTATTTAATGTAAGCCTAATATTAATTTCAGTCTGATAAGCACATGAAGACAGCAGGGAGTTTGATTTGAAGAACATGCTGGGCAATGGAAGAATTCTTCAACAGAATATAAGACTGAAAACCCTCTACTAGACAAATCTAAGGAGAAAGATGAGAGTGTGTAATTCCTATGATTCTTATTAATAGATATTTTAAGATTAATACAACTAATACTACTCACATTCATGGTAAAATTATCCTAGAGTGATGTTGCCCAACAGAACTTTCTGTGATAATTGTTCTGTCACTGTCCAAAACAATAGCCATTAGTCATATATAGTTTCCAAGCACTCAAATGCATCGAGCATCTGAACTGAATTCAATTCACAAGTTTACAAAACTAGACTGTAAAGGAAAAAAAAGTCGAAACTCCACACCAAGTAAATCCTAGAGAAATGAAATGCATGCTTACATAAGATAATAAAGGTGGGAAAAGTTTAGAGCAGAGCATTCCAAAAGAGTTTATCATCTTGGCTCCTGCTACAAGTCACTCAGATACAGGCAATGAAGACCTTGAGGTGGCTGGGTATGGTTTGGGCAGACCGAACATCATCAGCCTAATCCTTTGCAATTTAGCATGCTGTACAAGTATTTTCTATTCATGCCAAAATGTTCTTCACATTATTCACTGGATTAGAAAAAAGGATGGCCAAATCGCTGTTTCAGTTAGCTTGTGACAAACTGCTTAATTAAGTGTGCATAGATGACCCTGGAATAGAGGTGAAGGACAAAAGGATCTGTGTTTTCTAGTAGGTGAGAGCATTTCACTTGCAACAGCCTCCTTATGCTGGTCTGAACAACTGGCCAGCCTAAAAGCAGCCTACAATTTACCTAGATTTTATAGTTTATAAGACACAGTTTACATAATATCTTACTTACTCCTAATCAGAAGAGTTAAGTATCTCAAAATGCTTTTTTTCAGGGCAAAGAACCCCAAACTCAAAAACTCTGAAATTAAGACTAAAGAAAATGTAATGGAATACACAGATTGGTAGTAACTTAAATTTTCTCAGCTCAACTATCTTCTGTAATAAATGCAAGAACCATTTTATTTCCCTTTAAGAACGATCTACACTGCCTGCTACTCTATTTGGCCCTCCCAGGAAAGTCTTAATTTGCCTAAAGAAAGAGTACCATGTCCCCCAAACCCTGTTTTATCCAGTAACAGGCTATTATTCCCATTAGGCTTATACAGAATGCTTTTTTTTGTTTGGCGCTACTTTACACAGGCAATGAGGCACCACTGAATACTGCTCTTTGCATGCCAAGGGGACACACATACTTTAAAAACTAGTCCCTAAACTAGTGTGTTTCAATGATAGCTTTATTCATCACTGTGATCAATGCCTATCAACAATCATTAATAAAAATTCTGAATCTACTTGCATCACAGAATCTTTAAATTGCCCTAACTATTCTCCATAAAGAGCCCAAAACCTGCCCTTCCTACTGACAAGAGTAAAACACAAAGGAATAGCTCCACACAGTAAATTCATAAAGAGCATTTTATGTCCTTAATTAAAATGATTTCAACCTAGGTAAGGCAGCCCCTTTTAAAGCATGTAGATATTAACAAACAGGAGAGAGAATATGAATATTTAAAATTTTAAGACTCCATTTAGATAAATCAATTAATCGAATCCCTTTTCCATTCTTATCAATAGGAACAAACATTAAAGAAATATACTAATAATTAATCTGACTTTATCATTAGATCTGCTAATAAAAGCAGCTGGTTAGGAGAATTTGGTTTTCTGAAATAGTCTTTAGAATTTTTGCATTGGGCTTATCTATTAATCATAATTGGAGCTCTAGCTAAATAACTTGAAAAATCTAGCCCACTGAAAAAACTACTGCAGCATAGAGTCTAAGAAATTTAAAAGGCAAGCAAAAGTTTTTCTATAATTTGAGCCCTTCATTAATCAGAGATATTGGTTAAGCATTCATTAAGATATCTTTACAGTGCTCACACATAACACCACACATGTATTCAAAAGAAAAAACCTTACTATGTAAGCAATTTATAAAGTTTCTAGATACTTAATGACTATCTAAAAGTTCAGATGATTACCTGATTTGAAAACCTAACTCTAAAAGTCAATCCTAGAGCTTAGACCACCTGCACGGAAATCCTATTGGAATATTGGGAGTATAATGTGGTTCAAATAGAACTTATTTAACTATATATTTTGCAGTGCTATGTGCCAACTATTTTCCATGAAGGCCAGTGTGTTAAGTCTTTTGAATGACTTAAAATTTTTCAAATAGTATTGTTGCTCCACAGGAAAAATCTCAGGATTTCAATGTCTAGTACCACAAACTGCTACTGACATCTAAGGACATTTCTGGAATGTGAAATTTCTCTTGCCATCTTTACTAATTCTAGTCAAGAAATCTTTGGGGGTAAATAGCTTTCTGACTTCAAAATTTCTCAGATTCTAGAATAGCAATTTAGTCTATATACGTTTAATATATTATTTAACAGTCTCCATGAGGCTATGAGTCAACATGCTTATCAGAATATTTCTGCAGCAAAATTCAGGAATATTAGCACTAAATGGGATAAGTCAAAATAAAAATAGCTTCAAATTCAGCTCAGATTCAGGTCAACTTTTTGTTCTCAAATCAGGTTAGGTCATATCAAGGAAGCTATAATTTTTTTTTTTAATCTTTTGATTTTAGAATTGTATGAATAAGACATTGTGGCTGTAGCAAAGTACCATGAACTGAAAGTTTGACTTAACATAATATATATTGTACCTGGGTAGAATAAATCAGTCAGTCACTCTGGCTGCTAAAACCTGCAGAATGAATAGTTAGCATTTTCTATCTGTGCCTACAAACACAATACCTCCACACACAAGAGGGGAGGAAATTATAGATTTTCTGAGTTCTACAGTATTAATTACCCTACAGACTTTTCCTTAAGCTGGCAGAATCATTTATCAATGTATGAGCTCACTGACATTGGTTTCTCAAGTCTAAGAGGAAATATCACTACAAATATGACATATAATGCAGTTAAGTTTTCATTAAAGAGACTTGAAATAAAAGAAGTCATCCTTTAATACAGTCTTGCTTAAAACAAGAAGCTTGCTATGAAATTTCCACCTTAGAATCTACTTCTGACTATGGAATCAACTACACCCCACCCAGAAAAGTTTTAAATCTCCAAGCCAACTTAGGAGAAAACATCAGATACGTTGGAAGTAGAATAGATGACTAATAAAATGTAAGAACTAACTGGCTTGGCACTGAATTGGTGACAACTAGACTTCTTTTTAATATGCATACAAGCCACTTGGTTAAAATGCATATTTCTGATTCAGGTCTGGGTGGAATCCAGTGTCTGCAGTTCTATTCTAGGTTATGCTAATATTCCAAAGACATTGCATTAACAAAGCATGATTAAAATAAAAAGAGAGAAATCAACCTATTTAGGGTTAAAGGTTCCAGTTCGTCTCAGCTGTGATTTAAAAAATAAGCAATTCGCTCAAATTCACACAACTAGGAGAAGACCACTATGGGAAACCCCCCAGTGTGGATTTTAAGTCAGTAGAACTTTTCAGAAATCATTTTTCTATCTCTTTAAAACTTCAAAAAAAAAAAAAATCTAAAATTGTAATTGGAGGTTAACAGTAAATGGGTTGAAAAGGTTTCCTTTAACATGCTCTATCCAATTAGATCTCTTTCTTGAAATTTTCTTATGTTACTCCCTCCAGGTACTCTAGCCCACTTAAAAACACCCAAATCTCAACACCCAAACCCAAATTTCAACAGCTAAAAAAATCTACAAATAATAAAACAATTTTAATGAGCCACACAAATTTAGCAGCACAAATTCAAACACTTTACTATGAAACTGCATTCTGCACAGAGGTTTAGTTCAAAGTTAAATCCACACACAGAAAATCGAGTAAGCAAAGTCAAAAACTATCCTTAAAAATCTCTTGGGAAGGCAGTATGTTGGGAGCTAAGCATGCATCATCATCTCTCAGTAAGACCTTTGAAAACAACCAGTTTTTCCACCAGGTGAGTATTATACAGTCATTTTGTGAAAAACAATATAAACTCTAGAAATCACATTGTATCTGGCAAGATGCTCATAACCAGAAAACAAGAACTAAGATTCACCTCTTAAATGCGATGCTCTAGGATAGTGTTCTGGTTAGTGGAATGGAGAGTAGAATTTTTTTACTACTCTATTTAATAAACTTTTTTTTCCTGACTTAAGCCCAAATACTTGAATCTACCAAATTAAATGGTTGAATGGTGTGGTAAGTTACCACCTACATTTAATAAAAAAAAATAAAAAACCATCTCTCCAACTTACATTAAAATCTGGACTAATAAGAGTTACTGAAATTCAGCCTGCAGTATGTACTTAAATACAGTAATAATGTGCACAACTGAATCAACTATATGGGTAAGTAGGGAAGTTCCTTGGTGGCCTAAATGGTTACGATTCCAGGCTTTCTCACTGGCATGGCCTGGGTTCAACCCCTTGTCAGGGGAACAGATATGGTGCAAGCTGCAATGTATGGCCCAAAAATAGTGGGGGAGGGAGTAAGTAGTAAATACCATTTAGAGTTTTGAAAAGACTGAGCAAGAACCCTCCTTTACTTCTATTTTACAAGACCCTCCCTCACCCTCTGCACAGATGTGAAAATACTTACATGGACAAGTTAGGAGATGGAACCCCCCTATCATCAGCTAGGTTCCCAAGGTGGCTCAGCGTTGAAGTCGAACTGTTCTCTATACAGCACTTCTCCTAGGCCCTCTGGGTAGTTGTATACTTGGTCAGAAAGTTCGCCCTAAAGAAGAAAATAAAAATATATAAGTCATATGTTAAAAAATGCTAGGTTCTGCTTCAAGAAGCTTAAGTTGAGGTAAAGATTAAGTTCAGGAAGAAGTTTCAGTTTGAAGTGTTTCATTAAAGCACATTACACAAAATGATGTTTTCAAAAGGTTTATCACAGTATCAAATACTATTTTTATATAGTAAGCATTTCCAAGCTGCTAGAATACAAAACTGACAGAATTTGAGGTCATGGTCACCTTACCAAGCTGCTCTATCTACCTCACTCAGTTTCCAGGCTTCACCCAATTTCATTTTTGCTTTTACTTACTCCAAACCCAAATTTCTAGGTGGCTTAAAAATTTTAAATGTACAAGTGCTCTCATTAACCTAACATGTATGCAAGATTTTATGTGTGTATCTAATAATCTGAAACTACCCAGAACCTTTCCTTTACTCTCCAAATTCCAAGTTTTTCTTTGCTTAAGTATAAAATTCTACTACATATCAAAAAGAAAAACATTTTTTGTGACTTAGCTAATATACTATGTATACATGTGAAATAACTTTTGAGACCTGCCTTACATACCTGAGAAGTAACAGAGGTTTACCTGCTCATTCCTAACCTATCTACATGTAAGTCACTTTACTATCACTAGGAGCAACATATGAATGTAAACATGCTTGGCACTCTACAAAATGCTAAATAAGTTTCAGAAATGGTTTTTACCTATTAAGATTTGACTGAACAGACTTAACACCTCTAACCTAAACAACTACACCTACACTTCTATTTGTACTTCAGTGATTGCTATTTTAAAGTAATACAAACTGACAGTATTTGCTAGAAGATGGGGGTAAGAAGGAAACCAGAAAAATGATGACATGTAGGAATCATAAGAATCCAAGATTTCAGAAGCACTCTAGAAACATGTTCAGCATATCTCATATCTCAACCAGGATAGAGGCACCTTTGCGGGAAGTAAAATGTTCTTTCAATCTACTAGGGGTATCTTGATCACATACTCAATGACACTTACTGGATAATTAGAAAAGAATCCATACCAACATGCAACAGTGACTATTAACATCTCATTAGATTCCAACTGAATACTCCAAAACAAAGGTTCCAATTCTCCCCAAACCAACGTAATTTAAGTAAATTAAAAGCCATCCCCACTGGAGACAAGAGAAAGAGTTTATTCTCAACTATTCTTGGGAATAGGATAATTATCCTAGCTGAGATATCCCCTCCCCCATATATCAGTAGCTATTTTGTTGTTCAGTGCAACTGAAGAGCAGTGCTGTAAAATGTTAATGATATTAAACTTCAGACATTCATGAATGTTCTTCAATAGTATCTCTAAAACATTTCCACCTAACAGAAAAGATACTAGTAGGAAATGAAGGCTCTGAACTTCAAAAGTCACATTTTAATATAAATAAAGGGGGTACAGAGTCATTTACTTCCAGGATAAACAGAATGTTCATTTGTACCATCAAGATTAACCATAAGAGGAGGTTAAATAAAAATACGAGGTGGGGGAGAAGATACAGGGAATGCTAAATTTTTCTCATTTAGAGCGGTCTTTATATCAGTTGGAGCATGTGCAACACTGCAATCAAATCCCTTAATTGTTTGAAGAGAATGTCCCTTGCTACACTATCTTGGCAAATAGCACAGGGAGAACTAGAGTTAACTGAGTCAGCAGCTGACCAATAAAAACACCAAAACACCAAGAACACCAAAAACCTCCCATCACATTGACAGTAACTACCCAGAAGCTTAGTACCCCAAAGTTAATCAGTATTTCTCACCTTACACTGCCTTTACCACCAATGACTTCGGTATTCTTTCCAAAACCTCAGCCTAATAATGAGAAAAATTATCAAACAAATCCAAATGGGGGACATTTTATTGGATATCTGGCTGGTAGTTCTCTAGACCGGAGAAGGCAATGGCACCCCACTCCAGTACTCTTGCCTGGAAAATCCCATGGATGGAGGAGCCTGGTAGGCTACAGTCCATGGGGTCGATAAGAGTCGGAAACGACTGAGCGACTTCACTTTCACTTTTCCCTTTCATGCACTGGAGAAGGAAATGGCAATCCACTCCAGTATTCTTGCCTGGAGAATCCCAGGGACGGCGGAGCCTGATGGGCTGCCGTCTATGGGGTCGCACAGAGTCGGACACGACTGAAGCGACTTAGCAGCAGCAGCAGCAGCAGCAGCAGCAGCAGCAGTTCTCTAGACTGCTGACAACTAAATGCAATGTGGCACCTTAGATTGGTCCCTAGACAGAAAGGACATTAAAAACTGGTGAAATCCAAAGAAAATCTGGAGTTTAGGTGGTAGTAATGTATCAAAGTCAGTTTCTTAATTTTGACAAATGTACCATCTCTTATAAGATAAACTAGGTGAGAAGTATGAAGTAATAACTCTGTATTATCTTTGTAACTTTTCCACAAATCTAAAATTATTCGAAAATAAAGTTGTTTAAAGAAAAAAAGAGTCAAGTAAGGTATTCATATAATGGACTACTATTCAGCAGTTAAAAGGAACAATTTACTGGTGAGTGCATCATGGATGAGTATCAAAAACATTCTGAGTTAAAGAAGCCTTTTACACAATACATATAGTTTCATTTATATGGAAGTTCTAGAATAGACTTCCATAATAACTAATCTATGGTTAACAAAAAGAACAGTGACTGCCTTTGTGGGTAATAAGAGATAGAGCTTAAAGGGGCAAAAGAGAAGTTTCTGGGCTTGAAAACACTCTTCTCATCTTTGAGAAAGGTTTGTATTACACAACTGTATTTTTGTCAAAACTCGTCAAATGGTATATCCAAGACGTCTGCATTCTGCTGTTATGTAAATTGTACCCAGTATTCTTGCCTGGAAAATCCCATGGATGGAGGAGCCCGGTAGGCTACAGTCCATGGGGTCGCCAAGAGTCGGACACGACTGAGTGACTTCACAGAACAGAAATTGTACCCAATTTTTAAGAAATACTTAAACAGTGTTAGACTAATGATATGTGCATACTGAAGTTGGAGGGGTCAAGTGTTCTGGTGTCTCCAACTTACTTTGAAATACACAGAATAAAGATTGATGAATGGATAGAGCAATTACAAGTAAAACAAAATGTTAATCGGTTACTGAACCCAGGTGAGGGTACAATTCTTTCACTCCCTGTATATGTTTGAAAATGTGCAAGTTTTATAAACCTAAGCGGCAAGCGGGACGGCACTGATTACTTGATTACGGTACCTTCCATTATCACCTATGACCATCAGGAGCCTATATCTTTCCCACTAACTCTTCAGGGCTTATTTGCCTTCATAACCAGTATCTGCACTATCCTATATTTGTAAAAGAAATCAAAGGGTTGTTAGGGGTCTGCCCTATAGTCATTCGCCATATTTCTGCCAGGCTCATCTACAACCACCTTTCCTCATTACATATCGACTCTCTCCCTTGAGCCTTCAGGTTCTCATCCACAAGCAGGAGGCTCAAGGGTGGAAACACGACAGGATACAAAATATCTTAATGTGTCCACGATGCAACCACAAAAATCCAGTTAAATCTGCTGAAACATCATGGGGCTGTTAACAGTGTGCCCGACCTTTTTCAGGTTGCCGAACCAGTAGCTTAGCCTAAGAAACAGACGTTTAGGATATACACTGGGTAAGGTTGTTAAAACCCCACCGTTGGTGCAAATTGTTAGTCGCTCAGTCGTGTCCGACTCTGTGCGACCCCATGGACTGTAGCCCTCCAGGCTCCTCTGTCCATGGGGATTCTCCAGGCAAGAATACTGGAGTGGGCTGCCATTTCCTTCTCCAGGGGATCTTCCCGACCCAGGGATCGAACCTGGGTTCCCTGCATTGCAAGGCAGATTCTTTACCCGTCTGAGCCACCAGGGAAGTACTGAAACATTACCGTTAACTGCCAAAATAGTACTTGATAAGCCACCCAAGCCTACAGCTCTCCTCTCGGCCCAGGAATCGTGGCGCGGACGGGAAAATGAAGCCATGGTGACTAATCCTTGGGCTCCAGGAGGCGGCCCGGGGTGAGCGAAGGCGACTCGGCCCAATCGCCAGCGCCGCAGGGGGCGGGGCGACAGCCCGGAGGCTTCCAGAAGGGGCCAAAGGCCTCTCGCTCGCTACCTGACACCGGGGCTTCCCCGCCGCCGGGCCCCTTGGCGGCGTCAACTTTCCTCCGGCAGAGAGGGGAGGGCCGCGCTCTCCGCACCCTCAGGCACCCGTCCTCCCCCGGCAGCTGTCACAGGAGGCCGGCGCCGGGCCCGCCCCGCTCCATTCATAACCTAAGGCCGCGGCGGTTGCAGCCGGCCGCGCCGCCCGCCCGGGATCCCGAGACGAAGGCGCGGCGCGGCGCCGCTCGGGGCCGGGCGGCGGCACCAGGGCCCCTCGGGGCTGCAGCCCGGCCCCCTCCCCGGAAACAGCAATGCACCACGGGAGCGGGGTGGGGGCCGCCTGCCGCTGGGAGGCGACGCCAAGCCCCGCGGCGGCGAGACCCCCGAACGCGCCCCCCAGTCCACACACACACACGCACACGAACACGCCCCCTCGCCCCAGCCGCGGCCGCTCCGGGCTCGGCTCGGCGGCCACCCGATGCGCGCCAGCCACCCCAGCCCGCCGCGCCGCCGCCGAGCCACCGGCCGCCGCCGCCACACACGCCGCCAGCCGCCATGTTCGAGGTGGCCAGCCGCGGGGACGCTGCGGGGGAACGCCGGCCGGTCGGCGGGGCCCAGCCTGAGGCGGCCGACAGCTCCCCGAGGCCGACCCACCCCCCGGCGCCCCGCGCCCCGGCCCCGCCCGCGCCCCTCGGGTCACTACTCACGTGAGATAACGGCCCAAAGAGTCGGGTAAAGCGTCTTCTCTTTTTCGGCGGAATTTTTAAAGAGGGATGTGGTTACCTTGAGCAGAAATACCCAAGGCGGCCTGGGCCATAGGCTGCGGGGACGACGTGGGGGGAAAACCGCGGCACCGACACCAGCTGTGCAGCAGCGGCGGCGGCGGCCGAGGGAGAGAAATGGAACAACGGCGCGGGCAGAGGAAGAAGAAAGGCCTGAGAGGGCTGGGTTGCGGAGAGGATTCGGCCTCGTCACACCGCAGAGCCGGAGACCGAGAAAGGATGAGAAGAGGCAGACAAGGCGGAGAAAAAAAAAAAGAAAAAAAGGAAACACACGGCAACCCAGCAAAGAGCCAGCGAGTGTGGGAAGGCGGTGCCGGCGACGCCAGGCTTTATATCGAGGGGCGGGGCTTGGTGACGTCACAGCCGGCCGGGCCACCGCGCGAGCCGGACGGCGCGGGGCCGCGGCGCGGAGAGGAGGGAAGCGGGCGGAAGAGAAAGGGGGCTGGCGCGGGGCGATCCGAAGGGGGCGGGGCGGGGCGACCCCGCGGTGCAGGTGCCTGGGCCCCCAGTCCCCCGGCCACTTCCCGCCCTCCGCTGCTTCCCCGGACGGTGGAGGGCCCGCTGCACGGACGTGGGCGGGCGGGGGAGAAGGGAGGTGGCCGGGACCGAGCGCGGCGTCGCCCGCGCCCCCGACGCCCGGGCGCCTGCGCTCACGCCCGAGGCGGGCCAGGGCGCTTTGGGAGTTGGGCCCCGCGGCCGCGGCGCCGAGCGCGGTCCGGGCCCTAAACTGGCACGACGCCTGCACTGCCTGGAACCTGCTCCTCCTGGAAGAGGGTGAAAGAGGGGGGCCACCCCCGGAGCTTCCCGCCCCCCCACCTCCTCGAGAGCTCTCCGCTTTGTGCGGGCTCTGTAGGCTACGCCTGTGGACTACCCTCCCGGGGTGAAGCTCCAGCCCCAGCCGGATGCGGCGCTCCTTTTTTTTTGGAAGCGCGTTCCTAAGGGCCAGAACAGCTCGGCACAGTGTTCGGGTGGTTGCAGGGGCTCGTGACCGCGTGGGCATGTCCCCAGTGTTCGCACTTTGCAGTGTGGTGCAGTAGGTTTTTTTTTTTTTTTTTTTTTTTTTTAAGCAGTGTGGCTTTTATGTCTTTTTAGAAGGGTTGAGGCCGGCCGACCCGGTCCTTATTCATGAAGTACCTGTATTGGAGAGAGTATTACCGACGTTACAAGGGCACAGTACTTTAATTTCCTACGTCTCATTGCGCGGTCATTTTAATTTTACTACTCCAGAGCAAACTTATTTTTACTGGGGAACCTAGGACGACCTACATGGCTTTTGGTTTATTCTCATGTTTTTAAAATGTCTTCGCGCTCCCCATCAGAAACCCTGAGTCCTCCCGTGCAACTCAGACGCAACGGCACAAATGAAATATATATTGACACATACTCCAAAATCTTTGCGATAAAGACTGAGACTTTTTTCCACTGGCATTTCCCAACCATCTATTTACTTTGTAGCACTGTGGTTGCTACAAATCAGATATGAAAGGAAGAGAGAGCTTTCCTGGGTAGGAAGGTAGCAGTGCTGAATATAAGCTCTGAGGTGAAAGTATTAGGTCAAAACCAGGGGCTGTGGACTCTGTTCCTGACTTCATATTTCCATATTTCACTGTGCTGTCTCTTGGTCTTCTCTTTCATTCCTTAAAAATTCTTTTCGTTTCAGAACATTTACAAGCACAGCACTTTACTAGACCCCCTGCTGGAGGGAGGAAGGCTAGAAATGAATACACTTGAAATCTTGATAACAGTCTAGCAGGGAAAAGAAGACAACTACACCAAATAACTAAGTAGTTGTTGTAAACAGATAAAATGCTGTGTGGAATCTAGTGGAAGGGGGAAATAACCGCAGCTCAGTGAGAGAAAGGCTACTGGGGAAAGGTAGAGATAGATTTTGAGAGCAGACACTCCAGACATGGGAAATAAGTGACTTTGAGAGCAGATATTCCAGGCAAGGAAACTACGTAAGAGAAGGCACAGAAATGGGCCAGTTCAAAGAACTGTGAACTAGCTTTCTGGCTCCAACATAGGTACGGTTGCAAATGAGATTGAAAAGGAAGGTGAGGTGAAACGTAGGGATCATAGCTTGGACTTCATTTCGGAACCATTTAATAGGGGACATGATATACTCAAAGATATTTTTAAAAGATTTCTCTAGCATCAGTGGGATTGAAAATAGAAAGTTTGGAAGAGAGGAAACCATGAAGGCGACTGTTACATAGTTAAGAGAAGCAGGAAATTTGGGATAGAGGAGAGGAAGGCATAGATGAAGGCATAGAAAGAGTAGGAATAATTTTGAATGTTAAGGGAGAGGAGAAGTTATCAAATGATTTGGGGATATGAAACTAATCAACAGGGAGAATTCTGGAATCACAAATGGAGAGAGAAATAGAATGTCCCAGTTTGAGGGGGAAGGACTATGAGCCTTCCTTGAGCATAGTCCAAGCTGTCGATAGGATATTCATGTAAAAATGGTCCAAAGGGCCCTGAAAACACAGAGATCAGGAGCCCTTTTGCCTGTAAATTTGGAACCCTCTCCTATAGACATGGTAATTAAGAAAATGTTAAGGTCTAAAGGAAAAGGGATCCAAGCACAGGACTTAGAGAAATGCCAGAAAGGAGAGAAGGAGGACCAGCCCAAAGAGTAGGAGAAGAATCACAATAGTGCGAGGTCAAGCCATTCATAGAGGGTGTTCCAAGAAGGAATGAATGATCGGAATGTCATATTCCTGAAAGGGATTCTTCTGATTTGGGAAAATGGCATGTCATCGGTAAACTCCAAACTCATGTTAAGTTTGGATTCTTAGCCAAAAATAATGTTTCAATCATAAGAGTGAGTTGAATTTTAGAAAAGGGGAGAGTGTAAGGGTGAGAAGAAAAAGGACTATATATTTGTGGCAGGGTGAACACTTGGAAAGCTATTATAAGGATCCACTAGGAGAATGATAAGGGCCTGAAAAGAAGTTATGCATGACCTTTAACTGAATAATTTCAGTGGAGTGAGAGGTACAGACACATGGCAGAGGTTTGAGTGAAGAGAAGCTGAGATGAAGTCAGCAGATGTCCACTCTTTCAACTGGACTAGACCCTACTCCATCATTGTTTATACAGTGAAGCAACTCAACAACTTTATTATTCAAACTGTACTCTCACAATTAGTATTTGTGTATTCAAATCTAAATCATACTAGCTTTTATTGCATACAACAGAGCCTTAAAAACTGTACTGCAATGAACTAGACAGCATAGTAGGTAACTTTAACAGAATGATAGCTGTCTCATGAGAACAGCATGTTTAATTGTGTTTCGGGTTTGAGGTTTGGGGTTTTTTGCCAAGTCAGGTTACTCATACACAAATCACAGGTAGTGCCAGAGAAAGTATTATTATTAAATAGAGAACCTTAAAATAATACCATTCACACTTAGATCGTCCTGATTTATTGATTCAAACTTGTTTGCTTTTGTGCCAATAGATGTAAAAGACTGAATGAATTAGATCGTTGATAAAGACAAGTCACTCAAAAAACAATGTGTAACCCTAAAATTACCAGCCTATTATAGAATATCTTGTAGTCACATATATAAATGTGACAAACAGTCCAATGGTAATTGAGAGTGAAAATCATAATTTAACAAGAATGTTTGAAAAGAGCTTAATAAGAATTTTTATTGTGATACCACGTGATACCATGCCCTGTGGAGCACCTGGGCACAGAGCCTTTCTGTGTTCCTCATTTCTTTGATTATGGAAAACAGCCTTCATTTAGCCTCCACAACCTTACCGTAGTGTGCAGTGGGCAGATTCAAGCTGTTGTTAATTAAGGAAGGGAGGGGATGCAAGACCAGGGAGAAACAGTCAAGGGTAGCCTTGGGGCAAGGTCTTGTTTTCCCATCAATGGATATGAGTGAGTGAAAGTCACTGTTGTGTCTGACTCTTCGAAACCCCATGGACTATACAGTCCATGGAATTCTCTAGGCCAGAATACTGGAGTGGGTAGCCTTTCCCTCCTCCATGGGATCTCCCAGGGATCAACCCTCACATTGCAGGTGGATTCTTTACCAGCTGAGCCACAAGGGAAACCTATCAATGGATATACACAGCAATATCTTTGAGCTATTTTGTAGATACTGAAACCCCTTCCAGGAGGGAGAAGTTACCGATCAGTGATGATTGGCTGCCCCAAAGCATGTAAACCCCAGACCTGTTGGACTTGAAGGTGGATGATGCCGACTCCTAGTTAGTTCACTGCCAACTCATCAGAAGAATGTCCACAAGCTGATCATACCCTCTTTGAACAATTGCTATAAAACTTGTCACTATTTTCCCCAAGTTGGGACACCTAGTTTGGAGGGCATGAGCCCGCTGTGTCCCTCTTTGCCTGGCAAAGCAATAAAGCTAACTTTTCTGCTTCACCCAAAACTCTGTCTCTGAGATTTGATTCGGCACCAGTGTACAGAGAAGCTGAGCTTTCATCACCAACTGCTAAGATACATTCTTAGAGTACACTTTATTTTATAGAAAACCAAAATATATAGGTTTTGAATAGTTAAAACATTCACACTTTTTCAGTTGTCTATCACATCTTTTTGTACACTGATAATCTTTCATAAAAGCAACTTGCTTATCAAGAATCTGGCACTATGTCTTTTATAAACTAGTAAAACTCCAAAATCACTGCAGATAGTGACTGCAGCCATGAAATTAAAAGATGCTTGCTCCTTGGAAGAAAAGCTATGACCAACCTAGACAGCATATTAAAAAGCAGAGGCATTACTTTGCCAACAAAGGTCCAATAGTCAAAGCTATGGTTTTTCCAGTAGTCATGTATGGATGTGAGAGTTGGACTATAAAGAAAGCTGAGCACTGAAGAATTGATGCTTTTGAACTGTGGTGTTGGAGAAGACTCTTCAGAGTTCCTTGGACTGCAGGGAGATCAAACCAGTCCATCCTAAAGAAGATCAGTCCTGGGTGTTCATTGGAAGGACTGATGTTGAAGCTGAAACTCCAATACTTTGGCCACCTCATGCAAAGAGCTGACTCATTGGAAAATACCCTGATGCTGGGAAAGATTGAAGGTGGGAGGACAAGGGGAAGACAGAGGATGAGATGGTTGGATGGCATCACCGACTCGATGGACATGAGTTTAAGCAAGCTCTGGGAGTTGATGATGGACAGGGAAGCCTAGTGTGCTGCAGTCCATGGGGTCTTAAAGAGTTGGACACGACTGAGCGACTGAACTGACTGAACTGAACTGAAAAATGAGTAATTAATCATTTACTTGCTTTGTAAATTACTTTGGGAAGACAGAGTTCAGATTACATACCATTCTCTCCTCAAATAGAATTGATATATGCTATCCTTTATTTGCTAAGCATCTGTTGTTAATAATCTCTTAAGAGTTGTAATTCCTTTACCTAGGTTGATTTTCACCTCAAATGAAGAATCACTTAATTTGGAAGGAGACTTTATTGTCATGTTTTTGTTTTCTTAAAAAATTTAGGGATCAGGTCAGTAGGGTTTTGTGGCATCCCAAAACAGGCATCCTGCCTTCCAGCACTGGTATCTTTGATATCATCCATGTCTTTGTCCTTTGAGTTTCTCCAGTGGCTCAGAAGTAAAGAATTCGCCTGCAGTGCAGGAGCCACAGGTTCCATCCCTGGGTCGGGAGGATCCCCTGGAGGAGGGCATGGCAACCCACCCCAGTCTTCTTGCCTGGAGAATCCCATGGACACAGGAGCCTGGTGGGCTACAGTTCAGAGAGTCACAAAGAGTTGGACAGGACTGAAGCGACTTAGCATACACATGCATATCTTTGTCCACAGGATAATTTGAAATATACAGTGGTAAGCCTGGCAAGCAAAGGATGATAGAGTCCTGACACAAACCCAGTTTAAGGGAAAAAAATTTCTTTCTATTTTCATGTCAGTGGCTATGTATGTCATTAGATACAGGTCAGTGTATCTCCCAAGTGATTCTGGGTGGTTTCTAAGATAAAAAAGTCATAAGCTGTACACTAACATCTTTTATTACTCTGAGAAATAACAAACTATTCACTGTTAATTTAAGAGGACTGTTTTGGAACCCATATTAAAGGGCAAAGCAGTAATCCAGTTTTACAAATTAAATGTAACACACATGACTAGAATAATCAATGGGCTGACACATGAGTTTGCTCCCTTATATCTTCCTCTAATCTTTGGGAGTTAGGAAATCCTTGGAAAATTAATCTCATTTTTCACTTTGCTGTCAGGCGTTACCTGATAAGTGTTTTGTTTGTTGGGTAATACATAGCAAGATAGGCTTGTATCTCTCTGTCTCAAAACAACTGCCTGGCAGATATCCTAAACTTTTTGGTTCAAGTCATAGAAAATAGGAGCTCTGAAATCTATTTTTGTCCAATTTGAATTATGATATGCTCTATTTTTTTAAATAAATAGCCTAGGTGCTGCCACATAAGCATCTAAATGATTGTTAATGGTGGTAACTGCAGGCTACATTTTGTTCCTTTGTCATTTAATTTGAAGTTTTGCAAGTTCTGTGATAAACATCTATAGCTATTTAAATTCACTCTACCTAATATTAATATAAGGAGAAAAACTCATGCCATAAAGACAAAAAAAGATTAGTTGCTTCTTTACTAAAATAGGGAGAAGAAACATAAATGGTTTGATTTCACAAAAATAACTAATATTTTTGTATCATTCAACCATCTGTAACAACCTTCATTGTTGCTAGTAGTAATTTGAAAACCTTCTTTCATCTTTCTTTCTTCTAATTTTAAGCCACTGCTTTTATTTTTTTATCTTTTGGCTGCACTGAATGGCTTGCAGGATCTTAGTTCCCTGACCAGGGTTAGAAGCCATGCCTTTGTGCCCACAGGGTCCTAACCACTGGGCCACCAGGGAAGCCCTACTGAAACTATTTACCACAGACTGGGACTTGAAGCCATGTGCTGGGACTTGAACCCAGATGGCTGGGACTCAAACCCAGACAAAACCTTGCTTGGGACACAAACCCAACCAAAACTTTGCTTGGGACTTGAACCCACGTGGCTGGGACTTGAACCCATGTGGCTGGCACTCAAATCCAGCCAAAATCCACAGTACCTGGTTTCAGGACCTGTTGAAGCTCAGGTTGTTGATGTCTCATCACAGAAAGAATTCAGTGAGAGACAAAGTGATAGATAAGAAGTGGATTTATTTAGATTCAGAGGGAAGCACACTCCAGACAGTGTGGGCCATCGTAGAGGGCAAAATGTGGCATGGTTAGTTTTTATAGGCTGGGTAATTTCAGATGCTAATGACTGGGAGGATTATTCCAACTATTTTTGGGAAGGGGTGGAGATTTCCAGGATTTTGGCCACCACCCACTCCTTGGTCTTCTAACAATGCCTTGGACCTGTCATGGCACCTCTGGATGTGTCATTTCACTTGCTGATTGAGGATCAAGGTCTAGTCTTGTCTGCCATCATCTTCCCATTAGATTCTAATCAGTTTATGTTGTGTCCTTGGGCTATGTCATTCTTTCGAAAGTTGTGCCCTGCCCTCTTCCCTCCTGTTACACCACCTCCATTGCTTACAGAAGATGTATTCCTCATTCCTTTGGGAGAACGTCTTCCCTGCCATACCCTGAGCTCTGCTGAGCACTGATATCTTTTCAACCCTCTGACTTACTGGGACGCAGTAACTGGTTTACAGGTTGACAGCTTCTCACCCTATCTTGGTTGTAGAGGCAGCTCAATAACAATTGGTACATATTTGATTCAGACCTTGGTTGGAAAAAGGAGAAGTGGATGAGGGAATCATTTCTTCTGTTGTCATCTCATGACAATATGAACCAGGAGCTTCTGGCACAAGGGTCCCCAGAGAAAGCAATGTGAGAAAATGAGGCTACTGCTCATCTTGAAAAAGGAATAGTCAACATTCTAGTTGTGCCATTTTTCTTGCTCTTCAGCTATACCAACAGAAACGTTTGTTTTTCTTACCTAAGTTAGTTCCAACTAGTTTTCTCTTACTTGCAACCAAGAATCCTGGCCTACACAAAAGAATGAAAAGAAAAGATCTTCATTTATAGTCCAAAAATCAATTGCATAAGTACAAGACAGGAGAGACCTGATTGTTCATTATCTAAATACTACCTAAAAAAAGAAAAAGAGATACTACCTAGAAAAGATAGTTGACCACAGCTTGCCATGAACCAATAAAGCACGTGTGGAATTGCTAAAAACAAACCCCAAACCAAAAACACTTAAATACAATAATTTGGGACATTCAGTAAATTAATGCATCGACAAATTACAGGTCAGAAGGAAGGTAACAGTTTGGTTTACTGTTTTGGTCAGAAAATAGTAAATTTGGGAAGGGAAAGTTTTACTGTTGTAAAGTTCTAGGTAGCACATTATACAGGACAATGAAAACTAGATAGTTTGGAGGATAACTATAAAGACGGAGGCTTCCTAGGTGCTGCTAGTGGTAAAAAACCCACCTGCCAATGCAGGAGACATCAGAGATGCCGGTTCAATCCCTGGGTCGGGAAGATCCCCTGGAGGAGGGCATGGCAACCCACTCCAGTATTCTTGCCTGGAGAACCCCATGGACAGAGGAGTCTGGCGGGCTGCAGTCCATAGGGTCGCAAAGAGTCAGACACGACGGAAGCGACACAGCACAGCACAGCACAGCCATAAAGATGAGAAGGTCTAGAAAACAACATATTAATAGGAGTGATAAAAATGTTAGAGATAATTTGGGGGGAAACTCCAGAGAGACCCCAAGTCTCTTGTGCCAAGTGAGGATACAAGAAGTCTGCCCCCTGAAGCAGAGCCATCAGCCAACCATGTTGGCACCCTGATCTGAGACTTCCAACCTTCAGCACTGTGAGAAGTAAAGTTCTATTGCTCGTCCATTTTATGATATTCTGTTATTAACAGTCCCCATGGAATTAACCTAGCATTTTCTATAAATCTGTTCTGAGCCAGGCATTGTATAGGCATTAAATTTAATATTCACATATAGTTTAAAAAAAAATGGGGGAAAAATCAGAGGGAAATTGGAAAAACATAAAAGCAAAAAGCTATGATTTTTTTTATACACCGGGTGCCAGGCACTATTCTAAAGTCCCTTATATTATCATTTAATTCTTCAATAAGTTTGTCAGGTAGGTCTTACTATGCCCATTTTACAAATTAAAAAACTGAAGTACAGGGACTTCCCTGGTAGTCCGGTGGTTAAGAACACACCTTGCGATGCAGGGAATGCAGGTTCCATCCCTGGTCAGGGAACTAAGATCCCACATTGGGAGGGGAAACCAAGCCCCCAGGCTGCAACTAGAGAGAACAACGGGCCGCAACAAAAGTCCCACGTGCTGCAACTGAGACCCGACATAGATTAAATAAATAACTAAATATTAAAAATTAACAAACACTGAAAGTATAGTGAGGTTATGTAACTTGCTCAAGGTGACCCAGCTGAAAAAGAAACGATCCAGCTTCACATCCAAAGATGCCTAATGCCCTAGACCCAGCTTCAGGCTGCCCAGCTACACGGCCTCCTTGACTCATCTATAAATATGTCACCTCTGCACATGGACAAGAAGCCACAGTGTCAGTCCAGACAGCAGAACTAGGTCCAGTGGGTTCCCTTGGCTATGTTCTACCTCATTCCTAGCCTTGAGTTTCCAAGAGGTTTGGTTTGTGCCTTTCTATGGCCCCTTTAGATTCTTATCTTATGTTATTTTAATTATTTTCTGAACTTTGCCAACAAGGTATTAAGCTTCTTTATGGCAAGCATTTTATTCTTTTTTCTTTAATCTGATGGAACACTCAGCACAGTGCCTTGAACATAGACCTCTGATTACTTTCTAACAACGTAGTAACTGGCAGTGCCCTAGGTTGTCTCACGGAGCAAAAGGCTGTCTTGCGACTGGACGAGCTCAGAGATACAGATGGAATTCTGCCCTGGGAGGATATTGGAGAAGAAGAACCTCTTAAACACTTTCTTTACTTAATCACAAAGTACAAGTGAACATACTCATTACTACTCATTAAATATTATTTTTTAAAAACCAGCAAAATTTAGCATTACTTTACCTTTAAATATGACGGTTACATAGGAACATATAAAGAAGTTCTATTTCTTTATAATGCCTTATTTATTTGTACTAAAATTAGGATGCATTTTATCTGTGATTAGCCATTATTGATTCCTTCTCTTTTCCAAGAAAATCAGTAGTCTACAATAGAGGAGGAAGAAAAGAAAATGCCTAATTTGAGAGAACTGAATAGTGGGGTTTTTTTGTTTGTTTGTTTTATTTTGTTTAATTTTAAATGGTAGTCAAAAGTAGAGATAAGCTGTCCAAGAAAAACTGGGATGTGTTTTTTAACTTGTGTGCCCAATTACCAAGAAAAGAGTGTTCGCTTTTCAAAGAAAGTGAAAGAATGGAAAATGAGAGTTACTATAATAGTATAACATTAAGAATGCTTTAAAAAAAAAAAAAGTCAGTCATTGTTCTTTATGCACAAAAACAATGGTGCTTAACAGCACCATTGATTCCTAAATCAAATTTCCAGCTGCCAACCCTTGAGTGGGAGATGACTTAACACAGAGGGTCTGTGTTGTGGCCTGCCTCTTACTTCCCAGGCACTGTACCCGCTGGCAGCAGGGTTATATGACTATCAAACACTGGGATCCAACATTTGGTGGCTAATAGCACAGCAAAATGATGAACCAAGCCTTTTAGTTGTTAGAGAACAATGGTCTTAAAAAGCAAAATCAATATTCTTCAAATATGATGAGCTGACATTACTTAGGGCCTCTGATCACTGCTTGTTCTGCCCTCTGGTTGCTTAGGTCTGGGGAGTCAGATTGGATTGGACCAAAGCCTGGGTGATCAGACAGCCCCAAAGAGTACTCCAGACTTGCAGGGAAGAACCAACAGTGACAGCTCTGGTCATGAGGAGAGAAGCCCTCGGAAAAGCTCCTTGGTGTTCTGTCATTTTTGCCACTTTGGGAAACTGCCAAACCAGCTTACTTGACAGTCAGCCACATATACAGAATACTGAAATGTATAGATAGGTGAAGAAAGCAAGAAGGTACTAGAATGTGTCAACCTTGAGGGCCTCCAAAGCTCACAGAATTAGTAAAGTCAACAATGAAAAACAAAACTAGAATTTCGGTTTTATTGTAATAGAGTAATAGCATTGAAAATGGGAAGATAGCCTTTGTGTTTTTCCTAAGAGCATATTAATTGTAACCTTAAGAAAATTTCTGAACTACTGCAGGCAAGTTTTTTAGTTGGTCAGTGTTGCTTCAGCAACAGTCCTTCCAATGAATATTCAGGGTTGATTTCCTTTAGGATTGACTGGTTTGATCTTGCTGTCCAAGGGACTCTCAAGAGTCTTCTCTAGGACCATACTTCGAAACCATCCATTCTTTGGCATTCAGCCTTCTTTTTTGGTCCAACTATCACCAGATGAACTCCTGCTTACCCTTTAAGAATTAGTGCAAGCATAATTTCTCCTGTGAAAATTTCTGTGACTTTTCCTTTTAGGCAAAATTGCCTTCTTTGTGCCCCACCTGTGCCTGTGCCTACCTCAGTGGATTCAATATTTATCAAATGGCCAGTTTAGGTGAACCAGCTACAATAGTAGAAAACAGTCTAAGATTATAACTGTTAGATATTATGGCAGGCAGTCACTAAAATGGCCTCCACTAATCCTGCCTCCTAGTATTCACACCCTTATATTACCCTTCCCCCTTAACTTGTTTCTATGAATAGAATTTGGCAAAAGTGATGAGATGTTAGCTCTGAGATTCAGTTATAAGAGACCAGGACCATCTCTCATTCACTTACTTTCAGAGACAAGCTAGCTGCCATGTTGTAAGTGACCTTATGGAGAGGCCTACATAGTAAGATAATGTTGTCCCAGCCAACAGCTAGGGACCAGAGGCCATGTGAGTGATCTTGGAAGAAGATTCCCCAGCTCTCCCAACCCCCTTCTGTCAAGCCTTGATATGACTACAGTCTGAGACCCAGAGGTCAATAAATTGTCAAGTTCCTATAGCTAACAAATAACAAAGCCAAAATTCCTGTCTCTCTTCTACTTCTTGATTCAATTCTCTGCTGTCTTCCCTATGTCTTTAGTCTCCTCTTCTCTTCCCACTTTCTGTCCTCTCCCTTGGATAATTTATTCATTCCTACAGAATTATTTGACAGGTCTATGCCTATGACTCCAACATTGTTGTCACTAGTTTTGATCTGTCAAAAATGCAGCTATGAACGGTCAACTGCTCTAGGACACCTTTTCCAGGATGTCCTCTGTTATCTCAAACTCAAGATTTCCGTATCTGTAAAACATGAAACTTAGTAGTTCCACATGGCTAACTGCAAAGTCTCACTTAGCTGTAAGATTCAAATGAATCTAGTTCCCACACTAAATTCATCACCGTCCATTCCATCCCACTAAACTGATCCTCCTCTTTCATGTCTCCCCTGCCCATGCTTGAAAACTTTCAATTCCTTCTTTTCTTTATTTCTCCCATATATAAAATGAGTTCTGTTCCTCTTTATTTTGAAATTATCATTTTTTTCTCTTCCCTAGTCCAATTCTATACCACATATTTAGATAGTTGCAAAATCTGTGGCAAATCTAATTTTTCCTGCCCCAACCCACTTAGTATAGATATTTCTTATATTGAGTGAGTGAGTGCTCAGTCGTGTCTGACTCTTTGTGACCCCATGGAGTGAAGCCCACCAGGATCCTCCGTTCATGGGATTTTCCAGGCAAGAATACTAGAGTGGGTTGCCATTTCCTACACCGGGGAATCTTTCCAACCCAAGGATCGAACCCACGTCTCTTGCACCCCCTGCATTGGCAGGTGGATTCCTTACCACTGTGCCATCTGGGAAGCCCATTTGATGTACTAATCTTCCTTAGATGCTGTTTTCATGTCCTTCCACTGGTAAAAACTTGTAACGAACCTTTGTTTCTTACCAATCATGTCTTGACTCCTCTGCTGGCTTATAAATTTCTCCAGAATCTAGCCCCACCCTTGACAGCCAGTGTCTAATCCTCCATGCAAACCTGCAGCTTCAGTCTGTCTGGTTTGCTCGTGGGCACTCAAGAGTTATCCACTCTGGTGTCTGCCTCTGGGACTTTGTACTGTTGTTTTATTGTCTACCCAGATTCTACTGTCCCAGCTGAAGTCCAATATCCTGTTTGGATCCCAGGAGACATGTTTCACTGTTACTAAACTTAACATTACAGGTCTTGCTGGGCCTTAAAGCCACTATTCCTCATTGAACTATGCTATCCCCATACCACATAAGTGCCAAAATGTTAATGCCTCCCGTCACCCATCTTATCCTGTGCACTGGTCCCCAGGCTGCCTGGTGCCTTCCTATACTTATTCTCAAGCTGCTCCTTTCCTTCTCACACTTTTCTGTTTTCTCTGGAACCCCCACTTCATGGTGAACAAATCCTTCCACATCCCCAGTCTGCCTCCCATTCCTGTCTTGACTGAACCCTTATAAGAACTTATATCTTATAAGAACATAGCCTCCCTTGCCTCAGTCTTGAATGGGGAGGTGTTTACCAAGCCTCACTTACTTCTGGGTTGGGAGGCGGAATTTCCTGGCTCTCTATTACTGCCAGACCATTACTCTGAAAAGAAATAAGAGATGAAACCAGCTGGCCTGCCCACACCCTACCCATGTATCATGTAACACCTTCCTGCCACTCCCACGATGATTTTTTTTTTTTAAAGGGACTTAGGTCATTGTCCTCTTTTCCTGAATTAAAGTTCCTGTATCATAGCTTTTCAAAAAGCTTTCAGTATTCTTTCTCTTTAAAAAGATACCATTGACATAATAAAATTCCCCTATAATACCATCTGTCCTTACCCCACTCCTGTGATGACCACTATCCCTAGCTGGGCGTGTATCCTTCTGAAGTTGCAGTCTTTTTTTTTTGGTTGTGCTGGGTCTTCGTTGCTGCGTGGGTGAATGGGGGCTACTCTTTCGCTTCTTGTTGTGATGCCTTCTCTTGTGGAGCACAGGCTCCAGGGAGCGAGGGCTTCCGTACTTGTGGCACATGGGCTCAGTAGTTGAGGGCTCTAGAGCACAGGCTCAATAGTTGTGGCACACAGGCTTAAGTTGCTCTGCAGCACATGCAGTCTTTCCAGATGAGGGATGGAACCCATGTCTCCTGTATTGGCAGCTGGTTTCTTTACCACTGAGCCACCAGGAAATCTCCTGAAGTTGCCACCTTGAATCGCCTTGTGAAGTCAATGTGTTTGTAGATAAAGCTTTGGATCACCTTAGCCATTTTTACTGCTCAGCTCCAGGGGCCCTCACCAGCCTGAAACTATATGGTATTGGGGTCTTTAGTCCGAACATTCCTCCCTCTGATCACAACCTCCTTTACCTTCCAGCTGCCTCATGCCACACACATACCTGCTCTTCAGATATAATTGCCCAATCTTTTTTTTTTTTTAATTGAGCTCAAATTCACATAGGATATAATTAACCATTTTAAAGTATAAATTCCGTGACATTTAGTGCATTCAAAATGCTGTGTAAATACTACCCAAAGCAATCTGCAGATTCAAATGTAATTGCTATCAGTCTCAATGACTTCTTTTTTTTTTGACAGAAATAGAAAAATCCATCCTAAAATTCATATGGCATCTCAAGAGAATAGCCACAAAAAAAAAAAAAACACCTTGAAAAAGAACAAAATTGAAGGACTCACACTTCCGGATTTCAACACTTAACTACAAAGTTGCAGTAATCAAAACAATGTGGTACTGGCATAGGACAGACATATAGACCAGTGGAAGAGAATAGAGAGCCCAGAAAGAATGATTTTTAACAAAGGTGCCAAGACCATTCAATGAGAAAAGGACAGTCTCTTTAACAAATGGTGCTAAGAAAACTGTATATCTACATGCAAAAGAATGCAGTTGGACCTTACTTTACTCCATAGACAAAAATTAGCTCAAGGGCTCTCCACTAGCCATTCAAGATGCCGAGGGGAAAGAAGGCTGAGGGGCAAAAGATAGACCAGGCCCCTGCTGTCTTGAAGAATCAGGAGGCTGAGAAAGTGGACTGGACATCCAGCCCTAAAAGGTCCTCACCCGCTTCATAAAGTGGCCCCGCTGCAGCGGCATGTAGTACCTTATATAAGTGGCTGCGAGCACCTCCCGTGATTAACTGGTTCAGCCAGGTCTTGGACCGCCAGACAGCTACTTAAGCTGGCCCACAAGTGCAGACCAGAGATGAAGTAAGACAGGAAGCAGAGTTGCTGGCCTGAGCTGAGACAAAAGCTGCAGGCCAAGGGGACGTCCCCACTAAGAGCCACCTATCTTTTGAGCAGGCGTTGATACTGTCCCCACCTTGGAGGAGAGCAAGAAGGCTCAGCTGGTGGTGGTTGCCCATGATGTGGATCCCATTGAACTGGTGGGTTTCCTGCCTGCCCTGTGTTGAAATATGGGGGTTCCCTACTGTATCATCAAGGGGAAGGACAGGCTGGGATGTGTGGTCCACAGGAAGACCTGCACTGTTGCCTTTATACAGGTCAACTTGGAAGACAAGAGCACTCTGGCTAACCTGGTGGAAGCCATCAGACCAATTATAATGACAGATATGATGAGATCTGCCATCACTGGGGAGGCAACTTCCTTGGTCCAAAGTCAGTGGACATTGTGTTGTTTTGTCACTAAGTCACATCCAACTCTTTTCCAACCCCAGGGACTGTAGCCCACCAGGCTTCTCTATCCACGGGATTCTCCAGGCAAAGATACTGGAGTGGGTTGCCATTTCTTTCTCCAGGGGATCTTCCCAACCCAGGGATCAAACCTGCTTCTCCTGTATTGCAGGAGGATACTTTACCACTGAGCCACCAGAGAAGCCCATTGCCAAGCTGGAAAAGGCTACATAAAAGTAATAAAAATTCTCATTCAGTCAAAACAAACAAACAAAAATTAGTCAAATGGATCAAAGACCTGAATGTAAAATTTAAAACTGAAAAAAAAAAAAACTTGAAGAAAAACTAGGAAAAATCTTCATGGCAATGGATTTGACAGTGGTTTCTTGGATATGACATCAAAAAAACAGGCAAAAAAAAAAAGAAACCAGACAAATTGGACTTATTGAAAATTAAAAATTTTTGTGCATCAAAGGACACTATCAACAGAATAAAAGTTAACTCAGAGAATGGTAGGAAATGTTTGCAAATTATATATCTAATAAAGGATTCATATCCAGAATTAACAGATAATATTTTAAAAGAAAAATGTTGTCATACTGTTTTTGTGAGCTAAAAGATAATTAAAATATAAATGTTTAACTCTCCTGTTATATACTATTCTGTATGTGTGTATGTGTGTGTGTGTGTGTGTGTGTGTGTGTATGTTATAAAATATATAGAAGGACTTTCCTGGTGGTGTGGTTGGAACTTGGCACTTTCACTGCCAGGTCCCTGGTTCAATCCCTGGTCAGAGAACTAAGATCCAGCAAGCCTCATGGCACAACCAAAATTCAATTAGTTAATTAAATTAATTAAATCTGTATGTAGAGAAAGGCATATATAAGCTATATTATATGCACACACAGAGAGACTGTAAATTTCATGAGATTTGGCTAGTCTTAAACATTTTTTCCCATGGGTTTGGTGTATAGTCTTGTCCCACAGAAAAATTTTAATATGTTAATTATTTTTAATTGAATGAAGGAGAGAATACTCTGTTTAATTCTCCAGGCAAGAATACTGGAGTGGGTTGCCATTTCCTCCTCCAGGGGATCTTCCCGGCTCCAGGACTGAATCCATATCTCTTGCATCTCCTGCATTGGCAGGCAGATTCCTTACCGCTGGGAAGATTCTTCACCTGGGAACCCCCTGGCTCCCCCAGGAGATATAAAACTGTCAGGGAGGAACAAAAGCTTAACTCTACCCTTCTAGGTTCTTCTGGCTGGTCTAAGAATGAGATTGACATAAGACAGGAGAACAAGAGAAAATAATATCTTAATCTGTACACATGGAAACCCCACATCAATGAAAGGTTGAGACAAGAAACGCAGAATGAGGCATAAAGGAGCTGAGGAATGGGATAGGAACTTCCAAGGAGAGGAGGGAGATTCCAAGGATAAGAAGAGTAGATGGCTGGGAATTAGATGTCTACTCCACCATATAGATAGGGCCACTTAGATAAAATTTATCTCTGGTAATAACTCTTTCTGGGAAAAATCCCCAATTTTAATTCTTCTAGGTAGTTAAGGGAGGGGCAGTAGTTTCTCTTGAGCCTACAAGGTCTCCATTGCCTTTAGTGCAAAATAATTCACATGCCAAAGTAGGGCACCTTGAGGAAGGCTGTTATTAACCCCTACAATCCTTTTTTATGCTTCCATGTAATTTTGTAAGTTTCTTAAAAGTTTTTAAAGAAGCTTTCATAGACTGTCTTGTATTACAGTTATTTGTGGCCATATCTTATGGACATACACATCTATCTTCGGAGCCCAAAACGATATTAAGATAAATTGTTTTGTTGCTTTTTTGACTGCGCCATGTGACTTGCGGAATCTTGGTTCTCTATCCAGGGACTGAACCCAGGCCCTCGGCAGTGAAAGCGTGGGTTCCTAACCACTGGACTGCCAGGGAATTCCCTTGAAATGATTTTTTTTTTTTTGACCAGGCAATTTTGGTCTTATATTTCATAACCAAAATACATCATAAAATCATCCCAAGTACAGTCTCCCTATAAATAGTTCCTCTCTTTATGTGATAACATCCAGCCGGGCAATTTAGCACCCTTGCCACCCACAGCTCTCTGGATGATAGAGCTGCATAAGATAACATAAGATAATGTGACTTCTAGGGAGGTGGAGGTGATGGGGGTGGGGAAGTGACCAGGGGTGGCACACACCAGAACCAGCAGAAACAAACCCAGTCATTTGCTCTGAAATGGTTTGTGTGGCCCAGGCTCTCTCTCAGAAGAGCCAGGCTAGTCCTTTTCTCCCTGAAGAACTTCGTGTGTGTTTTCAGTTGAGGCTGGGTCCAGGAGCTTAGTGGCCATGGTGTAAGTCCAGGGTGAACAGCCAGGCCACGCCTCTCACAGGGTGAAGGAGCAGAGGAAGGAAGGCAAAATGGAGGAAAGGTGAAAGCTGGTGCAGAAGCAGAGACAAAGAGACATAGGGAAGAGCTACCCTGTTTCTCAGGGCTCCTCAGTTCTCTGGCCAATTTGAATGAAGCCGAGCAACACTTTGCTTTCTGTCCTTGGATCCTGTGAGATCTCTGTGTACTCTTAGTGAAGTGGTGAAGTGAAGGTGTTAGTCATTCAATCATGTTCAACTCTTTGTGACCCTGTGGACCATAGCCCGCCAGGCTCCTCTGTCCATGGAATTCTCTAGGCATTCTCCAGCATTCTGCTGGAGTGGGTTGCCATTCCCTTCTCCAAGGGATCTTCCCAACCCAGGGATTGAACCCAGGTTGCCTAGGTCTCCAGGCAATTCCTTACCATCTGAGCCACCAGGAAAGCCTGTATACTCTTAGTAAGTACCGTTTTTTTACCTCAGTTGGACTAATGCTTCTTACAGTCACCCACATCCTGGCTACAAAAAGGAAATTGTTTTGCTGAACCTAACCCCAGCCTGTAATGTGTCCAGTCACCTGAATTTATATCTATCTTTGACCCTCTTTTCAAGCTAATTATGACTTTGGGCAAAATTTTTGCTCACTCCATGTCTCAGTTTCTTTAATAGGTAAAATGTAATAATTTCATATCGCGTTTTACCACTTATCGAAAACTTTCCATACATTCTCTAACGTGAATTTTTTTAAAGTTCTTAGAATACAGACAAGGAATTTTTATTCATATTTTACAGACTTTCCCAAGATCTCTATCTACTCAGGTCACTGTCAACTTTACCTCAGAGAATACAGATATTTTTTTAAAGGATAATAAATTGAAGATTGAATGGATGAATACATTCTAAATCTCTTCCATGAGAATACTTGATGAAAAACTTTGAAGTCATTAGAAGCAACAGTGACTTCATATTCTAGGACTTCCCTGCTGGCTCAGACAGTAAAGCATCTGCCTACAATGCGGGAGGACCCAGGTTTGATCCCTGGGTCGGGAAGATCCTCTGGCGAAGGAAACGGCAACCCACTCCAGTACTCTTGCCTGGAGAATTCCATGGGGAGAGGAGTGTGATAGGCTACAGTCCACGGGGTCACCAAGAGTCGGACACGACTGAGCGGCTTCACTCACTCATATTCTACTTTTATGAGTCCCCTTTCAAAGTATATTGATATTGAGTTCAATAGTTGGGCCACTAGATTGAAGACTTATGGTTGTGATGAAGTGCTCTATTTCTAAAAATATGTGTAATATTCCTACCTGTGGCATGTGCTTCATGAAGGATTCCTTACCATTTGGAAGTTTAATTTCAAGGCTATAGGCTTCAGACCTTACCTGGACCCATGAACAATACCTGGTACTTTCCCACTTTAAAAATATGCTATTACGGGTCACAGAGAACTTTCAATATTAGGATGATGCCACATGGTCCTGTTCCCCAGAACTTCCTCACAGGATCCCCAAGGCCACTGATACAGCCTGACCATGTTTCACCACAGACAAGTTTCTTGCTCTCCATCCTCTCCTCCAGGGCTTCCTGTCAGGCTGGTTCTGCTCAGAGCTCTCTCAGCCCCCATGTGGCTAATGGGAAGCCGACCATGATGCTCCTCAGAGCTGCCTGCACTGTTCCACTCAGAGCCCTGCTGAGTCATCACCCTCTCCTTCCAGCTGCCGCCACCAGACCACATGGCTTCTTTCTCAATTCAGCCTCAAAGAGAAGAGCACGTTATGCAAACGAGGCACGAGCAGAAAAAAGGCAACCCCCTCCCTCCCTCACACCAACAAGCACACCAAGGGCTCCTTATGTAATACAGGAATTAACCAACACAGCGTGTTGTAACTGCACCCACCTGAAAAAGAGAGGGAAGGAGAAACCAGTTTGGAGTTGATTCACTGCTGAAAGGGCTGACCCGTGGTGGCACCTGTTCAATATGGCTCCAAAGAAACACCAAGTGTGTGGATTGAAAGAGATCCTAACTTTCTGCTCTTTTGCTATAATGATGCAGAGAAGGCAATGGCAACCTACTCTAGTACTCTTGCCTGGAAAATCCCATGGACGGAGGAGCCTGGTAGGCTGCAGTCCATGGGGTCGCTAGGAGTCGGACATGACTGAGCAACTTCACTTTCACGCATTGGAGAAGGAAATGGCAACCCGCTCCAGTACTCTTGGTCTGGAGAATCCCAGGGACAGGGGAGCCTGGTGGGCTGCTGTCTATGGGGTTGCACAGAGTCAGACACGACTGAAGTGACTTAGCAGCAGCAGCTTTAATGATAACTCCCTTTAAAGTGATGTGTAACAATGTTAATAACACTGACATATACCATGTTAATTCCTTTATGAACATTCTGCATATATTAGCCTTTAACATAGTGTCTGTCACAAACGTGTTCAATGAATGACAGCTATAGAAGTAGTTCAGTTCAGTCGCTCAGTCGTGTCTGACTCTTTGCGACCCCATGAACCACAGCATGCCAGGCCTCCCTGTCCATCACCAACTCCCAGAGTCCACCCAAACCCATGTCCATCGAGTCGGTGATGCCATCCAGCCATCTCATCCTCTGTTGTCCCCTTCTCCTCCTGCCCTCAATCTTTCCCAGCATCACGGTCTTTTCCAATGAGTCAGCTCTTTGCATGAGGTGGCCAAAGTATTGGAGTTTCAGCTTCAATATCAGTCCTTCCAATGAACACCCAGGACTGATCTCCTTTAGGATGGATTGGTTGGATCTCCTTGCAGTCCAAGGGACTCTCAAGAGTCTTCTCCAACACCACAGTTCAAAAGCATCAATTCTGCGGCGCTCAGCTTTCTTTATAGTCCAGCTCTCACATCCATACATGATCACTGGAAAAACCATAGCCTTGACTAGACGGACCTTTGTTGGCAAAGTAATGTCTCTGCTTTTTAATATGCTGTCTAGGTTGGTCATAACTTTCCTTCCAAGGAGTAGCGTCTTTTAATTTCATGGCTGCAATCACCATCTGCAGTGATTTTGGAGCCCAGAAAAATAAAGTCAGCCACTGTTTCCACTGTTTCCCCATCTATTTGCCATGAAGTGATAGGACCGGATGCCATGTTCTTAGTTTTCTGAATGTTGAGCTTTAAGTCAACTTTTTCACTCTCTTCTTTCACTTTCATCAAGAGGCTCTTTAGTTCTTCTTCACTTTCTGCCATAAGGGTGGTGTCATCTGCATATCTGAGAAGTAAAATTAGTAGTAGTATATTATGTTATTATATTGTATAAATATTATATTATTATTGCAGTACCAGTAGTAGTGTCTTACCCATCCCAAAATCTTTGCTGAGCCTTTGTACATCCATCAGCCATTCTTTCAGGAAACATCTACTGAGCATGTATGGCTTACCAAGCTGTGTGTTAGGCCCTGAGGACACCCAGAATAGGCCCAGGCTCTTTCTGGCATGGGTTCCAATCTTCCTTAAGCGTTATCTTTCTGGGTGGTGTTAGGCTTGCTCCTTAAGCTTTCTGAGATTAGATTTATTCAACTGTTAAATGAGTACAATACTTTCTGTGTCATAGGATTCTTGATGGGATTAGAGGCATATGCGAAAGGCTTAGCCCAGCACATTACTCATAGAAAGAGCAGCTCTTAATATAATCTTAGCATCACTTAATATGGAATTTTTATATATCACTTGTAAGCATACTAGGAGAGAATTCCTCTTCGGGCTCACATAGAGATCAGTAGTAGAACCTGGGATTCAAACCTGCAGGCCACATTACAAGCCCATGCAATTCCAAGTTTGAAATCAGGATTTTCTCTTAGGCACCCTGGTATCTCTAGATTCCACACTTCTCCCGGACAGATGAAGCACTGATATACATGGGAAGGAGATTTTTAAAAATAGAGGACTCTTAGCTCACACATAAATTCAAATTTTTTAGAACTCTTCAGACACCTGGCATGACATGAAGTTAAATACAACAGAGTCCCTGTTCCGTGATGTTTCTGATGAAAACGTAAGAACTGTGAAGCTGCAGAGCCAAACAAACCTCAAAAACCCTCCAGAAAAGAAAATTTTCCCTGTTGATCACCATCCAGAGCTAACATTTTTGGAAACTTTGAACAGAACCAATTTGCAAGGATGCAGCACTTGCTTCTACCCCCTCTCCCACCCCTCCACGCTTGACCATATCTTATCCTCTGAGGTCCTTAAAAAGTGATAGTAATAGTCACTCAGTTGTGTCTGACTCTTTGCAACCTCATGGACTGTAGCCTGCCAGGCTCCTCTGTCCATGGGATTCTTCAGGCAAGAATACTGGAGTGGGTGGACATTCTCTTCTCCAGGGGATCTTCCTGACCCAGGGATTGAACCCAGGTCTCCTGCATTGCAGGCAGATTCTTAATGGTCTGAGCCACCAGGGAAGCCTTAAAGTCTTCAAATCTGAATGATTTGCAGTCCCAATGAAAAAACTAAAATCAGAACTGATTTGGAGAAAAACAGCAACTTTCTGACCTCTTGGTACTCATTCTTCAGAGCATTTTTGTATGCTTGTTTATTTTCTTAATGTCTCTTGGTTATATGTTTTTCTTGTTTTGGTTTCATATATGAAATGTTTCATCTGTATATTCATTTTCTGGATTTATTCCCTAGAATAGTAAGTAAAAGATAGTTTAGAGCCATGTTCATCAAGCTTTGTGTTCTCTCTTCAATCCATAATATGAAATATATTTTATATTTTAACCCAAATACATATGTATTTACAAATAGCTAAAATTTCATGAACCAATATCCATACTATGAGGTATGCACTATGATTTCTTTTTTATTCTCTTCTATCTTGTGCGTAAAAAATTGAAATAGAGGTCCAGGAGGAATGGGGAAGGGATGAACAGGTGGAGCACAGGACAGTTTTAGGGCAGTGAGACTATGCTGTATGATATGGTAATGATGGACACATGACATTTGTGCATTTGTCCAAACCCATAGGATAACACAGTGAACCCTAAGGTAAGCAATGGATTTTAGTTAATAATTGTGTATCAGTATCAGTTTGTCAATTAACAAATGTCATTTCTGTGAAATTTTTGTTAACCTAAAACTGCTCTAAAAGATGAAATTTTAAATTTCTATTAAAAATATCTTAAAAATAAAAAAAGTTGGTTGTAACATAAAATTAATTTTACTACCTGCTAGTGGCTTATTTTCCACAATTTGAAAAATTGTAACCTATAGGAAGTGCCCTGGCCTTCTAACCAGCTCTGTTGCACCATGGAGCCTGGCCTTAGACAAGATACATGACATTGGGTCTTAACTTTCCCATCTGAAAAATGGGGCTTTTGATCATAAAAATGTCAAGATCTTTTCTAGCCCCCAAATGTAAGTATAAATTCTAAGAATATTAGAATGAAAGAAAAATCATTAAGCATGAGTTGTAAATTATATACGACTTAGTGACTGTACATTATTTATGTCCAATTTATTTTTATAGGCATCTCATAGGAACTCTTATTTTGTCTCTTTAAATAAATAAATGAAAAGTAATGGTTCCCAAACAAACTATATAATTACAATATCCTCTAGGCTCCTGATTCAAAATCCCTATGGAAGAAGCAAATGAAGAGCGTTTAGAAAAGATGAAATAGTACTTCTGGTATGGGTGTTTGTCTGCTGTACTGCCAGGGCCTGGCTGGAGCTTACCTGAACTCAGTTCTCATTGGCCCTGTTCAGTGTTTGCTGGGAGCCGATGATAGCCAGGCCCTGTGCTGGGATGAGGAAAGTGCTTTCCCACCTCTTGTAGCTTGGGTCAGGAAATGGAAATCTGACTGTTTGCAACCCCTTGGACTGTAGCCTACCAGGCTCCTCCGTCCGTGGGATTTTCCAGGCAAGAATACTGGAGTGGGTTGCCATTTCCTTCTCCAGGAGATCTTCCCCACTCAGGGATTGAACCCAGGTCTCCTGCATTGGAGGCAGACGCTTTACCATCTGAGCCACCAGGGAAGTCAAAATGGAAATCAGGCTACCTCATTTCCAGATCTTTCTTGCTTTCCCTACCCCAGGACCACTATGGCAAAGGCAGCAATCTGGGAAAAATGCGTGAAAGCTCTGGCTGAGGCTGACCTGGAGTGAAGCTCAGTGCTCAGTGCTTCTTGACAGCTCTTGAACCTTAGGGAAGTTATCCAACCACTCCCCTCATTGTTCTCAAGTGAAAATGGGATAATAATATCCCATCTCATAGGACTTCCTGAGGATGGAAGAGGGAATGGGGCTGTCAGTTTGGTCCTGTACCATACTGCAAAGTAGATGAACGTGCCCTTCCCATTTTTCACATTTCCTCTGCCCTCTCCCCTTCTCACCCTTACTTTCTGCAACCAACAATGTTACATGCCCTTCCCAAACACCTAGCGCTTCCCCCCAACTCCACCCACCCATTCAATTTATTTGCCTTATTCTCTAAGAAAGGATGACCCTAAGCAAGTTATGGAACAAATCACTTATGTGTTTCCTCTCCCATGCCAAGAAGTCCCTGTCGGGGAACCCAGTTGGCAATGAACTTCATAAGCAGCCTAGAGAAGGAAAAGTTCATCACAGTCAGAGGGCAACATTCTGGGAGGTGCAGTTGTAGTCTTCCTGTTCTGCTTTAGTGGAACTGCTTTTAGCTTGATTGCACGGCAGATAATAACAATAGCATCCTAGTTCAGTGGTCCCCAGCCTTTTTGGCACCAAGGATCATTTTGGTGGAAGGTAATATTTTCATGGATGGAGTAGGGGGGGTGGTTTCAAGATGATTCAAGCACATTACATTCATTGTGCACTTTAATTTTATTATTATCACATTGTGATATGTAAGAAGCTTGTCTACCACTCACCTCCTGCTGTGCAGCCTGACTCCTAACAGGCCATGGACCAGACTTGTCCATGGCCTTGAGCTGGGGACCCTGATCTAGGTTATTTAATGCGTGTCTATAATTTGCTGGCCATGTGCTAACCAGGCTACATAAATATTGCCAAGCTTCACAACCACCTCGAAAGGCTAGGTTTTCCTAGGTGTCCTTTGAGCCTCTCCATGAAGCAGCAACATGAGCTTGAACTCTAGGTCTATTTCCTCTGAGATCAAGGAAGCCCAGCCTGACAATGAGATATGGGGGTGGAGGAGGGGGAGGAGTGGTTGCTTTAACAACAATCACAGAAGTCCCTGGGGAGTTACCAGGGTGAGGGTACCAGCCCAGGGAATACCCAGGAAAGAGCAGTCCCCAGGAGGGAGGGGGCCACCCCTACTGGTGTCTGGAGTCCAGCAATCCCACTGACTGGAGGTGGTGAGCCAAGCCCATGTCAGGCCTCACTGATGCATGGCTGGGCTGAAGAAAGAACTCATTGAATTGTTCATGGAAAAGAGTGGTGCCCGAGAGGCCAGAGCCGGAGAATGAGGCCGCCTCAAGCACAGGGCTTGGCAGGACACCAGGCTGAAAGGTACAGCAATGGCCTCCCAGAATCCGTTCTTGGAGCAGGGTTTTACGTCACAAGCTGGCTGGCGGCTGCAGGAAAAGATGGACACTTGCAGGTTTTGTCTGCAAGTTTGAGGTTCAGTCCAGCTGGACGAGCCAGAGGGTGTCTGAACTTTGGCTCCACCTCCATGTGAGAGGGGAGACCTGGACCAGCTTGAGCCACCCGCAGCTGGAGAAGTCAGGCTATGTCAGGGCTTTGTTGGGAGGCCCTGGCTTCTTGCTTTCTCAAATTTACCCGCACAGTCTGGAGCCAGAGGCCTTGGTGGCTGGATAACTTGGGCCTAATTCTGGCTTGCCAGCTGGGCCAATAAGGTGGCAATGATAAAAGCATTATTAACTGTGTGCAACCACTGCCCTAACCATTTTGTGTCTCTCTCTCTTCAAAGCAACTCCGGGCACTAATATTATTAAACCCCCATCTACATGAGGAGATCAAACCAGTCAATCCTAAAGGAAATCAATCCTGAGTATTCACTGGAAGGACTGACACTGAAGCTGAAGCTCTAATACTTTGGCCACTTGATGCGAAGAATTGACTCATTGGAAAAGGCCCTGATGCTGGGAAAGATTGAAGGCAGGAGGAGAAGGGGAAGACAGAGGATGAGATGGTTGGATGGCATCACCAACTCAATGGACATGAGTTTGAACAAGCTCCGGGAGCTGGTGATGGACAGGAAAGCTTGGCATGCTGCAGTTGATGGGGTCACAAAGAGTTGGACACGACTGAGCAACTGAACAACAACAGATGAGTAGACAGAGGCAGGGGATAGTTAGGTAGTTTGCCTAAGGTCCACACTGCCAGGTACTGATGGAGTCAGGATTTGAACCTGGCTGAGTGACTATAGCGGAGAAGGCAATGGCAACCCACTCAGTTTTCTTGCCTGGAAACTCTCATGGACAGAGGAGCCTGGTAGGCTGCAGTCCATGGGATCGCTAAGAGTCGGACATGACTGAGCGACTTCACTTTCCCTTTTCACTTTCATGCATTGGAGAAGGAAATGGCAACCCACTCCAGAGTTCTTACCTGGAGAATCCCAGGGACGGCGAGACTAGTGGGCTGCCGTCTATGGGGTCTCACAGAGTCGGACACGACTGGAGTGACTTAGCAGCAGCAGCAGCAGCAGAGTGACTGTAGAACTTCACCTTGGGCCATTATCTTACCCTGTCTCTGATTCATGAATTGTAAAATGGACTAAACAGGGTGTGGTGATAGTCAATTTGGGATAATCCGTTAGTAGCGTGGGCACAGTGCCTGCAGGGAAAACAATGTGAACTGCTGTTGATGTGATTCATCATGGCCCTCTGAAGTCTTGTTACTCTTTCTGTTTCTTCTCTGATAATGGTTATTTATTTATGGCTGTGCTGGGTCTTCATTGCTGTGCAGCGGCTCTCTCTAATTGTGGCGAGAGGGGGCTATTCTCTAGTTGCAGTGCACAGGCTTCTCATTACGGTGGCTTCTCTTGTTGTGGAGCAGGGTCTCTAGAGCGTGTGGGCTTCAGTAGTTGTGGCCCACAAGCTGAGTTGCTTCTCAGCATATGGGGTCTTCCCAAGCCAGGGATCGGACTGGTGTCTCCTGCATTGCAAGGTGGATTCTTAACCACTGGACCACCAGGGAAGCCCCTCAGATAATTTTTTTTTCAAATAATTTTTTGATTGAGCTTCATGAGCCTTTCAGTTTCTTGGATTGGGACACATTGTCTATTTGGCATGTGTGGAGGGGCCAGGCAGCAAAGTTCAAAAACCCTGTAGGATAAGTGGGGATTCTGTGCCCACCTGAACAATATTCCAAGACTCCTTCAAGAATTGAAGTTCAAGTTTGGTCCTCTGAACAAGAAGTTTGGAGAAGTTCTTCTATGCCCTTATTGTTGCTGTTCGGTCGCTAAGTCGTGTCTGACTCTTTGCGACCCCATGGACTGCAGCTCGCCAGGCTTCCCTGCCCTTCACTGTCTCCCTGAGTTTGCTCAAGCTCCTGTCCATTGAGTTGGTGATGCCATCCAGTCATCTCATCCTCTGTCACCTGCTTCTCCTCCTGCCCTCAATCTTTCCCAGCATCAGGGTCTTTTCCAATGAGTCGTCTTTGTTTGCCTTTGTTTAACTGTAAAAAAAAGTCTCCAGAGCAATAGCAACAAACTTCCTGGTTTGGTTATGTCATGGCTCCTAATACTCACAGAAAAAGAAGAGATAAATTAAAGCCACCTGTGTCCAGGGGTCCCATAGGTTAGAGAAGGAAAGCTTTCTCCTTCTTGGGTGGGAGCAGATACATGGAAGCAGGGGAGGGGTTTCACACCATTCTCTCCTCCAAAGCTGAAGCTGAGACACACTGAGTGACCCAGGAGAAGCCCCAGGGAAATTCTAGATCTTGCTTCCCTGCAGGCCAAGGGGATTCTGGAGTCTCCCCTTGGGGTAGGAAGCTCTCAGATACAGCCCAGGCCCTCTATGAGAAGAAATTTCTACTTTGTAGTCCACCTCCTAAAGAAGGTACATGTTGATGAAAAATTAATCAGTCAATCTAAGAAAGGAATGGAAAATTCTATTTGAGCCAAATTTGAGGATTACAAGTTGAGAAGAGTATCTCAGAAATCTCCAAGAACTGTTGTAAAGCCAAGACACATAAGTTTTCTGAGACAGAGGGCTGTACATCAAATGATGTATTATTGACGGTTTACTTTAATCCATATCCAAGCATCATCGTGGTGGGTCATGTGACCCTTTACAAGCTCAGGAAAGAATGTTATCTCTAAGGAGTTATTGATGCTCAGAGAATGTTGCTCTTTATGGCTAAGCAGGTATTGCTGCTAATTGGCTGTGATTCAGGGTGGGGTTGGGGCTGGAGGGGTGTCTGGTTGATGCCTAATGCAGATACACTATGTGCAGAGAAGGTTTTTTATTTTTATTTTTTGCCACGCCACATGACTTGTAGGACCTTAATTCTCCTACCAGAGATTGAACCTGTGTTCCCTCCAGTGGAAGCATGGAGTTCTCACCATGGGACTGCTAAGGAATTCCCCCAGAGTAGAATTTGTAGGTTTAGATTTTTCTTGTCTTGCCATGAAATATGAATTTCATTTCACACTTGTGGGTGGGGAGACTCTGGATTCTTTTTACTGTCCCTTTTCCAGGTCTCTTGGGCTCAGCTGCGTGTTGCCTGGTCATTAGGCAGCTGCCAGCCCAGGGCCTTTGTATACTGTACTCAGGCTTATCCATAGTGTTATAACTGCTTGTGTCCTGATGTCAGCACTCTAGTCAGTCAAGGCATGGCTGGACCCCTGTAGCAGGGACAGAGCAGAGAGGCCTAGGTCAAGTGGGCTGCTACTGAAATCACCCCAAGAGACCTGCAGGGAGCTGGCAGGCTTGAGCACTAAAGCCGTGAAAAGACTCACAAGCCAGTGGCTCACTACTTCTCTTGCTATTCCCAGACAGAGGCATCAACTGTTAGAATTATTGTTTAGTTGCTCAGTCGTGTCCTACTCCATGACCCTATGGGCTGTAGGGGGTTTCTCTGTGCAGGAAATTCTCCAGGTAAGAATACTGGAGTGGGTTGCCATTTCCTTCTCCAGGGGATCTTCCCGACCCAAGGATTGATTCTTTACCACTGAGCCACCAGGGAATACTGTGTGAGATTTGAAACTGGGACAAGGCTTGTCTGTTCAGCCGTGTTCACTTCCCCACCCGAGCCCTGCTATTGCCTAGTAGGGCTGATTTGCCGGCCTCCAAAAGCGTCCGTGGATGGGAGCAAAACAGAAGACACTAAGGACAGATGAGGGAAAGAGAGGAAACCAAAACTAAGGATTGTCTTAGGAGATTTTTGGGAGGAAGGTCAATCTCAAGCCAAAATAATAATAATAATAATAATAATAATAATAATAATAATAAAGTTACAGGCTTTGTTTTTAGAGGAGATAATACATCTGTGTGTATAATTACAGCCCCACTTAGAAATGCCACAGGGAACTTTGCTTTTTCTTAGTTTCCCACTTTCCTTTTCCTCTGCCCCCCTTCCTTTCAACAGAAGGCTCCAGTTTGGATCCCACACAGGAAGTGCGATGTAATGCACACGGCAGCCACGTTACACCAACTTTCGTGAAACTGGGGGCTGGAGCTCCATGCTTCCTGGTGGGAAGGAGTTCTGGGGGCTCTTAGGCCCCAAGGGTACTGGCCCCCAGGGGATTCCGGGAAGAATGATCTGGTTCACTTGTAACTAGCCAAGAGTGCCCAGTTCTGAAAGCTCGCTTTTGGCAAAGAAAAGCTGTCTTTGGCTGAGAGATAACCCTGGGCACCTTTGACTCTTTTGTGCTAGGCAAGAAGGGAGGAGGCTGACCTCAACGAGATAAAAGACTGTTTTCCTTTGAGCTAGAGGACTCAAACTCTCTTTTCTTTTGTTTCTGCCTGGAAGACAAGTAGAGCTCATTCCAGTCCTGTCAGAGGTCACCCAACATCAGCACCCCATGTCAGGGTGGCCCGTGACACCTTCAGAGGTCGACACTGTGCTCAGGGTGGGTCCAAGACACCTGGGTTTGTCTCAGTCACAGTGGTGGTGGTTTTTGTTTTGTTTTGCAAGAGTAGGTACAACAGTCGTTTAAAGTCTGGTTTCCCTGGTGCAAAAAAAAAAAAAACCACCACAAAAACGCAAATCCTAGTACCTCCTGCTTCTGGGTCAGCTGTCCCCAACCCTCGAAAGTTACCCAACTGGAACATAGAGAATAGAGAGGGAGCAGAATCCCCCCTTCCTGTGGGTGGGTTCCCTTAGAGTTCTTGCCCAGGTCAGTGCACTCCCCCATGCCAACCACAGAGCCCAGCATTTGGGACCTCGCCACCATGTCTCCACACTGGCCCCAACTCAAATTACCTCCCCAAACAGCAGCAATTGGTTCCTTGGGGCAGTGGTGCCCCACAATCTGCACTGCTGAAATAGTTTGTCACAAACCGGTCTGCAATTTTAAACATACCTGTGCCCCACCCAGATGTCAACACGTTAGTAATTAACGCTAATCCTGAAACCTGGTGCCTGGGAGAAATGAGGGAACAGGGGTGGGGACTCAAAAGAGCAGCTGCAGGGCCTAGATGTGCCGGGCAGGGCCAGCTAATAATAGCTCGAATTTTATCTAGCCCTCACTCTGCCAAGTATGCACTGAACACTTCTCCTTTATTTCTTGCAATCCTCACCTCAGTGCTGGAAGGTGCAGGCGATTCCCATTTTGTTGACAGGGAAACAGAGCCTTTTGTTAAAGGCTCTGAAGTCCTCTGTCTAGTCAAAGCTATGGTTTTTCCAGTAGTCATGTATGGATGTGAGAGTTGGACTATAAAGAAAGCTGAGTGCAAAAGAATTGATTCTTGAACTGTGGTGTTGGAGAACACTCTTGAGAGTCCCTTGGACTGCAAGGAGATCCAACCAGTCCATCTTAAAGGAGATCAGTCCTGGGTGTTCATGGAAGGACTGATGCAGAAGCTGAAGCTCCAATATCTTGGCCACCTGATGCAAAGAGCTGACTCATTGGAAAAGACCCTGATGCTGGGAAAGATTGGGGGCAGGAGGAGAAGGGGACGACAGAGGATGATGGTTGGATGGCATCACTGACTCAATGGACATGAGTTTGAGCAAGCTCCAGGAGATGGTGAAGGACAGGGAAGCCTGACGTGCTGCAGTCCATGGGGTTGCAAACTGTTGAACACGATTAAGCAACTGAACAACAAGACTCTGAGAGATGGAGTCATTTGCCTAAACTCACACGGCCCCTGGGAACTGAAAGCAAATTTGAACTCTCATCTGATTTGCAAGCCCCGCGCTTTTCAGCATCAGGTTGCACTGCTGCTGAAGGCCGATAAATTTAACGAGAGTGGGTGCCAGGAAATGGCAGCTGATCCAGGAAGGCAATCATTGCCAACGTGTCAAAGCCAGAAGGGGTCTGAGACCTGAGAAGTGGCAGTTCTGTACCTGAAAACCACAGGGCCGAGTATAAGTGTTGCTGGAACACTGAGGGGAGGTGCAAAGACCACACGTGCCTGATAAGGAGGGTAGAAGGCAGCAGCCTCGGCCACTGCCTTCTGCTAATCCAGTGCAGAAGCTGCAGAGGTGTAGAGAGCCAGGGAATTTGTGTTAATGTAATCTCCCACCTCTGAGCTTGCCTGGTGGCTCAGTGGTAGAGAACTCACATGTCAACGCAGGAGATACAGATTTGATCCCTGGGTGGGGAAGATCCCCTGGAGAAGGAAATGCCAACATGCTCTGACTTAATGACTAAACAACAACAATCTCCCAGCTAAAGGCTGGTGGAAACAAACAATGAAGTTGATGTTGCTTCAGTCATGTACAAATATAAGCTGATCTTCTTCCAAGATGTTTTGAATGGAATGAATGCCCCTGTCCTATGTACCTTCTAATACCTAACCCCTATAGAGCCTCAGTGGGGCTTCTATTTCCTTCCGAACCTCAGCTAGCTCCCCGCACCCCACTGTTCAGGTGTCTCCCCGTAATAGTGTGGGCACCCACTCTGCTGAGTGCCTTCCCCGAGGCGTGGCACCTCGCTATCTTCTCTCTCGCCACACAGCCAGACATGCTGCCTGGTGGATAGGGGGTGACCCTCTCCATCTGTCTCTCTTTGATAGTTGCATTTCTTTCCCATTACTGTGTGGTTAATGGTTGATGAATTCAGAGCATTAAGTGTACTTTTTAGAATTTTATTTATTTATTTTTGGCTGAGCTGGGCCTTTGTCGCTGTGTGTGGACTTTCCTAGATGCAGTGCATGGTCTTCTCATGGTCTTAGCGCAGTGTCTTCTCTTGTTGCAGAGCATGGGCTCTAGGGTGTGCGGGCTTCAGTAGTTGTGGTACACAGGCTTAGTTGCTCCACGGCATGTGGAATCTTCCCAGAGTAGGGATCGAACCTGTGTCCCCTGCATTAGCAGGCAGATTCTTAACCACTGGGCCACCAGGGAAGCCCATTTCATACATTTTTAAGAGATCACTTACTATACATCAGTTCTAGGTCCTATACACATATTGACTCTCTTTATCCTCATAAAAGAATGTGAGTTGGGTAATACCCTGATCTCCATTTTATAGATGATAACATCTGGGGTCCAGAGAGGTTAAGCTATTTGTCTATGTTATACAACTGATGAATAGCAGAGCCTGAATAGAACTCTAGGCTGCCTAAGCTTAGTACCCACACTCTTAGCTGTGCTGCCATGGTGATTCTGGACTGAATCAGGGTATGCTTTCAAGCATCTCTTCCTGGGCGTGCCAGACCTATCCGTGGTTGGGTTGCTGCTACCATAACTGACTTTGGGCTAGAACACTGAAATGATACCAGGTTCCCAGGTGAACATGATGCTATCGTAGGTGGTCAAGGAAAAGACCACATGACACTGTCAATGCTCTGAAGAGGGTAGGGCTGAGTGATTCACCTTCCCTGGGACACCCTCTTCTTTCGATGTGTGCCTGGGAACATTGACTCAGTTTCTGATGTCATCCAGGGCTGTACACCCTCAGTAGCATCACCTCCTATTAGTAGGAAATGCAGTCAGTCATCTGGGAAACGTGCAGAGCAGAAATTCACAGGCGGAACAACATCTAGGGTCACTCCCAGGAACATACCAATTCCAAAGCTTAACAGGAACCTTGGAGCGAGTGAGGATAATAATAGCTAATGCTTATTAAGCCCTCACAACGTGCCATCCCTGGTCTAAGCACATTCCAGGAACTTTGTCATTTAATCCTCACCTTGGCCTTCTGATGTGGATCCTATTATTATCCCACTTTGGTATATGAAAAAAACAAGGCACGGAGATGTGATTTCTTAAGATCACAGGCCTGATAAACAGAGGATTCAGGATTCAAACACCATCATTGTCTTCAAAAACTGAGCTCCAATCATGGCACTACAATGAACACCTGAGCCCTTGTTCTTAACTGCAGCTCTTTTTTAGGGGAGATGGGGACTTTCAGCTATCTTGTCACCAGCTCCATTGTCAGCCTCGGATGAATGAGGCCCCAGAAACAAAGTGAAAAGAAAGCTTGGCCTAAAATAACTGCATGACTCCTGACTGGGGAACAGGATCAGGAGGTGAGAAGTTGGGGTGGGAGAGTTCTCCCTCCAGGTGGCAAGTTCTGTAAGTGATGTTTCTGAGTAGGCTCTGGGAGGAGGGTTCAGAAGAGACTTTTCTAGTCAACATCCATGGTGGCAGGGGGCACAGGAAGGGGGAAACCAGGTCTTTCCCTTGAACCTCTGAGTTTCTGAAACAAGACTCCCACTCTGGTCATCCTTACCCTCCCAGCCTGACCTTGCTGGGCTCTCGTTCTTGCCACCTGTTACTATTGGTCGCTTGCCCCCACTTCCGAGGTGCTGCCAGGAGGGAAGCGCCTCTCCCAGCTGGTGACATAGCTTTCATTTTAGCATTGGAAAGCCTGGGCATCACCACTTTGGCTGGTAAGTATAACATTACTACTTTCTTTTAGATAAAATCTTAACGTTTTCCAGAGGTATTTGCAAATCATATATCTGAAACAGATTAATACCCAGAATGTATAAGAACTCCTATAGGTCAACAAGAGAAAAATAAACACCTGTTTAAAAAATGAGCAAAGGATGTAAGTAAGTATATCTTCAGAGAAGATATGCAAAGGGCCAATGAACACATGAAAAGATGCCCAACGTCATTAGTCTTGAGGGAAATGCAAATCAAAACTACCAAACTCATCAGGATGGGTATTACCAAAAAAAAGGGAAAATAGCAGATGTTGGCAAGGGTATAAAGAAACCATGAGTGTTGTTTCTGGGAATGTAAACTGGTGTAGCTGCTTTGGAAAATAGTTTGGCAGATCCTCAAAAGGTAAACGTAGAATTATCATACGGTACGTCAATTGCACTTCTAGGTATATACCCTAAAGAATTAACAACAAAGACTCAAAATACTTGTATGCCATTGTTTATAGCAGCATTTGTCACAACAGCTAAAAGGTAGAAACAACCCAAATGTCTATCAATGCATGAGCAGTTGAACAAATTGTAGTATATCCATACAGTGGAATATTATTCATAAAAAGGAATGAAGTTCTGATACATGCTGCAAAATGTATGAATATTGAAAACATTATGGTAAGTGAAATAAGCCAAACACAAAAGAACAAATACTATATGATTATACCTGTATTATGTATGTTGTTGTTGTTGTTTAGTCACTAAGTCATATCTGACTCTCTGCAACCACGTGGACTGTAGCCTGCCACGTCCCTCTGTCCTTGGGATTTCCCAGGCAAGAATACTGGAGCACATTGCCATTTCCTTCTCCAGGGGATATTTCCAGCCCAGGGATCTAACCCACATCTCCTGAATTAGCAGGCAGATTCTTTACCACTGTGCCACCTGGGAAACCCATGAGGTGCATAGCATTGGCCAGTTCATAGAGTTAGAAAGTAGGTTATCAGAAGCTGGAGGGGGAGGTGAATGAAAAGTTTAATGAAGACAAAGTTTCTGTATGGGATGATGAATAAGTTCTGAAAATAGTGGTTAAACAACATTGTAAATGAACTTAATACCATTGAACTATATCTTTTAAATGGTTAAAATGATCAATTTTGTTATGTGTGTTTTATTACTATTTTAAAAAATCACAAAAACTATGCTATAAAGAGCTCTGTGGGGTTTCATCTCAGCAGTTCATAATTCCATTGACAGTCACCATAACTACCCTTCAGAGAGGAGTACCATGTGAAAATCGCACTTGGCTTTCCAAGCTGGAACTGGAAACACTACTGGTTACTCCTTGGAGTTCCCCCAAAATGAATCTATCCACACACGGTTGCCATTGGACCTTACCTATTGCTACAGTATCACTGCGCTGTTACTAAGGAATGAGACGTGTCCTGACTTCCAGTGCATTCACACAGCACACAAAACCACTCTGTCCCTTCTTTCCTTGGTATAAGGCCACATCTCCTTCAAGTACTTAAGCATTAAAAAAAAAAAAAAGTGAGCTAAGGATTTATTTAGCTAGAGTTTAAGCTCCAATCATTGTTTAGTCAGGGACAGAGCCAACTGCAGTGTTTAAACTTCATCATTATTTAGACAGGGACAGAGCCAAGTTTACAGAATTCTGGAAGGCAAGCTTAACCTCAGGGTACCTTAGCAGTTCTTCTCTGTGGCCAATCCTGAGGGTTTAATTCGGAACAAAACCCTCATCCATATATAACCCAAGTATCTTCTGTACACTGAAAATACAAAGATGAATAAGGCATACCTCTTGCTCTCCTGAGGCTAAGAATCTTATAAAAATGTAAAAACAATACTAATAAAGTAAATGTGAATAAGCATGTGTTCAAAGTGTCGTGGAGTGAGTGAGGTCAGGATTAGGGCCAAAAAGAGGAGCGGTCATGGGTCACAGAGACAAGATGACATTTCCATCAGATCCTGATGAAAGAATGCAGTTTTCCAGGGTAACTAAACAGGAAGTGGGACTTCGGGGGGAAAGGGCAGCATATGGAAAGCCACAGAACATGGCAGGATGGGCCATCCAGAAATCCACAAGCAGCCAGGTGTGGGTGGAGCAGGGTGAGTGGCAGAGTGACAAGATCCCCCAAGGACTTAGAAAGAATTGAGGTGTTACCACGGGCTCCAGGGGAAATCGAGGAAGGACACTATATCCTTGGGGACCCTCCTGGATGGGCACAATCAGGTTTTCATTTCCACAAAGAAATTTAAAGACTGGTGGACCGATGGAGGGATTAGAACCTTGGCACGGAGAAGCCACTTGGAAGGTGGTCAGAGTACCCAAGGTGAGAGATGAAGAAAGCCCAGATCCAATGGCCATTTCAGAGGCAGCAGGCACAAGATAACAACTGAACTCCCTTACAAGCTTGAGGTCCAAAAGGAGATCAGATTTCTTTTCGGTTCTGCAGAGCTGGCAGGCAGCTGGTCCTCCCATGCCCCCTTCCACTGACGATGCTGTGGGAACCCCAGACTCGCACTGGGAATGGGGTCTGTGTCTTCACCATGACTCCTTCCTCTTCTCTAGGCATCCTTGATCAGCCTTCCTGTGTTCAGTTCAGTCACTCAGTCGTGTCTGACTCTTTGCGACCCCATGGACTGCAGCACACCAGGCCTCCTTGTCCATCACCAACTCCTGCAGTTTACTCAAACTCATATCCATTGAGTTGGTGATGCCATCCAACCATCTCATCCTCTGTTGTCCCTTTCTCCTCCTGCCTTCAATCTTTCCCATCATCAGGGTCTTTTCCGTGAGTTGGCTCTTCATATCAGGAGACCTCATGGACTGTGGCCAGCCAAACTCCTCTGTCCATGGGGATTCTCCAGGCATGAATACTGGAGTGGGTAGCCATTTCATTCTTCAGGGGATCTTCCTGGCCCAGGGATCAAACCTGTGTCTTTTAACGTCTCCTGCATTGGCAGGCAGGTTCTTTACTGCTAGTGCCACCTGAGAAGTCCTCAATTTCCATCTCCACCTGCAAAGGGTAACTGTTTCTATTTTTTCATTTTAATTTTTTGGCCACACCCCTCAGTATACAGGATCTTAGTTCCCCAACCAGGAATGGAACCCGAGTCCCTTGCAGTGGAAGCACAGAGTCTTAACAACTGGACTGCCAGGGAAGTCCCAGCGATCACTCTTTCTGATTTCTTATGTATCCTTCTAGAGATATTTAAAAATACATATTCAAGCAAATACGACGATACATTCTTCCCTTCCTCCTTTCCTTTCCTTCTTGGGTGTCCTTCTTAGAATATGCTTACCAAACCCCAGAGGAGCTCACTGAGTCTTAGGCAATCAGTCCTGGTTATCATTATGTCTACTGATAAGCCCTTCTCTAAAGACTAAAGGTATAAGGACTAAAGGCAGTGACTAAAGGTATAAGGACCCCAAGCAGAAGGTTCCATCAGGGGAGGCCTCATCTTCTCTGGAGGTTCCATCCATCCCTGGACCTGCTGCAGAAACTGAGGCATGAACGGCAGCTGACACAACAGTCTAGGCCAGACCCTGAACACAATAGCAAATGAGGCACCACGGAGGGGCTCAGCCTCAGGCTGAGGAGGGAGAGGCCCTGTGCGATGCTTGCCTGTGACCACAGGCAAGAGGACCCACCCTCTCAGCGACTAACTCTTCCATTCGCACTTAGCCATTTTCCCTGGGCCCGCCTGTGGGGTCGAGTGCCTGGACCACAGGGCACCAGCTCTGGGGCAGCTCCCAGAGTCAGCTCTCCAGAAGCGAACTCCATCTGACCTTGAGCCCCTCGGGTGACACAGCTGCTCTTTCCTGCCAGGCAGCCTCAGCCCAAGTCCGGCAGGGGTAGTACATTAACTTTTATTTTGTGAAGAGAGGCGCTAGGTCTCACTATTTCCTTCCAGAAGGCTCTTTGCAGGTTGCAAACACAAGAGCCTTTGGGAAGAGCACCTCTTCACTCCACATACCAGCAGCAGCTCAGCCCCGAGGGCTTGCGGACACATAGAGGTTTTTGATTTTAGTGCTTGGGGCTGAGTTCTTTTTGGTGCGTAAAGTGGATTGTAACAATAAAGGAAGAAGATTGACTTTGGGGAGGGCCTGGGAGATGAAATCAGTTCGGAATATATAGAGCTTATCCATGTGACCTCTCAGCTTCCTATTATAAATGTAAATCCTAATTTTAATGGAATCTCAAAGCTACCTATCACTGAATTCCCTCCCTTGAGTCTATACACACCACTCTTCATGATTATCTTTAAGCTTCTTCTGAATCTTAACTAATGAAAGTCTTATTCTGAAGTCTATACAGGACAGCTATTTAAAACAATGCACCATGCAAAACTCAAGGGATACAACTGATACACACCAAATATAATTATAATAGTGTTTAGTGGTTGAACAAAGATATTCAAATGCCAGTGAGAAGAGGAAGGCTATATAGAGAATGAACTTAAAACTACCAGAGGGTACTATTATGCTATGCATATAATCGGCATTCAGTAAGTTTACTTTAGTCGTAATAGCTAACACTTATGAGTACTTATCGGGCTTTCATGGTAGCTCAGCTGGTAAAGAATCTGCCTGCAATGCAGGAGACCTGGGTTCGATCCCTGGGTTGGGAAGATCCCCTGGAGGAGGGCATGGCAACCCTCTCCAGTATTCCTGCCTGGAGTATCCACACGGACAGAGGAGCCTGATAGGCTACAGTCCATTGGGTTGCAAAGATTCGGATACGACTGAGTGACTAAACACAGCATAGCCTGAGTAACACATCACGGGTCAGAAACTCAACTAATCCATTGACTTGCTATATCCCTATGAGGGAGGTAATTTTATTATTGTTGTCATTGTATTTTTCACATTAAAAAAATTTTTTTTGGCTGCACTGGGTCTTGGTAGCTATGCATGGGCTTTCTCTGGTTGTGGTGAACAGGGAGGGGCTACTCTTTTCTGCAGTGCTCAGGTCTCATTAGGATGGCTTCTCTTGCTGCAGAGCACAGGGTCTAGGTGCATGGGCTTCAGTAGTTGCAGCATGTGAGCTCAGCAGTTACGGCTCTCAGACTCGGGCAAGATTTCCTCTCATCCTTTACTTGTAGACTTTCAATTTTTAAATTTTGTTGTTTTTTTTCCTCTCTCCTTTCTGTCTTTCTTTCTTTGATGAGTTGCCAAATGACTAACATGTTTGTGATGCTTGGTATATTATTTGATTATCGGTTTAACAATTTTCTCTGCCACCAGTCTGTAGGACTGAGCTTGGAAATCACTCCCCACATATAAAATATCCCAGTCTTTACATTAGCAAGTGGGGCAAGCGAGGGTAACCCTTTAGAGTGCTTAGAAAGTATGAGAACCTTCAAACCTAGGTTCACACTTCAGGATTTGCCATAATTTGATAATTTTCATTAAAAGATTAATTTTTATCTCATTCATTCCCAAATGCTCTATTTTAGGGTTGGCTCAGTAGGATACCACCAAAAGCAGGAAGCTTCATAGTAGCCCACTATGTACAACTGCATTTCTGATGCCTCTTTTCTCTCACCCCTGTAAAAAGCAATTTTGCTTGAACCTCTTAAGACACTTGAGACATGTTTTATAAAACTAATTTATAGTAAGTATAAATTCAATTGAGCATTCCTGGTGTGGCTATTTCAGCTGTGCAGAATGCCACAGCAATGAGGACATTGTTTGTTTCGGAGCAGGAGATGCCAATGCGATGACAGACATTTTTTTTAAGGCATGTAACTGGTGGCTGTTAAATCTGCATTTCCTGACATTCATAATGGTCCATTAGCCACTGGACGTGAGCAGAGAGTTAGCTAATAATCAGGCCTTCTTTTTGCATTGTTTAATAATGCAAAGTGCTTTTAAAGAATTATTTCATCTAATCTTAACAATAATCCGATGAGATCAGTGGGGACATCCTGGTAAGAACCTGTCAAACATCATTCTTCCAAGACAAAGGCCTACTCTCTGTATTTAGAACCTGGGTACTCCCTAGTAAGTAGAAAGCACACTTAAATTATGTTATTTTCAACAAATGTTCATTGAGCCCCTTCCGTGGGCCAGGGCACTGTGAGATGCTGGGGAGCCGCAGGTCAACAAGACAGTCCTTTCCCTCAAGGAGCTCTGTCTGGCAGGGAGAGAGGTGAACACCCCTATCCATCATCAGATGCTGAAAGCGCCATAATGAGTGCCTTTTGGAAAAGTGTCAGAGAGAGATGGTTTCAGAGAGTCACAGGCGACATTTGTGCTGAGCCCTAAAGTGTAACTAGGATTCTGCCTGGCATAGGAGTGCAGGGAAGACATTCCAGGGAGTGGTCGCAGTCTGGAAGGGGAACAGAGGCATGGGCCAGAGTGTGGGTGGTTGGAGCCTGGAGGGGGTAGGAGGATTGCCTCCAATCAGGTGGAGAAAGCTTTGTCTGCTCCAGTGAAGGGTGTGGTTTAGTCCTGCAAACCAGGGAGGTGGTAAAGAGTAGCTCTGGTTGCATCTAAGTCTAGACTCCAAGGGTTTGTTGACTTAACCATCATCTGTAAAATGGGGGTAATACTCATACTTATGGGTTAGTTTTGAATGTTAATGAGCTAGTGTATCTAAGGTGCTGAGCACACTGCCTGGCACACAGTAAATGTTGAATAACTATTGACTCCTACTTGGCTAATAATCCTTTACCTTTTTTTGAATCAGACTCCTTTGAGAACAGGAGCAATCTTCTCCATGGGCACAATATTTGGTGTATAATTTAATGGGGTTCGCAGATTATTTGAAACTAGATTCCAAGTTAAGAATCATGCTGTAAGATATAGGAAGTCATCTGAAGTTTTAAAGCAGAAGAATGTTAAGACCAGATTTGTTGGGGGAGGGTCATGAGGGAAATACTGGATACTGGAGAAGGAAATGGTCTGTGGTTCTCAAATCTGACTTCACGTCATAATCATCTGCAGAGTTGTTTCTTCCCTTAATATTTATTTATTTTGTTTATTTGGCTGCACTGGGTCTTAGCTGTGACACTCGGGATCTTCAATTTTCGTTATGACATATAGGATCTAGTTCCCCCACCAGGGGTCAAAGCCAGGCCCCTGCTTTGGGAGTTCGGAGTCTAGCCACTGGATCACCAGGGAAGTCCCTCATCTGTAGAGTTTTTTAGGAATACCAGTGCTCCAGCTTCACCTCTGTACATTTTGATGAAATTAATCTGGAGTGGGGCTGGGTGTCAGAATTTTAAAAATCTCCCCGGTGATTCTAAAGTGTAACCAGCTTTGAGAGCCACTGAGTAAGGCTACTGTTAGTCAGCTAGGACAAGGATAATTGCACCAGAGTAGGGCTTCCCTGCTGGCTCAGACAATAAAAGAATCCACCTGCAATGGGAGAGACCTGGGTTTGATCCCTGGGCTGGGAAGATCCCCTGGAGGAGGGCATGGGAACTCACTTCAGTACTCTTGCCTGGAGAATCCCCATGGACAGAGGAGCCTGGTGGGCTACAGTCAATGGGGTTGCAAAGAGTTAGACATGACTGAGAAACTAAGCACACACACAGAAATGGAAAGGAGAAAAGAGGAACAGTTCCAGAAACATTTGGGAGATAGAATCAACAAGATTGTGTGAGCAATTAGATGTATGAGAGAGGTGGGTGTGAGGTGATTCCTCTAGTCCAGACAGGAGGGAAAGACATGTTTATGCTTTGTTTATTGTTTATTGCTTTTTCTTTTCTTTTTAAGGATGTGTGAGACTTTTAAAAATAATTTTATTTATTTTATTTTTGGTTCCGTTGGGTCTTCGTTACTGCCAGGGCTTTTCTCTAGTTGCGGTGAGTGGGGGCCACTCTTTGTTGTGGTGCATGGGCCTCTCATTGCGGTGGCTTCTCTTGTGGTGGAGCACGGGCTCTAGGGCACTCAGGCTTCAGTAGCTAGATCACGCGGGCTCAGTAATTGTGGATCTCAGGCTCTAGAACAGGGGTTCAATAGCTGAAGTGCACAGACCTGGCTGCTCTGCACTTTGTGGGATCTTCCCAGATAAGGGATCAAACCCGTATCTCCTGCATTGACAGGTGATTCTTTACCACTGAGCCATGAGGGAAGCCCTATTGCTTTTTCTTTAACATGTAGGAGGCAGGAGTGGGCAAGGAGAAAGCAGTTCATTCAATAAACATGTACTGAATATCCATTTATTAAGTGCACACTGTGGGTTGAGGTTTTGTTTTAGACATCTTTGACATGCCTGCAGTACATGGAAATCTCACGTGGGCAGCTGGAAATAGCCGCGTAAGTTGTCATCAGTCATCAGATCACAGACGATCATGGAAGGGTCTGGATTGGGAAGGATGTGACCACCTGGGAGCGGGCAAAGAAGGAGACAAGACCACCAGTTATGGAACCCAGAGAGTCTTGTCCCCCCACCCCAACCAGGCCACACTGGGGGAGCCGGGAAGGGGCAATGGGTAGGGATGGTGATAACTTTGATAGGAGGAGGCAGGAGTTTCCAGAAGGAATGTGTGGCCATTGTGTGAACACAGCAGGAAGATGGCCTGAGGTCAGAACCTGGAGGAGCAGACCCTGGGTTGGATGACTACGAGGTGGCCATGGCTTTGGAGACAGTGGCAGGGACCCAAGCCAAATTCCACCGGGTGCCGTCACGAAAGAAAGTGAGGAAGCATGAGCCTTGGTGTAGGAAGTTTGGGGTAAAAGCAATGAAAGCAGTAGCTGCAGGGAGGAAGGGTGGAGGAACAGAGCTTTCTTTTAGGCTGGAATAGCATTATTGTAGTCTGAGGGGAAGGAGCCAGGCTAGAGGAAGCCCTCAAAATACAGACGAGGGAGGAGACGGCCAGTGGAGCCAGGGCTCAGCTTCAGCAGGCCGCCCAGGTCTCACAAACACTAGGTGAAGAATTGCTCTTGGATGGGAGAAGGGATGCTCGTTTCTGGGAGGTGAAAGGGAAGAAAGTTTCCAGAATGGCACAGACTTACTATCTGAGATGCCGTCTATTATCATACCTGAATCCCAAGACCTCTGCTACCTGTCTTCTCCTTTCCAGGCCCAATACCTGAGACTTGATCTGTCTCTTCTCTCCCTCTTCAAATGCTGCTAGCCCTCCAGGACAAGAGGCTGGCTGCAGAATGAGCTGTAATAGATCTGAGGTTTCTTCACTTCTCTACATGGGGCCATCTGAGGTTACAAGGAGCTACAGATTCCCAGGTTCCTTTTTTTTCCTCCTAAATGTTTATTCATTTATTCGGTTGCACTGGATCTTGGTTACAACCCATGGGACCCTCAATCTTTGGGGCAGCATTGCAAACTCTTAGTTGCAGTATGTGGGATCTAGTTCACTGGCTGGGGATCGAACCCATGCCCCCTGCATTGGGAGTGTGGAGTCTTAGCCACCGGACCACCAGGGAAGTCCATCAAGTTCCTTAGTCACTTTTGCGGGTTCTTCTTTTCTTTGCCCAGAGGGTGCTCCCCTCTGCTGGTATGCCAATCACACTTGGAGTAGCATTGGACTAGACTGGAGACGGAAGAAGTGGACAGATTTCAATATATTTTCGAAGCAGAGTCAAGAGGATTTACTGATGGATTGCATCTGGGGAACAAGTAAAAGAGAAAAATCAAGGATGACTTTGGGATTTTGGATCTCTCATATCACATGTTGCTCCCAGCCACATTATTGGCCATTCCATCTTTCCTAAAAGGCTTTCTGCCCATGGCATGAATGACATTAAGTCTGGGTTGTCTTCTTACCCACTGGTGCTTCTGCTTTGCCTGACTGCCAGGTGCTGGATGCCCAGGGATAAGTCCCATGCTCCTTCTCCTCCCCAAGTCTGATCTCTCCCTGGGCCACCCCTTACAGTCCCATCTCTTTAAAGTCCATCTTTAAGCTGAGGTCTCCGCACTCCTGACCTCTTGCCCCAACACCATAACTCACCACCTAGTGACTGGCATTTCCACTTGAATACCTCTCATGCTTTACACGCCCAAAACAGAACTCTGGGGTTTCCCCCTCTTATCTGCCCCTCCTTCCACTTTCTACTCAGTATGTGCCTGCAATTATTTCCTTGGTCGCTAAACCAAAACCCCAAAGTCATTCTTGATTCTTCTCTTTCACTTGTCCCCTAGATGCAATCCATCAGTAAATCCTGTTGACTTGGGTTTCCAAAATGTATTGAAATCTGTCCACCTTTTCCATCTCTGGTCTAGTCTCATGCTACTCAAACTGTGATTGGCAGACCACCAGCAGCAGTGTCAACTGGGAGCTTGTTAGAAATTAAAAAATCTTGGAGTCTTCTCCAGAATCAGAAACTCTGAGGATTGGGCCCTCCAGAGGATTCCTGATGCCCTCTAAAGTTTGAGTAGGGACTTCTCTGGTGGTCCAGTGGTTAAGAATTTGCCTTCCAATGCAGGCAGTTCAATCCTTGGTCTGGAAACTAAGATCCTGCAAGCTGCATAATGTAGCCAAATAAATAAATAAGTGAATAAAAATAAATGTACCATCTTAACCATTTTTTAAAAAAATAAAGTTTGAGTAGTACTACTCTGGTCTAAGCCTTTGTGATCTCTGGTCTAAGCCACCTCCATAGCCTCCCATACTTACTGGTCTCCCATACTGTTCTCCATACTTACTCTCTCCTCCTAGCAGCCAGAGTGATTGTTTTCAAAAACAATTAAATCATATTATGTCACACACATACACACACCCCACCCCTACCCCCACACCAGTTTAAACCTCTCTCAGCTTAGCTTCCCACTGGACACAGTAAGCCAGGTTTCTTTCCAGATCCAGAGAGCCCTGGAGTGAGATCTGATCACACCTGCCAGTCCAGCCTCTCTGCCCAAGCCCCACCTCCCCCTGCCTGTAGGCTCTCCCGTCTGCAGATGTACCAGCTTGTTCCCATCACGGGACATTTGCACTGGCTGTTCCTGTGTCTGCGATGCTCTCCCCTGAACCTCAGATCACTTATTTTCTCAGTGTAACTTCCTTTGGAGAAGCCTTCACCTACTCACCAATCCAAAGCAGCCTCTCTTTACCAAAGCACGCAGTTTTAACCCTCTAATAGAATAGTCCTTATTACTATTGTCAGCGGAGTGTGTAATTTTCTCGGTTCTGTCTCATCGCAACAAAAATTTGAAGCAATGGATGGACCAGCGTTACAGCCCTCAGATGGACCAGTGTTACAGCTCCATGTTACAGCTCAGTTTTATTTAGAAAGTAAAGGAAAATACATTCTCAAGGAGTGAAAGCATGCCAACCCAAAAGACGTGAAGAGAAGAGAGGCCCCCAGCCCAATTTTGGCTCCTTTTTTAATATGTTTTTTTTTCTCCTCCTCCTGGGCCTGCCCTATGTAAATTAGGCTAGCCAGGAGTGCTGTTTGATTTACCTGAGGTCCTCACTCTGTTCCTCGGACCCTTGGCCCTTCCTTTGTTCTATTTTTGTGGGCTTTTCCCTTCCTTGTCTTTTAGCCACCACCATTCTGGACTCCTTTTTCCTATTCTAACTACCCAACACTATCATTTTGTTTCTTCTTTATTTTTTGTCTGATGTAAGTTTCATGAGAACACAGACCTGGTTTGTCTTGTTCACTGTCGTGTGTCCGAGTTTGTGGAACACTTCCGGATGCTTAGTAGATGTTCAATAAATATTTGCTGAATGAATGAACTTTACTTCCTCCTCACTCATAGGCCTGGGGTTGCTATTTGTGAGCTAGTGTCTGTTGAGTCGCCCACTCACTCCTCTCACAGGGCTGCACTTCTGGGAGGCTCCAGTCAGGGTCTAATCTCTGTGGGCCCCTGAGAATGCATCTTAAAAGGAAGCAAGAACCCGAGGAGACGTTAACCTCAAAAGGAGGCAAGAGAATGAGAGGACCTCAGTGGACGATGTCCTTAGAATCTCTGGGGGATAATCCGAGAGTCAGTGCCCCAGGGCCTCTACTTCTTTTTTTTTTTTTTTTTTTTTTTTTTTTTTTTTTTTGTGGGCCTCTACTTCTGTTGTGTTTGTTGAGTCACAGGTGAAGGTGCCTTGTGTTTAAAAATGTGGACTTTGTGGCCAGAGAAGCCTGGATTCAAGCTGGCCTTGCCATTTGCTGCTGTGAGACCCTGGGCAAATCCCTTCCATTCTCTAAGCCTCAGTTTCCCCATTTGTAAACTGGGATCATAATAGTCCCTCCAATGCAGAACTGTTGAAAGGCATAAATGAGATGTCTGTAATGTCCCTGGGAGGTGTAAGTGCCCCTGTCAGTGTTCACCATTACTGTTGTGGTTATCATGATTTTATATAGAGAGAAGAAAGTATAAATAGCACTGAGGACTTGGGGGAAAAAAAGTGCAGCCATACTCATGATAAGAAAATTGCAAGCTTGAATACACTGAGATGCTATTCATCACCTTCCAAACTGGCAAAGCCTCAAAATTCAGCTGAGGCCATTGGTGGAGATGGAAGGAAGCTGGTGGGAGGGTGAACTGGTACAACCACCTCCCTGGAAAGAACACTGGCAGGAGCTAACAGAATCACTAATGAATGTACCCTTTGGCTCAGCTAAACTACTTGCAGAAACTTCTGCTACAGATACTTTGTCACATGTGCAAAATGATGCCTGTAAAGGTTATTCCTTACAGCGCTGTTTGAGTTTCAAAATATCAGAAGCAGCCTGTATATCCATGAGTAGGGGAGTGGTTATATAAATTTTGTGCTATATCTATCTAGATGCTTAGTTGCTCAGTCGCGTCTGACTCTTTGTGACCTCATAGACTCTAGCCCACCAGGCTCCTCTGTGCATGGAATTTCCCAGGCAAGACTGGAGTGGGTTGCCATTTCCTCCTCCAGTATCTATATAATGTACAAATAAAGTGAGAAATTTTCCTTATGTACTGACTGTTAGGTGAAAAAAGCCAGGTGCAAGATAGGGTGTATAGTAACATCGAGCAAAAAGCAGGCAGTAGGAAGAAAAGTGTATATGTGTATGTGTTCTTTGGTATAACCAGAAGATGTCTTAAAGGACAAACCAGAAGCAAAAATTTTTATTGTACACTCTTCAATTTTTTGAATTGCATGAATGCATTATCTGTTTAAAAGGAAAGATGAAGATTCTGATTCTTTAAAACTTAGTTGTTGGTACTACTGCTCAGTGCCTCTTTCTTCTGAGGCGATAACTGGTTCCAGGAATGGTGAATCTCAATAATTGCTCATGTCTGAGGCAAAAGCAATGATAGCAAGAGTGCAGATGTTCTTTGGGTTCAGTGCTTGAAGGTGAAAGAGTAAACTGCAAGTGGATAATAAACAGTGCCTGTGGGAATGTATCAGCCTGTGGAAAATGGTCTGAATTTCTTCTAAGGTTTTGGAAACAAAATTTTTCTCTCTTGTTTTTCTAGTATAAAAACAAATAGCATATATCTGGAAGGTTTTTTTTTTTGTTTTTAATAATAGAGTTTTAATTGTGCTCTTTTGGAAAAAAGCAAGAAGGAAAGTGTATATACTTTAGTGTTGTTTTCAAATTTCTTTTGCTTTCCATTTAGCTAGCGATTTTGTGAGAGTACTTAAGAGCTTAGTGAAGTCAGCCTTCCCAAGGGCATGGCCTCTTCATTTTGAATGTTTCTCTACATGACAACCCCTCTTACTCCTGCCAAACTCTGTCTGCTTCCCCCAATTTCCTTACCACACCTTGTCAAACCTTATGCATTCCCCGTTAACTCCCTGTCAGTCTAGCTGTTTTGTATCCTACTACCTAAAACTCAAGGATATAGATGAGTATTGATATTAATCAATTGATTATTTCATTCCATATATAATACATTTACTGACTTCCTACTATGTGTCTGGCACTGTGTCAAGTGTTAGAAACTCAGAGAATAAGAAATGATTCTGAAAGTTGTACCAGATTGCTCATAGTCATTTTGGGGGTAGACAGAAGACAGAATTGTAATGCAGTGTAAGAACTACATGAAGGTCATGTAAGCTCCAGGAAGGTGAACCTAACTCAGCTTTAGTGGAAGAAGGGTGTTCAGGAGAGATTCCTGGGGAAGTGAGGTCCTAGCAGAGTCTTAAAGGATAAGCGGAAGTTAACCAGGAGAAGGCAGCAGGGACAGGGGCATCTGGAGGGTGAGGGGTCAAGTCGGAGTTGGGCACTAAAGGTCTGGCGGGGGTGACTTCTATGGTAGTGGCGGCGATCCAGTTTCAGCAAGAGCAAAGACTTGAAGGTAAGAAACAAACCCTAGCTCCGTGTGTGTTTATTCATTCACTGTAACCAGGGCATGACAACATCTGCAGCAGGAAGTGGCAGCAGATGACGTTTGGAGAGTTGCAGGAAGGATGAAGTAACCAACAACATCACATGCAAAGCAGGGCCACACACTGACAAGTAGCAGGTCATTGGTGACATTTACAGAGCGGGATCTCGGGGTGGTTGGGCCTGAGCCAGGTTCCGGTACCTTGAAGGACAAAGGGGAGGTGAGAAAGTAGGACTCAGATCGTCCTTAATGTTTACTGGCCACCTTCTGTAGGACAAATTTCTGTGTTAATGCATTTAATTCTCACAGTGACCTGGAGGGAGATAATATCCAGAGCCTTACTTTACAGAGGAGGAAACTGAGGCACAGAAAGTTTAAGCAAAAGGTCATACAGTTAGAAGTGGCAGAACTGGGAGCTGAAGTCTTCGAGAATCCAAACTCCTGGCCACTCAGACGCTGGGATTCCAGAAATGGGGCAGTTGCTTATAGAGACGTGACGTGAAGCCACGGTTATTCATTTCTAAATTATTTTTTAAGGCTACCGGAGATTGAGACATGTTTATAGACTGAAAGGAAAGTGCCTGGAGACATGGTGAGAGTGATGATTAATGGAGCAAGGTCCAGGAAGATAAGGCCGAACTCTGGATTTGGCAGTATGTCAGCAGTGCTGGAGGCGGGGGAGGCAGCCAGATGGAAGTAGAGGAGGCAAGGGCTTAAGAGCCTCCAGTGAGTGATGCAAGAGAGGTGGGCACAGCCAGGGGTAGATGGAACCAGCTGATCGCAGAGACATCAGAAAGGGATATAGGGTAGGACCAGATGCAAATCTGTGTTTTGGAAAACAAAGTTCAGAAGCTGGTAGACCAAAGACTTAGAGGACTGGCTGTTCACGTAACATGCATGCGTTGAACTAGAAACAATACCTTAAACCAACTTCAGCTGAATTCCCGATAGCAGCCTGACCTTTTCCTTTCCTCAGATCTTCCCAGGAGTGGATGCTTAGCCTCAAATTAGTAACTTATTTACAATCTTTATTATGAGCTGAAAAGATGTTGGATTTGCGATTGGCATTTAACAATTCTGAGTTACGTTCTGATGAGGACAGCTGCTTGCTTGCTGCATTCGCCACCTTGTATCACCTACTGTATACATGTGCTCAGCTCGCTGAAATGCCTTGGCCCCTGGACCTTCACACAGATGCCCGAGTGAGGCTGGGCCCGTGGGTGACCTGTCTTAACATCTGTGTCTCAGCCAGGAAGTTTCACAGCTGGGATTTAAATCCATATCTGCTAGACACTGAAATTAAGAGCTCAGCCACCATGCAAACACACCTATACCCCTATCCTTCCATCAGATTTCGTTCTAAAGGGTCTTACAGGAACGATGAGATGAAGAGCTTGTAAGATGCTCAGAAAACAAAAGGGATATAGTTGATGTCTTCATTGGTTTTTTTCTTCAAAATACATAAAATTTTTTACTTTAAAATTTTAGGAATTTTTCTACTAAATAAAATTCAAATGCTTATTTCAGATAAATTTAGAAAGGGTGATGTTGGGACTTCCCTGGTGGTCCAGTGGCTAAAACTCCACACTCCCAGTGCAAGGCGCCTGGATTCAATCCCTGGTCAGGCAACTAGATCTGGCATGTTGCAACTAAGACCCAGGTAGCCAAATGTATGTGTATATAATTTTTGAAAAGGTGATTTTACCACACAGAATTAACTGTCACACCATAACTCTGTTTTCTCCCAGACTTTCTATAGACATATGCAGTGTGTATGTGTATATATGTGTGTGTAGATATATTTCTTCACGTGAAGAGTATCCATCATAGTGAACATATAAACATATAGAAATATAGTTTCAACACCATTTTTGATGGCTGCCTTGAAATACTTTATAAAGGCTTATCTGTGCCACAATGTGCTTGGGAAGATAAATGATCATGAATAAGAATATCTTGCAATTTTCTTAATAGATGCTGGGAGGAAATCTGTTCAGATTTCTAAATAACTTGTATTAGGGTGCCATGACTGTATAATGTGAACCTGTCTGACGATGGGAGATGGAGGGTGGTAGAGGAGAAGTGGTTAAGTGCACAGGTTCTCAGAAGCCAGACTGCCTGGGCTTGAATCCCAGCCCCCAGTTCCCCATTTATTAGCCGTGTGACCTTGAGCAAGTTATTTATTCTCTCTGTGCCTGTTTCCTGATCTGTATATAGGAGAATGATAGTACCTAAATGAGTTAGTTCAATCAAAGTGCTTAGAACAGTGCCTGGCTCCTAGTGACATTCAATCCATGTTTGTGTTTCAAAATACATTCGCTTGTATTATGTAAATATTCAAGTGGCTGAGTCATTTCGTCCAAAATACCCAGAGTCAGTTTGACACAGGAGAGGAAGATATAGAAGTGTTTCGGGTTGATGCCGGAGGTGGGAAATGAGAGTCTGTATTTTTACAGAACTTCACAAGTGAGTGAGTTTTAGGATCAGCAGGGTTCATAATCCACTGACCTAGAACAATGGACCCGGATGAACAGAAGTTGGATGGTGGGTGAGGTTAGATTTAGAAGAGTTTGAGATACCGCCCCCCACCACCCAGACACAGTAGTCCTTTATTTGTAGTAACGCAGGGTGAAATGATATTTCAAACTGGATCGTTGTCAGCTGAGAATCAGTTGAGATAAAAATGACCAAAGCCACGAAAAGGTGGAAGGAACCTGCAAGTAGAATAGGTTTCTTTCTGAAGTTAATCAGTACTTTTTTGGGTAGGGATATTTTTTTCTTCTTTTTGTGCCATTTGGTTTGTATTCAGGGATATATTTTTGTTTATTTAGTATGTGTTGGGCACTGTGCAGTTTTTATGTGTAGTTTTTATGCTTTATTTCATGTAGACTTCCAGGCCAGGAAGTTGTATGAAGTATTGTTCCTATTTCACAAATGAAAAAACTAAAATTTGGAGAAGTTAAATAGTTTGCACATGGTCCAATATCCATTTCCCCTTTCGTTAATAACACAGTACTAATTTTATTTGGGGTGGTGGAAAAACTGCATTTCCAGTGTCCCTTGTAGCTAGGTGATCAAGTGCCTACATTCTAGCCCATGAGATGCAAAAGGAAATACTATGTGGCCCTTCTGGGAAGATTCTTTAAAGAGTATTGACTCTGCCATAAGATCCTTCTCCATTCCTTCCTGAAGCCTGAAATGCAGATGTGTTGACAGGAGCTTCAGTAGCTATTTTGCAATTTGAAGATATAAAGCATGTATTAGGTGGTGATGGAAAAAGAAGGGACTTCGGTCTCTGATGACTGTAGAACTGCTGTACCCACGCTGGGCTGCCTGCCTTTGACTTATATAAAAAATAAATAAACTCCTGTCTTGTTCAAATCCCTCTTAACAGACAAACATGATGCTAACTATAATAATCAGTTCAGTTCAGTTCAGTCGCTCAGTCATGTCCGACTCTCTGCGACCCCATGAATCGCAGCACGCCAGGCCTCTCTGTCCATCACCAACTCCCGGAGCCTACCCAAATCCATGTCCATCGAGTCGGTGATGCCATCCAACCATCTCATCCTCTGTTGTCCCCTTCTCCTCCCGCCCCCAATCCTACCCAGCATTAGGGTCTTTTCCAATGAGTCAACCCTTTGCATGAGGTGGCCAAAGTATTGGAGCTTCAGCTTCAACATCAGACCTTTCAATGAACACCCAGGATTGATCTCTTTTAGGATGGATTGATTGGATCTCCTTGCAGTCCAAGGGACTCTCAAGAGTCTTCTCCAACACCACAGTTCAAAAGCATCAATTCTGCAGCACTCAGCTTTCTTCACCGTCCAACTCTCACATCCATACATGACCACTGGAAAAACCATAGCCTTGACTAGATGGACTTTTGTTGGCAAAGTAATGTCTCTGCTTTTAAACATGCTATCTAGGTTGGCCATAACCTTCCTTCCAAGGAGTAAGCGTCTTTTAATTTCATGGCTGCAGTCACCATCAGCAGTGATTCTGGAGCCCAAAAAAATAAAGTTTGACACTGTTTCCACTGTTTCCCCATCTATTTCCCATGGAGTGATGAGACCAGATGCCATGATATTAGTTTTCTGAACGTTGAGCTTTAAGCCAATTTTTTCACTCTCCTCCTTCACCTTCATCAAGAGGCTCTTTAGTTCTTCTTCACTTTCTGCCATAAGGGTGGTGTCATCTGCATATCTGAGGTTATTGATATTTCTCCCGGCAATCTTGATTCCAGCTTGTGTTTCTTCCAGCCCAGCGTTTCTCATGATGTACTCTGCATATAAGTTAAATAAGCAGGGTGACAATATACAGCCTTGACGTACTCCTTTTCCTATTTGGAACCAGTCTGTTGTTCCATGTCCAGTTCTAACTGTTACTTCCTGACCTGCATACAGGTTTCTCAAGAGACAGGTCAGATGGTCTGGTATTCCCATCTCTTTCAGAATTTTCCACAGTTTATTGTGATCCACACAGTCAAAGGCTTTGGCATAGTCAATAAAGCAGAAATAGATGCTTTTCTGGAACTCTCTTGCTTTTTCGATGATCCAGCAGATGTTGGCAATCTGATCTCTGGTTCCTCTGCCTTTTCTAAAACCAGCTTGAACATCTGGAAGTTCATGGTTCACGTATTGCTGAAGCCTGGCTTGGAGAATTTTGAGCATTACTTTACTAGCATGTGAGATGAGTGCAATTGTGCGGTAGTTTGAGCATTCTTTGGCATTGCCTTTCTTTGGGATTGGAACAAAAACTGACCTTTTCCAGTCTTGTGGCCACTGCTGAGTTTTCCAGATTTGCTGGCATATCGAGTGCAGCACTTTCACAGTATCATCTTTCAGGATTTGAAATAGCTCAACTGGAATTCCATCACCTCCACTAGCTTTGTTCGTAGTGATGCTTTCTAAGGCCCACTTGACTTCACATTCCAGGATGTCTGGCTCTAGGTGAGTGATCACACCATCGTGATTATCTGGGTCATGAAGATCTTTTTTGTACAGTTCTTCTGTGTATTCTTGTCACCCCTTCTTAATATCTTCTGCTTCTGTTAGGTCCATACCATTTCTGTCCTTTATCGAGCCTATCTTTGCATGAAATGTTCCTTTGGTATCTCTAATTTTCTTGAAGAGGTCTCTAGTCTTTCCCAATCTGTTGTTTTCCTCTATTTGTTTGCACTGATCACTGAGGAAGGCTTTCTTATCTCTCCTTGCTATTCTTTGGAACTCTGCATTGAGATGGGAATATCTTTCCTTTTCTCCTTTGCTTTTCGCTTCTCTTCTCTTCCCAGCTATCTGTAAGGCCTCCTCAGACAGCCATTTTGCTTTTTTGCATTTCTTTTCCATGGGGATTTTCTTGATCCCTGTCTGCTGTACAATGTCACGAACCTCTGTCCATAGTTCATCAGGCACTCTATCAGGTCTAGTCCCTTAAATCTATTTGTCACTTCCACTGTATACTCATAAGGGATTTGATCTAGGTGATACCTGAATGGTCTAGTGGTTTTCCCTACTTTCTTCAATTTAAGTCTGAATTTGGCAATAAGCAGTTCATGATCTGAGCCACAGTCTGCTCCTGGTCTTGTTTTTGCTGACTGTATAGAACTTCTCCATCTTTGGCTGCAAAGAATATAATCAATCTGATTTCGGTGTTGACCATCTGGTGACGTCCACATGTAGTCTTCTCTTGTGTTGTTGGAATAGGGTGTTTGCTATTACCAGTGCGTTCTCGTGGCAAAACTCTATTAGCCTTTGCCCTGCTTCATTCTGTACTCCAAGGCCAAACTTGCCTGTTACGCCAGGTGTTTCTTGACTTCCTACTTTTGCATTCCAGTCCCCTATAATGAAAAGGACATCTTTTTTGGGTGTTAGTTCTAGAAGGTCTTGTAGGTCTTCATAGAACCGTTCAACTTCAGCTTCTTCGGCGTTACTGGTCGGGGCATAGACTTGGATTACCGTGATATTGAATGGTTTGCCTTGGGAACGAACAGAGATCATTCTGTCGTTTTTGAGATTGCATCCAAGTACTGCATTTTGGACTCTTTTGTTGACCATGATGGCTACTCCATTTCTTCTAAGGGATTCTTGCCCACAGTAGTAGATATAATGGTCATCTGAGTTAAATTCACCCATTCCAGTCCATCTTAGTTCGCTGATTCCTAGAATGTCAACGTTCACTCTTGCCATCTCGTGTTTGACCACTTCCAGTTTGCCTTGATTCATGGACCTAACGTTCCAGGTTCCTACACAATATTGCTCTTTACAGCTTCGGACTTTGCGTCTATCACCAGTCACATCCACAGTTGGGTATCGTTTTTGCTTTGGCTCCATCCCATCATTCTTTCTGGAGTTATTTCTTCACTGATCTCCATTAGCATATTGGGCACCTACTGACCTGGGGAGTTCATCTTTCAGTGTCCTATCCTTTTGCCTTTTCAATAATAGTTTATGCTTATACTATGCTTTATTAAAGCTAACAAAATGCCAGACACTTTTCTAAGTGGTTTGTACATATCAACTCATTTCAATCCTCACAACAACCTTATGATGTAGGGTTGAAACAAAGAGAAGGTCAATGACTTGCCCAAGGTCACACAGCTGAAAAAGAGCCAGCGAACATACAGCTAATCGGAATCAGACTTCGGAGTAAAACTCAGGTCTATCTAACACCCAAGAGTATAACAGTTATACTATGTGGCTTCTTTCATGCTCAGTATGATGTGGCAAGCTTTGCAGTTTTCCTAACCTAAACTTACCTTCTGCTGTTATTCACAAATAGAGGACTCCTAGCGGACAGCCAGTAAAAGGAGGCCCTCAGTTTCTCCAGATGATCAAAACAGCCCCCTGAGAACCCACCTCAGAGCCCTAAATTCTGAGTAAAACTTCCATAAGAAGTGTCAAAAAGCTAACTATTTTAAAAAAGCATTCATGTAATCCTGTTTGCCATTGCTTCCATCACAAAACTGTTTCGCTTTTTAGAAAAATCCAACTGTTGAATGGACGGATCCATCCATCTATCCATTCAACATTCGAGCACCTGCTCTGAGCCAGCCACTCTCCCAGGTGCTGGGACATTGCAGAACTGACTGCAAGGAGAGGGGAGGCAGATAAACCCACAAGAAAATACCAGGTACAAACAGGCACTGCAAAGGAAAGAAGTGTGCGGTAGAGGAAGGTTTCATTGAGGAAGAGATACCTGAGCTGAGACTTGAAAGTGAGAAGGAAGTTCCTTGAGAGGAGCAGGAAGAGGTCTTGAAGGCTGAGGGAATAGCAATTCCTCGGGGGTTGGAACCAGTGTGGCCTGTGAAAGGGATAGACAGAAACTCCCTGGGACTGGGACATGAAGCCAGGGAGAGAGGCCATGAGGTGAGGTCAGAAAGTTTGATGGGCCAGGTCATGCCAGGCAGGAAAGCTAGGTTTGGGGATTTTATTCTAAGTGATGGAGGAATTTAGGGTTCTTAAATTCCTAAGTTCCATCCAGGAAAGAGGGTTTTAGGCAGTATGGCAGACATTTGTCACTGGCTAGCCAGCATTCAAAAGCCCTTCTCATTTTGGGGAATCACAAAACTAATGTGAGGCAGAATCCTAGCTCCAAGGCTTATAGAAGCCAAAGATAAGAGAACATGTTTTCTCTGCTCTCCTGGGGCACACAGAACAAGGCCAAACCATGCTCCTCCTTGGGGCTCCAAATCATGAGGTCATGTTTCAAAGATGCAAGGTCAGTTAGAAATTATTTAGGTGACAGTGCTGCAGTCAGGAGTGCATGGGGATGAGTGTGTAGGGACAGCAGAGACCAGCATATGGTAACCAATGTCCACTGGCACCTGGATGCCCATAAGTGTCCTATGAAAAGGAACCAGGGGCCACATCCTCAACAAACCATTTCAGGAACTTCCTCCATATGTTGCTTTTCAGTCTTCCTCTGGATGCTCTGAGTTCCACAGTCACTCTCAGTGAGTCCTTCTGTTAAAAGTCAGCCAGTGCTGGTTTCTGTGGTTTGAAAGCGAGCATCTTAGCTAGTACAGCACGGGTGTGAAGCAATCTGAAGTCCATTTTCAAAAGATAACTAACCGCTAAGTGGCAAATGGATTAGAAGGGGTGTCAGTCAGGGACCAATCAGAAACAGAAATCACACTTGATATTTCAAATATGGGAGCTTTAATATAAAGAATTGCTTTTACAGGCATTAGAAAGTTGAAAGAGGAAAAGGAAAAGAAAAAGGAAAAAAAAAAAAGAAGACTGTAGTAATCCAGGGATTAATAATTGCAAGAAGCAGCTCCGACCTCCTAAGACTGGAGAACAGGTGTGTTACCTGTACAGAGTTGCTTGGCAGAAGGGCTCTAGGGGACTGGCGCTTGCATCCCTGAAGGAAACACTGTCCTGCTCAGATCTCTGAGGGGGTGCTGTCTGACTGGGGGCTTCCACGGAAGAGACTTCCCCGAGGGACACAGCTCTGCAGGTGAGGGAGTGTGCCATGACTACTACTGGCAGCTGGGGGTTCTGGGCGCAGCTGGGGTGCTGGGCGCAGTTGAAGTCTGTGGAAGCAGAAGCCAATTATATGCTGCTGTGGAGCAACCTTGAAAAGCAGGAAGTGAAAAACAAGAAAAGAGTCTCTTCTCTTTTCCCTCCACTTTTCTTTCTCCTTTTAATGCCTCACACTGAACCTAGCAGGAAGCCAGTTTAGCTGGGAGGTGGGGAGATTTCCTTTGTACCATTCCAAACCCATATTACAGAGAAGAGCTTATTCTGGAAAACGTGAAAGAAGTGTTAGTCGTCCAGTCCCAACTCTTTGTGACCCCCATGGACTGCAGTCCCCCAGGCTGCTCGGTCCATGGGATTCTCCAAGCAAGAATGCTGGAGTGGGTTGCCCTTCTCTTCTCCAGGGGATCTTCCCAACCCAGGGATCGAACCCTAGTCTCTTGCATTGCAGGCAGATTCTTTACTGTCTGAGCCACCAGAGAATCCCGGAAACCAGGAGAAATATCCAGCAAAGGAGCATCAAGTCCAGTTTAAAGGTCACTGCAGTCACCCAGGAGAGAGAGGATGGTGGCATGGACTAGCGCACCCACAGTGAAGATGGAAGAAACAGGGCAAAAAGACGGCACCCCCTGGAGCAGAGCGGCAGCTCCCGGTGTGATACTTGGTGTCACAGACGGATCTATCGCAGGCTCAGTTCCCCTGGCCAGTGGACGCCTTGGCAGCGTGGGCGTGTCACACCTCGCGCCGCTGTCCGCACTCAGCTCCCACTCCGGCGTGCAGGAGCGCATGTGCAAGGTGGTCCTCGTGGCCCCAGAGGAGACCGCCCTAAAGAAGCTGGCAGAGACCCTGACCACATGCCCTGGCTGGAGCAGCCCAAGAATATGACCATCTGCACTGTACTCGGGCCCTCACCCTAACCCCGAGTAAGAAGTGACCCAGTATTTGAGGAAGTTTTATTACTCAAATGAGTACGGTTCTCAGTTGCTTTGATACATGTGAATATCAGCCGGATCCAGAAACAGCACGCCCTCCATCTCTAAGCAGCATACCCTCCTTTCAGTGGGCGATTCGGTCTTCTCTCTCTGTGTGTTAGACACTCAGTCGTGTCCGACTCCATGCAACCCTGTGGACTACAGCCCTCCAGGCTTCCCTGTCCAGGGAATTCTCCAGGCAAGAATACTGGAGCGGGTTGCCATTTCCTTCTACAGGTCTTCTCTCTACATTAGGACAGTTTCCGGAGCGTCAAACACGTGTTCATATTAAAGTTGTCATTATGAAGTTAAATGAGAAAACAAATGGCAAGAAGTTGATTTGAGATTAGAGAGAGAATGGACAAGAATTTCCTCTGAGAGCTTAAATATGAATTTAATATTAACATTATCGGTGCGGCTCCTAGATGCCTGATCTTTGGCAGCAGTAAGAGCTCAATAAGGGATGGAGAAGCATCCAGAGATTCAAGCCCAGAGAGGCTGTTAGAATGCCTAGACCTGATGGGGTAGGGAGAGAGCTGCAGTCAAGGATGAGGGGATGCAAGCGGGAGCTAAGCCACAAGGAAGAAACAGGTAGAGGGGGATAAACGCCCTGCCCAGTCTTTCCACTTACTCTCAGTCTCCTGCCATACCTCCCAACCAGAAACCAGAGCGTAAGGGAGTCCAGATACTGCAGTAGGTGGAGATCAGCCTGCCAGGCACAGGGCAAGAGGGGCAAACAGAGAATATGCAACACACACATTGTAGACAATGAATTTTTTTCTCTACTTACCTCATTATATTTGTATACCCTTGAACTACTAAGGTAGTTTCATACCAATTATTTCTTTTTATACTCAAAAATGCTGTGGTGATTACTTTTAAATAACAACTTGACTACCTCACAGGGTGCCCAGATATTTGGTCAAACTTTGGGTGCTGCTGTGAGGGTGTTTCTGAATGAAATGAACATTTGAATCCATAAAGTGAGTAAAGCAGACTGCCCTCCCTAAAGTGGGTGGGCCTCATTTAATCTGAGGAAGGCCTGAACGGATCAAAAATGACTGACTCTCCCTCAAATCAGAGGGAACCTGACTGCCTTGGACATGAACATGAGTTTTTTCCCTGCATTTGGACTTGAATTGAGATATTAGCTCTTCTTGAGCCTTGAACCTGCTGGCTTTTGGACTAGACATATACCATCGGCTGTTTCTGGGTCCTCAGCTTACTGACTATAGACCTGGACACTGGTCAGCCTCCATGATTTTATGAGCCAATTCTCTGTAATAACTAAATCTCTCTCTCTCTTTATACTCTTACTGATTTTGTTTCTCTGGAGAATCCAGGCTAATTCAAGTGCCTTTTGATGTAAACAGGGCAAGTATTATCTTTAGAAAAAAGCAAATACAACCTTTTGGAAGCCTCAGGACACAAATTAAAATATATTGGGTTGGCCTAAAAGTTCATTTGGGTTTTTCTGTAATATGTTCTGGAAAAACTCAAATGAATTTTTTTGCCAACAAGTAGGGCTTAGCTCTCCTTCTTTTGCTCTGCCTATTTAAACCGTGCTTACTGTGTTTATCAAACTCTCAATAGAGACAAAGTTCATATACTTCTTTCTAAGACAGCATCTACTCACTCACCCAAGTAAAACCTTGAAACTCCCTTACTCTCATTTCCATGTCTAAAATTGTGGCCAAACTTTCCAAATATCTCTTTAATCTACTCTTTTCCATATTTCCCCACAATTTACGCCCTCCCCTTTTCTTCCTTGGAGTAATTTTGCATTTGTAATTCTGCCTAATTACACACTGTGTGATTGTTGATGAGATTTGTCTCCTACACTGAGTTCAGGTCCACAACCCGCTGTTGTGATTCCAGCTCTCGCCACACATAGAAATCTCAAAATATTTGCTGTTGGGTTAACCAGTCTTCCTGTCAAATATCTTACTCTCTCTAATCATACTGCCAAGAGTGAACTTTTAATATGCAAATCTGATCTTTCCACTTTTCTGTCTAAAAGCTCCCTTTGGTTTACCAGAAGTTACAGTTACGAACTAGAAGCCTGTGACCTTGTCTAAGGATGTTTTGTTTTAGCCCCCGCAATGTTTTTTTTTTTTACATAACTGCCAACTTAAAAAATCTGATAAAATCTGATAAAAATCAGGAATTCTAGCTCTTCCCAACAAGATTTGGCAACCAGGGTAAGTTTCAATGTCTTATGCTGAATTCTAGGGCCTTCCAATGGTCTCACCCTGCCTACAGGTCCTCCTTCAGTGCCTCCTGGGCTCCAGATTCACGCAGGCTGTTTACAGGAGACGATGTGCCTTCTTTTCTCTGTGACTTTGTCCTGGGAAATCTCAAAGGCCCTTCTGACCAGTGTCCACACCTCCTTATCCACCTTTGGACTCTTATTCAGCCTACAGGACCCCACTTGGCTCACCTCCTCTGGGAAGGCTTTCTCCCTGACAGTAGTCATTCCTCCTTAAAGTACAACTCGCTTCATTTTGGAATTATTTGTAACCTGTACAACCCCTTTCACCATATTAAGGACCAATATAATCACATCTCTCCTGAGCGTTAAGTAAATAGCTCACAGCCTCCCTTCCCCAATTGCTGGGAACTCCAGTCGCCCACATTCAAGAAATACAACTGGAAAACCTCATCAGTGCCCCAGTACATCCCTGTTTTCCACTTCGACTGATTCTGTTACTCTACAGGGTGGATAGTGAAAGTTGATTTTGTAAAATAGTGTGTGTTTGTCTACTACTGAGATGATAGTCTTGCAAGTTAATATTCCTCACTGGCCACACAGTCCTCTGGGACAAGATGACTTCCTTCCTTCAGCGTTGTCCTCAGATAGAAGTATAGCTCTTTAACTTACAATCTTGTGCTCACTCCTTCTCTCAAAGCCCACCCTCCCCACCAGGCTGGCAGGGACATGAGAGTCTGCCCAGGAAATCCCCTTTGCTCCTGGTAAGTTCCTCTCTGAGACCTTTTCCTCCTCTCTCATCAGCAGACCTCAATAAAGATCATCCCATTTATCAGAGAGGTTATAATAGCATTGAACTTCACAAAGGAGAGGGTCCTAGTCTCTGTGCTTCTTCTCCCAGGAGGCTCCTTGTCTCCTATGCAAAAATATCCTCTTTCTCCACAGCAGACCAGCTCTATACACTGTGACACTTGAGAGGGTCAGGCTTCCTCACGCTACAAAGAATATTCTACACAGGACTTCCCTAATGGTACAGTGGATAAGAATCTGCCTGCCAATGCAGGAGACATGGGTTCAATCCCTGGTCTGGGATGATTCCACATGCAGCGGAGTGACTAAGCTCGTATGTCACAACTACTGAACCTATGCTTTAGAGCCCATGTGTCACAACTACTGAGCCTGTGTGCCCAACCGAGAGCCTGTGCTCCTCAACAAGAGAAACCACACTGAGAAGCCCACACACCACAGCAAAGAGTGGAACCCGCTGGCCACAACTAGAGAAAGCCCAAGCTTAGCAACGAAGATCCAGCACAGTCAAAATAAATACAAAATTAAAAAAATATTTTTTAAAGAAGAATATTATATAAATTTCTTTCTGCAGAGCAAAGGGTACCTTCTTTCTTACATTTACACAGTGTGGAGAAACCATCCAGCTGATTCTTCTCCAAATAAAGACTTGCTCCAAGGTGACTGGGTTCTTCTAACTGGAAAGCAGGCTCTGGAAACTTTGTGACCATGATTGGTTTTTCTGAGTGGAGTTTTCTAAGTTGCACCTTGTTTTAGGTAGATTCCCTGGGAATAGACTCAGAAATGGAGATTTGCAGGTAGAGTTTTTTGGAGAGAGTTCTCAGGAATAAGGTCTATAGGGGAGTGAGCAAAAAAAGACTGGGCAAAAGAAGGAGTTGAATTGTGATGCAATTGCACCAGAGGCCTCAGCTGATCCCACCAGGACCTGAGGGCTGGGCTGACCCTTCAGTGCCCTTCTCCAGTGGAGGCAAGGAGGCTGACCATTGTACCCTCTCAATGCTCAGTCATTAACCAGTCATGGCATGTAGACTACCCAACTCTGGTGGACATAACCTTGGAAGAAGTAGCTCCCATCAGCCAAGGGCAATTCCTGAGGGTGGACTCATCTGTGAGCCTTTAAAATGAACACACTATACATGGGGGCAAGTGTCTCAGTCTTAAAGGGGAGACCTGGCAGTGCACTAGTGTCCTCTCTACACCTGTCTGGGCACAATGTATCACTCTGTCTTCTCCCCTGTACTCTAAGCATCTTGGGGGCAGAAACCAGACATGCCCAAGAGTCTGTGAAATAACGAATCCACTCCATTGGTAACCATCAGATAAATCAATAAATGCATACATGAAAGAGTAAATATAAGCCCAATGACTCTGTAATAAATTATTGGTTGCATTTATGTATAACTTTGCATATGCAAATTATTCTGATAAAAATATATGTTATAAATATGTAAGTGCTGCAAACAATAATTTTTAACAAAATCTCTCATCAAAATGAATTAATAATTTAGTGGGCACAAACTAGGAGCATGACCCTGCATTAGTCAACCTTCCTAGAATGCATCTGTGTTAATAATAGAACTATTTAAAGGTTTCAGAGCTAACATCTTAATTAATTTCTTAAATTACTTTTTAAACCTTCTAGTTTGTAAGGTAAATATCCACTCATCATGCCTAAAACCTGTTTTCATTATATAGAGTTTTCAAAGTTTATTGAGTATTTTATCCTTGCTATCAAATTTTTTGATCTTGGCTGTTTTTGCATCTCTTCTAATGTTTGTAATTTTCTTGCCAGTAGTCCAGTTTCTTGTGGACATTTGTTGTTTTAACTCTCCAGAATAGGAGCTCCTTGCTTCTGGGATAAGCTCCACCAAATACCCATCTGACCCTAGTGAATGGGAGCTGACAGTAATAGAACCCTGCCCCTTATGCAACAGTAATTGGCCCAGGGTTGAGCACAAGCTGAACCAATCATAGTTCTTCCCTGGGAATATATTTTACTGTGGGGGTGGGGAAAGGGAAAGAATCTGGGAAAGAAGAGAGTTTTTCCCTCTTTGCTTGTGAAGTTGGTTGATAAACTGGGATCACAGGGCTACCAGAGGCCAATGCAAACCCCATGAAGGAACCCTCCTTCAACAGGAGAAATGATGTCAACCCAAGGAAATAAACAGGGTGAAAGGTGGAGAGTCCTGAGACCTTTCAAATCCTTGGTTCCAGGAACTGAAATTTCAGAGACTCTGTTTCCTAAGCTCCACAGCTTAGCTCATCCTTCATTCTGAGAGACATCTCAGCCAGCTGCCAAAAATCTCCCTTTTAGCTTCAGCTAGTTTAAGTTGTATTTTATCACTTCCGACTCCAGAGAGTTCTCTCCACCCTCTACACCTCCTCTCTCACACACATTTGCTAGGATCACTTTGTAGAATTCATTGTTTTTATGTGCTGTGCTTAGTCACTCAGTCATGTCCAACTGTTTGCGACCCCACGGACTGTAGCCCACCAGGCTCCTCTGTCCATGAGGATTCTCTAGGCAAGAATACTGGAGTGGGTTGCCATGTCCTCCTCCAGGGGATCTTCCCAACCCAGGAATCGAACCCAGGTCTCCCGCATTGCAGACAGATTCATTGTTTTTATAGGCTAATCTGAATACTAACCTTGTAAACCTTGAGTTGTCAAGAAAGGTCACCTATACCAGATGATAGGTGGTAGAGATAAGAGCATCAACCCAAGAGCCTCAGGTTCATATCCTACCTTCATCATCAACCAGCTAAGTGACATTGGGTAAGGCATCTAAATTGTCTGTGCCTTAGCTTCTCATCTGTACAATCAGCAAAACAATTAAAGTGTCATTGTGCACCTTAAATGGGATTATCTCTTTTTAAATAGGATTATATCTTGAAAGCCCTAGGACAGCCTGGAGTATATTAATAACAAGAACTGAATAAATATAGCTATTATGGCCTTTTTTCTCTCTCTTGTCATTAATGTCTCCCATAGCACAATCACTCTGTGGGATTCAGTATACACTGATTCAATTCAGAACTTCATATTTCTTTCATTTTTACTTTCAGATTGTTAAAAAAAAATGTTTATCATTGACATTGCAAAGCCTTTCTGTTGCACCAAATGCTACATCTTTTTCTTTTTGCCAATGAACTCCCGGAGTCTACACAAACCCATGTCCATCGAGACAGTGATGCCATCCAACCATCTCATCCTCTGTCGTCCTCTTCTCCTCCTGCCCCCAATCCTACCTAGCATTAGGGTCTTTTCCAATGAGTCAACTCTTCGCATGAGGTGGCCAAAGTATTGGAGTTTCAGCTTCAACATCAGTCCTTCCAATGAACACCCAGGATTGATCTGCTTTAGGATGGATTGATTGGATCTCCTTGCAGTCCAAGGGACTCTCGAGAGTATTTTCCAACAACACAGTTCAAAAGCATCAATTCTGCGGTGCTCAGCTTTCTTCACCGTCCAACTCTCACATCCATACATGACCACTGGAAAACCCATAGCCTTGACTAGATGGACTTTTGTTGGCAAAGTAATGTCTCTGCTTTTAAATATGCTATCTAGGTTGGCCATAACCTTCCTTCCAAGGAGTAAGCGTCTTTTAATTTCATGGCTGCAATCACCATTAGCAGTGATTTTGGCGCCCCCAAAAATAAAGTCTGACACTGTTTCCCCATCTATTTCCCATGGAGTGATGGGACCAGATGCCATGATATTAGTTTTCTGAACGTTGAGCTTTAAGCCAACTTTTTCACTCTCCTCTTTCACTTTCATCAAGAGGCTCTTTAGTTCTTCTTAACTTTCTGCCATAAGGGTGATGTCATCTGCATATCTGAGGTTATTGATATTTCTCCTGGCAATCTTGATTCCAGCTTGTGTTTCTTCCAGCCCAGTGTTTCTCATGATGTACTCTGCATATAAGTTAAATAAGCAGGGTGACAATATACAGCCTTGATGTACTCCTTTTTCCTATTTGGAAGCAGTCTGTTGTTCCATGTCCAGTTCTAACTGTTGCTTCCTTACCTGCATACAGGTTTCTCAAGAGACAGGTCAGATGGTCTGGTATTCCCATCTTGCTGGGAGCCAGCTCACGAGATCCCACCCATGACAGAGTCATGAGAAAGAGGACTGATTTGAGCACGGCTTCTCAGGCCTCGGGGATTCTCGAGAGGCTGCCTCAGCACTCACCTTAAAAATTAGATCTCTCTTTCTGACGCTTGCTATAATAGACCTCTTCTTGTCTTCTGTGACTTGGACAAAAGGCTTTTCCTGATTCTCTTCTGAAATAGATCAGTCTGAAACCTCAGTCAACAAGGCCCCTGAACGGTAGCACCCTAAATAAAATTATCTGGGATATAGAGTATGCTGATCTAAATTCCTTTTGCTAACATATTGGTTTGTTTAATAAATGTACCTGTGCCTTTGGAGCTAATGTGCATGACTGCTCCTTAATAATAAAACAGCATTGAGAGTCTCCACACAAAAAGCCCCTATGGGCACAAAACCCTTTGCAGGAAAAAAGGCTTGTTGGGAAATATAGGAAATGTTGCTTTGTGAAACTGTTGCTTAGTCTATATTTACTCGCTATGTTTTTACTCTTAACCTATTTAGCCTATATAATAAAAGCATAATAGTTGAAGATTTATATAAATAGAAGTTTAGCTGTAATACAAATAGTGAGACAATTGTTGATTTGGCTGAAGATTCTTACTTAGAGCTGACCTTCAGCTTGCTCTTCTATGACTTTATGGGACCACATTCTTTTCTGTTAAGCTCAAGGCGAAGAGTAAATTACCGAAAACAGGTTTTGCCTTGAAACTTTCTATTGATGGATTCTTTCCTGCTATGCCTGATACAAAAGTGTTCTGACTGATCAACCCTTATCCATAGGAGAGTCACAAGATGTTGGCAGGCCCCCAGGCCAAAAGATGATGTAAACAAAATGAACTAAGATATGCAAATGATGTCGGTAAAGGTCAACATTGTTGACCCATTAAGCTGATTTGATATGACTCTATACATTTGTTTCTATGTACCACTAAAGATATAAAAGCTGTCTTAAAAAACAATAAAGGAAGGAGACACTTGGAAACACCGAGACTCGCTGTGTCTTCTCATTCACATCGCCGATGCTGTCCATCCTGAGGGAACCCCTGGACCAGCTGGAGCAGGACTCCGGCACCATCTCTTTCAGAATTTTCCACAGTTTATTGTGATCCACACAGTCAAAGGCTTTGGCATAGTCAATAAAGCAGAAGTAGACGCTTTTCTGGAACTCTCTTGCTTTTTCGATGATCCAGCAGATGTTGGCAATTTGATCTCTGGTTCCTCTGCCTTTTCTAAAACCAGCTTGAACATCTGGAAGTTCATGGTTCACGTATTGCTGAAGCCTGGCTTGGAGAATTTTGAGCATTACTTTACTAGCATGCGTGTGAGATGAGTGCAATTGTGCGGTAGTTTGAGCATTCTTTGGCATTGCCTTTCTTTGGGATTGGAACGAAAACTGACCTTTTCCAGTCCCGTGGCCACTGCTGAGTTTTCCAGATTTGCTGGCATATTGAGTGCAGCACTTTCACAGCATCATCTTTCAGGATTTGAAATAGCTCAACTGGAATTCCATCACCTCCACTAGCTTTATTCGTAGTGATGCTTTCTAAGGCCCACTTGACTTCACATTCCAGGATGTCTGGCTCTAGGTGAGTGATCACACCATAGTGATTATCTGGGTCATGAAGATCTTTTTTGTACAGTTCTTCTGTGTATTCTTGCCACCTCTTCTTAATATCTTCTGCTTCTGTTAGGTCCATACCATTTCTGTCCTTTATCGAGCCTATCTTTGCATGAAATGTTCCTTTGGTATCTCTAATTTTCTTGAAGAGGTCTCTAGTCTTTCCCAATCTGTTGTTTTCCTCTATTTGTTTGCATTGATCGCTGAGGAAGGCTTTCTTATCTCTCCTTGCTATTCTTTGGAACTCTGCATTGAGATGGGAATATCTTTCCTTTTCTCCTTTGCTTTTCGCTTCTCTTCTCTTCCCAGCTATCTGTAAGGCCTCCTCAGACAGCCATTTTGCTTTTGTGCATTTCTTTTCCATGGGGATTGTCTTGATCCCTGTCTCCTGTACAATGTCACGAACCTCTGTCCATAGTTCATCAGGCACTCTGTCTATCAGATCTAGTCCCTTAAATCTATTTGTCACTTCTACTGTATACTCATAAGGGATTTGATCTAGGTGATACCTGAATGGACTAGTGATTTTCCCTTCTTTCTTCAATTTAAGTCTGAATTTGGCAATAAGCAGTTCATGATCTGAGCCACAGCCTGCTCCCGGTCTTGTTTTTGCTGACTGTATGGAGCTTCTCCATCTTTGGCTGCAAAGAGTATAATCAATCTAATTTCCGTGTTGACCATCTGGTGATGTCCACGTGTAGAGTCTTCTCTTGTGTTGTTGGAAGAGGGTGTTTGCTATTACCAGTGCGTTCTCTTGGCGAAACTCTATTACCCTTTGCCCTGCTTCATTCTGTACTCCAAGGCCAAATTTGCCTGTTTCACCTGGCGTGCTGCAGTTCGTTCATGGGGTCGCAAAGAGTTGGACACGACTGAGCGACTGAACTGAACTGAACTTAACAATGCTGATTTTTGCTCTTTGGTATTTTTTTTCTCAGTTTTTTTTTGTTGTTGTTGTTGTTTTTAATAATATCTTTTATTCCTATCTGCCAACAGCATTCTCCTCTGTCCTTATAAAATGCTTCTTATTATACCCACACACTGGAACATTTCTACTACAAGGAGCAATTTGCTGTATGTTTATTTTCTTTGGAATCACCTCTCTTTTATAGAAGCAGGATTACTTATCGACCTATGATGGAGCTCTTCCTGGTTTGGTTAGGGCATGTTGCAAACTGCTGCTGTCATCACAAGGCCCTGTAATAAATAGTTTTTTTGGCCAGGACACAAACCCCAGTCAAAATGGTCTTCCTGAGTTCTGAAGGTCAGCAATTAGGATTTTCTCAGGCTTTTAGAAGAGTGGAAGCAAGCCTTTTCCTCGAAGAGTATCAGTCAGTCATTCTTTAGGTGAGTCCTGGACTTAGAGTTGGTGGCACCTGGGGTCTAGTCCTGGCTCTGTGACCTCCTGTTGGGGTAGCCAACCTCTAGGAGCCTCAACTTCCTCGTGTGTAACATGAGTTTACAGCAGAATTACCTTGACTTTGTGTGACAACTGAAAGAGTTTGGCAGCTTGTGAATTGTAAGGTGCTACATAAATAGGAGATTCTATTAATGCAAACGTTGGTAAGAATCCATCACAGATACAAAGCAGGGATTGGTTCTCTTTCATTTACTTTGCACAGTGCTGTGGTGAAGAGCCACACTGAGGGTCTTCCTGAGGGAGACAGACGAAGTCAGGTGCTTGCGTCCCCAGTCCTCTTGGAAGTTCCGGAGAAAAGACACATCGAGGAATCATTTCAGCTTGTGAACAGCTATAAGAAGAGGGTTTAGAAGGAGCGTAGAATAACCCAGGTTATACCCTTTTCAGTGGGACTTCCCTGATCCCACCTTGACTGTCGTCATTCCTGGACTCCTGTCCTCGCCCAGCCAGGCCTGGTGGGGTCATCTGGAAACTCTCATTCCCTGTGTGGCTCAAGTGAGACAGAATTTTCTAGTGCTCGCCTCCAGCCCCACACATTTCCCCTCTGTTCAGTTGCTGTATAGGCTCAGATTTTCCCTGCCTGCAAAGTGGGGATAGTTAAATCCATAGCACAGGCCTCGACGGCACACTGTGGGAACGCAGAGAGGTGACTCACACTGCCTGGAGAAGTGGAGACAGCTTCACAGGGGAGCTAAGTTTAGAGCTAAATCCTAGAGGCGAAGGAGGTGTGGCCCCCAGGTATAATATTGGGAAGGAACCCTGTTTCCAGCCCCCGCATAGAGGGAACAGCAGTGCCTTTGAAAAAGGCATGAAGGAGCTTGCTCCCTTCAGAAAGCAGCGGGTAGCTGATCATGGCTGGATTAAGGGTTGCTTGGGCGGGTAAGGAGCAGCCTGGTAGTGGTAAGCTGATGGCTGAGGAATGGTCCACTGGAATCCCAGCTGGGCCCACCTGCAACCCCTCCACCCCCATAGCTTCCCCTGAAGCTGGGAAGAGGCATCACTCTTCCGTCCTAAAGAATAGCTGATTTTGTCTTATGCTCTTTCAGACAACCTTTAATAGGAGTTAAAAAAACCTTTTGAGGTAAGTTTCCTGATCAGTCTTTTGAAGCGTTATAGTAGCTTCATCTCCTCCATCTCTTTTAACCTTGGCATCTAGTGTGAGCCCTCCTGTAGTCTATCTCTCTGGGGACAGAGGGCCTCTTGTGCAGATGAGACTCTTGTGACTTGCTGTGACAGCCCAGAGTTGCCAAGGACAGTATTCAGATCAGGGTTTTGGTCTTCTACAACTATGTACTGGCTGGAAAGGAGCCAGCTATTTCTCCCTGCCTCAGTTTTCACATTGGTTAAAGGGCTTTTGTGAGAAATAGATCATGTGTGGACTTCTCTGTCTTTCTCAGTGATCTTATCTTAATGAAAGACATCACCATTCACTCAGTGACTAAGACCAGAAATCAGGGGTGGTTCTTCCTTCTTCCCTCTTGCTAATAACCACCAACAGGCCCTGTCAGTTTTGCCTCCACCTCTACCTCCTTAGTTCCAGTAGGTATCACCTCTCATTTGACTATTAGACTTTTGCTGTGGTCTGCTTTTGCTGATCTCAGGTGGCCTGGGCTTGCAACGGCGTGCAGCAGGGTTTGAGTTCCCAGCCAGAAATTGAGGGTGGGTCAAGGTGGTGAAACCACCAGATTCTGGCCACTAGACCTTGTCACTTGGTTAGTGACAAGGGCCCTGGCCCTTCAACTTTGTGGAAAAGACTTCCCACAAAGACGGAAAGTAGTGAAGTGAGTAATGCATTTGTTAGGAGGAAGAGAGTACAGTACATGGGAACAGACACATGGGCAGACTCGGAAGGAGGGTCTCTGAGTCACGCCCTCGTGGCAGTTTGAATTACTTTTATGGGTTGTTTTTTCCAGATTTCCTTTGGCCAATCATTTTGGTTTGCCTGGTTCACAGTCCCTATTTGGTCTATCTCAGGATCCTCCCATGTGTACGCAGGCATCTCTTAGCCAAGATGGGTTTTACTGAAAAGGCATCTGGGTAGAACATCACTTGCCATAACTCCCCTTTGGCCTCCAAGGAACCTTTCTGCACATGTGTGGCTGGGGAGGTCTCTCAACTTCAAGAACTAGAAATATGTGATCTGGGCAGGGGCCAGCCTCCTTGCATTAATTGCCCTGCTATTCTTGTCTTGGAGTTTCAGTCAATAAAGGATGAATCTCCAATTGCTTTACCCTGGGGTGGGTGGGGGCGTTTGCCTCCTGCCTCATCCTTCCATTTATAACCTATACCGGATAGCTAGGGCAATTGTTTTAAAATGTTTATCAGGGGAGTTCCCTGGCAGTCCAGTGGGTAGGACTCCGTCCTTCCACTACAGGGAGCACAGGTTTGATCCCTGGTTGGGGAAATAAGATCCCACAAGTTGCAGGAAAAAAAGTTAAGCAGATGTATCACACTGAAGCTGAAGACTCTCCAGCAGTCTCCATCTCATTTTTTAGTAAACTCCAAAGTCCTTATCTCGGCCTCAAGGCCCTGTGTGAGTTGGCCTTTGTCTTCCTGTGCCCCATTCTCAGCATGACTTAGTATCTACCCCCACTAGCCTTTGGATCATTCCTAGACCATGCCCAGTGCCAATTTCTTTCAAGCCTTGAGAACTTGGTTCTTCCCATTCCCTCTGCCTGAAATACATTTCCCCTGGGTTTTCATGTATCCGGTTCCTTCTGGCTGAAATGTCCCTTCTTTGGGTGATCTATCTTGTCCCCTTTTCTAGAATAGGTCCCTCCATTTTTCTCCATCACAGGACTCCTTTCCTCACAGGTTAATCACAGTTTATCACTACTGATTTACTTACTTGCTATCTTAGATCACGCTCCCTTGGAATAGATCCTGAGAAGAGGATTCAAGTGCAATGATTTATTAAAGAAATGCTCCCAGGGGAAAAAAGTAAGGGCGTGGGGGAAGCAGAACAGGGATGAGGAAGAAGGGAAATAAAGATGGGATTTCCATAAGGTAAAGTCCCCAAAATTTCAAATAAGGAAAAGTCCCAGCCTCAACCTAGTCCCACAGGAGAGCCCTCCACTGCCGGTCTTGCCTCTAAGCTTACCCCAACTTAAGCAAATGAGCAGTATGTTCATATTCTCACTCCAATCAGTCACTGGCTAAGGACAATTGGGGGTGGGGTCAATGCCCAGCCACTTTTAACCCCTTCCAGATGCCCAAGAGGAGGCTGCTGGAGAATTGCAGGCGTGACCATCATAGCAAATTCACACAGGAACCAGGGCAGAAGGAAACCCCATCTTCCTGTTCACTGTTATTTCTCTAATGCCATTTGCATAGTACCTGCCACATAGCCGGTAATGGATACATTTTTTGAATGAGTAAATGAATGAAGTTTCTGGTACAGTATGTGGCATATAGAGAATGTTCAATTAATATTATTGGAAAAAATTAATATTATTATTATTGGAAAAAATTAATATTATTATAACATGAGTCTGTATGCTTTTTCAGCCTGCTCTTAGGTTTCCAATCAATAGAGAGGGATGTTTAGGCATGTAGCTTCAGAAACATGAGTTACCAAAAGAGGAAAAAATCAGCTCTGGGAAGAAAGAGACTGGCCCTGGAGAAAACATCTGAGCTATTAATAAATAGAATCTCAAGTGTAGTTGGAGGCAAGTAATAGTGGTGGGATGAGGGGTGGTTGGGCTTCCCTGGTGGCTCAGTCAGTAAAGAATCTGCCTGCAACGCAGGAGACCTGGGTTTGATCCCTGGGTCAGGAAAATCCCCTGGAGGAGAGGATGGCAACCCAATCCAGTATTCTTGCCTGGAGAATCCCCATGGACAGAGGAGCCTGGCGGGCTGCAGTCCATGGGGTCCCAAAGAGTCAGACACAACTGAGTGACTAAGCACGGTACAGGGAGATGGATAGACCAATCTTACAGTTAAAACAAGGAAAGTCTGGCTTCCAGACAACCGCCTAAGTCAGGAAGTAACAGCTTCAGGGGTTTAACAGCACAGGATCTGATCTCACTCGGGAGAAGGCAGGACCTCAGGGCCGTGGTGGAAAGGCTTGGATTCAGAACAAAGGTTTGGTCCTGGCAGGGCATGGGAGCACTTGCAAAGACAATAAGGTAAAAGCATAGGCCCATAGACTATTAGGCCCCTCAAAAGGGAAGGACCAGTGACACTTCCTGGTTACCTGAGCTATTAAGGGTTCTATCTGCTAGAATTCCACAGGTTGGGTGATCATTGCATCTCAGGTCCTTCCCCAGTCTTGGCAGACCAGGACAGCTGGTCATCCTGTTGCAAGGAAGAGAAACTCTGACAGCTTGGATTGTCTGGGGAGCAGAACTCTGAGACAGAGATCAGCTTGCAGCGGCTATACTGGGGAGTGGTGTTGGGATCCCCACCTAAGGAAGAGAAAAGATGGAAGCAGGAGGGGCCAGAGGAAGGAGATGGCCTGAAATGCAGACTCAGTGTCATCCTCAGCCAGTCCCACAGAGTGCCCTGAGACTGGGATGGTCCTTCAGAGTTGCCCTGAGTTTAGTGTTGCCATGTGTGTGTGCTCAGTCATGTCCAACTTTTTACTACCCCATGGACTGTAACCCAGCAGGCTCTTCTGTCCACGGGATTCTCCAGGCAAGAATACTGGAGAATGGCCATTTCCTCCTCCAGGGGATCGTCCCAACCCAGGGATGGAACCCACATCTCCTGCAACTCCTGCTTTGGCAGGAGGATTCTGTACTACTGAGTTACCTGGGAATTCCAAATGGTTAGCGCATAACAATAACAGAGGATGGAGACTTCCCTGGTGGTCCAGGGGTTAAGAATCTACCTTGCAATGCAGGGGATATGGGTTGAATCCCTGGTCCCAGAACTAAGATCCCACATGTCACGGAGCAGCTAACCCTGAGCGCTGCAACTGCTCAGCCTGGGAGCCACAACTGGAGAGCCCGTGCGCCACAACAAAAGATCCCTCATGATGCAAAGAAGATCCTGTGTGCCGCCACTGAGACCAGTCAAATAAATAAATGAATATTTTAAAAAATTAATAGAGGATGGCTAGGTAAACTGGAATTTCAGATAAACAATGAATACTTTTTAATATAAGTGTGGCTCGTACGATACTTGCAACATACTTATACTGAAAAAAAAATGTTCATTGTTTATCTGAAGCTATCTGAGCTTTGTCTATTTTATCTGGCAATCCGACTTGAGTTGGGTGAGGGGCCAGGTCTTTCTGCCCTGTGTTGACTCATCTCTGGATTCAAATGCCCCAGTGAAAAGGATATGACTTTGGGTAACGAGGCTCTTCAGCTGTGGCAATTTTGAGGTGGGCTGACAGCCGATTGCTGCGCCTGCAACCTGCTCAACAGCTGGGAAAAGAAATCCTTCAGACTTGAAAGGGAATTTGGAGAGACTGTCACAGTATTGATTACAGAAACAGGCTCTTAAAAAAAAAAGAAAGAAAGAAACAGGCTCTTGATAACTTATTTACTGGAAGAATATTGTGTTCACAAAATCAACCGGAGGGCTAGAGAATCAGTTTCAGGGAACAGCCGTGAGAGCCGAGCAGCGGAAAACACATGCCACAGGAACAATCTGAGATACTCAGTTGCTGCTGCAAAACCTATTTTCACCATTCAGTGGACCCTGGACCCTGCTGCTGCCATATTGAATAATGTCAGTCCTTGGAGATGACAAGTCCTGCTATGCATATCTGATTTGAGTCACGTGGTCCACCTTCCAGCTTCTGTAGGGGCAGGAAGTGTCTTACTTCTCATCCAGTATTTCACAAATGAGGATTCTCCTAAAAAAAATAAAAAGATTATATCAGGGCCTGGTGCTAGGGACGACATTAGGAGATGGCAATGTCTCTAAGAGCGCCTCTTGGTTTGGATTAATCCTCTTCCATTGGCCCCAAGGAATGTGATCACAAGACATAGAGAAAACCATGTATAATTACATAGGATCTGGTTTTTTCAAGTAAGTGTTAGTTGCTCAGTCATGTCTGATTCTTTGCAACCATGTGGGCTATAGCCCGTCATGCTCCTCTGTCCATGGGATTCTCCAGACAAGAATACTGGAGTGGGTAGCCATTCCCTTCTCTGGGGAGTGTCTTCCCGACCCAGGGATCAAACCTGGTTCTTCTGAATTGCAGGCAGATTATTTACCATCTGAGCCACCAGGAAAGCCCAATTTTCTCAAATATAAATGCAAATAGCAGGGGTAACTCTAAAACCTCCAGAAGCAGCAATGAATCTAATTATGTAAATACTTTACCAAAACACAAATGTGACTTTGCAGTGGAGAAACAAGAAATATAAGTTTTTAATATAAGGGACATTTTACAAATAACTGAGTTTGGAAGCGCATCATAGCAAAGGTGTATAGGAGCTTTTTCAGGACAGATCTTAATGGGTGGATGCGACTTGGTAGGGTTACCAGGCTTTACAAGTCAGTTCTGCAGATTCTGGATCTATTTTTGTCTATCTTCATCCATGCATCCAGTCATCCCTCCATCATTTGTGCATCCATCCAACATTCATTCAACAAATGTTTATTGAGCATGTCACAGAGGAGCCTAAGGAGACATGGCAGTTATCCTGGTTGGGAACCTGGAGCAGGAAACAGGTCATTTAGTAAAATCTAAGAAAATCTGAGTAAGCTACAGACTTGAATTAATAATATTTTAATATTGGTTGATTAGTTGTAACACATGTAGCATAATAGTACAACATGTTACTAATAGAACTGAGGTATATGGAAAATCTTCTGAAATCTAAAACCATTAAAAAATAACATTTATTTTCAAAAAATTCCATTATGACTCTTGATTCATTTTTGAAAAAATTTCTTTTCATGCTTCATTTTGGACATAAGAAACAAGTTTATCCCCTTCATCTTTCCCCACAAATCAATGTTAACGTCTTTGTGTTATCACTTATTTCTTGGTGCTCATAAAATATGATATATATGTATATATAACATAGTTATATATTTGTACTGGCAAATGTTTACTTTTTAAAAATTATATATTTATTTTTACTTATTTATTTTGGCTGTGCAGGTATTAGTTGTGGCATGTGGAATCCTTGTTGCCACGTGGGGTATTGGGGATTTATAGCTGCTGCACGTGGGATTCTAGTTCCCGGATCAGGGATCAAACTCTGGCCCCCTGCATTGGGAACTCAGAGTCTTATCCATTGGATCCCCAGGGAAGTCCCTTTGTGTGTGGGGTTTTTTTTTCTCTGCGCTGGGGCTTTGTTGTTACTGGAAGGTTTTCTCTAGTTGCAGTGAGTGGGCTTCTTTTGTGGTGGCCTCTCTTGTTGTGGAGCACGGGCTCTAGGGAGTGTGGACTCAGTAGTTGTGGTACACAGGTTTAGTCTCCCCAAGGCGTGTGGGATCTTCCCAGACCAGGGATCGAACCTGTATCCCCTGCATTGGCAGGCAGATTCTTTTTTTTTTATTATTAATTTATTTATTTTAGTTGGGGGCTAATTACTTTACAATATTGTAGTGGTATTTGCCATACATTGACATGAATCAGCCATGGGTTTACATGTGTTCCCCATCCTGAACCCCCTCCCACCTCCCTCCCCATGGCAGGCAGATTCTTAACTACTGGACCACCAAGGAAGTCCTGTGGTATTTTTTAAATGAAATTATATTCACCTCTCTAGATCTCACTCAACAACAACCAACATGAAAATCTTTCCAAGTCAATATAATTCATTCTTTTCAATAAATGAATACCATTCCTCACATGAGATGTACTACAATTTGTGTATCAATGGACATTCATATTGTTTCCAATATTTTTCCCCAACAAATGATTCAGCGAACATCCTATTTCTTTGGAATAACTTCCTTGGAAAAGGATTACTGTATCAGGCAGTCTGTTTTTATTGTTTTATTAAAACTTACATACAGAAAAAATATACATTAAAATATTATATACATAAGTTGCATAGCTTGATGAAGTTTTGCAGTCTGAATCCCCTATGTCGCCAATACCTCAATCAAGAAATAGGACATTACCAATACCTTAAATGCTCCCTTCAAGATGAAAGAATCCATGTATTTTAAATTCTGATAGAATCATTGTTGCTTTCTAAAAGCCTTCACAATTCCCATTTAAGAAAGTCCTTTTCCCTCCAAGCCCTGCGGCTGCCACAGATGGTGCCAAACTGCACCTGTCTGACCTGGGATACAGAATCCAAAGACCATTCACAGCAGCCCAGAAGTGCTCTCTCTGTCACTTAACTTTTCTTGTATTTATGAAAGTGTGTCATACTCCTTCGTGTATATTCTTCCTAGCAATCGGAGCATATTAAGCCCTCAAGAAACATTTGCTGACTGATTGTTAAAATGATAAAAACATGTACCTTCTTCTTCTATAAACACTTTTAAACTTTTCTGGGGTTTGAAAGTGGATGTTTTCTTTCATGCAGAGCCAGGCAAAAAAAAAAATAAAAGGTGGCATTTGGAACCAGAAGACTTGAACTCAAGCTTTACCTGTGTTATATTGGGAAACAAACATGATCTCTCTGGGTCACATATGGTTTAACATGTCATAAAGAGAAAAAAGAAGATTAACAATTATTCCTACCTACATATTATAAATTTAGAGAATGTATGTAAAAAGCTATTTGTAAACTGACAAATGTTATTTAACTATTAATTAATACAACATCTATTAATCTCTTAATATGTGCTTTCATGCTAAGTTGCTTCAGTCATGTCTGACTCTGCAATCCTATGGACTATAGCCCGCTGGGCTCCTCTGTCCATGGGATTCTCCAGGCAAGAATACTAGAGTGGCTTGCCATACCCTCCACCAGGGGATCTTCCTGACCTAGGGATTGAACCCATGTCTCTTAGGTCTCCTGCATTGACAGGCAGGTTCTTTACCACTAGTGCCATCTAGGAAGCCCTTAATATGCGTTAACTACTCATTATTAAAATACTTCACAAGTTTTGTTTCTAATTCCACATTCAAACAAATACTGTACTCCTCCAACGTATATTGTCCTCCTCTTGTCGACTAGAAAAGAAACTGAAAAATATTTTTCTTTGCTACTTTATTTTTTTCTCACTTTAAAAATAGCAATTACCAGAAGAGGCTCCTAAAAGTTTAATACTTTTTTTTGGCCACACTACGTGGCTTGTGGGATCTTAGTTCCCCAACCAGGGATCAAACCCAGGCCCTCAACAGTGAGAGCTCGGAGTCCTAACAACTGGACTGCCAGGAATTTCCCAAAACTTCACACTTTTTGTGGATGATTAAAGAGTTAAATTTCAGTGGCCTTCTGATTGGATTTGACCTTCAGAGGGCTGCCCAGTCACCCCTCACATCTGCCTTCTGCATCTTCTTCTCCCCATTGTGTGCATGCATGCTAAGTGGATTCAGTCATGCCCAGCTCTCTGTGACCCTATGGACTGTAGCCTGCCAGGCTCCTCTGTCCATGGGGGTTCTCCAGGCAGGAATATTGGAGTGGATTGCCTTGCCCTCCTCCAGGGGATCTCCCTGACCTAGGGATTGAACTTGCATCTCTTACGTCTTCTTCTGGTGGGTTCTTTACCACTAGGGCCATCTGGGAAGCCCTCTCTTTCCATCACCTCCTAGAAAGGCTGTCTGTGCCCCCAGGTTCATTCAGTTATTTGACCTTGGGCTGTAGTAGCTGGCTGCTCCTTCCTCTCAAGGATCATTCCCCCACATTTCAGTTATTCTCATACCAGGTCACAATTTGTGATATGTACCTTCTGTGCATGGATACAGGATATTTACATAACATTTTAATTTTTTTAATTTAGATATAACTGAGATATAAACTTACATTTTGTAAGTTTAGGGTGTACATGGTGATTTGATATATTTACATATTGCAATATGATTACCACTTTTGAGTTAACTCACACACACACACACACACACACACCCCTCTATCTCCTCATGTAATTATCATTTCTTAAGTGGGACATAGTGTTTTTAATTCTATTTATTTTTTTAACTATTAATTTTGTATTGGGGTATAACTGATTAACAATGTTGTGATAGTTTCAAGTGAACAGGGAAGGGACTCAGACATACATACACATGTATCCATTTTCCCTCAAACTCGCCTCTCATCCAGGCTGCCATGAAACGTTGAGCAGAGTTCTATGTGCTATACAGTAGGTCCTTGCTGGTTATCCATGTTAAATATAGCAGTGTGTACACGTCCATCACAAACTCTCTAACTATCCTTCCCCCACCCATCCTTCCCCCTGGCAACCATAAGCTGGTTCTAGAAGTCTTGAGCCTGTTTCTATTTTGTAAGTACATTCATTTGTATCATTTCTTTTTAGATTCCACATGAAAGGGATGTCATACAGTATTTCTCCTGTCTGACCGACTTCACTCAGTATAACACTCTCTAGGTCCATCCATGCTGCTGCAAACAATGTTATTTCATTCTTTTTAATGGCTGAGTAATATTCTACCATATATATGTACTACATCTTCTTTATTCATTCTTCTGTTGATGGACATTTAGATTGCTTCCATGTCTTGGCTATCGTAAACAGTTAATTTAGCTTATTTTATAAACTTAAATATATCTGTGCCATTAATCCACTTTGTGTGCTAAGTCACTTAAGTCGTGTCTGACTGCTTATGACCCCGTGGACTGTAGACCACCAGGTTCCTCTGTCCACGGGATTCTCCAGGCAAGAATAATGTAGTGGGTTGCCATTAATCCACTTTGCCTGTATTTTATGCATATAAAATACATTTACTTTGAAAACTATATGTCACTGCTTTAAATGGAGAATAGAGTTACAGCTAACAGTAAAGATTAGCACAACAAACACAAAAGAATGTCATTAAATTTCAGCTGGATACTGGTGGAGACCCTGAGCCCCAAGGCTGTTTTATGTTAAAAAGAAGAGTAATAAGCATTAGAAAAGTCTTAAAGGCAACTAGGACCTAACTGAGAGTTCCTTCTTAAAGTCATCAGAAAAGAGTTAAAAGGAAATTTTGAAAGACCGCTAAGACAGCCCACAGAATGGAGCCAAGTGATTGTAGCGCCCCTCAGTGGTGGGGGCAGTGGATGGATGGCGTTTGCTGGGACTAGAACAAGGGCCTGCCACACCTAAATCTTAAAGGAAAGGGAATCCATAGACATCGGCTTTAAATCATTCGTATAGTACAGCACACACACATACACACAAAACTACAGCACTTAGGCTGGAGGAAAGGAGAAAAATTAAATGACCCTTTTCCCCCTTGACTGCCATGCAACTCTGAGTCACTTCTTTAGAAAACAGGCATGAAAATATCCAATTAAAGTGCATTGCTAATTGGGTGGAGCGTCAAGAACCAGGTGCTCACGTAACTGGTTCCCTATTCACAATGAAAATGCCACCAAGAAAAGGTTAACAGGCGTAAGTGATTATAAGTCCAGCTTCCTGCAGTTTCCTTCATCTTGTCACCCATTATCTTTCGAAATCTTCCAGGGCAGGGGGTTCGCTTTCTCTATCTCCTTTGAAATTCCTTGAAGCAACCAATGTCGTGTGCTGCAGGCAAGGAGTCTAGATTGATACTGAGATGTGTTGACCAAAATCTTCAAAGCTACAGGGGAAGTGGGTTTGAGTGGGAGGAGGGATTGAGTGGGAGGACTCTCTTTAGGTTCTCTTTATTTGCCCAGAGTCATGTTGGGAGCACTCTAATCAAGCTCCTGCATGAGAAAAGCTAATCAATATTTGGTGGCTGGCACTTGACTAAATCATATGCATCAGCCTAAATTAAAGTGGAAATCTTCAGGGCTTTTCCCACCCTCTTTGATAAGAAAGTGACCAGTTAAGGGACAGGTAAGTCAAGGCAGGAGGATCAACGCCTACCCGGTCACCATGTTTGAGAGGGCCTTCAAGCTTAGGATGGTTTTTCTGTGCTGAAATAATTAAAAAAGATTTTTTTTCATGACACATGAAATTAGGTGAAATTCAAATTTCAGCATCCAGTGTCAATTTTATTGGCATACAGCCACACTCATTCATTCCTTTATTGTCTTTGGATGCTCTCCTGTCACAATGGCAGAACAGGTGTGATTGAGACAGTATGGCCCATGAAGCCTAAGTATTTGTTTATCTGGTTCTTCACAGAAAATGTTTGCTGACACCTTATCTAGATCATTAGTTTCTACTTTGGCTGCACACTGGAATCATTTGGGAGACAAAAATTACTGAAATTACTAATGCCTTGTCTGATAGATTCTGATTAAATATTCTAAAGACTGGGATATTTAAAAACTTTCTATGTGCTTAAAATGTGCAGCCAAGTTCAACGACAGTAGACCAAAACTGGTGCTTATCAAACTGTGATGTGACATAAATTTCCTTGAGAACTTCTTAAAATGCAAATTCTGATTTAATAGTTCTATGGAGTGGCCTGAGATTTTGTGTTTTTGATAAACTCCCAGGAAGAAAAGGAAAAAACCCCAAGCTCCCTGTGTACACACTGCTATGTTTAAAATGGATAACAATGAGGCCCTACTGCATAGCACATGGAACTCTGCTCAGTGTTATGTGGCAGCCTGGATGGGAGGGGAGTTTTGGGGAGAACGGATACATGTATATGTATGGCTGAGTCCCTTCACTGTTCACCTAAAACTATCACAATATCGTTTGTTAATCAGCCATGCTGTGATGTGCTGTGCTAAGTCCCTTAGTCATGTCTGTTTGTGATCCTATGGACCATAGCCCACCAGACTCCTCTGTTCATGAGATTCTCCTGGCTAGAATACTGTAGTGGGTTGCCATACCCTCCTCCAAGGGATCTTTCCAAACCAGGGATCAAACCTGCATCTCTAAATTGTCCTGCATTGGCAAGCAGGCTCTTTACCACTAGCGGCCACCTGGGAAGCCCAACATCAGTTACATCCCCATACAAAATAAAAAAATTTAAAATGGGGGGTGGGGTGGGGAACCCTTTTTAGTGTGTCTTTTTGTTGTTTAGTTGCTAAATCATGCCTGACTCTTTGTGACTCCATATGACTGACACCCACAAGGTTCCTCTGTCCATGGAATTTCCCAGGCAAAAATAATACTAGAGTGGATTGCCATTTCCTTCTCCAAGGGATCTTCCTGACCCAGAAATCCAACCCGCGTCTCTTGCATAGGCAAACGGATTCTTTACCACTGAGCCACCTGGGAAGCCCAGTGTGTCTTTTAGGTATCTTTTAATCTACCTTTTTTTTTTTTTGAACTTTTTATTTTGTATTGGAATATAGCCAGTTAACAATGTTGTGAAAGTTTCAGGTGAACAGCAAAGGGACTCAGCCATATATACACATGTATCCATTCTCCCCCAAACCCTGCACCCATCCAGGATGCTGCATAACATTGAACAGAGCTCATGTGCTATACAATAGGTTCTTGTTGGTTATCCATTTTAAATTAGCAGTGTATATATGACCATTCCAAACTCCCTAACTGTCCTTTCACCCCAGCAACCATAAAAATTTTTTCCTGGCTGCACCACACAGCATGTGGGTCTTAGTTCCCCGACCAGGGATCGAAACCACAGGCCTTCCATTCGAAGTGCAGAGCCCTAACCAATGGACAGGGAAGCCCCTAAACTACCTTCTCTTAAAGGTAGGTCAAAAAGATGTCACAGAACAAATGTCGCTTATATCACAGATTTCAGCAAACTCCGAAGACTGAAAATCCACCCTGAACGCAGAAAGGAATGTTGACCCTTTCCCAGGAAACAAATGGTTTTGAATACCTGCCTTCACATCGATCCATTAAGACTTCTCATTTTCGCTGAAGCAATGAAAGAATAATTACAGCTTTCCTCTTTCACCCTCCCATTCCCTGGAGAAAGTTTTTGAGAAGTATATATAATGAAGTCCTCTGTTGCTTCATGGCCTTGAAATTGTGCATGGATTAACAATCGAACCAAGTCTGTGACTGGGAAAAGGGCTTCCCTGATGGGCTAGGGTGAAACATTAGGAATTAACTAGGAGGAATAGAATGTCCTTCAGGGCATGAAATGCTCTGGAATCTCAGATAGCCTGAGTCATTTGAAAGCCCTTTGGGGGTAATACTAAGAAACAAGACACTATCAGATTTCATGAAGACTTTTCTAACTTCTCCACCCTTTGCTATGAAGAGGATTAGGAATGTGGAATTTCCGAATTTCTTTCCCTTATTTTATTGTTAAATTGGTGGATTTATCTTTTTAAATACTTTCGTCTGCCTAATTACCTAAGGATTGCTGAGCAGTTATCACCTTAAATCTATTTACTATTGAGATCTACTTAATCTTCTGAAATATAAGTATGCACAAACCTTAAATGTATTAAAATGATAATGATGTTTTCTACGGAAAAAAGTGTCAATTCCGCTTTCCTTGTCTTTGAAATGAAAAGTCATTTCAAGGAAATTATTTTGTTACAGCTCTAATATGCATAGGAGAAAAATCTTTTCTAAGTGTAGATCTGCCTTTGAGATCCAGATGACCTAACAGTGATTGAAAGGGCCCCTGGTGGCTCAGTAGTAAAGAATCTGTCTGCTAATGCAGGGGATGCAGGAGACATGGGTTTAATTCCTCCATCGGAAAGAGTCCCTGGAGTAGGAAATGGCAAACGGCTCCAGTATTCTTGTCTGGAAAATTCTGTGGACAGAGACGCCTGGCAGGTTATAGTCTGTAGGGTCGAGAAGAGTTGGACATGACTGAGCAACTAAGCACACACACACAGCAGTGATTGAAACAATGTCAGTCAGTTAGTTCAGTCGCTCAGTCGTGTCCGACTCTTTGTGACCCCATGAATCGCAGCACGCCAGGCCTCCCTGTCCATCACCAACTCCCGGAGTTTACCCAAACCCATGTTCATCAAGTCAGTGATGCCATTCAACCATCTCATCCTCTGTCGTCCCCTTCTCCTCCTGCCCCCAATCCTTCCCAGCATTAGGGTCTTTTCCAATGAGTCAGCCCTTCGCACGAGGTGGCCAAAGTATTGGAGTTTCAGCTTCAACATCAGTCCTTCCAATGAACACCTAGGACTGATCTCCTTAAGGATGGACAGGTTGGATCTCCTTGCAGTCCAAGGGACTCTCAAGAGTCTTCTCCAACACCACAGTTCAAAAGCATCAATTCTTCGGTGCTCAGCTTTCTTCACCGTCCAACTCTCACATCCATACATGACCACTGGAAAAACCATAGCCTTGACTAGATGGACCTTTGTTGGCAAAGTAATGTCTCTGCTTTTAAATATGCTATCTAGGTTGGTCACAACCTTCCTTCCAAGGAGTAAGTATCTTTTAATTTCATGGCTGCAATCACCATCAGCAGTGATTCTGGAGCCCAAAAAAATAAAGTCTGACACTGTTTCCACTGTTTCCCCATCTATTTCCCATGAAGTGATGGGACCAGATACCATGATCTTAGTTTTCTGAACGTTGAGCTTTAAGCCAACTTTTTCACTCTCCTCTTTCACTTTCATCAAGAGGCTCTCTAGTTCTTCTTCACTTTCTGCCATAAGGGTGGTGTCATCTGCATATCTGAGGTTATTGATATTTCTCCCGGCAATCTTGATTCCAGCTTGTATTTCTTCCAGCCCAGCGTTTCTCATGATGTACTCTGGATATAAGTTAAATAAGCAGGGTGACAATATACAGCCTTGACGTACTCCTTTTTCCTGTTTGGAACCAGTCTGTTGTTCCATGTCCAGTTCTAACTGTTGCTTCCTGACCTGCATACAGGTTTCTCAAGAGACAGGTCAGATGGTCTGGTATTCCCATCTCTTTCAGAATTTTCCACAGTTTATTGTGATCCACACAGTCAAAGGCTTTGGCATAGTCAATAAAGCAGAAATAGATGTTTTTCTGCAACTCTCTTGCATTTTTGATGATCCAGCGGATGTTGGCAATGACTCAGCCCTAAATTTCACCCTGCAACTGCTAAAGCCCATACAGAAAGGAGACCCCAGGAAGCCGTGAGACTATGGCGGTTAATGGAATGTGGGAAGAAAGGTGGTTTTAAGGGACAATGAAGCTCATCTGGAAACATCCCTGCACTACCCAGCATCCAATCAGGAGTTGATTCAAGTGTATACACACCCATGCACCCTCCCCTTCTCCACCCCCAACTACTGCTCTTCTTGGAATATCTTTAATCAGATGAAGAAAAAGATAGAGTGTTGAGAAGCACAAGTTAAAGAAATTCATATAGTTTTATTGAGATATAATTTACATACCATAAAATTCACCTGTTTAGAGTGTACCACCCTGTGGAATTTAGTATATTTACAGAGTTGTGCAACCATCACTACTACCTGGATAAAGAACATGTGGTACATGTATACAATGGAATATTATTCAGCCATTAAAAAGAATGAAACAGTGCCATTTGTGAGCAACATGGATGGACCTAGAGTGTCATACTGAGTGAAGTAAGTCAGAGAAGGAGAAATATTGAACGGCATCCCTTGTATGTGGAATCTAAAAAGAAATGATACAAATGAAATTACAACACAGAAAAAGACTCATAGACTTAGATAACTTTAGAACACTTTTATCATTCTGGAAAGAAACTCTGTGTCTCTTAGCAGCTACCCCTCATCTCTCTCCTCTCTGCTCCCTAGAAACCACTAATCTACTTCCTGTCTCTATAGAATTGAGGAAGAAGGCTTTTGTAGTCAGAATCCTGGGTGCTGGTTTTAAAAGGTGGGCCCCTCAGCTGCCTCTTTCACTCCTTTGTCTCTCTGGGCCTTAGTTTCCTCAGCTGCCAGAGGGATGGCTCTCAGTCTTGGCTGCCTTACAGGAGGAAAAGTTTTCCTCTGCCCCTCTAGGTTCTCTTTGCTGGTCTATTAATTAAATTGCATACAATTGATTAATAGGAGAAAAACAAATTTAACTGCATATGTAGGGGAGCCCTTGTAAGTATATTAGATCTAGGGACTTCCCTGGTGGTCTAGTGGTTAAGAAACCACCTTCCAATGCAGGGGAACCAGTTTGATTCCTGGTTGGGGAACTAAGATCCCACATGCTGAAGGGCAATTAAGCCTGCCCAGTGTAACTACTGAGCCAAGCACCACAATTATTGAGAAACCCTCAGTGCTACAGTGAAAGATCCTGCAAGCCTCAACTAAGACCTGACAGCTAAAAAAAACCACCAATATGACAGCCAAGGACATGCTGGACAGTTGAGTCTTGTATGCCATCCTGAGCTAAGGAATGGGAAAGGGGCCTGTGACTTCAAGGGGAGGAGGATAGATTCACAGAATGATAAGAGCAGATATTTGGTAATCAGATGTTTGCCTGCCATGCAGCAAGGTTGGTATTCCAGATAAAAGTTATCTCTGGGAATAGCTCTCTCTGAGCCAGTACCCCTGTCTGAATCTTTTAGGTAGTTAATGGAGAGACAAAAGATTTTCCTGAGCCAGCAGAGTCTTGAATGCTGTCAGCTCAAAATAACCCACATGCCAAAGTGGCATATTTTGGAGTCTGTCATTCTGCTCCCCTTAACTGCAGGATCAGTTGGGGAGGGAATAATACTCATTATTTTGTAATAATCTATAAGGTAAAAGAATCTGGAAAAACTATATATGTGTGTATATATATATATATAGATATATATATGCATATATTCATATACAAATGCGTCACTTTGCTGTACACCTGAAACTAACATAACACTATAAATCAACTATACTTCAATTTTTAAAAATACTTAAAAAAATTCAGAGAATTGAAAAAAAAAAAAATTCAGAGAAATAAGGGAGGTAGGAGGGGGGTTTGGGATGGGGGACATATGTACACCCATGGCTGATTCATGTCAATGTATGGCAAAAACCACCACATTATTGTAAAGTAATTAGCCTCCAATTATAATAAATAAATCAATTTTTTTAAAAACTAAAAAAATAATGAGGGAAATAAAAAGATCAGTTGGGGAACTTTGAAAAAGTGCTGACATTCAGCCTCACCCCCCAACCCTAGGACTCTAGTTCACTAGCTCTGGGGTGGGGCTTAGGCACTGGAGATTTTTTTAATCTCCTGTAAGGGAGATTTACTCCAAGTCTTGTTATCAAATGTGGTTCTGGAACCAGCTGGTGGCTTGTTGGCAGTGCAGACCCCAAGGTCTCTCCCAGACCCACTGAGTCAGCATCTGGGCTTTAATAAGACCCCAGGTAGTTTGTGTGCACATTGAAGTTTGGGAAGCTCTGATCTCTCATCCTCCCTCCAGCTCTAACAGCCTGTAGTTCTGTGATCCCTGTTCCTGCCTTCGTGGGCCACCAGGTGATTTTAGTAATCAGTTCTCACAAACCAGAGTTTACTCCACACTGGAAAACTGGCTCCCAGTTTGCTCACTGAACGGGATATAGGAATAGGATATTGGCAAGGTTTTACAAGAAGTTTGCTCAGTGATAACTAATTACACAGTAATTTGGAAGAACATCAAGTCATTTTAGAGTTGTTTTATCTGCTGTCCAGAAAGGAAAAAATTTAGGTGTTAACCTGTAGGCAATTTAGAAGTACTATGTACTTTGCAAAGATCGTGTTATCTGGCAGGTCAGGTCATTAGTTTCCATGTAAAGCAGTGTAAGCAGAGTTTCTTGGCCACAGCTGCACGTTAGAATCACTTGGGGAGCTTTTAAAACTACAGACATCCAGTCCTGCCCCATCCAGACCAGCTAAGTCAGAACCTTGGTAGTTTTTCAAGTTCCCCAAGGTGATGACAATATTCAAAGTTGAGAATCACTGATGTAGAGGTTGTTATGTTGTTTGGGATGTACCAAACACTCCTAGTTTTGTACTTTGCTAAGGTCTAGGGCTGTTTCCAATGCCTAGCGGCGATCTATTCCGTAAGCAGGTGCTGAACCTCTTCGTGTCTCAAGCCCCACTAGCAGGACTTGAGAGATGGAGCCAGGCACCTAGACAGACACTCAGAGAAGGCAAGCACCTCAGCCCCTTGCTTGAGCGTGTTCAGGACAATGGCAGCCCTCTGCCCTGTATCCTTCTCCAGGGTTCCACAGGCAGGGGAAAGTGCACTGACATTTTAAACAGGACTCCCCATCTCTGCCTGTTGATTTAAGGAGGTAGGTCATTGGTTACGCAGATCTGACTCTTCCTCTTGGGCCTCACGTCCATGACGATGGCATTAAGAATTTAACCAGCCAACAGATATGTCCTGAGGACTTCCCTGGCCTTCACTTCAGTGGTTAAGACTCCAAGCTTCTGCTGCAGGAAGCACAGGTTCCATCCCTGCTTGGTGAACTAAGATCCCACATGCTGCATGGTGCAGCCAAAAACAAAACAAAACAAAACCCCCAAACAAATATGTATTGAGAAGTTCCAATACTTTGGCCACCTGACTCGAACAGCTGACTCATTGGAAAAGACATTGATACTGGAAAAAATTTAAGGCAAGAGGAGAAGGGGGTGGCAGAGGATGAGATGGTTAGCATCACCGACTCAATGGACATGCATTTGAGCAACCTCCAGGAAGTAGTGGAGGACAGAGGAGCCTGATGTCCTGCAGCTCATGGGTTCGCAACGAGTTGGACACGATTGAGAGACTGGACAACAACCAAACAGTGACTGATGGAAGAGGTCTCCAGGATCTGGATGATGAAATAAGGCATCCACAATGGAATAGTTCACAAACAGTGCAAGGCAGGATATAGTTGAGGGTTCTGTTGGTGGTAAAACCAGCAAGGACTGAAGAAATTCAGAAGAAGAGAAATCGGTGCCCACTGGAATAGTATGGAAATAGTGCACAGCATGGATTGGTGGGGGGAGCGTGTTCTTATGACTATTTATTACAGAGAATACTATTGTTTACATTTGCTATGAGCCGGGTATTGTGCTAAATGATTGCTATCTATTGCCTTATTTACTCAACTGCGTAAGGTAAAAATCATAACAATCTACACTGTATAGAGGATGAGACTGAGACACAGAAAAGTTCAATAACATGCCCAAGATTACCTTGAACTTGGTATATACAGCTCCCAAGTCCATGTACTCTATTGTAATATATTGAATGATAGCCATATAGCATTTATTAGTGTGTGCCAACAAGAAGATTCCTAACATTTTACATACATTATCTCATTTAATTCTCAAGACAATACTTTCTGGTGGACAATTCCATTATTCTCAAGTTCTGAGTAAGAGAATTTGAGCACAGAGGAGTTAAGTTACATGCCTGAGGTCTAGGGTTGCCAGCTAAAATACAGTTAAATTTGATAAATAATAAATAATAGGTTAACATATATACTGAATGGAGTAGGAAATGGCAACCCATTCCAGTATACTTGCCGGGAAAATTCCATGAACAGAGGAGCCTGGTAGGCTACGATCCTTGGGGTCACAGAGTCGGACACGACTGAGCACACACATGCATGCACTCGTAGTGAAAGTTATTCATTGTTTATCTGACCAATTGAAATAAGTGTACTGTTTGCATTTGTTCTTTTTTAAAATTTTTTATTTCCTTACTTATTTGTTTTTGGCTGCGCCGGGTCTTCATTGCCACACATGGGCTCTCTTTAGTTGGGGTACTTGGGTTTCTCATTGCGGTGGCTTCCCTGGCTGTGGAGCACAGGCTGTAGGGAGCCTGGGCTTCAGTAGTTGCAGCATGTGGGCTCAGTAGTTGTGGGACAGGGGCTTAGTTGCTCCATGGCACGTGGAATCTTCCCAGACCAGGGATCAAACCTGTGCCCTCTGCATTGGCAGGTGGGATTCCTAACCACTGGACTACCAGGAAAGTCCACATTTGTTTGTTTGTGCTAAATCTGGCAATTCTACTGAGGTCACCCTGCTGGCAGGTGATAAAGCAAGGTTTGAATCAGGTGGTATGACTCTAGGGCCCACACACTTAACCAGTGTGGCTGGAGACGTGGGTCTCCATGAATACCAGCGTGTTTGGGAGGAAGTGAGCAGGTTGCCTTCTTGCCTCCGAGGACTTGGTCAAGCAGGAATGAGAAGCAGCAGTGGACTTTTCCACCCACCCTCTCATCCTGCCGCTGCTACTGTCCCCACCTGCTGGTGGCATAAGACTGAAAGGAGCTGGGTGATGCCATCCCTGCCCTAGTAACAGATGCTTGGTTCTGACGCCAAATACAGAAGGAACAGGAAAAAATAAGAACTTGTGAAAAACAAGAGACAGAGTTGGTATGAGATTCTGCAGACACTGTCACACCCACACCTTCCTTCTTAAAATAATTCTTATTTATGTGGCTGCGCTGGGTCTGAGTTGCGGCTCTTGGGATCTTCCATCTGCCTTGCAGCATGTGGGATCTAGTCCTCCAACTAAGGATCAAAACTGGGTTCCCTGAACTGGGAGCACAGACCACCTGAGAGCTCCCACACCTCTCTATACATCACGGGACCACCCATGGGAGTAAATACTTGTACCCTGAAAACAATCATAATAACTGGTGGCAAAAGCACAGAGGCTGCAGTTACATGACCGTCTCGTGGACCACGGTTGACCAGGGAATAGAACTCACCAGGGAGCCTTCCAGGAGTCAGCTCCCTAGCCACGTGACCAGGAGTGTTGCTTGGGCCAGGAAGCCTGAGGACATGTGACATCTCCAGGGTAAGTATTGAGTTCAGCCCCAGCACTTAGTGCCAAGGAAACCTGGCTCAGCATAATAAGCAACAGGGCTGCTGCAGCTGCAGAAAGCAAACTTTGCTGTGGTCCAAGGGGGTGAGCGCTTGTCTAATTGAACATCAAGCAAATATTGAACAAATCTGAGAGTTTAATAGGACCAGTGTGATACTCAGGAAAAGGCAATAAGAATTAGCCATAAAAAAAAAAATTACATTAAATTAAAAAAAAAAAGAATTAGCCATAAGAAGATATAAGCAGAAGCAGATCAACTATTCCCTACTGTGGAAGAACAGGGATTCATAAAAGAATTAGTCATATGTAAAAACCTCTACACACAGTTGTGTTTGATAAAGCTAGGCACTATATTGTATAGTTTACATTTAGTAGTGTTTTTAAATTATTTTATTTCCTTTTGTTGTTTTCCAGAGATCTGAGTTAAAGAGCCCCTTCAAGTTAGCATATACACAAGCAGTACTGAAATGGCTGCATTGTGGCCCAAAGATGCCGAGCACTGGCAGTTTAGATATCGTTTCAAGATGATTTTGAAAATTTGTTAACCAGTTGCCTTACTCCCAGTCTCCCCGTCCTCCAGTAATTTCTCCATACCGGCGGCACTAGAGTCATTCTTCTGGAGTCTGGATGGTTTAGATCACGATCAATTATATAAAAGAGAAAATTGCAAAAGATTTCAATGCTATTGCAATCTCCTCTCAAACTGTGTTCCAAATTCTTCTTTCATGATCTGTCTTTCCCATCACAGGCTAAACCCGTTTTCTCTTTGTAAATTACCTGTTTAAACTGTGCAAGCATCTCCATTTCCATCAATATTCTAGTCCTTATTTTTTTTTAATCTCTAATATTTAAAAAACATTCATTTGAGTATACTTGATTTACAATATTGTGTTAGTTTCGGGTGTACAGCAAAGTGAGTCAGTTATATGTATACATATATCCACTGTTTCTTTAGGTCTGGCCCTTATTTTCATTGAACCAAACTTGGGTCTTCTCACTGATACTCAGCAGAACCAATCTAATGACATCAGGGTCGTGGAGAGGAAAGTATGTGGTTTACTGCAGGGCCAAGCAAGGAAAACTGGCAGCTCATGCTCAAAAGACCTGAACTCTTTTGGGAGGATTTTTGAAGACAGTGTGAGGGATGGGGTCACAGGAAGTATGATCAGCTCGGGAGCACAGTTCTGCGACTGGTTGACAGTGAAGTAACAGGGTGATGTTTCAGCAATCTCAGTCATCAGTCTTCTGGTTCCAACTAGTCTGGGGTCTTGAACTCTTGACCAGCATGTGGGTAACTTCTTCCACCTGGTGGGGGTTTTAGAATTTGCAGAACAACTCAAGGATATAGCTCAGAGTATTATCTACAGCCCTTGAAGAGGAGCTAAAGGTCCTTGACTATTTTACAGCTAAACCGTTATTATTTTGTCTTGCTTGACGGTTTTGTTTCTGTATTTTTTTTTTTTTTTACTTCTCTGATTAAATTTTTCTTTTTGGAATTCAGGGAAGGCCTGGGGGTCTAAAGCTTTTCTACAAGCAAGAGGTTGGGGGGGAGTGGAGGAGATGGGGGGCAGTGGAGGAGATGGTGAGGAGTGAAGGAGATGGGGGAGGAATGGAGTGGCGGTGAAGGGGGGAGGGGTCTGTCCCCAGGAAGACCCCACGGGATCCTGCTGTGTTTCACTGTCTCACCCTCTGCACGACAATAGCCAGCTAATCACCAGCCCTCCATGCCTTTACAAACGTTGTTCCTTTTTTTCTGGCCCCTTCAGTGATGTTCAGGCCCGAGCTGGCTCTCACTAGCTCATGCAACCTAGTCCCAACTCTGTTTAGTGACATCATGTTGGTACCTTGAAATCTGCTGTAGCAGGAGGATTTACACCATGGAGATTAGCAAATGCTGCACATCAGGGCTTTCTCCCCCTTCCTGGAGGGCCAACTGTTACACATTAACCACCACGTCATTGTTGTCTCCTACTTTTTCCCTGGAAAATTCTCATTTATCCTTCGAGACAGTGTGTTTCTTTGTGAAGCTTTCTTTGACTCCTACAGAGGAATGGGGAGAAGAAAGGAACTCCTCTGTGCCAAGCATCTGGGCTGAGTGCTTTACATACATAATTCTCATGCCTCTATTAAAACAATTGTGTCCCATTATAATTATTTGTTTGTGATTGCCTCTCTGATAAGTGCTGAGGGCAAACATTGCAGTCTATATTGATGTTTCAAACCCTGGGGACTTTAAAAGTATCTTTTATGAGTGATGGATTTTTAGTGAATGTCAAGTATTTAATTAAGTAAGAACTAGGAGGAAGAACTGTATAGCTTTGCTTTATCCGTCTCTGTTCTCCTAGAGAGGATCCCCTTACACTACAAGCAAAACTAAGTATTTTACCAAGATTTCCCATTGAGTGATTTAAAAAAAATCTACAACAAACCAATTTATGCAAAGCTTATCATCAGTGTAATACTTGTGGCCTGTTTGCTGATGTAGGTGGTGCTGTAGGAAATGATATCAGTAGCTCAGTCATGGTCTGACTCTTTGCCACCCCATGGACTGTAGTCCACCAGGTTCCTCTGACCATGAAATTTCCCAGGCAAGAATACTGGAGTGGGTAGCTATTTCCTTCTCCAGGGGATCTTCCTGACCCAGGGTTTGAACCCTCATCTCCTGCATTGGCAAGTAGATTCTTTACCTCTGAGCCACCTGAGAAGTGCCAGGAATTGATATTTCAAGGTAGAAATTTTAGGTCTATGGGAGGCAGGTGGGGAAGGCATTTTTGGATAAACCAGTCTTGTTAAACCTGTGAGGGCAGTGGAGGTGCTTAACTTAGTACAGAAACAGAGCGGGACCCTATGGTCCTTGCCCACCCCCACCTCCCATGTCCTCTGTCTGCCTTTTGCTGTAGAAAACTCTGTTCAAAGAATAAGTTTAATCAGAGAACTGTGAAATGCTGAAACAAAGGAAAACAGTCAGAGGAGACTAAATAATAATAATGTAGTCATTAAGCATAGTCAAGGACTATTAGCTCTTTCTCAAGAGCTATAGATAATATTCTGAGCCATATCCTGTGAGCTGTCTTACAGATACCAAAACACCAGGTGGAGAAGTTAACTACTTGACAACCAGACTGTACCCTGGACATGAGCTGCCACAATTTGAAGAACTGGCTGCAAATAAATGGGAACAAATGGATCCTGGAACTGAAGATTAACTGCACCGAAAATAGCCAAGATGATGCTGGTTAGACCACTGATGACCAGTTTGAAGATGACTGTTAGAGATGATTGTGCTGTTTCTGCAAGTAACCCTGTCCCCCCAACTCTGTCTATAAAAGCTCTCACCCCCTTGCTTGTTGGCGGTGGGCAGGGGGAGTAGGCCTTTGGACGCACCCCCCCCCCCCACCGACCCACAGTTGCTAGCATCTGAAATAAAGCAAACGTTCCTTTCCTCCAACCTGGCTGTTTTAATTGGCTTTTGAGTGGCAAGCAGCCGCCCCTCTCCTCCCCACTCTTTCGGTAACAATACCTGGCCTGAAATATGGACTTAAATGGTAGCTACCACCACGTCCTCCATCCTCATCCTCTTCTTCTGCCTCATCATCATAGAATTCAGCAGTGATGAACAGGGCTAAACAAAGCAAAAAAAAAAAAAAATTCAACTGACGGGAAGCTGTGTTTCGAAGCTCGTAGTTCTCTTGGTTTCTGTGTAGCCCTATACCAAGGTCACAGGTGTGGAGCCCTATATCAAGGTCACAGGATAAAAATCTCTGGAACTGACCAAGCCCCATAGCAACTGTCACCTTGAGCCTCTGGATCTAAACCAACTAGTTCCCTGACCCCATATGAGGTAAAACGCCCACCCTAGGATAGCATCCTAACCAATCATCTAATGCCACCATTCCAGTAGGAATTTTCTCTATTTTGAGGCTATAAAAATTGGCTGCAATCCTGCGGAACTGTTCAGCTCTCCCTTGAGCTGGCCCACTGTTCTAAAAGCATCTCCCACTGTAATGAACTTTGTTCTCCTCTCATTCTGCCTCACGTTTGGGAATTCTTTTCCAACCCATGACTGGACCACGACACTTTCCCCTCTTACTTTTCCTTAAATTTATTAAAGCATCAAAACATTATGAAGAAAGCCTGTTTTTTTTCCTATGACTATTGGGATGCTTTGTAAATATGACTCGTCTACACTCACCTCCCAGTAAGCGAGCAGACAGTAAAGATTAACCTGGTTTGAATAGATACTGTGAGATGATTGGCTGAAAGGCATTTTCTTGTAATTTATTCAAGTCAAGTTAACTGAAAGCGAGGATGTAGGTAAATTATGTCACACTCATCCTTAAGGAAACAGAAGCTGCAATAGTTTGCCTGCTGTATTCTGATCTTACTGCTGCAGTAATAAGTATTTGCAGCAGTAGTAAAGTATTCTTTGGCTTTTGTCTAAAGGTCAGACAGTTGCAGCAGTAAAGATCAGAACAAAGATTACTGTGGGCCTGAGGAGGGGCTTCCCTGGTAGCTCACATGGTCAAGAACCTGCCTACAATGCAGGAAACCTGGGTTCAGTTCCTGGGTTTGATCCCTTGGAGAAGGGCATGGCAACCCACTCCAGTATTCTTGTCTGGAAAATCCCACGGGCAGGTGGAGCCTGGTGGGCTATAGTCCATGGGGTCGAAAAGAGTCGGACATGACTGAACGACTAACACGGTCACATTCAGAGGGGGCTCCAGGGAAGAGATGAAGCCTGGAGTCCAGATGGGGATGAGTTATGAAGGAGGCCCTGAAGGAAGGAAAAACTGGTGTCAGTGTTCGAAGCAGCATCTCCCGCTGTCTGTTTTGCAAAATGGCATTTGGCAAAAAGCATTCCAAGACCACAGAGGTTTGGAAAATGCTGCATATACCATCTTGCACTTGACTATTATATGCTCTGAGAACATCTGAAGTGAAGAGATCTGATTAGCTTCATTTAACCTAGAATCTGCTTTGGGGAAATAACTATTAGCATCTTTCAAAATAGTCAAGTCCCACAGAAGCTTATTGGGAAGTGTTAATTTACAGGATTATGTTTCTGAAACTAGTATTTATGCCTCTTTTGTGGCCTCAAAAGAATCATCTTACTCCTCAGTTCATGCTACCTCTGATCACATTTTCAGCAAAGCTTCTCTTGTTTTATTTTTCCCCTTCATTTCCAACTCTCACTTTCCACCCTAAGTACCCATTTTCATGTTTCATGTATTTCCTTAAATATGCCTTCCCTTGTAAAATAGACTGTTTTGTGTGTATATGCTACACATTTTATTTTTTCTTGCTAACTTATTTTTCTAATCCAGTGTTATGTTTTAAAGAGCTAAGCCTATTGTTGTCCATTCATCACATTTGTTGTTTTTATCTACTGCATGAGATTCCGAAGTACACAGTTCACCCATTTTACTCCACTCGTGAACCCAAGTTTGGTGGCATCTTGAGTGACCTTGACATTGGGGCCCCAGAACAGAGAAGACAGGTCTCTGTCGGATAAATCGTTTGAAGAGTTTTCTTCTTTAAATAAAAAACCTGGCGGTTTTGGCAAGGTGACCTAAGTCCTAGTAATGATGAAGAGTGAATTTCAGTAGGAGCAGCCTTCAGATAATTTATTAGAGCAGGGACTGAAAATCACCTAGGTCAGACTGCCCAATTCTGTCATCCAACACTGTCAACTTCATGCAATTTTCAAGAAAATGCCTTTGACCTTAATGTGACTTCTGAAAATAGAACATCTTGTTTAAAATGTAGAAAGGAAAAGAAAAGGTCCTTTATAGATCTATGGCAAGTGGGCTAGGCTGAGTGTGAGCGGTCTGCCCAGATGAGCAGGTCAGGGGTGCAGGGGTGTCAGAACAAGTCTCAAAGAGCCTCATGGAAAGCTCACAATGAGACACACTGACTTTCTGGTGATTACCCACTCCTGGGATTACCTACTTCCTGTTTAGGGCACTAAACAAAGTATTTAATATGAGCCACAACTTCAGGTGGTTACTGTGGAAAAAGATCATGGCAACTGGGTGAGTCGAGAGGAATGCCAACTTCACAGGAAGCTAATGTTGAACGGGAAGTATCATAGAGTTCAAGAACTTCTGAGCAATAGTGGCAACTCTTCCAGATAATTAAAGTACCTGGAATTTGTTCTCAACCTCAAGGTTCACTTTCTTCACAGAGTGATGTGAAACCCCTCTCAATACTCTCCCAAAGTTCTGAAGAACCATGAAAGTTGCATCCCCAGGCACAGGACACATGGTTTCAGCCTAAACTGTAACACAGGAGTCCCCAGCCTCCAGGGACTGCCTGATGATCTAAAGTGGAGCTGATGTAATAATAATAGAAGCAAAATGCACAATAAATGCAGTGTGCTTGAAACATCCTGAAACCATCTCCCCCTCCCTTGTCCTTGGAAAAGTTGTCTTCCATGAAACCGGTCCCTGTTGCCAAAAAGGTTGGGAACCCCTGCTGTAAAAACACATATAATGAAAATGTAGGAATTTCTTAAATTTCAACATTCTTTTGATTCCTGCCATAGCCAAGATTCATGGATATTATTGATAAAGAGACAGTTGAACTTAGAGAATGAGTTTTGTGTGTGTACAAATGGAGAGACACTATAATTGGAATTAACAGCCACCAACAGTGCAAACTCTTGAAGGGAATGATCCAGAAAATGTTTACTGAACAACAGGAGAAAAGGAACTGAGATGAACCACACAGAGAGACTTCTGGATGAGCATGTCTGAGGGTTTTTTACCGATGCACTATAAAGAATGGGGGAGTTGATATAAAAAAATGTTGATATTATTTGTAGAGTTGCTTTCTGTCCTTAACTCAGTCGTTCAGCACCTAAAATACAGGAAACACTCAGCAAACATTTTTAGAATCAATAAATTTAAGTAACTTAAATTAACTAGTGGCTATTGGATAGAGTTAATGTTATTTACGTATTTGTTTGTTTGTGTACATTGGGCTTTCCTGGTGGCATTACTAAGACTTTTTTTTTTTTTTTACTGCAGATGTAGGTTCACAGGGAAGTTGAGAAGAAGGTGCAGAGATTTCCCATATACTACTGCCTACCCCACGCATACAAGACCTTCTCCATTTCCAACATCCCCCACAACAGTGATACATCTCTTGCAACTGATGAACCCTTATGGACACATCACAATCACCAAAGTCCATAGTTTATCTTAGGGTTCATTCTTGGTATGGTACAAATGTATAATGGTATGTATCCATCGTTTTAGTGTCATACAGAATGTTCTTGCCACTCTAAAAATCCTCTGTGCTTCACCTGTTCATTCCTTCTTACCCACCCAGCCCCTCCCAAACCCCAGACAACCACTGATCTTTTTCTTGTCTCCATAATTTTGCCTTTTTTCATAATGTCATATGGTTGGAATCGTGCAATATATAGCCTTTTCAGGTTGGTTTCTTCTACTTGGTAGTATGCATTAAAGATTCCTCCATATCTTTTCATGGCTTGATAGCTCATTTCTTTAGTGCTGAATAATATTCTGTAGTCTGGCTGTACCACAGTTGATTATCCAGTTAGCTACTGAAAGACATCTTGATTGCTTCCAAGTTTTGGCAGTTATGAATAGAGATGCTGTAAACATCCGTGTGCAGGTTTTTGTGTGGACATAACTTTTCAGCTCTCTGGTAAATACCAAACAGTGCAATTGCTGGGTTGTGTAGTGAGAGTATGTTTAGTTTGCTAGAAACTGCCAAACCGTCTTCCGAAGTGGCTGTACCAAGTTCATTTTATTATATACATTTATAAAGCTGTAATGCAAAGAACCCCTTTAGATACTGATCATGTGAGCCACACCTAACAACTGTAGCCGAGGGACTTCCCTGGCAGTCCTGTGGTTGACTTTGCATTTCCAATGCAGGAGGCGCCGGTTCCATCCCTGGTCAGGAAACTAAGTTCCCACATGCTGTGCAGTGCAGACACCCCAAAAACCATAACAAAATTAAAAAAAAAAAAGCCTGTAGTCAAGACTAGTGACCACAGTGAGCAGACTAGTGACCACAGTGAGCAGCTAGCTTACAAGAGGGGGTCTTAACTAGGCTTATTTTTGGTGAGATCTTTTGCATGTTGGAATATCCTAGAGGGGAAAAAGCCATACACTGGGCCTAGTACCAATGTTTGATTATAGATTCATATGGTGTCTCTTAGATTATAGGAACAAACACTCCTCTGTCTCAAGAGTGAGATTTCCAAGTTCATGTCCTCAGTACAGGGCCTTTTGTTCTGTCCCAATCTGCAGAGTCAAATGGGCTGCTCTGAGACTAACCTCCAGGGTAACACCGCCCTCCGCCACATGTGCATCTCTGCAGCCAAACAGCCAGGCTTGCCAGAGGTTCCAGCAGAATGCAGCAGCCTTCTGCTCCTTTGACGTGTTGCTGATGCATGTGGGAAGAGGGACAGACGCAAGGGCCTGGCTTCCAGCCCCAGCAACAATAGTAATGACTGATGAGGAATATTTATTTTATATATTTACTCGGATGTTTGGAAATGAGCTTTAGAAAAATCAATAAAAATAACATAAACTGTGGGAGAAGGTTGAGATTAATTAATTCCTTGTCCTTGGTATGGAAAATAATTATCCCGCAATTCTACCCATTTTAAAGAAAAAAAACCAAAACTTTTTAAAAGTGTTTCCACTCAGGCATAAGTTTAAAATGTGATCAGTCTCTCTCTTATCATATATGTGTATACACACACACACACACATATACTATTACACATACACCTATATCTATATGAATACATGTATTATACATATAATCTATATATATGTACATATACACATCTATTTCAATGTCTTATTGGGTATATAAGGAGGTAGAGAAAATGTAAGTTATTGACCCATTTCTGAGAAAAATTTTCCCCTGAGGCACTCAGAAAGTTCTGCTAATTAACCCCTTCTGCTAGGGTTACTTAGGGGAGCAGTCTGCATGGGGAGTCAGAACACCTGGACTTGCCTCGGCACAGTGCAACAGAGAAGTTGTAACCTGTGGGAGTCATCCATTTCCATGGACTCGGTTTCTCTTTATTTGTTTATTTGGCTGTGATGCACGGGATCTCTCATTGCAGCGCATAGACTCTCCAGTTGTGGTGCACAGGCTTAGTAGCTGCAGCTTGAGGGCTTAGTTGCTCGGAGAGTTGCTTGTGGGATTTTAGTTCCCCAACCAGGGATTGAACCCATGTCCCCTGCACTGCCAGGTGGATTCTTAACCCCTGGACCACTAGGGAAGTCCCGAGGATTCTGTTTCTTTTGTTGCACAATGAAAGGGCTTAGACTAGAGACTCCTTGAAGATGCAGCTCCATCTAAGACCTGGGCTTGAACTTTCGACCAGTCTCCCCCTCAGGAGTATCTGAGTGAAGAACGTGTGGTCCTTGGTGGTGTTCTTGGCCTCTGGCATCTGGTATTAGCACTCTCCTTCCTTTAGGATGGGCGCTACTGCTCCCACTCTCTGTCTACGTGCTCTGAGTGGGGCTCTGACCAGGACTCCAAGACAGAACTGGGCATCAGGGCCTCAGATCCCCCAGGACTCATTATCAGGCTAATCGGAATGAATCCCAGCACTTCTTCTATCTCAGGAGGAGACTTCTTGTTTCTTTTTCAGATTCTTTTCCATTATAAATTATTACAAAATACTGAATACAGTTCCTTGTGCTATATAGTAGGTCCTTGCTGGTTATTTTATATATAGTAGTGTGTACATATAACAAACTGTTTTGAATGAATTCCACTTTAGCCTCAATGGTATACAAAAATTCTACTTCTATATAACTCCAACCCCTTTTAATGTTGTTACCTCCATCACAAGTTAGCTTTATCCATTACATGCCCATTAACGTATTAGTAGATCTATGCTCACTGTTTTTGTTTTTGTATCTTAAGTCACATAAGGGGAAAATGACTTACAAACAAAAAGTATCATAATATTGACTCTGTATTTACTTATGTAGTTTTATTTACTGGTGCTCTTTATTTCTTAATATGACTTCAGGTTACTGTCTAGCATTCTTTCCTTTCTACTTGAAGGGCTCCAGTTAGCATTTCTCACAGGCCAGGTCTACAAGTTGCACACGTCAGGACTCGGAGGTGTGAACCAGCCTGGGAGTGTCTGGGGAGGCACTTGGCAGTCTTTGCCCTAGAAGCCGAGGTCAGAGTCAAAGTCCACCACAGGACCCCATTCTGGGCTGGATTCAGAGAACTGTCATTTTTCTCTCCCTCATTCAGGCTGTGAACTAGAGGCCAAGGCCTCTACATTTGAGTCCTATTTCTGTCCCTAACTAGCCATGTGACTGTGGACAAAGTCACTTCCCTTATTTGGCCCTTTTCCCTTATCTGTAAGTGAGGTGTTCTAGAGCAAGTTTGCTGAAATTTTTCTGTAAAAGGCCAGAAAGTAAGTGTTTTACATATTTATTTTTATTTATTTATTTGGCTGCATTGGGTCTTAGTTGTAGCACGCCGGATCTTCGATCTTCATTGAGGCATGCAGGATCTTTTGTTGTAGCATGTGGGTTCTAGTTCCCTGACCAAGGATCGAACCCCAGACCTCCTGCCTTGGGAGCGTGGAGTCCTAGCCACTGGACCAACAGGGAAGTCCTCCAAAAGTAAGTATTTTAAACTCTGCAGGTCATAAAGTCTCTGTCATAATGATTCAACTCTGACATTGTAGTGCAAAAGCAGCCATGGATGGTAGATAAATGAATGGATGTGGTTATATTCCAATAAAAATATTTATGAAAACAGGAAGTAGGCTGTTTTGACCTTTGACCTTTGACTATTTTGACCTAGTGTTTGTCAAACACTATTCTATCAATAGATGGTCTTGGAGAGTCCTTCTGGCTTTAAAATATAAAAGTTCTGATGATTTGCACTGCTGTTTTCAATGCCCTTTCACTCCTTCCCAAATTCTTAGAGTATTATCTTTACCAACAGTACAGTGGTAAGACTTACTACCACCATTGTGTATCTGTGGACCAAGCATTTTTTGGTATTCATTCTTTCCAACAAGAAGGAAAATGGAGAGTATTATAATCAGTATTTTAGATAAGAAGAAACTAAGATAAGGGAGGTTTCCCAACAGATCCAAGGCCACAGTGTTGGCAGTAGAAGGAGACAGGCTAAGACTGAAAACTTTGCTATGTTTCATTCGTCTCCTGTCTCCTAGATTATAGGTTTTTACTACAGTAGAGAATACAACTTTCTTTTAAAAAAAATTATTTATTTCTGGTTGTGCTGGGTTTTTGTTGCTACGAGGGTTTTTTTCTAGCTGTGGTGAGTGGGGGCTACTCTCTAGTTGTGGTGTGAAGGCTTCTCATTGCAGTGGCTTCTCTTGTTTTGGAGCACAGGCTCTAGGCATGCAGCCTTCAGTAGTTGCAGCTCCAGGGCTGTAGAGCACAGGCTCAATAGTTGTGGTGCCCGGCCTTAGTTCCTCTGCTACATGGGGATCTTCCAGCATTAGGGATCTAGTTTGTGTCTCCTGCATTGTCAGGGGAGAGAATATATCTTTTTTGATAGAAAAAAAATAACTTAATTACACTAGTCTAAAGATGAAGCCACAGAAACTCCACCCTGACAATTTTGAAATTATAAACAGCTAAAATCATTATTTGCAGATTCAAAATGCTATCTCTCAAGATGCAAAGCTAGCAAGACAACATGTTGATGCCCTCAAAAAACTCACCGTCCATCTGGTAAGGCATATGAAAGATTTAGTGAACAAATACAATTCTAAATTAATTGCAGTAGAAGTACTCTTCTACAAAAATTTTAGTTGATTTAAAAAGCTGTGTTAATTTCTACGGTACGGCAAAGTGATTCAGTTTTATATATATATATATACATGCACACTCTTTTAAATATTCTTTTCCATTATTGACTTGCAGGATATTGAATCTAGTTCCCTGTGCCAGGACCTTGCTGTTTATCCATTCTATATATACTAGTTTGCATCTGCTAACTCCAAATTCTCAAACCATCCCTCCCCCAAACCCCTCCCCCTTGGCAACCACAAGTCTGTTGCACATGTCTGTAAGCCTGTTTCTCTTTCACAGAGAAGTTCATTTCTGTCATATTTTAGACTCCACACATAAGTGATATCATATGGTATTTATCTTTCTCTTTCTGATTTACTTCTCTTAGTATGATAATCTCTAGGTTCATCCACGTTCTTGCAAATGGCATTATTTTATTCTTTTTTATGACTGAGTAATATTCCATTGTATGCACCATCTTCTTTATCTGCTCATTTGTTGATGGACATTTAGGTTGTTTCCCTGTCTTTGATATTGTAAATAGTACTGCTATCAACATAGGGTGTATGTTTCTTTTTTAACTATAGTTTTGTCCAGAAGTGGGATTGCTAGATCATATGGCAACTCTATTTTTAGTTTTTTGGAGGAACTTCCATAGTGGCTGTTTTCCATAGTGGCTGCACCAACATACGTTCCCACCAACAGTATGGAAGGGTTCCCTTTTCTCCACATATCTCTAGCATTTGTTATTTGTAGACTTCAATGATGCCATTCTGGCCAGTGTGAGATGATACCTCACTGCAGCTTTGATTTGCATTTCTCTAATAATTATTGAGTATCTTTTCATATCAGTAGAAGTGCTTTTGATTACTTTTTACTTTTTGCACTTGCCAGAGAGACCAACACATCCCAGTACTTCTCTGCCCATAGCACCCTGAGTGCCTCTCCAGAGCAGTACACTGGAGTCCTGCATTAGTCCCCTACAGCCTATGCATTAAATTGTTGTTGTTAACTCGCTAAGTTGTGTCTGACTCTTTGCAATCCCATGGACGGTAGCCTTCCAGGCTCCTCTGTCCATGGGATTTCCCAGGCAAGAATACTGTAATGGATTGCTATTTCCTTCTCTAGGGGATCTTCTCCACCCAGGGATTGAATCTGCATATCCTGCATTGGCAGGCAGATTCTTGACCACTGAGCCACCAGGGAAGCCCATGCCATAAATTACCACAAACATAATGGCTTAAAACAACACATGTTTATTACCTTACAGCTCTGGATGTTGGAAGTCCAAAATCAGTCTTACAGGAATAACGTCAAGGTATTGCCAGGCTGGTTCCTTCTGGAGGTTCTGGAGGGAGCATCTGTCCTCTGCCTTTTTCAGCTTCTAGAAACTGTCTGTATTCCTTAGTTCATGGCCCCTTCCACATGTCACTCTGAACTCTTACTTCTGTAGTCACATGTACTACCGACTCTGACTCTCTCTCAGAAGGACCTTTGTGATTATGTTGAGCCCATCCAGATAATACAGGATAATCCCTCATTTAAAAATCCTTAACTTTATCATACCTACAAAATCCCTTTGCCATATAAGTGAACACTCACAAGTTCCTGGACTAGGACATAAACATTTTGGGGGAGCCATTATTCTGCCGCACAGACTCCATCCCCCAACTGCTCCTCCCACAAGTGAATCTTACTTTTTTTTTTTTTGAAGATTTTGTGGCTGCACTGGTTCTTTGTTGCTTTGCATCGGCTTTCTCTAGTTGAAGCTACTCTTTGTTTCAGTGCTCGGGTTTCTCCTTTTGGTGGCTGCTCTTGTTGCAGACCATGGGCTCGAGAGCATGGGTTTAGTAGCTGCGGTGCCCCCAGGCTTAGTTGCTCTGCAGCATGTGCGATCTTCCCGGATCAGGAATCCAACCCATGTTCCCTGCATTTGCAAGTGGATTCTTATCCACAGCACCCTACCAGGGCAGTTCCCACAGGTGGACTGGACACTCACCAACAGTTGGTTGTGTTTGTTTCCAGACCAGTTTTTGTGCTTATTCTTCTAACTGCCTAAATCAATGAAAAAATTATGAAACCAATGAACTTTGAGCGTGAGAAAAATAGTTATAGTGTCTGTGGAAGACACATTAAAGTGAGTCATTTTAAAAATGTGGTCAAATTAGGTGTGGCCAGGAAATCTGTGAAAGTTTGAGAAAAAATATATTAAGCAACATGAATTGGGATGGTTTGTGTAAGAAAGAAGCAGAACATGTCTCAAAGGAGACCTACTTGAATGAAAGGACTAGGGTTCACATCAAAAAATTGGTCAACAAATATGTCTTTGAAGGTTTTTATTAAACATTTAAAGTAGGTACATTTAAATTATGATATTCCCACTTTAACCAACTTTTTAGGTTATGTAATCTCTCACCAGTGTTAATAAAAAGAATTTGACTAAATATGATTCAGAGTATCAGAGATGACATTAATCACTTAGAGCTACAAAGATTTGGGAAGAAGTTTTAATTAAAAACTGGGACTTAACACTTTGAAAGTTATACAGGATTTGAATAGGTGATTGGGGATGAACAGGTAAAGGCTCATGGGATAAAGCAACATATATAACTGCTGGGGTAGAAATGAGTAGAAATGGTAATTTCAAGCCATGAAATAGAACCTTGTTACTCCAAGCCTGGATCTCATTCCGGCAGTGTCAGCAACACCTGGGAGCTGGTTGGAAACTTGGACTATCAGGCCTCTCCCCAGATCCACTGGGTCCAAATCTTCAATTTAACAAAATCCCCAGGTATTTTATTTGCACAAGCTCCAATACTTTGGCTACTTGATGCAAAAAGCTGACTCACTGGAAAAGACACTGATGCTGAGAAACACCGAGGGCAGGAGGAGAAGAGGGTGACAGAGGATGAGATGGTTAGATGGCACCACCAACTCAATGGATGTGAATTTGAGCAAACTCTGGGAGATAGTGAAGGGAGAGAAGCCTGGCATGCTGAAGTCCATGGGGTTGCAAAAAATGGGACACAACTTAGCGACTGAATAACAGCAACCTGTGAGGACTATTTTAGAGAGAGCATGAATCTTTCTAACCTGCACTGAAGAGTTAATATGTGCCACACAAAAGAGAATGGCAACTGAGTTTATTAAGCACCTGCTGTGAGCCAGGTCATGTACCAAGGGCTTTGCAAGCCCTGTCTCACTTAATTCTCGAATGTCCCAGTCTTCTAAAGGGTTGACCTTTATTCTCATAATGAAACAATCTTCTCTGCTCTCTGTGATCCCTTCAGCTGCAGTTGGTGTAAAAAATACATGTAAAGAATACATCAAAATCTTCAAATTATCGCTTAAAGAATTCAATGCGTAAAATATTTTGACATAATATTTCTTTGTTCTCTTTATTCCCTGGGCTGCAAACTCTAACAAACTGGGATAATCTCAATGCCTTGATAATTTCAACCAAGTGAGAAAATAGAAGCAACTCAGAATTACTCTGGTTAGGATAGAGGTGAAAAAATAAATAAAATTAGCAAGAAATACATAGTCAAGTGAAATTTGGGAATGATAAATCAGATCGAGACAAATCTTGGGGAGTTGGTGGTGGATTCCGGGTACCCCCACAATGCTGCATGCCTCAGCAATTTATGCCCAAGGAAGCACTGAGACTGTCTTCCCTTTCTTTCCCAGACTGGAGAAGATGAGGTTCTTGTACCTTCTTCCCCCTCCCTGAGGTCAGTGCTCTGCCCTCACTGAACAGGGTAGAGGCATTATCAGCAGTAACCCAGGAGTTAGGTGCCCTGGAGAGCCACAGACATATGTGAGCTTCGCTCATCGGGTTGGTTTCCAGTGGACGTCCCTTTCTGATTAAATTCCGTTCCGTAAGAAAAGATTCAGTGGCTCTCCACCAAACTGTTCTCTTCCTACAATCCAGGGGTGGCAGACAGAGCATCCCTAAAGCTGCCCCCGGGACAGAGAGGCAGGCTGAGTCCCCGGGCTCACTGCCACTGGGCTTAACCCCAGGGCTAACCTCACTGTGGTGAGGCTGGGGAGGCGTAGGGGGGCCAGGAGGGGAGGGCTGTGCGGGGCAGTCCTTTCCCGTAGACTTTCTCAGAGCGCCCGCTGTATTCCAGAATCAGAAATCTGAGCATGGAAGAAGTGGGTGAGCCTTGGAGAAAGGGAAATGAGGATCCTGTGTTTCTGCAAAGAGCCGGAAGCTAAAAAAAATCAGGCTGTGCATACTTACTGACCATGAGTCAATGGGATCTTTCTTTGCCACCTACCAATACAGGCTGAAAAAGTCTTAAATTCAAGAAAATTTCCTACAAAGCAGGTGATCTTCCCTGCCTTTACTCACTATCACCTGGATCCCTTCAGGGAATATAGTATGTACCTAATCAGCCTATTTAAAAATACTTCAAAAGTTCTATATAAGGATTAATATATAGTATTGTTTTTACATTATTTAAAAATTTATGAGACATAAAATTAATATACAGAAATCTGTTGTGCTTCTATTCACTAAAAGCAAATAGTTCTAACATTTTTATGGGAACACAAAGCACCCCAAATAGTCAAAAACAAGCTTGAGAAGGAATAAAGCTGGAGGCATAATACTCCCTGATTTAAAATTATATTACAAAGCTACAGTAATCAAAATGATATGATATTGTCACAAAAACAGGCACAGATCAATGAACAGAATAGAAAGCCCAGAAATAAACCCACACTTGTACAGTCAATTAATCTTTGACAAAGGAGACAAAATAAACGATGGGGAAAAGACAGTCTTTTCAATAAATGGTGTTGGGAAAACTGGACAGATAAATGCAAAAGAGTCAAACTGGACTACTTTCTCACACCATATACAAAAATAAGCTCAAGATGAATTACAACTTTAAATGTAACACTTGAAACAATAAAATTCCTAAAAGTAAACATAGGTGGTACAGTCTTTGACATTTATCTTGGCACTATATATATATGTATTTGGATCTGTTTCCTCAGGCAAAGGAAACAAAAGCAAAACTAAACAAGTGGGACTACATCAAACTAAAAAGCTCTTGCATGGTGGAGGAAACTATCAAAAAAATGAAAAGGCAGCCTACTGAATGGAAGAAGATATTTGCAAATGATATATCTGATAAGATACTAATATTCAAAATATACAGAAATCTCATAAAAGTCAACATCAACAAAACAAAAACAGTTTAAAAAATGAGCAGAGGGCCTGAATAGGCATTTTCCCCATGAGTACATGTAGATGGCCACAGACACATGAAAAGATGTTCAGCATCACTAATCATTGGGGAAACGCAAATCAGAATCATGAAGAGATATTACCTTACGCCTGTCTGAATGGCTATCATCAAAAAGAGAACATATAAGGACTTCCCTGGTGGTGCAGTGGATCAAAATCCACCTGCCAATGCAGGGGACGTGGTTTCCATCCCTGGTCTGGGAAGATCCCACTTTCCTCGGAGCAACTAAGCCCATGCACCACAACTATTGAGCCTGCACTCTAGAGTCTGTGAGCCACAACTATTGAGCCTTGTGCCCCAACGACTGAAGCCTATGCACCTAGAGCCCATGCTCCACAACAAGAGAAGCCACCACAATGAGAAGCCCCCAGCCCCACAAGGAAGAGTAGCTCCCACTCATCGCCACTAGAGAAAGCCCATGCGCAGCAAGGAAGACCCAGGGCAGCCAAGAAAAAAAAGACAACAAATAGCAAATGCTGTTGAGGACGTGGAGAAAAGGGAGTTCTTGTGCATTGTTGGTGGGAAGGTAAATTGGTGCAGTTACTATGGAAAACAGGATGGCAGTCCCTCAAAAATATAAACCAGAGCTACCATACAATCGAGCAATTTCACTTCTGGGTACTTACCCAAAGAAAACACAAACACTAATTCAAAAAGTTATATGCACTCCAATTTTTGTTGCAGCATTATTTATGATAGCTAAGATACAGAAGCAACCTAAGAGTCTATAGATGTATGATATACAAATGGATAAATAAGATGTGAGATATATGTATACATATATGTATATCATACATGGTGGCTTCCCTGGTAGCTCAGTTGGTAAAGAATCTGCCTGCAGTGCAGGAGTCCTGGGTTCAATCCCTGGGTCGGGAAAATCCCCTGGAGAAGGAAATGGCAACCCACTCTAGTATTCTTGTCTGGAAAATCCTAGAGGCAGAGGAGCCTTGTGGGCTACAGTCCATGGGGTCACAAGAGTTGGACAGAACTTAGCAACTAAACCACCACCATATCATACATATATGGAAGTTACTCAGTCATAAAAAATTAAAGTCTTGCCATTTGCAACAAAATGGATGGATCTAGAGAATATTACGCTTAGTGAAATAAACCAGACAGAGAAAGAAAAATACTGCATGAGCTCACTTATATGTGGAATCTAAAAAAGCAAAACAAACAAAAAACCCCCAAAGCTAAAATAGATGCATAGATACAGAGGACAAAAGAGTGATTGCTAGAAAGGAAGGGGTGCAGAGAGTTGGTGAAATTGGCGAAAGAGATTAAAAAGTATAAAGCTTCAGCTATGTAATAAATTAAGTCACAGGGATGTAATATACAGCATAAGGAATATGGTCAATAATATTGTAATAACTTTGCATGGGAACAGATAATTACTAGACTTATCATGGTGATCAGTTCATAATATATGCAAATATCAGATCATTATGTTATATACCTGAAATTAACACAATATTATATATCAATTATATTTCAATATTTTAAAATTTACCTAAGTGGTATCATAGTATATGTATTCTGAAACTTTGTATTCAATGATTTGATATTATGGTTGGAGATCTGTATTGAGATCTGGTATATTTTATAAATTATATATTATATTTCATCTATTTTAACTAACTGTATGGTATTGTAACTATTATTATACCACAGTTTATTTATCTTCTTCTGAGGGGCATTTAGTTCCAACTTTTGCTATTTCAATTTTTCACTATTAAAATTCTTATACTTACATTTTTGTATTTTCTCCTTGAGCACAAGTGGGAAATTTCCTCTGAGATTTATGCCTAGAAATTTTGCAGTACATCTTAAATTTTTTTCCCCTAAAGAGGGAATTCAAATATCTGCTGAGTGCATGGAACAGCTGTTTGGAACAGGTAACTTCATGAATGGGATTTCCCAGGTGGCACCTTATAAAGAATCTGCCTGCCAATGCAGAAGATGCAGGAGACACGGGTTCGATCCCTGGATTGGGAAGATCGCCTGCAGGAGGGCATGGCAACCCACTCCAGTATTCTTGCCTGAAAAATTTCATGGAGAGAGGAGCCTGGCGGACTAAAGCCCATGGGGTCACAGAGAGTCAGACACACTGAGTGACTAAGGGACTGCATGCATGCATTGCAATGCATGCACGCAACCTCATAAATATAAAAGTGCTTTGTAAATTGCTCACATTGCACAAATATACAGCATTATCTTTCACAACTTAATACAGTGGTCTTTGCCATGTGGGTTACTGGAGATCTTATATTTAGAGGACTACCAGCTTTCTTCCAATGATAATATCTTTACCATAAGAGAACGAAAAAATTTTAAATTACTTCTAAAATAAAATTGAGGAAATTCCCTAGTGGTTTCAACTCTGTACTCTCATTGCTGAAGGCCGGGTTCAATCCCTTGTTGGGGAACTAAAATCCTTCAAACCTGGAAGTGTGGCCAAAAATAAATAAATAAAAAGGAAAGCAAAATTGAAACATGAAGATCACACAGTACGTTTAAGTCAACAAGGTCTCCAGATATGAACACAGATTGTTGACGTTCGAGTTCTCCCGAAATTGACACTGAGATGGAATTTGGGGTATAAGAAGTTTACCAGGGCTTTAAATATAAGCAGAGAAGCAGGACTGGGCAAAAGGAGTTGAGCTGTGATGTAGCACCACAAAGCCTTCAACTCAGTCAAAAGCCTGGAGGTGCATATTGCTCGTTAGTGACCCACGACAGAGTGACAGGGCTGGGTCTTTATTCGCCTGCCTTACTAGGTCACTAGAGAAAGGTGTGACCTCAGGTAAGGTGTCTCTCTGCAGCTTTGGCAACCCTGACAACTAGAAGCTGTTCACTGACACCTCTCCCTGCAGTAGGGCAGCGTGTCCAACCTTTCTAGAAGGGAGGTCCTGGATTATGCATCGTCATGTCTACTGTAGTCCACTCCTTGTGCTATGGGATTCATTCTTCAAGGGCGTTTTCTCAATAGTGGCCTCTCTTTGTAAGGCGCATTTTTTGAGGGATAAATTCTGCCCCCCATATCTGACGTTGTTCTCCAGCTACAACTGACTCACATACCTTCCCTCCTTCACTATCTATTCTCGATCTTCCTCTCCCTTGGCCATCACCTCTTCTGGTCTTGGCGTCTTACCCAGTAGCTTGACCTAGGCTCTTGTCACTGAGGGGCCTGAGCCCTGCTCACCAATCCCTTCTCAGGCCAGGCTCTTGCACCTGTCCATTTACAGTCATGATTAGGCAATGGAATGCTAAGATATATTCAAGGAGATCATCTGACTTCTACACCTATTTCTCCTGTCCATTGTGTAATAGTAGCCTGCTAGGCTCCTTTGTCCCTGGGATTCTCCAGGCAAGAATACTGGAGTGGGTTACTGTTTCCTTCTCCAGGGGATCTTCCTGACCCAGGAATAGAACCTGGGTCTCCTGCATTGCAGGCAGATTCTTTACTGACTGAGCTATGAGGGAAGCCTAATAAAAGCCTTACCTGCTCCTGATGACCAGAGTCAGCTATCTCTGCCAAAATAGTGACTTCTTGCCTGCTAGTACCTGGACACAAGAAACCCAAAGTGCCTGGGCAGTATCTGAAGCTTATGATTCAATGCACTCCTGCTGGGTCCCCTGGAACAAGCGAGTGGTCTCCGGGGCCAAGGACCTCTAATCTTGCAAAGTTTAGGGGTGTGGGGGGACAGGAAACACAAAGTCCTCCAGAAGCAGTCATTGAGAAGGATAGTAAGTGAGGTCATCTGGACTTATTTATTCTTCCTATTGGGGTCACATAGCCATCTGAAGACTTTGGTTCAAGGTACACATATTTTTCTCTGGAGGCCACATCCTCACAGAGAAAACTCTCAGAGCTGACCCATCAGCCCTGTCTTCAGCAGGCTGTTCCAGGACCACAAGACTGGCAGTTTCTGGGTGGTATGATCCATAGAATCCAGTCACGGCCCCTTTCCGTACCTCTTTTCCTGTTGAGTCGATCTCCTGGTCTGACACAACACTATATGGGATCTGGTGCCGGTGAGTCACACACTCTGTAAGTCCTCAGATAGTGGTGCTGGGTGAGACTCTGCAGGAAGGAAAGGAGAGCTTGTACCCAAAACATGTGGGAGCAAACTGCCCACCTTTCCAAAATGGAAGGGGCCTAATATGGCAAACCTGCTGTTCAGTACGTTGTGAGAAACAACGTCACATCAGGGGCTGGTATCGGTCTCTGTTGCAGGCAAATTGGACATTGGATAGTAGCAGCTAGGTCAGTCATGGTAAGTGTTGGAAGAACAGTTAGTTCTGGCTTTGCACAGTTCCAATATGCACAAACTTCCTTATCATGACTTAGTTATATCACATCAGTCCCCTAATAATGTGGTTCAAATTTCAGTTATTACAGTGTATTGTGTGTGTGGTGCTAAGTCAATTCATCAATTCAGTTGTGTCCAACTCTTTGCGACCTCATGGACTGTGGCCTGCCAGGCTCCTGTGTCCGTGGGATTCTCCAGGCCAGAATACTCGAGCAGACTGCCATGCCCTCCTCCAGGGGATCTTCCTGACCCAGGGATCGAACCCAGGTCTCCTGCATTGCAGGCAGATTCTTTTCTGTCTGAGCCACCAGGGGAGCCCATAACAGTGTATTAATCGTACATAACTGCATAGGGTACAAAACTCCCTGTTAGCTCTTTGGTTTATGAGTCACTATGTAAATTGATGATGTGTGTCATGATCGGTAATCAATCACATCACTTCTTTTAAAGTTGGTTGGTGACTGGTCACAGCACATCTTTGTTCAGCTCACACAACATAGCCAAGCATCTGGTTGTGTTTCCTGTTTCTTTGTAAATAAATCCATGTGACGGTTTATAAGAATGAACGCTAGAAAGAGGAATTGGCCAACAAAGATGAAAGTGCACCAAAAACTCCAAAAAGTGGTAACAAACTGCAAGTGAAATTTGAATGGAATGAAGTTGTAGAGAAAGCAATTGACTGTGGGAACTTGGACACACTGCCCTTTGGAAGAACTTAGATGGGCAGCAGAGGAACTCAGTGAGGACAGACCTAGTGACGTAACTGAGAAAGTGGTTGTAGATAAAGATGAAGAGATGTTACGGAGGAGGTGGACCTCCAAAAATCTCATGCTGAAGCAACTCTTGGAAAATTTTCACAGTATTGAAAGCGTAAAGGATCATATGTTGGAAACTGATCCAGACTTAGTAAGATATGCAATTCTCCATAGAGGCATAGACAAGAAACTCTCTCCATATGAAAAATAATGTAACAAGAACACGAGAACTGTCCAAACAATTTTTGCTAAGTTTACTTAACAAGAATTTTCAGTGTTTCTAATATTTTAAGTGGTAGCGTACGAAGTAAATATTAGTTGACCCGTTGTTTTTCATTTCCCTATAGTAAATCTGTTTTAATATTCCATCTGCAACTAGATGAAAAAGCTAGAAAACAGGCCTAACAGCATCTATCTCATCTGAGACTGAAAAAAGTCACTTATTCATACATTTTTTGGAAAAAAAGCCATTCTTCGCTATTACTTAAGATGAATACTTACAAAGAGAATAGACATTTATGTTTCCTTCTTTTGCAGTCTCCTAGTAAAAAAAAAAATCTTGAATGATTTTTTCCTTTACAGTTTTGTTGGAAAAGCAGAGTCATCCAGTAAGCCCTGTTACTAATATACAGTTAAACTGTACAAAATTAAACACATCCCACATGACTGTCATGAGTTCCTCTGAAGAGCTGAATCATATATACAAGAGCAATCCACCGCCCCCTCCCCAGAAGAATAACAGAAACACGGAGAACGAGAGGAAGTCTTGCTGCTAGAGACCCAGCAGGAAGGGAGCCTGGAGGCTAGCCACGACCTAGATTCCTATGGTGCTGAAATAATAAAATGATTTCAGTCAGCCCACAAATGTTTACTTAGCATCTTCAGTGTTGTCTCTAAGGTTGCACACAGTTCCGAGGGGAAGCTGAGGTATCCATCTGGAAATAAAACATAGGAAAATCAGAACCCTGTGTTGTTTCCTTTAAAAGCCTTCTCCATTTTCAAGATCACCCTGGCAGATGCTGTCAGTGTGGTTCTGGGGGTGCTTTCCACCAGCAGCCAGACCTTCTCTGCCATCGCTTTACCTGTTGCTCCTAATAGAACCAGCTTTCCCTGGTGATTCTCCCCCCCGCACAGCCCCCAAGACCAGCCCTAATGAACAACTGACAGACACAGGGATATAAATGTTGCCCCCCCTTTCCTCTGATGGAACAACGCTGAGATGTGACCCAGCCCCTCTTCAAATCACCTCTGCTTTGTGTCACTTCCTTACTTGGTCCTCTTTTCTTTCCTGCCCCACTTCCTAACTCTCCTAGTGATTTTTCCTGAGAACACTCCCTAATGCTTCATTTTCCAATGGATATTCCTTGTCTCAGAATCTGCTTCCAGGGAAAGCAGAAATGGAAAACCACCAATTCTGTAATAATAATTATCATTATTTATTATTGTTATTATAATCACCTTTTTTTGACCACCTTCTGTGTAGAGATGGGCATCAGGGAAACACAGTTAAAATCTTGGATCCATTACTGACTCGTTTGATTTCAGACATGTTATTGGGCCTCTCTTATCTAAGTTTCCTCCTTTGTAAAATATGCAAAATAACCTCTCTCTCTCTCCAGGATATGATGTGCCTCTTTTTATATGGGTGTGGGCGGGCCAGGTCAGTGCTTTGGTGGCTAGTGAGGCTGCACCCAAACGACCTGCCCACGTGTCTATCACTGATGCTGGGCACCACAGAGAGAAAAAAATTATTTCCAAACCTGGCTGATTGGTGGGACCAGAGAAATGGCATTTTTCTGTATCTCTCGTGGAACTAGAGCCTCGAGGGTTTTGTAAGCGCCCATTGACACACTGGAGAGCACAGCCAGGCCAGCTCCCAGAGGGGAGGGGGATTTGTAAAGGACACTGCATGAAAGGCAGAAGAAGCCGAAGGAGAGGGAGTGGACCAGGCACAAAATGCAGCATTTAAGCCTGAGAGAGAGGAGGAAAGGGGGCCTGGACTCGCAGCTGAAGATGCCAGAGGAGGATGGGATGGGACCCGGAAGGCCTGGGGCATAACTGAAACAGATGGAACTGGATGGGGACGCGACACAGAAACACACCCAAGGTAGAGAAGCTTCCCCCAAATTTCCAATTGCTTCCTAACTGCCAGTCAATACGGTCAGAGACTTACAGCTAAAAGATTCACAACACATCCTGTCTGTGTAGCAAGAACCTTCACTGGCCAGCTGCAATGACTAGAATTACTAGGATTAACCAAGTCATTTGATTAAGGCAAGATTTCTTAACCTGAACCCACATTCCAAGGACCTTGAATTCAGAGAGTGCATGAACTTGGAGGAGGGGAAAATTGAATTTTTATTTTCACTCTTGTCTAACTGAAATTTTAATTTTGAATATAGAGAACAAAACTTAGCACTACCTAAGACTTGGTCACCAATAAAAATCATAGATATTTTCATGAAACATTACAGTTGCTGTGACTATTTCAAAACACTATGTATACTCATCCTACTTTGAAATTAAGAATACGATTAGGACTTCCTTGATGGCACAGTGGATAAGCATTCGCCTGCCAATGAAGGGAACAGGGTTCAATCCCTGGTCCGAGAAGATTCCACATGCTGTGGAGCAACTAAGCCCCTGCACCAAACTATTGAGCTTGTGCTGGGGAGCCCGTGAGCTGCAGCTACTGAAGCCCACTCACCTACAGCCTGTGCTCCACAATAAGAGAAGCCACTGCAATGAGAAACCCAGGCAACAAAGGAAGTGTAACCTCCGCTCGCCACAACTAGAGAAAGCCCGCGCAAAGCAACCACAACCCAGGACAGCCAAAAATTAAAGGAAAAAAAAAATAAAGAAGAACATGACTAAACCTGCCTCTAGATCTTATTTTCTATGTATTAATAGAGAAGAATATGTATGTTTTATATTTCACATTTTAAAGTACAGTTTGAAAACAGTATTTCAATATGATTGGTTTCCTTTTTATTTTATGCATTTGAAACCATTACTCTGTTCTGAAAGGGGCTTCCCAGGTGGCGCTCGTGGTAAAGAACCCACCTGCCAATGCAGGAGAACTAAGACATGGTGGTTCAAACTCTGGGTGGGGAGGATCCCCTGGAGGAGGAAACGGCAACCCACTCCAGCATTCTTGCCTGGAAAATCCCATGGGTAGAGAAGCCTGGCAGGCTACAGTCCATGGGGTCGCAAAGAGTCAGACATGACTAAAGTGACTTACCACACTCTTCTGAAGAGGGGTCCATGGAAGAAGAAAAAAAAAATTAAGGTATTGCAAGTCACAGATAAAAGCTCTCGAGTAATGGTTATCATTTCAACATTCATCAGATGAGCTTCATTCCCCAGTGAAGAAATTGTACAACAGAAAAAGTGAATATTGATGAGCAAAAGAGATGAGTAAGAGATGCAGCAGAGGACAGATCTGGGTGTTGGCCCCACATCCGGGCCGTCTTCAGCACCCTGGAAGGAAGTTTTAAGAGAAAGCCAGAGGATCTGTTACCACAACAAACAGACAAACAACAACCAGCTTTCTTGCTGCCAAGTCATTTTGGATTGGGGATGGGTCAGTCAAAAGGTGGGCGTTCATTCAAAATACAGATTCTCAGACCTTAAATTGAGCATGGAGATCTGTACTTTTCTTTTAAAAAAATAATATTTATTTATTTGGCTCTGTTGGGTGTTTGTTGCTGTATGGACTTTCCCCTAGTTGCCAAGAGCAAGGGCTACACTCTCATTGCAGTGCACGGGCTTCTCATTGCAGTGGCTTCTCTTGTTTTGGAGCACAGGCTCTAGAGCGTTTGGGCTTCAGCAGATGCACAGGCTTAGTTACCCCATGGTACGTGGGATCTTCCTGGACTGAGGATCGAACCCATGTCTCCTGCATTAGCAGGTAGATTCTTTACCACTGAACCAGCAAGGAAGCCCAAATCTGTACTATTTAATAAGCATCCCAGGTGATCTGGGGAGAAAATGTAAGTTGGGGGTCTTGCCTACATAAAAATGTTGGGACAGAAGAAAATGCTGTGACTTTCCAAGAATAGCTCATCTGTCCTTGTCGTACTAACTTATACTGAATTCCCTGAGAAACGGAGCTTGCAATCCCTGTGCCTTACAATCCAGCCCCTTGCTGGGGCAGTCAGTGAGTGGGGGCCAGGGCTCCATCTCTAGGAATTTTAAATCCTGTGTCATTCATAAATGTGTGACGCCATATTTTTCAAAGCACCAGGTCACACTTTACTTGGACGAAATGAGCTGTTTTAAGTAGGTTTGAGTTCTAACTACTCTTCTCATCTCAGTAAAATATTTACTTATTAACAGATACTTATGTAAATTGTAATAGACGCTTATGCAAATCATACTTATGTCCTAACCTTAGTGTAACTGAATGCAGTTTGGAGATTTTGGGGGAAGTGCTGAGAAGTAAATCCACAGCAGGTTTCAAAGAGAGATTTCCATTGCTGATTTCCCAGAGTTTCAATGTAAGGACTGTAATAGATTCAGCTTGAAAGCCATGTATTTAACATTCCTCTGCAGTAACTGTCTCTTAAATTGCATTTTGGTTTGAGAAGCAGCGAGAACAAATACAGCATGAAGGGGGAATTTTGTTGTTTATTTTAAAGGGTATGAAAATGAATGAAGAGCTTCTGCTCACCAGGAAAGAGCTTTCTCTCTTTAGTCTCCCACATGATTTTGTACCTCTGGTCACATCGGAAAGTTCTTTTTTTTTCCTAATGCTGTCTGAGTTCTGCATTTTGGTGCCCAGAACAAGGAAGTGTGGGATTTATAAGATACACACATAATAGATATATAAAGAACAAGTGGGCTTCCCTGGTGGCTCAGTGAGTGATGAAGTCAGAGCCTAAACCAGGATAGTGGCTATAAGAACAGAAGGAAGGGGCGTATGTGAGAGAAATTATGCAAGAGGACTTGTTAGGACTTGGAGCTACGTGAAAATCATAAAGAAAATAAAGAGGATCTCAAGGTCTTCATCTTGATAAAATTATGGTAACATTTCCATAAAAAGAAGATGGTTTACAGATGTGAATTGGTGGTTCTGACTTGGAAGACATTGCTTTTGATTAGAGTGAAATATCTAGGTGACAGTGTCCACTAAGCAGTTGCAACATGGGAGGAGTAAATGGCTTAAACTCTAGCTGAATGGAAGGAATGGAGAATGGAGTGTTCATTCTTTGGACGAACCCGTCTTTTATGGGAAGGAGCCATTGAAGGAGAGGGAGGCAAGTTGGATGGGTGAGAAGAAAAGTGATGTGATAAGCATGTGTCAGGTAAGCCGAAAGAGGAGACAGACTGAAGCCAAGGGAGAGGACAGGTCTTCTCTGGCGGTCCAGTGGTTCCCCTGCGCTTCCACTGCAGGAGGTGTGGGCTCAATCCTGGTCAGGGAAGAGCCCACATGCGGCAGGGTGTGGCAGGAGAAAAAAAAAGAAGAGGGCAGTGTTGGCCACCAGATACTTGTGGGGTCCACTCTCATTCTCCTTACCTTCCTGCCTCTGGATGGCTCATAAGGAGGTCATGGGGGCTTAGGAGAAAGAGGGTAGCTCTGTGGAGCAAAGACTGTAGGTCTTACACCTGTATTTTTATTCATAAATAAATCTGATCACGGCTGGTGGCACCATCGTGGAATACAGCAAAGTCCACCATTTTGATTTTTCACATAACTGTCAACATCATCGTGAACTGACATTTTCTGAGCATCAGTGTGGATGCTTTGGCTGCAAGTACAGAAACACATACTCAAACCAGTGCTAACAATAAATTGGAACACTGAGGTAGACAACCAACAATGCTTGGTTGATCAGTGGCTCAACAAAGCAAGGACCCAAATTTTTTCCATTTCTTTTCCCTGCTATTCCGGTGGAAGCTTCTTCCTCAGGGAAGTAACAAGATAGCTGCAGCAGTTCCAGGTATCATAGCAGAAGTCCATGTAACTATTTGGAGGAAAAGAGAGACCCCCTTTTCTTGTCTCTTTCTTCTAACAGTGAGGAAACCTCACAGAAGCTTCCAGCCAACTTCCCCTCATGCCTCACTGGCCAGAATTAGGTCACATACAAATTCACAACACGGTCATTGGTGAGGGAAATGGCATTGCCTGCAGAGGCAGGAGACCCATTTCTCACCATTTCCACCGAAACTATTGGCTATATGGTTGGGTCCCTAACAAAACTGGACTCTGTTAGAAAGGCGAAAGGAGTTGAATGGGGGGTACATTATCAGCCTCTGGGATTACAGAGAAATGTTTACATAGTACAGTGTTGGACTCATAATAGGAACCTAAACGTATTGGTTACATAAAAATTATACAGTAGTACACCCTAAATGTTAAATGAGTAATAGAGCCAGGCCACAGAGTTTCAAAAGAAGAACTGCTAATGGGTTCTAGTGCAATGATTTATTAAATATAATGAAAGTGTTAGTCGCTCAGTCGTGCCCGACTCTTTGCGACCACATGGACTGCAGCCTGCCAGGATTTTCCAAGTAAGGATACTGGAGTGGTTTGCCATTTCCTTCTCTAGGGGATCTTTCCGACTCAGGGATCAAACCAGCTTCTCCTGCACTGGAGGCAGATTCTTTACCAACTGAGCTAGAGGTTCTATTAAAATGCAGATACTCAGGCCACAGCTCCCAGTTCTGATATTGTAAGGTGGTTGCTAGGATCCACAGTTCTTATCAAAGAGTCATATGTACAAAGGGAACTTATGCAACATTTCCCTTCTGGGCCTAAAATTGACTGATGAGGAAAAGGTGAATTATGTCTTAGCAATTAAACAGTGTTTCCAAGTTTGAAGATACCTGTTTATTTTAGAGTACAATCACATAGAACTATCAGGGTGCATATTAATAATGAATGGAAAACATCGGCTCATGTTTATCCTTCCCCCAACCCCAATTTTTCCACCCTAAATTTTTTTATAATTTATCATACCCAGCAAACTTATAGGTCCTGGGAGAGACTATTCTTTCCTCCTTGATTGAAAAATTTATGTTTATGGAAATAAAATATTCATTTGCTATAGCTCTTATTTAACTGTCTAAAGTGAAGAAATGGAGTCTAAATTTCAACCAACAGCTTCACTCATGCTTGCTTTCATGTTGCCAATGCCATTTTCATTTATATCCTATTAACATTTATCATTAATTCACCCTCTTACTTCTGAGGTGTTGTCACTCCCTTTGCTTGGGGTGTACATGTGTACATGTTACGTATTTTATTTTTTCAAAGAATACACTCGTATTGACACACCATTTTGGATTGGATATTTGTAAAGCCTAGTTGGAAAGTGTACATGATGATCATAATCATTACAAAATTTATATGTAGCAAGTCTAATTTCAAAATCAGGTTAGGAACTTGATATTTTTTCCAGGATCATGAAGGTAGTGGAGTCAGGAAAGGAAAACAAAGATTTGATATGCCATGGTGGATTTGGTGGTATCATATAAACTGGATTTGATTTTTTTAGTATTTTTTTTAACCAGTAAGATCACCTCATAACCCTTCATACAGTATTAGCTATATCTATGCGCTCTGTAAGCAAATCGATGCATTGGGGGTATTACTAATGTCAGGGATTGTTTTGATGCAATCTGGTATTTAGTTATTTAACTTTTTTTTTTCTTGTGATACTTTAACTTTTGAAGGTGAAAAGTTTTACAAGTTTTAAGTGTTTGTGTGAGTAGAAAATAGGTTATGATCATTCACTTGCTTCTTAAGACACAGCTTGTGTTCAGCCTCTTCTTAAAGAGGGTTTTTAATGCGGACCATTTTAAAAGTCTTTATTGAATTTGTTACAACATTGCTTCTGTTGTTTATGTTCTGGTTTTTTGGCTAAGGACACATATGGGACCTTAGCTCTTAGATCCCTGACCAGGGATCGAACCCTCAACCCCTGCATTGGAAGGGGGAATCTTAACCACTGGACCATCAGTGAAGTCACACGTGCAGCTTCTGAGGCAGGTGTTTTCTGGAGTCTCAGGGCTCATCTATGAGACCAACAAGCAGGGAGCAGATGTGAGGCCCTCCGGCTCCCCATGCTGAGATTCATGACCACCACCCTGTGCCTGACTGGTAACTATTCCAGTAACTTGGCTACAGCCTTTTTGAGATTCAGTCCTCTTGTTTATGTTCCAATTCTATTCATAAATAATAATGATCATTATAGCTAGCAGTTTGTGGAAAGTCACTGGATGCCAGGGACTTGCTTAAATGCATTATCTCATTTAATTCTCCTAATAAGCCCATTGAGGGGTATATAGATGAGAACACCCAGAATCATACACAATAGCGAGTGGTAGACCCAGGTCCAACGTACACATTACATGGAGTCCCTACCTGATATCCAGTCCCTCTAAGACTGTACTTCACAATCCTCCTTCTCTTTATCTAACTCATGCTCACCCCTCACAGTCACAAAACTTTCATGGCCCCCAAGAGGAACAGTTATTTTATCAGATGTTAATTCATATTAAAAGCATTGTGCCTCCCCACCCCAACAAAGTGATATTATGATATTAATTGTACTTTTCAAAGCCATCCCCAGCCTGCTTGAGGTTTTCTACTTTGGAATTCGGGTCCCATATCACACACGCCTTTGGGAGCTGTACAACTCAGAACTGAAATCCTACTGCTGAACTTAAGACCAAGAGCTGAGATATCTAAGCAATCTAAATATCCATTGACAGAGGAATGGATAAAGAAGAAGTGATTCTATTTATACAATGGAATATTACTCAGCCATAAAAAAGAATGAAATCATGCCACTTGCAGTAACATGGATGGACCTAGAGATTATCATACTAAGTGAAGTGTGAAGTAAGCCAGGCAGAGAAACACAAATATCATATGACCTCACTTATACGTGGAATCAAAAAAAAAAAAAAAAAACAAATGAACTTACATACAATGCATAAATAGACCTACCTACACAGGAAAAAAGCTTATGGTCGCCAAACAGAAAAGGGAGAGGGGAGATAAATTAGAATTATGGGATTAACATATACACACTACTATACATAAAATAGATAACCAACAAGGACCTACTATTTAGGAAGGGGACAATTCTCAAATTTTGTAATAATGCATAGTGGAAAAAATCTGAAAAAAATAGATATACATATGTATGTATGTATAACTGAATCACTTTGCTGTACACCTGAAACTAACACAACACTGTTAATCAACTATATTTCAATAAAAATGAATACTAAAAATTAAAAAAAAAAAGAGCAAGGGTACTTTTGGACTCACGGGCCTCACTGGTGTCTCTGGCTTGCCTGTCCCTGTGCTCTACTGAGACAGCTTGCTGTGCATTAAGCCCTCCTGACGCACCCTCCTGGCCACAGGACAGCACTACCTGAGGGCACTTCTTGCCTCCTCCGAACACCAGGTTCTATCAGTTGGCCTACCCTCCCCTCACACCTCAGCACCTACCCGTTCAGTTCTCCCAACAGTCCGCTCTCTCTTCCGTTTACCCTTAGAATTGACTTACTCCCCTGGGTCTGTAGAGTATCTTCCATTTTCCTTCAATTAATAGACAAAGACTGACTGATTTGGCCACGTCCTCTGCAGATACCAGCCTGACCTCTGACCACGACTGAGCGACTAAACCACCAATAACAATAACTGAAAAAGATGATGATAATAGTGAAAATTGAATGTAGGGTTTATAGGAATTCTCTGCTATCTTTACCACCTTTCTGTCAATCTAAAACTATTCTAAAATAAATTGCTTACTTTGCTCTGGAGGGTGAGGGTACTATTAATATCTCTACTTTCTGACACTGTTTGTTATACAAACACTCTTGAAAAGACAATCCAGTCAAACAGCAGAAATGTGAGGAATTCATGAAACATCGTCTCTCGGCAATACCCACCCATTGTTTCTACACCATCTTGGTTTCTGGTGAATTTTTCCCATAAATAGCCACTCCACTGGCTGGTCTGATTAACTGACAGAGACTGGGAACAAATCTGTTCAATTTGTCTCATACAGCATCTTATTAAGGTCACTGTGATCAGGAATCTAGCATCATGAGGAGGCCTTCCTGTAGTAATGACAGTTATACTCCCCAGGATCTTAGAATCAACCCATTGAACAAATCCCTCAAACTACCAGGGTCTTAGTTAAGAAAAGTCATGGGGTTCTCTCCTTAAGTTTCTCTATTTGTCTCTCTCCTTGGCCCAAGGCATTAATACAAGCATGGCAGGATTTATTAGCAAGCCTAGAAGCAACCCTATAGACTCTGCCATGGCGCAAGAGGAAGAAGTTTAAAGCAATTCTACCATCTAGAATATCTCTGACCAGAAATCTGAGTCAGGGACAAATTTTGTACTGTTTTTTTCTAATTGGATGACTTCCACTGGAGGAATAATTGGCCACAGATTGTGCATAAATAACGAGTCACTTATCCCTTTGGGAAGCTCTTCCAGGTGATCAAAGGAAGCTTCATTGGGGGCTCTCAAGTTATTTGAGGGCCATGTGATCTACTAGCGGTATTTCATTAAATACTTGAAGGTCTCATAATCACCTATAAGGTGCAAGTCACCATGTTTTGGGGAGGAAGTCAAGGTAACACTTGGTTTCCATGCGAGTGATACCGTCCCGGGAATGCACACTGGAGCACTGGAGAGACAGGGTGGCTGACTCTCGGTGGCGCCCCTCAGGTCAGACCTCCACTGTTCCAAGGACACAGGTTGGCAGTACCACCAACATGGCCTCTCCACCGGCTGTTAAATCTTGGCATTCTCAGGTTGCTTTGAATAATCAGGTCTGGCCTTTGTTTATGGAGGAACTGCCTGACTGCAGTCAGACTAAACTCTCCTGTCTGTCCATGTCACCAGGCGGGTGGCATTTTTTCCACCCCGAGGAATGACTGAGCAATGGCTGTAGGAATGGGGTTGGGGAAGACATCTAGAGGTGTGGACAGGGGTTTTGTGTGGGAGGTGCAGGAGTTGGGACACCCCTTGCTATTTCAGATAGATGTTTTGGATAAGTTAAGGAAAATGAGGATCAAACTTCAAACTGTGTTCAGAGCCATCTGGCAGGGGATGGCAGACCCAGCTAGCAGTGATTTAAATCACCGTGCTTACAAGAGTTTAGCAGAATCATGCTAAGATGTTTTCATTCCAAAAGAAGACTCCAGGGACAATTCCAAAGGACAAAGGTCCTTAGGGTTCTTGCTCCCCCACCCTGGATGACCTGCTGTCTAAGGTGTTATTTGCACAGGTGGTGGGTTGCTGTTCTCCTTTCGTCATCACATATTCTGTGTCCCATTCCAGTAGCTGTACCTTCGCCTCTCCCCAGTCGTTCCCTCCTCTCACCCAGACCTTTCATCTCTGAGTCAAGCACGAGAGAGAAGGCGTTTTATAAACTTACAATGACTCATGATGTCCCCACTTTGGCCCATGAGCCACTGTAGAGAGAGTTGATGAGCAGTGTATTGAACCAAGTGGTCACTATCCGTATGCTCTCTATCACTGTTGTTTGACAGGCTGTGGAAACTTCTGTCTATCCTGGACAAATATTAGTACCAGTCATTACAAGGGGCGGACCTGAGGCTAAGTGCCAGAAATGTAGGAAGAGAATACCCTAGCAACCATGGCCACATTTGGAGTCTTTGAGATGACATGGCCTGCAACCACCTCTCAAGTTTTCCTCATTTACAGGCAATTATAATTCGATCCTTGGCGGTTCAGACAGTAAAGAATCTTCCTGCAATGCAGGAGACCTAGGTTAGATTTCTGGGTCGGAAAGATCCCCCTGGAGGAGAGCATGGCAACCCACTCCAGTATTCTTGCCTGAAGAATCCCATGGACAGGGGAGCCTTGTGAGTGACAGTCCATGGGGTTGCAAAGAGTCAGGCGCAACTGAGTGACTAACACAGGCAATTAAGCAGAAGATCATTTATTGCTCAGCAGACCATACAATCTAGCCTACAACTGATTCCCAGAAACCGTACAGTTGGGTTTACTATCAATTTCCATGGACTTCTTGCAAATTCCATTAATTGACCTATGCAATGCTCATCCTTTGTTTTTCAAAAAACTCTATCTTTGATATATCCCATCCTTGTCACCAACACTATCAAGAACTGGGAAGGGTTTGAGATTTTACCCAACAAGTTAGCCTGGCCTGTCGTGGATGCTGGTAGTGGACATAAAACCCCTGGGTCAGAGACAGAGGATTTTTTTTAAAGTCTTATTTATTTATCTATTGACATATAGTTGATTTACAATGCTGTGTTGGTTTCAGGTATACAACAAACTGATTCACTTATATATATATATACATATATATATATATCCTTACATATATATATGGATATATTTTGATTCTTTTTCTTAAAGGTTATTACAAAATATTGAGTATATTTCCCTATGCTACACAATAAGTCTTTGTCAGTTTTCTATTTTATGTATTGTAATGTATATATATTAATCTGAATCTTCTAATTTATCCCTTACCCTCTCCCCCTTTGATAACTATGTTTGTTTTTATGTCTGTGTATCTATTTGTTTTGTATGTAAGTTCACTTGTTTTTTTTTAGATTCCACATATAAGCAACATAATATATTTGTCTTTGTCTGACTTACTTCATTTAGTATGATAATCTCTAGGTCCATCCATGTTGCTGCAAATGGCAGTATTTCATTCTTTTTTATGCCTGAGTAATATTCCACTGAATATATGTACCACATGATCTTTATCCATTCACCTGTCAATGGACATGTCCACATCATGACTATTGTAAATGGTGTTGCTATGAACATTAGGGTGCTTGTATCTTTTCAAATTATGGTTTTTCTCCTGGTATATGCCCAGGAGTGGAATTGCAGGAACATATATTGTTTGTCAAGAAATTGGGACTCTGAGAACATTCTGGGTCTAGTACTAGGGTTCTCTGCCTCAGCACTACTGACATTTTGGATCAGATGATTCTTTGTTGTGGGGCTGTCCTAAACATTGTAAGATGTTTAGCAGCATCTATGACTTTTGCCCTGATTTCACTAGATACTAGGAGCATCTCATTCCCCACAGGCTGTGACAAACAAAAACATCTCCAGACATTGCCAAACGTCCCCTAGTTGAGAACCACTGGTCTCGTGTATCTTATTATTATTCTTGGCTATGCTCTGCAGCTTGTGGGGGGATCTTAGTTCCCTGACCAGGGATTGAACCCAGGCCCTCGGCAGTGAGAGCACAGAGTTCTAACCATTGGACCACCAGGGAATTCCTTAGCATATCCTATTCATTAACCCTGAACATTAAACTCTAAAAATTCCAGATGTATCAAATAATTTTCAATGCTTTACCTTCAGAGTAGGCTTAGTTCTTCAACTAAATCTTTAATGTTGATGATGAAAACAGATATTATGATGTAATGAACATATTTTACATAAATATTTTCCTACCTTTTCCCATTATTTCCATCCTTATGTGGATGAAAATAGAATGAGCATTTTTAAGGCTTCTCGCCTATACTGTCAAAATGCTGACCATAAAAACTGTACCAGTTTACAGACCCACTAGCAGTATAAGAGATTCTGTCTTATCATACTCTCACCAGCACTGGCTATTATGTATATATTCCTATCTTTGCTAATGTAAGTTATTATTTACATTTATTTTTATATTATTTATTTTGATAAATATTTATATGTATGTTATCTTATTTATATCTTTGAGCACTAGTAAGAGGGTGCATTTCCCCATATTATTTCAGCCAGTGGTATTTCCTTTTATCTCAATTTTTTGTGCTTTTTGCTCATTTCCCAGTTAGGGTCTTATTATTAATAAGACCTTCTTATTAATTTGTCTGAGCTCTTTACAGAATATAAACTGGATACCATAAATTTTTACCAAAAAAAAAAAAAAAACCAGTTCATGAAAGCATTTGAGTTCTTAAAGGTATGGGCAGATGGCAATGGATTTACATTACAGCAATTAAAGTGATCTCAAATGGGGTTCTAAGCAGACCTAATTTTACAAGTTCTTTATCACGTTGCTTTCTTTCTTCTCTGCTCTCTATGCCTTATGCATTCCTTGCATGCCTTCACCTGCTCCTCCTGTTTCCCTTCATTTCCAATCTCTATTGGAAACTAGTTTAGATATGGCTTTTGTTCCTTTGTCTCCATGTAACCAAGCTCAGCTTATCTTAAACTCTGCTAGTTTATCTAAGTGTTTTCCTAAACAAGGACACTTCCTTTTCTAAGAGGAATATCAGTGCTACCTTTCAAGATATTACAGTTGTTGTTGTTTAGTCGCTTAGTTGTGTCTTATGACTCTGCAACCCCAGAGACTGCAGCACACCAGGATTCCCTGTCCTTCATCATCTCCCAGAGCTTGTTCAAACCCATGTTCATTGAGTTGGTGATTCCTACAACCATCTCGACCTCTGTTGTCCCTTTCTCCTCCTGACTTCAGTTCATTTCAGTTCAGTCGCTCGGTCGTGTCCGACTCTTTGTGACCCCATGGACTGCAGCATGCCAGGCCTCCCTGTCCATCACCAACTCCCGGAGTTTACTCAAACTCATGTCCATTGAGTCGGTGATGCCATCCAACTACCTCATCCTTTGTCTTTTCCTTCTCCTCCCGCCTTCATTCTTTCCCAGGATCAGGGTCTTTTATGAGTCATTTTTTTGAATCAGGTGGCCAAAGAATTGGAGCTTCAGCATTAGTCCTTCCAATGAATATTCAGGACTGATTTTCTTTAGGATTGACTGGTTTGATCTCCCTTCAGTCCAAGAACTCTCAAGAGTCTTCTCCAACACCACAGTTCAAAAGCATCAGTTCCTTGGTGCTCAGCCTTCTTTATGGTCCAACTCTCACATCCATACATGACTACTGGAAAAACCATAGCTTCGACTATACAGACCTTTGTCAGCAAAGTAATGTCTCTACTTTTTAATATGCTCTCTAGGTTTGTCATAGCTTTTCTTCCTAGGAGCAAGTGTCTTTTAATTTCATGAGTGCAGTCACCATCTGCAGTGATTTTGGAGTCCAAGAAAATAGTCTGTCACTGTTTCCATTGTTTCCCCATCTATTTGCCATGAAGTGATGGGACCAGTGGAGAAGGCAATGGCACCCCACTCCAGTACTCTTGCCTGGAAAATCCCATGGACGGAGGAGCCTGGTAGGCTACAGTCCATGGGGTCGCTAAGAGTCGGACACGACTGAGCGACTTCACTTTCACTTTTCCCTTTCATGCACTGGAGAAGGAAATGGCAACCCATTCCAGTATTCTTGCCTGGAGAATCCTAGGGACGGCAGAGCCTGGTGAGCTGCTGTCTAAGGGGTCGCACAGAGTCAGACACGACTGAAGCGACTTAGCAGCAGCAGCAGCAGCAGCAGCAGATGGGACCAGATGCCATGATCTTAGTTTTCTGAATGTTGAGTTTTAAGCCAGCTTTTTCACTCTCCTGTGAAAAATGATTTTGATTCCTATTGTGCAATTAATTTCAAATACTTTCCCCACTTAGTTTCATTGAAACATTTACCTTTTTCCCCTGAAAAAATTATGAGGAAAAGATAAATCTTCTCTATGCATTTTTTTCAGTGCTTTAAGCTTAGAAGGTGCTTTAGGTACGTGGAAATGCAGGAAAAGATGTGTCATGCCTGCTATACATACTTAGATACCTATGATGCTCCTATGCATAGTAACGAAAAGCAAGCGTCCCCACTCTTTGTAAAACACATTTCCTTCCTATCAGAAGCCATTAGAAAGCAAGCATGCCCTGCTTATTTTAAACATGTTTGCTAGATTTTTAAATGAGACATGCTAGGTTTGATGATAACTGGAGCTAACATTTATTGAGCAATGCTTTATACTGCCTCTCAAGTATAACACTGTGCTTAAAACACTGCAAATTGTCCAGACAGCAGAAATAGATGCACTTGAGTTTAAAAATTAAGAAACAGACATGAGAATTCTGCCTCATGGCCACACACAAGCATAAAGAAACCAAAATGTTTCAAATGCAGACCCTAATTTTCACTGCCCAAAGCAGCTATCACTAGTCTCACTAGAGGGTATTTAAATTTTAATTAATGAAAGTGAAATAAATTTTAAAACTCAGTTCTTCAATCACACTAGCCACATCTCAAGTGCTCAAGAGCCACTTCAGTCTAGTGGACACAACATGGAGAGCACAGATTAACAGTTTCACCACCGAAGAAAGTTGTATTGGACAGAGCTAACAAATCATGGCCTTTGGGCACACGTTATGATGCCAGATAAAGCCCTTGGAATTTCTGAATAGTTTCCAAAGCTGTGTTACAGACCCGGTTGTTGGAATTGCCTGAACAGCATCCAAAATTAGTGAAAAGCATTAGGTTGAGGATAGGTTGGTTGGTTGGTTGTTACTTTTTATTCAGATGTATTACTAAGGTTCTAAGAAACTTTGTGGTGAATTTCTGCATGGACACAACATCCTGTAAAGGCATAAGATAGGTCAGAAAACCTGGGTTCTATATAATGCATAGTAATAACAGCAACCCTTCACTAGGCATTTCCTATGTGCCAGGCACTACACTTCATGTAATCCTCACAACACCCCTATCACGTATGTATTATTGCCACCAGTTTACAGGTGAAGAAGCTGAAATTCACAGGCCTGGGGTCACACAGCTAGTCAGCAGCAGAGCCAGGACTGAAAACCAGATACGTCTATTCCCTTGTGCTAAACAGCTCTGTGATCTCTAGCTCTTCACCTTCCCTAATATAAAAGTACTGAATTGAAAAATCAAAAAGTTTTTGATTTTTTTATGCACAGAGAAGATTTGTTTTTTCCTCATAATTTCTTCAAGGGAAAAAGATAAATGTTTCAATGAAACTAAGTGGGGAAAGTATTTGAAACTAATCGCACAATAGGAATCAAAAAAAAAAAAAAACTGAATTAAAAAGTTCTCTAACGTTTCTAAACGATGTTCTGAACCAGAATAACACCACCTACCTTCCCAAGCCAATGGAATACGCACGGCTCAGGAGAGGGGCTTGCTATCTTTTTTTCTCCCAAAGGATATGATCTCTCCTGTCTGTGCCTCTGCCCTGTAACCTTGTTTGGTTTTCATTTTTATCTACCGTGGTTCCAACTATCCGATGTTTATCACATACCTCACAGACGCCCGAACTAGATTACAAGCTCTCTCCTGCAAGGAGTGATTCACGCCGGTAGACAACCCTAAGAAAATGAGCACAATGACGAGCGCAAGGTAAATGCTCCAAGGACATTTATGGAATTAACTCGAAGTGGACTGGAAGGAAAAGGTGAATCAGGGGCTGAAGGGAACTCTTAAGGATATTACTCAGAAAACCGCGGTGTCCGAAGAAAATCGTGAGTGGAGAAGCCTGAAGGCAAATTCCAAGCCGTAGAAACGTGAAGAGAAGCGGGGTAACCTTAAGGATGGCAGCGCTGAAATTCACAGGTGGCGGACGGGACTCCGGCGGAATTCCAGAAGCAGAAACCCCACCCACCCCGGAAGAGCTCCGCCCGCTCAAACTCCCGGCTCTCCCCTGCTCCCCGGGGAGCCTCCCAGCCCCGCCCCTCTTCCGAGGGCTCGGCCGCGGCGGCTGCGCAGTGGCGCGCGCGTAGGCGGAGCGGCGCACGTAGGCGTGGCGGCGCGCGCCGCGGTCAGCTGACCGTCCCGGCTGGCACGTGACTTGCTCCGTAGGCGCAGGGGTCGAGGAAGCTGTGAGGCCGCAGCTTAGGTCGCGGAGGGGATGGAGCGCTGAGCCGTTAACACCTGCCAGGCTGTACTCCTCTCTGCCTGTTACTGCCGCCACGTCCTCGTTTGACACTTCCCTGGGTTAGTGAGCGATGGCTACGCCGCCTCGGGAACCCCGGCCGGGCCGAAGCTCGCGCTGCGGTCGCCGATAGGGAGGGATGGGGGCGGGCGCGGGGGCCGAGGCAGTGGCGTTGGAGCCGCCGGCTGGGTGGCCGTGTCTGGTTTCTCGGCGCGAGTTTGTCGTCGCCGTGGGCCTGGGTTCTGTCTCTAAGGGGAAGGGAAGGAGGGGAAGAGAGAAAGGGCCCTAGGGGCTGTTCTGTGGCAGAGGCAGAGATAAACACTGCGGGTCTGAGGCGTTTCTCCTTGGGTTGGGGTAAGGGTCACAGCGAATCCTCGCTCAGGGGGACGAAAGGTAACAGAGTGGCCCAGGTGAGGATCCGGGGTAGTGTGTGTGAGGTCACAGCGAGCGGGACAGCCTCCCCTGGGCGTACGCGCTTGCGAGTAAGGTGATGGCAGTTTAGAGGGTGTAGGAGACCCTCACCGAGGACGCAGGGTTCCTGTGACAGGGGAAAGAACGGGATTCCAGAGAACTCAGACCGTTTTTTTTTTTTTTTAATTAGAATGGGGAAGGGTAGGCAAGAAACCCTGAAAAGGAACTGGAGGAGAGAGTCACACAGGCAAATTGAATCACCTGAGAAACAGAGGAGCAAAGGGGAGAAAAGATTAGATTGTGTTTGCACCCCTCACTAAGGGTGATTGTAACTACCACCCCCCACCCCCCCCGCAGACAGCGCTTCGAAGTACATAGGAGATGTTGGATTATTTGGGGGTTGGGGAGACTGTGAAGATCTGTTTTGGCCTTCCAAACTTAGCCTTTGGTACTGTCATCTACTCCCGAATACCTTTTATTGAACAACAGTCACAGGAATTACGGTTTTTGTTTCTGTTTTTTTAAAATTATTCTGTTTTTGACTGTGTTGGATCTTCCTTGCTGTGAGCTGGCTTTCTCTAGTTGCCGCGGGGGGGATACTCTCTAGCTGTGGTGTGTGGGTTTCTCAAGTTGTGTGCTTTTTTGTGAAGCACAGACTCTCTAGCGCGCTGGCTCAGTAGTCGTGGTTTAGTTGTCCTGATGCATGTGAGATCTTCCCTGGCCAGGGATCGAACCCATGTACCTGCATTGCGAGGCAGATTCTTCACCACTGGGCCGCCCCGGAAGCCCCTTTCATGTTTGTTTTGTTCTCACAGGTCTTTGAGAGGAAGTAGATGAAAATGCCATTCATTGTATAGACCGGGACCTATCTAGCTCTAGCTAGATAGGACCTAGAAACAGATCAAATGATGTGTTTTAAGTCTAGCATAACTTATACTGTCTTCTGACTGCCAATTACCTGCCCAGTACTTAAGCACAATCTAGAGAGAAGGGTGAGTTTCTCCTAGTGCATTCTTACCCTTGATTCAGCACTTTAGGTGAAACTTGAGTAGGGCAGCTTCAAAGGGATTCTGCAGCGGTGGTCCGTGCTTTAAAAACCGCTTTTTAGTTAGCTTGGGTGAAGCTGTTCAGTTTACAGTTCAACTGGAGGAGATAATAAGCAGCAGGGTGGGCAAAAGGTGCTCAGCTTGTCAATCACGGTTCTCTGGCAACCAGCATGTCTCAAATTGTGCTGAAGCCCGGGTTTGTGTCTCAGAACTCCCGGATCTTTTTCTCATTTGGTGTATCTTGCGGGGACTAGATAAAATCTAAAGAAACAGTACTCGGGATCTGACTAAAGTAAATGCTGAGAGCTAGATGGTTCATGTAATACTGCTTTTAGAACTGGGCAGTAAATGATCGCTCTTATTTTTTTTGATGTCAGTCTTTGGAGCCTTAATTACATTAGTTCTCTCTACCTAAAAAGAAACATTTGGGCTTCAAAAGTCTGATTCTCTGATTATTTCCACAACTTTATAAATAATTGCATTGGCCAAAGAGCAAAGCTGGAATGCCAAAATAAACCTTTGCCAAAGGGTCTCCTTGTGGTCCACCAGTCCCTAAGTGATCAATCTTCCTTTTGAGCTTGAGTCTGCTTAGGGGTAACTACAGAGAAGGCAATGGCACCCCACTCCAGTACTCTTGCCTGGAAAATCCCATGGATGGAGGAGCCTGGTAGGCTGCAGTCCATGGGGTCGTGAAGAGTTGGACACGACTGAGCAACTTTAGTTTCACTTTTCACTTTCGTGCATTGGAGAAGGAAATGGCAACCCACTCCAGTGTTCTTGCCTGGAGAATCCCAGGAACGGGGGAGACTGGTGGGCTGCCGTCTATGGGGTCGCACAGAGTCGGACACGACTGAAGCGACTTAGCAGCAGCAGAAGCAGCAGGGGTAACTACAGTTTGCACCAAATGTGTGTGTGTGCTCAGTCCCTCAGTCATGTCTGACTCTTTGTGACCCCGTGGAAATACGTACCTCTTTGTTGAATTTTGTTCTTGTGCGTGTTCTGATCTGTCTGCCAGAGTAAATCTTTTCCGTTCTTTGGATGTACAACTTTATACCTTTTTATGTACGATCTAATTCATGTTCAGCTCACATTTCACTGATATTTTAAAGACATAGTAGAAACCATTAGCATGGTGCTCTTGGAAAGACGGCTCAAGCGGTGAAACCGGGCAATCTAAATTATCCTTTCGACATGAGTGATCCTTGGAACTAGAAAATTCAAACTCTATTCTTGATAATGAAGCAAAATTCTGTTCCACAGGTGTAGCAAATCTGCTGTATATTTATTGAGTTCCAAGAGGAGTCCTTAGGGCAGTGGAGGAGAGGTGCTTTGGTTCCATCATAGACCAGAAGACGCAACCTTAGCTCTGTGTTTGAAAATAAAATGCTAGACAGATTAAAAATGGTGTTTTATAGAAAGAGGTTGATGTATCTTTTAAGATACTTTATGCAAACTATCCATGAATAGGAAGTTATGTGTAAATAAAGGTAGTTAACAAGTGGATTGACTTAACCATGACAGTTTTTTTGATGTTGTTAATGAGCTAGCCTATAGTTTAGTGTTTCCCCACGGGTGCTGTTGGCATTTTGGACAGAACTGCCTCTTGTTTGGCCACCAGCTGCTAAATGGTGGTAGTGACCCCCATGTTGGGACAACCTAAAATGATCTCAGACATTTCCAAACTCTTCCTGGAGGAGAGAGGTACCATTTGGTTGTGTAGAACCCTATGCGATGGCATCCTTTATCTGTTGAACATATATACCTGAGTGCTTCTTAGTGACAGGCTCTCTACTATATGTTGGGGGCATAGAGGTTAAGAGTAGTGTTTTAATAAACTTGCATGTAAAATGTATGTAGTCACTAGCTCTGTGACCTTGGCCAAGACTTCATTAACTTCCCTCTCATCTGCAAATAGGGGTGGTGATACCATCTTCCTCGAAGGAATCAAGTACAAAATTGCTTAGCATGTTGAGTGCTGATCACATACTGCATATTCAGTAAGCTGGTTGTCATTAGCAGGAAACAGGATCTCAAGCTTACTTGAGTGATAAATTGGGGAGAGCAAACTTGTTTCAAGTATTTGGCTTGTTGAATTTCAGGCTAGACTACATCGTCTTAGAGATATTAACACCTTTTGGTGAAAAACGTGGTGTTGTGATTCAGTCACTATTATCAGATACCAGCCTGAAAGAGAAGGGAAGTAACATTTTGGGAGACAGTGAGTGTAGAGTCAGGGAGTTCGCTGGCGTGGAAGGGATTGTTTGCTCCCTGGGTCAGTGTTGAGTGGCAGAGAGGAAGTGTCTGGGCGCTCCGAACCTTCTGGTGATTCCTTTCAGTAATGGTACAGTGCCCTCCTTGCCTGTCTATGGATTCCACTTGCTTTAGCAGAAATTGCAAGAGATTTTTTTTTTTAAACATTGTGTTATGTGTTATTATCTTTATGGCTTGTTTCTGTTTTTATGATGGCATCTATGCCTAAGTAAGGCTTGGCTTTTGCAAATGTATTTCTAGCCAAATACAAAGATGTAAAAAAGATGGCTGTTTATAAAATACATCTACTAAAGGTCTTTCACATTTCAGTGTATTTATGGCATGAAGTTCAGGTAATCCTTAATGTGATTATAGGCCATCTATAAGTGCTGTTTCAGTTGAAGACAAAACAACACAAAAGTTAAGATTGATTTAAAGAAGGTGTGTGTCCTGACAATTTTAAACTTAACATATAAATCACTAAAGTCTTCCTTGGGAGGTAAAATTCCTTGTTGTTATTGGACGCTTTTATTTAAACAAGTTTTATTGTGAGCAAGCCCCTCCAACAATCCCAGTTAAGATGTTTCCTTGTTGAAGGATAGAATTTAGCATTCAGAATTACTCATTCATTCAGAAGTTACCATTCGGGTAATTATTCTTACCTTTTATTTGTGTGGTATTAAAATTTCAGGGGAAGAATATAGCAACCTTTTAAGACAGATGGATTGTGGCTGTTTTGCACTGTGATCAGTTCTGTTTGAAGTTGACGTGTCACAGTTGGAAGGCTGTGTGATATTTCATGATATCTGAGGTATTCCTCCTCGTGCAGGTTGAAATAAGCCACTTTAGTGAATAGCTTGGTATTTTCAAGGACGGTAAAAGGATGTTTTTTTGCATGTAGACCACTGTCAGTCTTTATTGTGAAATTTAAATTTACTGTGAAAGGTGGTTGCATTTCAGAGACTGAGGTGTTGGTTTCTTGAAAGCAGTTAAATATTGGAGCACTTACTGGGATGCTCTATTTTCTGTGGTTGCCCCTGTCTTGCGTCAGGCTCGTACTTTCATCCACAAAAGAAGCGCTAGTAGCTGTTTGGGTTTATTACCCTCATGTCTTGTGTTATCATGATAGTTGTTATTTACTCTTCTTTTGGGGTAGGGGTACACTGCGAGGCATGTGGGATTTTAGTGCTCCTGAATCCATGACCCCTGCAGTGGAAGCACAGGCTTAACCATTGGACTGTCAGGCAAGTCCCTATTTTACTCTTTTTATTTTGCATCCTAATCACTTGTGGTCGGAAAATAATCCACTGCTTTTAAATTCTTAGAAGTGGGTGATACAATAATGAAATAAACAGGCTCTGAGCTTTGAACCCAGGATTTCCTTTCTTCTCTCCTTCTTTCCATTTTGAAAAAGACTTATTACTGTTTTTTTTTTTAAAAAGCATGCTTATTGCAGTCAGACAAGATAGAAGTATTTAAGAAATTTGACTAGAGTTTCTCTTGCGCCTCCAGTGTAGTCTGCTTGATTTTTTTTATGTTGTCATGTGCCTTGTTTTCTTTCTACTCCTCCTTGGAGGAGGGCAGGGCAACCCACTCTAGTATTCATGCCTGGAGAATCCATGGACAGAGGAGCCTGGCGGGCCACAGTCCACAGGGTCACAAAGAGTTGGACACAACTGAAGCGACTTAACACGTACAGCCTCCCATTACCTAGAGCATTTTTTTTTAATTCAAAAAAAAAATTTGTGGCACCCTAGCTCCCCAATCACGGATCGAACCCCTATCCCTGCATTGGAAGGTGGAGTCTTAACCACTGGACCTCCAGGGGAAGTCCCTGTAGCAGTTTTTTCAGCCCTGGAAAAAATTTTCAAGAAGTTTTGGTAGTGAATCAGGACTCTACACTATGGTCACAAAACCACCTATTTATATATATGGTATTTAAAATCCTCTATATTCTGTCCTTCACAAATGAAATAAAATTGTGTATTTCTTGAACAAAGTAATAGTTTACCCAGATTTTGTTTTGTTCTGTACTTGATTTCATATATCATTTTGCTTTTCACTTATTGTTTAAGTTCATAAGCCGCCATAGAAAGCATGCAAAAAGTGGGTTGATACATTTAAAGTTTCTACATTCCATAGAACAAAAATCATTCCTGCATTATAGAACTGACAATACTGTGTGATTCTTGATAGTGATGATATGACATGTAGCCATCTTATTAAGGAACGGTTGCCATTTCATGTAACATTTACGTATAATTCATTAAATAATCATGGAAATGCTTGTTTTACTACAGTGGTTCTAAAACCTGACTGATCATCTGATTTACTTGAAGGACTTAACAAAAAAATAAAAGAGTCCTGGGTCTTACCCAGTATAGATTCATGGAATATAGGAGCAAAAAAGGATCCTGGATGTGGGAATCCAATCCTCTCATTTTGCAAATGAAGACATTTACGCAGACGATGACATGTAGAACTGGGATTAGATTCCAAGTCTTCATATTCTCAGTGCAGTGCCCTGGTGGTTACATTGCGTTTCCTGAAGCTCGCCTTTGGATTCTTTGTGGCTGCAGTTGCCAGTGAGATAAAAAGACCTTGATCTCGTGCTTCAGGCACAGGTACATTCCAGCAAAGAATGACTAAAGAGCTTTAAACTAGACAGTTGGCAGAGCTCATGGTGCTGAAGGGCTTATGAATACCTTATGAATCCCTGGGGCATCCTGAGGAATCCCAGGAAGATCAGATCTTAACTGATAGGGCTAAGTTAGCCCCAGAGTAAAGATTTAGACCTAACCTAACAAAGTATTAGGCTGGCCAAAATTTTCTTTTGGGTTTTTCCTTAAGATTTCCTTAAGAAAACCCAAAAGAATATTTTGGCCAACCCAATGCAACAACCAGCCTTGAATGAAACATGCTAAAAGCTTAAGTAATTTAATTGACTGTCAGAACAAAGTGCAACATACTTTTATTAATATTTAGTTTTTTGGTCGCATCAAGTGTCTTGCAGATCTTAGTTCCCTGATTAGGGATTGAACCTGGGCCCTCAGCAGTGAAAGCGGAGTCCCAACCACTGGACCACTTGGGAGTCCCCCCTTTTTTAAAAAAAAAAAACTTTAAAAGCATGACATTCTTTAAAAATTGTTTTTTAATTAGGTTTTATTGGAGTAGAGTTGCTTTACAGTTGTGTTAGCTTCTGCTATATAGCAAAGTGAATCTGCTATATGTTTACATATATTAAAACACGACATTCTTAAAACAAAATCCAGTGATCAACAATTTAATGTTGTAAATTACAGATATGCTCAGGGATTTAATAGAAAACATGAAAATAATGAAGAAAGAAGTTTTAAAAGACGGAACTTATAAGGCTGAAAAATACGTCTAGAGTGAAAAATTCACTTCTTGAGACAGATAGCAGATAACTGTAAAGAAAAGGTCAACCAACGAGAAGATATAGCAAGAAAGTTTCTAAACTGAAGTGTAGAGAGAAAAAGAGTTGAAAAAAAAGAAAGAATGGAAGCTCAGTGACCTGTGGGACAGTGTCAGGTGGTTTAATATACATGCCCTTTCTGTCTCAGAAAAGGGAAAGAGAAGCAGGAAAAAATTTTGAAGAAAATGAATTTTGTCCTGAATTGTTGAAAACTCTAAACACAGGTTCAGGAATCTCTCTGAACTACAAGCAGGATAAATCCTTGTGACCCTGGGGTAAGCAAATCATAAAAGAAAAAGTTGATAAACTGGACATCAGAATTGAAAACTTCTGCTCAAGAGCACCATTAAGGAAAGGCAAGTCACAGAATATATGTTTTATACACACACATATCTCAAAGAAATTGCACCAAGATCATAAAAAAACTACTATAACTCAGTAAGGTCAATGCAATTTAAAAAAAAAAAATGGACACAATATTTGAATAGAAACTTCACAAAGAAGATATACAACTGGCTGATAAGGTGAAAAGATCCTGAACTGTAGCCATCACGGAAATGAGAGCTACAACCCACTGGAATAGCTCAAATGAAAAAAGCTTGCAGCACTAAGTGTTGGTGGGCATGTGAAACAACTGGAACTGTGTATCTTGCTAATGAGATGCAAAATACTTCATCTGCTTTGGAAAAGTTTGGTGACTTCTTATAAAGTTCAATATAGGTTAATCATTTGACTCAGAGATTCTACTTCTAGATGTTTATCCAAGAGAAATGAATATGTATTTTCACAAAAGCTTTGAAAAGGAATGTTCTTTGTTGTTAGTGGCCCCAAACCGGTTACAAACCAAATGTCTTAACGGGTGAATGGAACCCCAAACCATAGTACATTCATGTAACGGAACACCAAGAAGTAAAACAGAATGAATTGCTACACAGCACGTGGACAAATATCAGAGCCATGCTGAGCAAACGAAGCCAGATACAAAAGAGTATGCAGTGTGGACTTCCATTTACACTGGAATTCTAGATTAGGCCCAATGAGCCTGTAGTGTGACAAAAAAACAGATCAGCATCTGCCCAGGGTCGGCAGTGGGGTTGGGATTGACTGACCCTACATGTGAGGGAAGGGTTTGGGAAGACAGAAATATTCCTAACCTTGGTTTTGGTGGTGGTTACACAGGTGTATGTGTTTGTCAAAAACTCATCTAACTCTGCTCTTGTGGGTACATTTTATTGTATATAAATGATATTTCAGTGAAATTGATTTTTCTTTTAATGTAAAGGAAGTAAAGGGGACCTAACCAATTTATAAGCAAGGTACTTTATTATCTTGTTTCATCTTCACTGTTATGTATTCATTCAGGAATATTCAACATATAGTTTTTGAGGTTCTGCATACCAGCTTCTGTGCCAGGTACTGAGAATACACTTGTGAGCAAAAACCATCATGCTTTCCACCTCCTCTAATGTGCAGTTTATTTGGCAGAAAGATATCAATAAAAAGTGTCTCTCAAGGAAATATTGAAAAGGTGCTATGAGAGCATGTAACACATATATCTTAGCATATAAGCATGTGATATATGACACTCATGTGATATATGACATAATGCACTATAATATATATTTCATAATTTATGAGGCATTTTCTGTGCCTTGATTTCTTCTTTTATAACTGCTGTCCATCCAGTATGCTAATTGAGTTAATTGATATAAACTGTTTTAACTGGTGCTGGTAGATAGGAAGTGCGCAAGAAGTATTGGCTGCTATCTTGATGACATTTGACAATTATGGTTGTCCAGTGTTGCGGGGTATTAGGTGTGCTAAGGGAACACTGAAGTAGGACCAGGTTTGGGGGAAGAGGTTAGGAGTTTGACTAGAAATGTTTTTTTGTTTTTGTCTTTTGAGATAATTCGGGTGGAAATGTCTTGTAGTCGAAACTTGTTGGGTACGGCTCTGGATGAGCAGACAGTTTGGGAGTATTCAGCACCTAAACTGGAATCACCTTGAGTATAAAAAAGACCACCCAGAGAGCAACCGTATACACACATATAACAGAGGGACTTAAACCTAGATCCGAGTTTTGAGGAGTGCCTTTTAAATCATTTTCTCTTTTAACATGTGATTTGCCTATGTTAATGCCTGACTTCCAATATACAAGATGAAACAAAGGGAAATAATTAGGCATAAAAACCAGTGAGTTGAAGCAGGCAACAGAGGTAGAAGTGTCCAGACTTTTTGGACAGGTTTGACTGTTTCTGTGCAGCTCAGAGAGAAAGGGAAATGTGTTTTGTAACATGGATTTCATTTTTTTACCATCCCTTTCCCCCGCACACACACACAAATATGTTCATCTGCAGAGATTAGTTTGTTGGAGCTGAGCTTAAATTGTACTTAACTTTCAAAGAGAAAATTTTTTATGTGACTTGTTTAAGTGACCAGATAACAGTGGGCATTGTTTAAAAAATAAAGAATTTGTTTACAAACAGGGATTTTGCAGAAGACTTACTGATGCTTTTCTCATGAGCAGTTCTTACATTTATCCTTAGATACTTCAGTAGCTTGTCTTGCCCATCAGGCTCCTCTTGTATAGTTAGTTTGCTTTGACCAGAGGATAGAAGAAATGAGGCCATTGCTTTGCCTCAAGTACCTAGAGGTTCTTTCTGAATCCCTCTTTTTTATATTTCTGTATTCACACCTAAAATAATGAAAGACAAAGGATTAGTTACTTGCAGCTTTACCAATTTTTAATGTCTGTGTTACTCTTAGGTTGTTTTCTGAAAGACTCTAAGTTAAAAAAAAAGTTTAAAAACATTTAAATATTTTTCTTGACACTGATTTTTTTTCCTCCAATCAGATTTTTTGATTGGTTCAGAGTCATTGGTATATTTCATTTTTTCATAAAACAAGCATTTATGAAGTCCCTGATGTTGACAGGAATTGTGTATGCTGGGCTTTCAGGGTGTTAGAAAAGAAGATATGATTATAGTCCTTCAGGATTTCCCAGTCAGGTGGAGAGGAAAAGATGTTATGAAAAAAATGAAACAGAATAGTGTGATAACTGCATTATAGTGGCATTGATAAGATAGTAAGTAAAAAAGGTAATTCCTACTTGGGATACTGGGAACAGCCGTTGAAGGCCAGAGGGGACTCTAGTTCTGTTTAGAAATAACATGATATTTCATTCAACCCTAATGAAAGCTCAGTAAGTCGGGCAGGTATTTATTTATAAATGAGAAAATGTGGTCCTCTTTCTTATTTCTTGAAATCTTTTGAAAACCTGTTGGCTGAAAAAAGATTTTCTAGAACTCTTAAGTGGTATGATAGTGACATCTACTGTAATAGCTCATATTGTTACAGTCTTTGAAGAAACTGCAGTTTAGATAATTTAACAGTGTCATAGTAAAAAATTGATTCCACCACCTGCCATTTTTCGAGGAGAGGAGGTGTGAAAATGTGTCATCCAAGACTGGTTTTCTGGCCAGGCTGAGTGCTTTGTCTGGGCCTGCCATCTCTATAAAAGCTCTGTTTAGTTTGTTGGCCTTTTGAGAGAGTGTATGTAGCTCTTAGTGCAGCTTTTTTTTTTTCCCCAGTAATGTTGGAAAGATTATCTTAGAGTAGGATTCTTGAGAGATTGATTTAGTACTGCCATCTGTATTTTTATCAGTCTCGTCTCTGAGTATGTTTTTTAATCTGTAAATGGAAAGGATCATATTTATCTTATAGAGGTGTTAGGAAGATTAATTGAGATGATAATGTATAATAGAGCAGTACCTAGTATATGGTAGATGCTCTTGAAATGGAAGTTAGAAAAAAACGACAAGTATGTAGAATGACATCTGTGATCACCTTCAATTGTGTAATGACTAGGTAGGGTTAATTACAGTGGGCTTCTAAAATTAGAAAAGTCCATTGTAACTATCATGCTTTACATTTTAAAGGAAATTTAAATTTGCAGAGTTCTTTCACATTCATTATTTGATTTATTATCAGAACAACTTTGTAAGACAGTTAATCTTCTATCTAAGACTCCAAATTTCAGAAAAGGTTTAAAAACAAGCTGTGGTAGTAGAAAGTTTATGTTAGTTATAATGAAAGCATATTAAAGTAGAAATAATGATACTGTTATATTGAGTTCTTTTATATTTTGTGTTTTCGTGCTTTACCTACTTACATTCTCAAGAGATTTGGCTTTGGGCTTTGTTTTCCTGTGTGTGTGAGAGAGAGAGGAAGGAGGGAAAAGGGGAGAAGAAGAGAGATTGGGGAAGAGGGTTGTGTGCTTAATGGAACTCTGGAAAGCGAGAGCCACAGCCTCTTACTCAGATTCAATAGTGTTGTATGTTATGCACCCCTCCCAGGCATATTTTAAATAAAAGACTGATTTACAAGGCTGACTGGCAGTATTTTTGTGTGTGTGCAAATTTGTAAGCGGTTGATGGCCATTAAGTATATGCTAGGGATTGAGATTAGTTTGACTAGGGATTAGAATTTGGCTGACCTTGTAGGATTTGCTAAACCAGATGTGGCAAATTTATTTGGTGGCAACTGTTGAAGTGCATTGATTCAGTTTTTTTCAAAGGTCAAAGTTATGTATGGTTTTCACTTCCTATTTAGGTTTTTTATTTTAAAAATGTAAGATAAACCCATTAATTGGTGACTCTCCAACTTCTTTGGGGTATTGTAACTGTTGGTGGCTGACATTTTTCATAGTCTCCCTTCTTGACTAGCTCCCATTTTAGGATGTTGGGTAATTTTTTAAAAATTGTGTACTTCATGTATTAGGTGTTTATTATCACTTTTTCCTAATATCATAAATAAATCACCATTTCCCATTTATATGGACTTATATCCAGGTTAGTAAATTTGACTCTGTTTAGGATTGTGTGCCGCTGTTGAATCCAATTTTGCAACAGGCTGTGCTTATCACTCTGAAATAATTTAGAAACAAGTGGTAGTAAATGTATTTTTAGTTTGTTTTGTTTTACATTTCAGAGTCTTAATTTTGGAAGAAATATCTGGTAAACAACATGACTGAGTTCTGGCTTATATCAGCTCCTGGGGAGAAAACATGTCAGCAAACATGGGAGAAATTGCATGCAGCAACTACAAAGAACAATAACCTTGCAGTTTCTTCAAAGTTCAACATTCCTGACTTAAAGGTAAACCTGTGCTGTGCAGAGTAGTTCCTGTGAAGGAAAGGACAGCTGTCTACTTACCTTTTGGTCAAAATGAGATACCCAGGTTCTTTGGAGAGAAAACTCTATGGATTGGCATAATTTACAACTTACCTTGTTCTTTCTAATTTTCAGATTTCAGATAACAAGAAAATTGAGTTTTTTGAAGAAAACTACTAAAACAAAGTAACATTTTCCCCTAAACTTCTGTGCTTTTCTAAATTATAATTTAAATTTTAATGAGAAATCTTATGAAAATACTTGATGTGTTACTTTCACAAATATGATTTTTAGAAGTGAGAAATCTTAGGAATATGTATTCTTAAGTATCACAGTGAATACGTTTTTCTGTTATTCATGTGATACTCACTGATATCGTAACTGTTTTACCATTGCATCTCTTTAAATTATTCTTGGCAAATCTATTTATTTAATGTAGTTCTATCTATTTAACGTTTATTAAACATCAGTAACCTAGCAGCCTCTAAGTGAAGCAGACTGCCAGTAATCAGTTGACTGAACTTTGTAATGGATGGAAAAGATCATTATATTTATATTTTGCTGGTTAACCAAATTGAGACAGTTATACACAGCACTTATTTAAGAAACCCACTCCACTACTCTCGCTTGGAAAATCCCATGGACAGAGGAGCCTGGTAGCCTGCAGTCCACGGGGTCGCTAAGAGTCGGACATGACTGAGTGACTTCACTTGCACTTTTCCTTTCATGCATTGGAGAAGGCAATGGCAACCCACTCCAATATTCTTGCCTGGAGAATCCCAGGGACGAGAGAGCCTGGTGGGCTGCCGTCTATGGGGTCGCACAGAGTCAGACACGACTGAAATGACTTAGCAGCGGCATTTAAGAAATACTTAAAGCCCTTTGATACACTCCTATAGACTGTGGACATTTCTTCTAAAACATGCTCATTTATACATACATGGTTTTGTGAACAAATTGAATTACAGGGAATTCTCTGGTGGTCCAGTGGTTAGGACTCAGCGCTTCCACTGCTGGGGATGCAGATCGATCTGGGGTCTGGGAAATAAGTTCCCGCATGCCCTGTGGCATGGCTAGTAATAACAAAGATTCCTTTAAAAAAAGACAAAAAACTCAAATGGAACTAAAGACCCTCTGATGCACAGCCCTGGATCCGTGTTTAAAAGCTGCTAATGTAAACCACAACTTCAAATGAACCCTCCCACTGGGCAGGACAAGTAGAGGCACGGGCCTGTTCTTGTGGAATCTTCACATCTAAATGGTTGTCCTCATAAATTAGAGGATTATCTTGTGCATATAAATAGCTTTGAAATGTCTTGCATTTTTTCACTGCACTTGCATATTATGAAATAAAATATGGAGAACTTAAGATCTGCAGGCCTTTCAAATCAAGATGTTGTATTACCTTGTTTTTTTAAAAAAGGATGAAATCTAAGTAATAAAATGTTGTATTTCCCTTCTAGGTTGGCACACTTGATGTTTTGGTTGGTTTGTCAGATGAACTGGCTAAACTGGATGCATTTGTAGAAGGGTAATGTATTTGTTTATATGCACGGGCTAGAGCAGAATGAGAGTGGCTATTATCAGGCTCCCTGGGATTGGGTTTATTATTATATATATACATCCTCTGCTTATTGGAATGAATATAGAGATCAGTCAACTTTAGTACCTTTTCATCCCCCTTCTGTTATCATAAACATCCTGTTCCCCTTAGCGGTTATCCCCTACCCCCACTACCCACTAATCTGCGTTCTGACATTATAGATTTGCTTTTTGTGGGCATTTTATATAAATGGAATCGGAAAATACATGGTCTCTTGTGACTGGCTTCTTTGCCGTACAGTGTTAGTCACTCAGTTGTGTCTGACTCTCTGCAACACCATGGACTATAGCCTGCCAGGCTCCTCTGTCCATGGGATTTTCCAGACAAGAATACTGAAGCGGGTTGCCATTCCCTTCTCCGGGGGATCTTCCGAACCCAGGGATCAAACCTCGGTCTCCTGCACTGCAGGCAGATTCTTTACCATCTGAGCTTCCAGGGAAGCCCTTCTTTACCTTAGCGTAATGTTTTCAAGGTTCATCCATGGTGTAGCATGTATCAACATTTAATTTCTTTTTATTACCAAATAATGTTACATTGTACAGATAGACTGTATTTGATTAATCCATTCATCAGTTGATGGACATTAAGGTTATTTCCACATTTTGGCTAATATGAAAAAATGTTGCTATGAATATTTGTGTATAAGTATTTATATGTTCATATGTTTTCATTTCTTTTGGGTGTGTACTTAGGAGTGGAATTGCTGAGGCATACAGTAACTGTATTTTCAACATTTTGAGGACCTGATTGTTTTTCAGAGTTGGCTGCACTATTTTACAGTCTCACCAGCAGTGTATGAAAGTTGTGATTTCTCCACGTTCTTGATGAGACACTCATTACTATCCATCTTTTTGATTATAGCAATCCTAATGGATATTAAAGAGTATTTCACTTAAAGAGTGTTTTTGATTTGCATTTCCCTAATGGCTAATAATGTGTTAAGCATCTTTCCATTTGTTTGTTGGCCATTTGTGTTTCTTCTTTGGAGAAATGTCTGTTTGGATCCTTCGCCTGTTTTTTAATTGACTTATTGTTCTTTTGATTATTGACTTGTAAGGGTTCTTTTTATAGTCTGGATACAACTCTCTTATCAGATAGGACTTGCAGATATTTTCTCGCATTCTCTGGTTTGTCTTCACTTTCTAGATGGTGTCCTTTGAGGCACAAGATACTTTGCTGTCCAATTTTATCTCTTTTTTTTTTTTGTGGCTTATATTCTTGTCCTTGTATTTAAGAAACCATTGCCTAATCCAGGGTCACAGTTTTGTGTCTATATTTTCTTCTAAGAGTTTTCTAGTTTTAGCTGTTACATTTAGGTCTTTTTAATTCATTTTGAGTTATTTATTGTATATGGTGTGAGGTAGAAGTCCATCTTCATTCTTTTGACTGTGAATATCCAGTTGTCCTAATGCCATTTGTTGAAAAGACTATTCTCTCTCTGCAGTGAATTGTCCTGACACCCTTGCAAAAATCAGTCGAACATAAATGTAAGGGTTATTAACATTTCTGAACTCTCTTGTGTTCCATATTCCTGTCCTTACGCCAGTACCACATTGCCCTCTTTACTGTAGGTTTGTAGTTAAGTTTTAAAATCAGAAAGTGTGAGTTCTCCAAGTTTATTTTGTCTTTCAAGATTGTTTTGGTTATTCTGGTTCCTTTCGTTTCCATTTGAATTTTAGGAACACTGTGTCAAATTTCTGCCAAAAGTCAGCTGGAATTTCAGTGGGGATTGTGTAGAATCTGTAGATAATTTCAGGAGTGTTGCCACCCTAACATATTAAGTCTTTGGTCCATGAACGTGGCATGTTCTGCCATTATTGGAAGATTTATTTGTTGATGCTTTTGTGTTCAAGATTCAGTTACATTAAAAGATTTTTCTAGACTACAGGTTTACTTATGAAATTCAGTTCCTGTGTATTTTAGCTGAAGGTGGATATGTTATCCTTAATAACTTTCTGTATCTTGATTAATTGACAGAATCAGTCTACAATCCATTTGAGTCTTGACATACAGAGCTTTTAATACTTAGTTCAGCTCAGTCGTGTCGGACTCTTTGTGACCCCATGAACCGCAGCACACCAGGCCCCCCTGTCCATCACCAGCTCCCTGAGTCCACCCAAACCCATGCCCATCGAGTCGATGATACCATCCAGCCATCTCATCCTCTGTCATCCCCTTCTCCTCCTGCCCTCAATCTTTCCCAGCATTAGGGTCTTTTCCAATGAGTCAGCTCTTCGCATCAGGTGGCCAGAGTATTGGAGTTTCAGCTTCAACATCAGTCCTTCCAGTGAACACCCAGGATTGATCTCCTTTAGGATGGACTGGTTGGATTTCCTTGCAGTCCAAGGGACTCTCAAGAGTCTTCTCCAACACCACAGTTCAAAAGCATCAATTTTGCGGTGCTCAGCTTTCTTTATAGTCCAACTCTCACATCCATATGTGACCACTGGAAAAACCATAGCCTTGACTGGATGGACCTTTGTTGGCAAAGTAATGTCTCTGCTTTTTAATATGCTGTCTAGGTTGGTCATAACCTTCCTTCCAAGGAGTAAGCGTCTTTTAATTTCATGGCTGCAGTCACCATCTGCAGTGATTTTGGAGCCCAGAAAAATAAAGTCAGCCACTGTTTCCCCATCTATCTGCCATGAAGTGATGGGACTGGATGCCATGATCTTAGTTTTCTGAATGTTGAGCTTTAAGCCAACTTTTTCACTCTCCTCTTTCACTTTCATCAAGAGGCTCTTTAGTTCTTCACTTTCTGCCATAAGGGTGGTGTCATCTGCATATCTGAGGTTATTGATATTTTTCCTGGCAATCTTGATTCCAGCTTGTGCTTCATCCAGCCCATCGTTTCTCATGATGTACTCTGCATATAAGTTAAATAAGCAGGGTGACAATATACAGCTTTGACGTATTCCTTTTCCTATTTGGAAGCAGTCTGTTGTTCCATGTCCAGTTCTAACTGTTGCTTCCTGACCTGCATACAGGTTTCTCAAGAGGCAGGTCAGGTGGTCTGGTATGCCCATCTCTTTCAGGATTTTCCACAGTTTATTGTGATCCACACAGTCAAAGGCTTTGGCGTAGTCAGTAAAGCAGAAATAGATGTTTTTCTGGTACTCTTTTGCTTTTTCCATGATCCATCGGATGTTGGCAATTTGATCTCTGGTTCCTCTGCCTTTTCTAAAACCAGCTTGAACATCAGGAAGTTCATGGTTCACATATTGCTGAAGCCTGGCTTGGAAGATTTTAAGCATTACTTTACTAGCGTGTGAGATGAGTGCAGTTGTGCAGTAGTTTAAGCATTCTTTGGCATTGCCTTTCTTTGGGATTGATATGAAAACTGACCTTTTCCAGTCCTGTGGCCACTGCTCAGTTTTCCATATTTGCTGGCATATTGAGTGCAGCACTTTCACAGTGTCATCTTTCAGGATTTGAAATAGCTCAACTGGAATTCCATCACCTCCACTAGCTTTGTTTGTAGTGATGCTTCCTAAGGCCCACTTGACTTCACATTCCAGGATGTCTGGCTCTAGGTGAGTGATCACACCATCGTGATTGAAGCTTTAAAGGAACAGGCTTGAATACAGGGGAACTTATTCTCCAAATCTGTGCAGAAGGGTCTTCCCTTCTGTGTTCGACTTTTCTGAATTGATAGAACTTGAAATGCACTGGCTCTGGTAATAGAGACTGAGGTGTTTCAGAGAGATCTTTCCACATAACAACATGTGGTAAGGAAATAAATAGACCTAAAGATGTACTGGGTTTCCCAGGTAGTGCTAGTGGTAAAGAACACACCTGCCAATGCAGGAGATGTAAGAGACGCGGGTTTGATCCCTGGGTGGGAAAGATCCCCTGGAGGAGGGTGTGGCAACCCACTCCAGTATTCTTACATGGAGAATCACCATGGACAGAGGAACCTGGCAGGCTACAGTCCATAGAGTCACACAGAGTCAGACATGACTGAAGCAACTTAGTACCACACACGCAAAGATGTACTCCTGAGGTGAAAGGCCAGTTAAGAACCAGTTTTACAGTCGAATTAGGCAAGAAATAATGAAAACCTCAAGTAAGAGCAGGCATTAGGCAATAAAAATGGAAAAGAGAGGATGAAAGCAAAAGTAACAAATTTGCTTTTAGGATTAATAATTCCTTGCATTCGTATAGAGCAAACGTGAAAGTAATTATTGATGATACTCAAAAAATCGACGATACTAAGAATTGTCTCTTGGTTTCTTGATTGTAAGTTTTTAATTAAGAAAAGGGTTTGAGGAAACTTTCTGCGGTTGCCACCTTGAAGTGATTGTCGGTGCTGCTGTCCCACCTACCTCATTACAATGTTAAGTCATGACCAGGAAATAGACATTGGGAGGGGAGGCTCCTGAAAATATAGTTATCAACACGTATTTGGAGCCTTATTAATCACCTCAATAGCTTTCTAGATTTTTCTTTAAATCATCAGCAGGATGTCCTGAATATAGTATAAGGTTGGTGCACATTTTTTAGGAAAGTAAGTGCTGGGCAGATGCAGTTCATTTTCTTAGAAGAATTGCAAGTTACCTATGCAGTTTGTCAGCTATTCTTTTCTGCACTGTTATGCAATCTTGTCCTTATCAGTCTCCCTGAAAGATTTGAGGAATTTAAAAAATCATATGGTTTTAGACTTTGGTAGAATTGATAGATGCTAGCTTAATGAGTAAGTGTTACAGTTTTTTAAGTTGGAACATTGTGGTGGAGTAAATTATAGTTTGTACTTTTTAGTGGTCTGTTAGAACTGTTTTTTTTTTCTTTTAAAGGTGACTGTATGTCATAGATACTCTTGTAGAGATGCAGAGGGAGATGGTGAATTTCTGAGTTATGTAATGTTAAGTTGATAAATTTGATATCAGGCAATTTTATACTCTGAACTATTTTCTGTGGTAAACCTGCACTTTTTTTTTTAATTGAAGTATAGTTGATTTGCATTGTTGTGAATATGCCCATTTTTGAATGTTCATAGCACATGGTTCTGTTTACAAGATTCTCCTCAAGTTATATGGGAATAATGGTTCATCTTCGAAGGAATGGGTGAATTTTGGAGATACAGCCAAATGTATGTACAGATCCCAGGTTAAGCATGTTGAAGATTTACAGTTTACATCATTGTTTCTGAATTTGTTCCACTTTCTTAGGATTGAGGTCATTCAGCTTAGGATTGTCATTCACATCTTGTTCTTCTGTTGCTTTTTCTGGCCCTTCTTGTTGCAGGAGTTTTAAGTTGCCTTCCAGTTTACACTCCCTGCCATTAAACACAAAAGTCATAAGAGAAATTGTCCCAAGTCCTGACCATGTTACACCTCTTCCTGCTCACTGCCATCAGAGGCGATCCACCTGCAGACTGGCCCCAGCCTGTCTTCCTAGCCCAACCTCCCTTTCTCCCCAGCGTGACACTCGAGACTGTCTGGACACCTCCTCATTCATTGCTTTTCTCTCTCTCCAGATCTTGACTCATACGATGCCCTGTGGCAAGAATATACATTCTTCGTGCCTAATCAGCCTTTGAAAACCATTCCTGTCCTTCGCTGCCCTGCTCTTGATCCATTATGCTTTTTTGATTACAGCTGCTGGGAGTGAAATCTTTTTCCTTTATGCATCTCTGTCTGTAACCTGGTCATCTCAGCTGGCACTCACCACAGATTTGCTTTGAATTTAGTCATCTGTCTTTTTTGGTTTTAATGTTTCTCCATTTCAATTTTAAGCATTGGGAAGCTAGACGGTTTGTCTTACATATCCCCCCATGGCCCATAGGTGGACAAGAAACGGGGAAAGAACACAGAACCCCAGAGTCAGGGTGACAGGTTTCTGTCACTGCTCTGCCAGGAACTGGTTTTGTGACTTTTGGAACTAAATCACTTACTGTCTTTATACTTGGGTGTCTGTATAAAGTAAAGGGGTTGACAAGGTGATACACAGTTGCCTCAGTAGTTTGGCACCATGGTTTGTTTCCTCTTTATCACTGAGCAGGAGATCCCGTGGACAGAGGAGCCTGGCGGCCTATCATCCATGGGATCACAAAAGAGTCAGACATGATTTAGCAACTAAACAACAACAAAACAAATCTCAAATAGTAGATGTTCAGTAAATAGGTAATGAATAATAATGTAGGATTGCACTGTTGCTTGTTTCCTGTTGCCTGTCTGATCCCTTTTGTCCTGAGGGGAAGTACGCATCTGATGAAGGCAAGCTCCTGCTTCCCGCTTTATTCTCGCAGGGCGGTGAGATCTGCTGCCCACTCTTTCAGCTTACCCTCTCCAGCTTTCCACTACTCTGTTTCCAGACTTGATAAACGTATTGCAGGTGATCTCCTTAAAACTACAGTTATTCAGTTGAGTTTTACATATAATAAAATCTTGGTTCAGTTTGTCCTTAACATTATTTTAGAAGTTAGGACCCATTGTTTAATATTACTATACAGATGGGGTAATGGAAACAAAGAGAGTCAAATTCATGTGTTCATGTAACGTGTTCATCATGTAGCATGGAATTTAGGTTGTTTTCCTGAAAGTGACCACTGGTTTTTTTTTCTCCTAAGGGTGGTTAAGAAAGTGGCTCAATATATGGCTGACGTGTTGGAGGACAGTAAAGATAAAGTTCAGGAGAACCTGTTGGCCAATGGAGGTAAGCTAATGTTTCATGATTTGATTTTGACTTCAATAAAGTGAACGACGTAAAAAAGATCTGTAGATAAGGGTATTAAATGCAGTAGAAAGCCATTAAAATAGAATTATTATTAACAATTTGGTGATACTGCCAGTTACATTCTATCCTCTGAAACACAACCTCTCATAAGACAGTCCTACATAATGTATAGTTTTTTTTTTTATATGGATCCTTCCAAAAGCAGTGTCATAAAGATTTACCTTAGTTCTTTCCAGGATCTACCTGTCAGTTCCACTTTTAAGTGTGTTTCTGAGTTATGTGTCTCAGCATTGTTCCAGTTTGAATACTTGCAGTTTTCTCTAGCCTTTTGTATTTAATTGTGTCCAATTACAGAAGCTTTAGAATAAAAATTATTAATCTTATTGCAGAGTAATGCCTCTTCCTCTCAAGTTTCATATGGGATTTCTTTAGTACCCATAGAATAGTCTAGTACTGACCTGTGTAGCTAGAAACTAATATTTAAATAAAGTTTGTTCTGTTTAATAATAGCTTTATAAAGATGGTTTCAGCTGCATCATTGTCACTTGTACTTGCGTTTGTTGTTTTCTCCTGAAATATCAGTTTAGCTTGTGTTTCATCTTCAATTCAGCTCAGTTCAGTCACTCAGTCGTGTCTGACTCTTTGCGACCCCATGGACTGCAGCACACCAGGCCTCCCTGTCCATCACCAACTCCCAGAGTTTACTCAAACTCATGTCCATCAAGGCGGTGATGCCATCCAACCATCTTCATCCTCTGTCATCCCCTTCTTCTCCCGCCTTCAATCTTTCCCAACATCAGGGTCTTTTTCAATGAGTCAGTTCTTCACATCAGGTGGCCAAAGTATTGGAGTTTCAGCTTCAGCATCAGTCCTTCCAATGAACACCAAGGACTGATCTCCTTTAGGATGGACTGGTTGGATCTTTAGTGATATGTCATTAAAATAAGAAACAATCCTTTCCTCTCTTTCTGTTCTATATAGCCTACAATGGTAGGTCACTATGATAAATGAACATTTGTTAGGTAGAGCCCTGGGTTATCATAGGATGGTGAGCCACAGTTCAATGAATGACCACAGGGGAAAGAGAAATAGAGAAGTTTATTACTCACAGGTCCTGGAGGGAGGGGAGCAATGCAGGGAGGTCAGGGCAATGTGCAGACAGGAAGAACAGCAGGACTTGGGACACATACCTTTATTAGGGTCCATGGGTGGAGTGATTTGGGATTCCCAAGCCAAATCCTGATTGGTCAATTCAAACTGAAAAGAGGAATTTTGATTAACTTTGAAGAGCCCTGTGCATGCTCAGTCGTGTCCGACTCTTTGCAACCCCATGGGCTACAGCCTGCTAGGCTCCTCTGTCCATGGAATTCTCCAGGCAAGAATACTGGAATGAGTTGACATTTCCTGCCCCAGGGGGTCTTATCTAAAGGGTCCACTAGCAGGGGAGGCCCTGGGGAGCAGGGGAGAGTGCTTATCACAGGTTGGTATTGGAAATTGAACCAGGAGCTGAGCTTATGTTTACTTGTGATTTCAGGCTGTTATCTAGGGCTGTTAGCCAGGAGGGCTGTTACCTAGTGTGATTTCTAGGCCCCTGCTGGCTACTTGGCCACGTAAAATGGATGCCGAGGCAGCAGTATGGAGGTTTGGCTAAACTCTTAATGGTCACTGTATTTTAAATTCAGTGTTTCTCTAATCTCATTTCTTTCTTTGCAAATCATAGATGTTCAGTAGGGACTTAATCAGTTAAAAAAAATTAGTAATTTATTTTTGCTTTCTGTTAAAATAGCAACCCTAACCTGCTTACTGTTTCTGTTAATGTGTGGCTGGGGCAGAAGGACAGGAGTTAGATGTGTTAACTTAGGTGCCTTTGCTGATCTCTAGGTACTTGATGAAGTAGGGCAGTCAGTCTACTTGGCAGAATGGGGAGGTGACAATCTAGGGGACATTGCATCCAAAACTGCTTTTGAAAATACCAGATATGTTGCTGACTTGCTGGTATTCTGTTGGGAGAAGTTGAGGAGAGAAGATATTTTGATATGAATTACTTTCGCCAGTTAACTATAATTGACATTTGATTTCCCTGACCTTGATCCCATCAGGCTTGAGGGATAAAGTCATCTTGACTACCAGACTTCTAGGGAATTAGTTGTGGAGTTTCTCTTTGGCTCTGCATTTTTTATTCTTTTCCTTTGAAAGTGAAAAGGTCCATGTTTTGAATATTACTGAAATACAGACTCCTAGAAACAATCATCACATGGTTTTAAGAGACAAGTTCATTTTCAATTTGTTTGGGTAAGTTGCATAGAAATAACATACTTTTGTCCAATTCTTCTTATTGAGGAGACACTTGGCAGTAGTTTCTCAATCTCTGTGTCTCTTTCACCTTCCCATGTATCATGGGTATGTGCATATTGCATTTATTAAGTCATCAAGTTAGAAGGAGCATTTATATATATATATTAAATTTTGAGTAAGGAGAAGAGAATTCAGTCAAATTACAGGTAAAAATTTTGATTAATCCATGTTACCTAATACAGTCCCACATTTATTTAACCTTTACAAATGATATCTTTACTGATTTTCTTAATGCCAATTTTGGCATTACTGTGTAGCAAACTATAAAACAATTCTATTGCTTCTCCTCAGTAATTAATTTCTTCCCTTATTTCAGTTGACTTGGTTACTTATATAACAAGGTTTCAGTGGGACATGGCTAAATATCCAATCAAGCAGTCCCTGAAAAATATTTCTGAAATAATTGCCAAGGTAAGATAAAAAAATGACACAGGTAGGACACATTGATTTATAGTGATTCTATTTATTTTATAAGTATTTAGCTATTAAGTACTCTAATTTAGGTTTTAACAAGGCAACTTAATTATATGTGACTCGCTGCAAGTTTACTTAAAAAAGAAAGTTGTCAGAAAAGAATAACACTTTCACGTGCACATTATCCACGTGTGCAGTTTATTTTTTTAAGTGGCTAAGTTAAAGGTTGTATCAACAATGTTTGAATAAGAAAAGTAACTTTAAAATTAAAAATTTTAAGCATAACTGAGATCACATAGAATTAGAAATTGGAATTGATTAGAGATTTACAAATCATTCAGATATATGATAATGGTCACTTAAGTTTGTTTATGTACAGTACTGATTCAGATTAAACTTTATGGGTTCTGATGCCTTCTGACGTTCGGTATTGATTCCCTACCCAGAAAAATTGCCCGTATTCTCGTACTGTGTATTCTCATACTGTGAGATTTTATGAACAGTTTCAGGGAGTCCGCAGGTGTTGAAAGTCCATCCATGAACTCACTAAACTAAGAATTCCTTTTATGTTGCAAAGTCCTTGAGCTTGCGAGAAAAATGTAAAGTTTTACCTGAAACTGTAATGAGGCAGTAGACAAGGACCTATTCAGTGTTTGACAACATATCTATGACCTGGCTAGGATGAACAGTACAGTTTAAATCATTTGGACAGACTTCCTTAGCTTCCACTGACTTTATTTGTACATTGTGCTCTATGGTTAAAAGTAAATAAATTAGTCTATCAAGGATTTTAACTCAGGGTCAAATAATTTAATGAAAATGCTGCTGCTGCTAAGTCACTTCAGTCATGTCTGACTCTGTGCGACCCCATAGATGGCAGCCCACCAGGCTCCGATGTCCCTGGGATTCTCCAGACAAGAATACTGGAGTGGGTTGCCATTTCCTTCTCCAGTGCATGAAAGGGAAAAGTGAAAGTGAAGTTGCTCAGTCGTGTCCGTGTCTGAATGAGTAGTCAGATAATATAAAGTGGTGTTCTTATGACTGAGCATTATTATCTTTTAATCCTTATCAAAGATTTAGTCATCTTCTTCCTGATACTATTATAGATGAGGAAACAGGCTCAGAAAGGTGAGGTGATTTACCCCAGGGTGCCACACAGCTGATAATGGTAGAGCTAAGTTGAAATTAGTTGTTCAAATGTTAAATCTACTGCTTTGTGTTTTTTCTCCTTAAATTGTTAGTAGTTTTAATCACCTTTTTGAAAAATCAGCTTGTGTAACACTTATAAATAAGTTGAAGCAAAATTTTAATTTCATTGCAAAAATGTTTTGTGTAAGAAGGGTGGTGTTATAAACAGCAAAACTCTGTATGATTTCGTTCCTTTGGAAATTAACTCTTCAGACTTCTATATTAAAACCTTTTAATTAGCCATGTCTTTAATCAGTGTCCTAGATTTCATTTACATGGTTTAAGAATATAGTAACAATAATGAAAATGCGTGTAGACTAAAACATTATCTTTAGTAGAAAAGATTATATGAAAATTCCCATAGTTATTAAAAATGAAGTGGGTTATTTTTTTAATGACCTTTAAAAATAATGCCTTTAAAATAATAGAATATTCTTACATCAGGAACTAGTGGTGGGTTTGTTTTTTAAAGTTTAAGCACAGCTACTTTAATTGTATTAGTAGAGGCAGATTTAGGAAGATTCTCCCTATTTCTCTTCTTTCTTCTGTAAAGGGTGTGACTCAGATTGACAATGACCTGAAATCTCGAGCATCTGCATACAACAACCTGAAAGGGAATCTTCAGAATTTGGAACGAAAGAACGCGTAAGCATGTCAACTATATGTGAATAATTTAGAATTGGAGAAGCACTGTGGCACAGGGGTCCCCAATCTCTGGAATCTAATGCCTGATAATCTGAGCTAGAGCTGATGTAATAATACTAGAAATAAAGTGCACAATAAATGTAATGGGCTTGAATCATCCTGAACCACCCGGCCCTGCCTCCCTGGTCCATGGGAAAATTGTCTTCCATGAAACTGGTTCCCAGTGCCAAAAATGTCGGGGACCACTGCATAGCATACACTGGATAAACTGTTGTTGGGGGTTTTAGTAAGTTCCAGTTTGTGCCATTTCTATAGTCAGATGGTGTTTTTTCACTTCATGGAGAAAAACTCATTAATTCAGGCTAGTCAAAACAGATGTGAGGCTGATTTATTATGCTCATTTCATACATACTACTTCTGAGCTGGGTCCTGGTTGATCCTTTATCCATCTGATTTTTCACTAATTATCTAAAGTTAATTGTTTTAAATTAAATCATAATTTAATTACATAGCAATTATCTGCTGCTTAAAAGAATTCTATAGAAAAATCCTTTTTTATGTAATTTGCATTCTTTGATTTATCTGTTTTCCAATCTGTTTCAATTTTTATCTGTTTTTATGTTTCAGTTTTTCATGTTAGGTTTTCTTAAAATAGAACACTCTTCTTTTGGTTGATCTCACTGTAGTATGACTACTACAAGTGTAGCTTTAAGCACTTAACTCTTCAAGGTATACATACATTCGTATCCCAGAGGCAAAATTGACTTGTCCTGTAAGAGGTACAAACAGGGCAAGTCATTTTCAGTGTGAAATCTACTGGGAGACCAAATGAAGACTTGCATTCATAGAGTTGATTGTTGAGTTAACTAACCAAAATTGATACCGAAGGAGAGGGAGGAAAATCAAAGGTTGGGCTTAGATGATATGATTTCATAATTATGGTGAGGTAGACTTTAATTGATGCCTAATGAGTAACACTGTCCCAGTCAAGACATTATATATGTAATCAAGAGAAGGGCTGAGTTATAATAATTAAAACAAACACAAAGGGAGACACTAGAGGCAAATTCTGATAAAATTTTGACATTTCTTTGGGTTTGGGTATGGGAAATACTCAGCTAAATTTTGGCTTCTTACCAAATAAAAATGTTAACTCAGGCTAATCCCTCTCCAGATATATGTATAGCATATGTAACTATACTTAGCCTGCTGTTTCTTTACTTGTGTTATGGAAGCACATAATTACCAGCCTAATGATCTTTTTCTTATTCCTCAGAGGGAGTTTGCTAACTCGAAGTCTAGCAGAGATTGTGAAGAAGGATGACTTCGTTCTTGACTCAGAGTATCTCGTCACATTACTGGTTGTAGTTCCTAAGTATGTCTTTTCATTACAGAAGGTTTTTACTTATTAAAATACAAGAAAAATGTTAGTGTCTGATACTGTAATTTGAAGTTTTCCACAAAACCCAAGTGTAAATGGAATATCACCTTGTCATTTGTTCTGTCATTTTGTTTTGTCAAACAACATATACTCCACTCATATGGCACATACAGTGGAATTTAGTTTGTAACCTGGTAATGGAGATGTCAGTTATAAATTGAGATTCTAAATCAAGTTCAACTTAGTAGAGTTGACCCATTAAAAAATTCAGTTCAGTTCAGTCGTTCAGTCATGTCTGACTCTTGGCAACCCCATGAACCGCAGCACGCCAGGCCTCCCTGTCCATCACCAACTCCCGGAGTCTACCCAGACTCATGTCCATTGAATCGATGATGCCATCCAACCATCTCATCGTCTGTCGTCCCTTCTTCTGTCCTCAATGTTTCCCAGCATCAGGGTCTTTTCAAATGAGTCAGCTCTTCGCGTCATGTGGCCAAAGTATTGGAGTTTCAGCTTCAACATCAGTCCTTCCAACGAACACCCAGGACTGATCTCCTTTAGGATGGACTGGTTGGATCTCCTTGCAGTCCAAGGGACTCTCACGAGTCTTCTCCAACACCACAGTTCAAAAGTATCAATAATGCTAAACCATTGGATTTTTTAAAAAATACTGTTTTTAGATATTTCAAAATAAGTAGTTCTTTGTTTTCCTGAAAAATCTTTATGATTGATTAGGATGAAGTAAGCCCTCTAAGAAGTAAAGGATTGGATTAGATCAAAGGTTAGCATATCTTTTATATAAAAGGCCAAATAGTATTTTACCGTTTGCAAGCCATATGGTTTGTGATACAGCTACTCAACTCTGCCACGTCAGCTTTGCAGTTGTAGCTGAAAGCAGCCATCCCCAGTATGTGCATGAAGTGATGTGGGTGTTGTCAGTAAAACTTTATTTACAAAAACAGGTACAGGTTATGGACATAGTTTGGGTCAGATAATTCTTTGAAATCTCTAGATTGGGCCTTCTGTATTAATTAACATTTGGGCATAGTTAATCTTGATAAAGAACTCGATAAAGAGAGTTCCAGAAAAACATCTATTTCTGCTTTATTGACTATGCCAAAGCCTTTGACTGTGTGGATCACAATAAACTGTGGAAAATTCTGAAAGAGATGGGAATACCAGACCATCTGACCTGTCTCTTGAGAAACCTGTATGCAGGTCAGGAAGCAACAGTTAGAACTGGACATGGAACAACAGACTGGTTCCAAATAGGAAAAGGAGTACGTCAAGGCTGTATATTGTCACCATGCTTATTAACTTATATGCAGAGTACATCGTGAGAAATGCTGGGCTGGAAGAAGGACAAGCTGGAATCAAGATTGCCGGGAGAAATATCAATAACCTCAGATATGCAGATGACACCACCCTTATGGCAGAAAGTGAAGAAGAACTAAAGAGCCGCTTGATGAAAGTGAAAGAGGAGAGTAAAAAAGTTGGCTTAAAGCTTAACGTTCAGAAAACTTAAGATCGTGGCATCTGGTCCCATCACTTCATGGGAAATAGATGGGGAAACAGTGGAAACAGTGTCACACTTTATTTTTTTGGGCTCCAAAATCACTGCTGATGGTGATTGCAGCCATGAAATTAAAAGACACTTACTCCTTGGAAGGAAGGTTATGGCCAATCTACATAGCATATTTAAAAGCAGAGGCATTACTTTGCCAACAAAAGTCCATCTAGTCAAGGCTATGGTTTTTCCAGTGGTCATGTATGGACGTGAGAGTTGGACGGTGAAGAAAGCTGAGCGCAGCAGAATTGATGCTTTTGAACTGTGGTGTTGGAGAAGACTCTTGAGAGTCCCTTGGACTGAAGGAGATCCAATCAATCCATCCTAAAGGAGATCAATCCTGGGTGTTCGTTGGAAGGACTGATGTTGAAGCTGAAACTAATACTTTGGCCACCTCATGTGAAGAGTTGACTCATTGGAAAAGACCCTAATGCTGGGTAGGATTGAGGGCAGGAGGAGAAGGGGACGACAGAGGATGAGATGGCTGGATGGCATCACCGACTCGATGGACATGGGTTTGGGTAGACTCCGGGAGTTGGTGATGGACAGAGAGGCCTGGCGTGCTGCAGTTCATGGGGTCGCAAAGAGTCGGACATGACTGAGCGACTGAACTGAACTGAATCTTGATAAAATGAAATCTTTGGAAGATTAGAATTCTGTATGTGTGGGTGGGTGGCAAAAAACATTGTTAATGGTTTAATTTCTGACCCACACTGAAATCTTACTATCAGGAAATCATTGGGGGATCCAAAGTGGCGTGGGAGATTTGAGGACTCTTCTCAGCATTATTCATAAAGTTCTTTTGCTGCGCTTTCCATTTTTATCTGGTTAGAAACTGGGAATATAGGAAAATGATGCCTCCTGGAAAGGAGTGGGAAAGCACCTCCATTGAATTTACAGTGTTGACAGTATCCTCTGATTTTCACCTTTCCCCGCTTACTGCAGAGTATGGAAACATTGATCATTTCTGAAGAATTTCTGTGTATTTGTGTTTTTATAGTATGCAGGGAAATAACCTTTGCCCAGATAAAAGATTTGTCTTATGAAACCTTTGCTTAAAATTTGTGTTAAAACAAGAAGTTTCCATAGTTTTCTGTACACTGTACTTGAAACCTAGGATCAGACCTAGGGTACCTTGTATAATGGCTTATTTATTATCCTGGCTACAATACTGTCAATACAGTTCTTTATTTTTTATTGCAAACATAATCATCTCTTGCCACACCCACGAAGCCAGTAGTCTCTAGAGGAGGCTGTCGCACAGTGATCTGGGGCAGCTCGGTTACTGTCGCTTTGGTGACTCCATGCTTCTTGGTACCTTGTGCTTTCAGTAAAGGTGCTTTTACCCAGTGCTTCTTAATGGCCACTGAATACAAATGTTAGTGATTTCAGCATGGCTTCTCTCTCTGTCTCATTTCTCTCTTTCTTCCTTCTTTGCTTTCTTCTTCTTTTTTTTTTTTTAGTGAGGTAACATAAATTAACCCTAAAGTTTGAAAATAATTTCAAATCTCCATTTTGCTTTGCTTCTTTTCCAAACTGAGTTCTGCGATGTGCCTCTTTTGCAATAGTTACTGGATGTAAGAGATGGTGAGCTGTATTTCCTCCTTTACCACTCAGTGCATTTGAATTCATTCTCTGTAGGAAACTTGATTTTTCTTTTGCTAGATAGATTTGAGATATACTTACTATAGTTGAATTTCCTATTTGTCTCATAATTTTTTTCTCTTTCTGGGTTTGGCAGGAAGTGGGACTTGTTTTTCTCTTCTAGTAACTTAAGTGTACCTTTTCTGCAGGTTAAACCACAATGACTGGATTAAGCAGTATGAAACACTAGCTGAAATGGTCGTTCCACGGTCTAGCAAGTAAGTAGTAGACTTAAAGCCTGCTCTTTCCTAGAATTCCTTTGGTAGTTTGGGTGTTGGATTAGGAAATATCTTTATCTTTTCTTTGTGGTAAATTTTACAGTTTTGGAACCATCTTTTTTACCTAATAAATGAATTATATTAACTCTAGTTACTATAATTTTAGACTTGGAAGGGCCTTTGCACAGTCTCACCAACCCACTTATGTTTATAGATGTGGAAGTTTGAGGCCACAGAGCTGAAGTGGTTTGCACAGAGTCACACATCTCATAAGTGGCAGAACTGTAACCAAAACCCAGGTCTCTGGTGTGGTACTTTTTCTGCTGTACAAACTTTTTAAGATCCTTCTTTCAGTACTTATCTCATACCTACTGTGTGTCTATAACTCCCCATTTATCTTGTCAAGGAAGTATACCAGAATGGCTACTAGGGTACCATGTTGGTCTGCAGATATTTACTATCACTTTCCAGTGAGCATAGATTCTACCTAATCTGTACTTTCCTCTGAAAAAAAGATTTATGAAGCATTTTTGAACTTATGGATTAATATTCATTGTCTACAGTTCTGTGAAGTAGTTTGGGCAGTTGTTATACTTTTTCTCATAGAGGAATTAAAAATGCAGAAGAGTTAAGTTGTTGCCTAAAGCATATGGCCGTAAAAGTGTCCAATGACAAACTTCAGGTCTTTTCACTGCAAGTTGTGCACTCATGACACTATAGCATATCATCTTTTCCTTATTCTGCCTTTCCACATGAGATACTTACAAAGTAAATAGAAGTACAGTGTGTATGCACCCCCATAGAATTCTTTTGTGTGTATTATCCCTCAAGAGGTGCCAGCATGATGAAAGGAAAGTCTGGGAGGTTGTAGAGAAGTGGTGGTAGTAAGGCCAGGCCCATGAAATATTTTCTTTTCCAGTTTCATTGTGTCATATGGGAGGTAGCTTAGTATAATGGAAAGAGTCCAGGACCCAGGGATCTTGAGTTCTTTTGCTGGTTCTGCTACCAACTTGCTGTGTGACCTAGGGTAAATCTTCTAACATCTCTGGGCCTCATTTTCTTTGTCTGTAAAATGAGCATCACACCTTTGCTGTACACATTATGAGGTCCTTTTAAGACTTGATGAGATATCTGAAGTAGGAGTTCCCTGTTGGCTCAGTGGTAAAGAATCTGCCTGCCAATGTGGGAGACGTGGGTTCAGTCCCGTTCTGGGACGATCCCACATGCCGTGGAGCAGCTGAGCCCGTTGCCACAACTACGAGTTCACACTTGGCAACTAGTGAAGCCTGCATTCCTAGAGCGGGTGCTCTGCAGCAAGAGAAGCCATCTCAGTGAGAAGCCCAAGCACCACAACGAGGAGTAGCCCCTGCTCGCCGCAGCTAGAGAAAAGCCCTCGCAGCAGCGAAGACCCAGCACAGCCAAAAAATAAAGAGAGAAATAATTTTGAAAAGATATATAAAGTAGAAGGTAATATGAATCTTGTAGTTTCATAAATGTTGACTTTTTCTTTTTGAGAACAAAACCACAAACTTGTGCTCATGGTGAATTTTTTTCCCATTTTCGGGGAGTGCTTTCCATTCACACCGGCCCCTCATATGGTAAACTGAAGATTGAGGTGGTGTCTTGATACTAGTTTTCCTCTGAAGCTGTTTATCCGGACAGATGACACGTTCTTAAACCTTGCTCTTTGGAGACCGTTAAAGCCACAGAGATTGACTTGACGTTTGGGGGCGGGGGAGGAGGAGAGTGGGGACGCAGTGCACGTGGCATGTCCTCCTGCGCTGTGGTGAGCCGAGCCTGAGTCCAGGGGAGTGGTATGTAAGCCCAGGTTTACTTGGGAAGAAGGACTTCAGAAATATTACTTCAGGGATTTACATTGTTTGAAAATAAACTTTAGTAGTTTAAAGGAAAAAATTTCAGATGCTGCCAGTTGAGTATAGGCAATACCTATCTTCTGAATGACCCCCTGAGCACCCCCAGCCCTTCCTTACTCAGTGAAAACATCTGTTTATCTGTTTGGAAGTTTTAAAGACTGATTTCAGATCACCTCCTTGAAAAGGTATTTGAGTAGTCATTGAAAACAGAGCAGTAACTCAACCAGCCCTGAAGAGGATGGTTAGTTTATGTGAGGCAAACAAGTTTTAGTGGGTCAATCTGAAATTTTATACACTGTTCAGGAAAGAGCTCTATGACCTATGCTGGATTTTTTGCTGATCCTAATAACTAAAATTTTTGAGTAATTACTATGTGCTAGTTATTGTTCTAAGTGCCTTATTTTAAACTGAATTTTAAGTAGCAACACTCACTTATTGCTTTTTGGTACAATACTTGAGTGATTACTCTTGGAAGCAGTGAAGATGAAAGTGGACTTTTGAGGAAGAAGAATAGATTGAAAAAGACCATCTTCAAACCTAAAGAAATAATTTCACTTAAACACACAAAATCTAGCTATTTGCAAAATGTTCTGCATAAATCTTAAAAGATTGGACCATGTGAAATACTGCCGTTATTGGGTAGCTAAGTGCAAAGACATGTATAAATGCTGCATCAGAGTTCACACAGCCAGAGAAGTGGAGGCTAGACTGTTGTTCCGCTTCTTTTTGTTGGAGAAACTGTTCAAAAAGAGGTGCTTTTCTCTTACAGTTTCACAATTACCGCTTAGCTGTTTGTCTTTCTACTTTGGCCTGTTCAGATAAACTAGTTGGGTCAGATCATTGGTTGACTCTGGCCTTTTCTCTGTTGTGGGAAACAGCACCACAGACTTGGTGGTGCTTCACAGAAGCTGTTTTTTTCAGGGAGCTAGAGTAGAAGAAGCAGAGGATGCTAGCAAGGAAGACTTAAAAAAAAATGACACTAGCCATTGGGCAGAGAAAAGTTTCATCTGTGCTTTGGAGCTGGGATTGCAAAGATAATTTATGACGAAAAGCAGGAAAGATGCTTTGGCAGTGAAATGGGTCAGTTGATTGGAGCAGAGCAGATGGCAGGACTGAGCCTTGGAGAGGTAAGAAGGGAACAGGAAGAGCTCGTAAGCTCCAGAAGCACTGCCACACATGTAGGTGACTGACAATGCCATGAGACAGCTGAAAAGCACTGACTTTTAGTTTCGTCTTCGCTTGGTTACACGGATGAGAATATACTGTTACTGCTTGTACACAACAGTAGAACTGAATGCAGAGTTTGGAGACTCAGACCTGCAGCTCACAGACTGTTATCTCCACTTGGTTTCTGTAGGCTGTCCCCCTTGGTCTCACCCTCAACCTCTAGAAAGGCTTTACCTCTGAAATCTTGAACTGTAACTCAGCCTTCTTTCCATCTTTTTCAGTGCCACAGAATCGGCTATTGTCCACGCCTGCGGCCCCCACCCCTTTGCTTGCATGGGCCTTCAAAATGGCAGAGGACTAAAGTTTAAAAGATCAGCTGAGATTTTATAAGATCAGTTTAAAAGATGAATATGATATTGGTGGCATATTGTTAGAATCTGAGATCGCCTGTCAAGTTGGATTTGGCTCTGTTTTGATCCCAGTTTGCACATTACTGAGTCAGTTCTGGCAAACCTGAAGATCATTAAAGGCTTTTTTAAATCAAGTTCTGCCCACTTGGTAGCTGCCTTGCTTTGGATCTGATGGGCACTGGGAGCAAGAACTAAGTGTGATAGTCTCAAGAGGGCACAGATTAAAAGGGGTGGGCCAGGCCTCTGGGGGCAGGGCTGGAGAGAGAAAGAGAGAATTCAGATTCCAAAAGAGAAGAGGGTGTTTAGCCAGGAAGCAGGGAGAGTCTGGAAACCAACCAGCTGCTGGACAGTTTGTCCTTGGCTGGCCTGTTGCTGATAGAGATTGAAAAGCATGGTTCTTAGAGTTTGGAAGATTTTCCTGAGGTGACGCTTAATTTTGCTGGTTAGGAAGAAATGTGCCAGGGGCCTGTTAAGACACTGTAAATAAAAACATCATAAAGACTGAGTGTCCTTGGTGTTTGAGGCAGTACAGGTGAAAAGCACAGAGGGTTCAGGGAGGGCTGCCATACCTTTCCGTTTGTTCCTCCTCCCCCCCGTTTCTGAATTCTGCCCTCAATGTGAGTGTGAGCAATAAATATAAAGGTTTAAATGGACTTTTTCTTTCTTTCTCTAGTGTTCTCTCAGAGGACCAAGACAGTTACCTATGTAATGTCACCTTGTTTAGGAAGGCAGTTGATGACTTCAGACACAAAGCCAGGGAAAACAAGTAAGATTATTATTTAAAATTTTTTTTTTAATTTCTTAGATTACCTATACTTTCTGTGGACAATTTTGGTTTTCTTTTTTTTCTTAATTTAGATTCATCGTCCGTGACTTCCAATATAATGAAGAGGAGATGAAAGCAGACAAAGAAGAAATGAACAGGCTTTCTACTGACAAGAAAAAGCAATTTGTATGTGTTTTTAATATTTAATATTATCAGTGTTAAGCAGAAGAAAAACTGGTACTGCTTTTCTTTAAAAGAAAAAACTTTTCTGATTTTGATTTTAGTTATTTGTTTCTATTAAATAGTCAGAGTTTTCTCTAAGCAAGCTGAGATCTGTGAATTGTTATCTTAAAATGTATATTTTAAAATTAATCCCTCTAAGTCCATATCAAAAGTTAATTTTAAATACAGTGTTTTGATTAATGCCCCTATAGCGAGGGGTCATTTTAATTAAGTAATTGTTCTCTCTTTTCAGTAGGAAATTTCATTTTCTTGAGGCAGCATTTTTTTTTAATGCTGTAGTCTTTTACTGAAGGAATTTGTATTTAAACCATTGGTGAGTTAGTATGTTCTAGGCACAGTGGAGAACAGGGATGGAATTGTGAGTGAAAGATAGTGTTGACTTTCTTGCTATCCTCAAGTAAAGGATTTTTGCGAAGATTAAAGAGTGTATAGAAGGGAAAACATGATGAGTGAAAATGTGTTTCTCTTGTAATGCAAGAGGAAACAAAAGCACATTCCATTTAGAATTATTTCCAAGTACTTTATAAACCATAACATCTCAGTTGGACGAAAACTAACCCTAATGAAGTAACGTCAAGTAAAACCAGCTGGTTGAGGGGGAGATCCAAAACCCTAAAAGAACAGATATTTTAACCAGAAACTTTCACTTTGTTGTGTTGTTATCCTTTTTGCATAAATTGATTGCTGTATCCAAATGAGCCTAGTAATATTACCCAAATAACTGTTAGCTGAACTGATCGTGTGTGTCTTTTGAGTATGGAGAAATGGTAATAAGTTGTTTGAAGTTTGTTTCTTTTAAAGACGTGTTTTTATTTAGTACTAGGAATCATATTGAATAGTTTAGTAAGTTCATAAAGAATTTATGCTGTCAATACATAATAGAATCATTAAGAAATTAGAACATAATGAGCAAGTTTTAGGGATCTAGGTCAACCCCCTGATTTTACAGATGAGAAAACTAATACCTAGAAATATTAAATGACTTACTACATATTTTTCCTGTTCCTGAGAAGTTGTTCGTAATTAATTTCTATTTTGAATGTATTAAATGCTTAACAGTATTGGATAGTAAATTTAGATTTTTATACTTTGGTTTTCAAATCTATAGGACACTTCTATATTCTGTATCATTTTAAATGACTTTCACTAAAGTATATGCCTTTTTGAGAATTCCCTGGCAGTCCTGGTGGTTAGTACTCCGCACTTTCACTGCAGCAACCATGAGTTTGATCCCTAATCAGGGAACTAAGATTCTGCAAGTTGCACAGCATGGCCCCCAAAAAGAAAAATACACACACACACACACATACACACACCCACACATGCCTTTTTCTGTGTAGTGAAGAAAGTCAATGGATATTTGTATCTACACACACACACACACACACACACACCACACACACATACACGCCTTTTTCTGTGTAGTGAAGAGAGTCAATGGATATTTGTATCTACTGAGGTTACACAGTAGTAGCTAACCTTTTCATCTTATGTAAGGTAAAGTATGCAACATATGAGAATAATGAAACATTTTTAAAGTGAATTACAATGTGATTGGGGCTTCCCTGGTAGCACAGATGGTAGAGAATCCACCTGCACTGCAGGAGACATGGGTTCGATCCCTAGGTTGGGAAGATCCTCTGGAGAAGGGAATATCGACCCACTCCAGTATTCTCGCCTAGAGAATCCCCATGGACAAAGGACCGTGGCAGGCTACAGTTCATGGGGTCGCGAAGAGTTGCACATGACTGAGCAACTGAGCACACAGACACATAATATGATTGAATTCTCCTTAAGGTTCTTACTGGATAGTTACTCCTTTAAAAATACTTGATTTCTAACTGCCATTTTCAAGACCAAATTTGTGGTGATTCTCTGTTTCTTTCTATAGGGACCACTGGTACGGTGGCTGAAAGTGAATTTCAGTGAGGCGTTTATTGCGTGGATTCATGTGAAAGCTCTGAGGGTTTTTGTTGAGTCTGTTTTGAGGTAAAGAAAGCCAATTGAGAAACTTGGAACTAAAGAATGTGTAGATCCCTTGACATTGCACCTCTTTATTTAAACACAGTCTGCTAATAGGAAATTGATTTGGAGAAACCAAAGGGCTACTCATGAGGGAGAGATTGTCAGTATCATATTGCTTATGACGTGCATGTTGGTCTTGCCCTTAATACCGAGTTTAGAAAAAGATCATGCTGCTGTGCTCTGGTTCTTTCCATATTCTGTGCTTAAGTTAAACATAGGTTATGAATATTAGTCAGTGTTTGTTTAAAAGTCCTATCACATATTTTACATGTAGTTTGATACACAGTATACCTTATTTGAAGTCCTCGTTTCACAGTAGCCTAAAATATTTTATTACTTTGAGATACTTAAAATCTCAACCATCTTGTGATGCTCTGTACATGTTGCTCATATTAGAAATAGTTCAAAATATTTATCTGCCATCATGCTATTTGTAAATTTCTTTGAATTTCCATAGTAGATGGGTAATCTCATGCATTTTTTTTTCATATTCTTTATTATCGTGAAGGAATCAATAGTTGACTCTCCATATTCTTGGGTTCCAAATCCATGGACTCAACCAACTGTGGATTGAAAATATTTGAACAAGAAATTCCAGAAAGTTCTAAAAAACAAAACTTCAATTTACTGGGCACTAGTACTCTTGCCTGGAAACTCCCATGGACGGAGGAGCCTGGTAGGCTGCAGTCCATGGGGTCGCTAGGAGTCGGACACGACTGAGCAACTTCCCTTTCACTTTTCACTTTCATGCATTGGAGAAGGAAATGGCACCCCACTCCAGTGTTCTTGCCTGGAGAATCCCAGGGACGGGGGAGCCTGGTGGGCTGCCATCTGTGGGGTCGCACAGAGTCGGACACGACTGAAGCAACTTGGCAGCAGCAATAGTGGCAGCAGCAATAGCAGCAGCAGCAATGATTTACATAGCATTTGCATTTTATTTACAACTAATTACATAGCATTTACATTGTATTATAAGTAACCTAGAGATGATTTAAAGTATATGGGAGGATATATGTAGATTATACACAAATCTTACACCATTTTATTTAAGAGACTTGAGCATCCTTGGATTTTGGTATTCACAGGGGTCCTGGAGCCAATTCCCTGCATATACCTAGAGACAATGTACTAAATTTACACATTATCACTGTCTGCTGAGGGTGGTCATAAATTACTTGAAAATTGAAGAGTAATTAAAAGTAATTCCTAGTAGACAGTTGGCTCTCATTTTAAAGATTTCTAGTGGACAGTGAGGACCAGAGAAGGTGTGAGTTTCTGAACTTGTAAAGGTGGTTATTAAAATGAGGCACCTTCTCCCCATTAACAGTGATTAAAGAAGAGTATGAGAATATTTGCTTTTAAACAGAAAATCTCTGCATACGTTTGCTTGTGTTACATCCTGTATTTCTGCTTCCTTATAAGGTATGGCTTGCCAGTGAACTTCCAAGCAATGCTCCTTCAGCCCAATAAGAAAACAATGAAGAAACTAAGAGAAGTATTATATGAATTGTATAAACATCTAGACAGCAGCGCAGCAGCCATTATTGATGTAAGTATTTATTAGCCTGGTAGAATAGGAACTGGATGAATTTCAGAAAAAATTATTGGAAGAAGATGTTATTTAATTGCTTTAATATTCTCAATTTGTTAGTAAATAATTTACCTTGCTTACCCCATTTTATAGTAGTTGCTTCTTGGTATTTCTAAAAGCCAGTCATTATTTTGCTGTAGATCTGATGTTTATAGCTGCAGAAATACACACACAAGCAATGATACTAGTTGTTTACAAGAATTACAGATTGCAGAGAGGAAGAAAATAAGTCACTACTGTAACTTTATTTGGTAGAAGTAGCAGAGTCAGTAGAGCATTTTTAAAGGGAATTATCATTTCTCTAAAATGGTGTATGTTTATATCTTTTTTTAAAACAGAAATGTATGAACATTTATGCATACAAAAATGTGTGCTTTTTGTTGTTGCTGTTGTTTAAAATTGTAGCAGGCTTTTATATTTTTGTTGCAAATACCTTGCTGATATTTTTCCTCTAGTTTAGAATGGCAGTATTTCACATGTGCATTAGTTAGAACCCATGGAAGAAAAATCAAGGTTTTTTAATGGAAGAAAATGGAGGAAATGACTCTAAATTTTTGTGGAATTGTTGATTATATGTGAAGTCTAACTAATGCATAATTTCATACCAGTAAATTCTTATAACATGCATACATACTAAGTGGTATCAGTAAAAATCACAGTTGCTTTATTTTTATCCATCATTTTGTAAGCCTTGTATCTCATAAACTCAATACCCCAAGCCTGAGACTAAAAAAGTATTTTTATACAGTATGCATAGAAAAGGACAGTGGAGTCATGGTTAAACCCACACAGGCTTTGAGGGCCGAGTACTTGAATCTGGCATTACTACTCACTTGCTCTGTTTCCCAGGGCAGGTCAGCCTTTCTGAGATTGTTTCCTTATTTGCAGAATGGAGTTACAATGTCAAACTCAGATTAAATTAGGAAAAATGTATAAACTTAGCCCAGTTCATTAAGAAGGTACAAGCATACCTCATTTCATTGTGCTTTATTTTATTGAACTTTGCAGATACTGCACTTTTTACAAATTGAAGGTTTGTGGCAACTGTGCATTGTCAGATGATGGTTCTCATTTTTTAGCAATCAACTATTTTTTAAATTAAGATAGGTACATTGTTTATTAAGACAAAAGGCTATTGCACACTTAGTAGACTGTAGTGTAAGTGTAAACATATCATTAATATGCAATGGGAAACCAAAAAATTCATGTGACTTGGCTTATGGTGACACTTGCTTAATTGCGGTGGTCTGGATTGGAATCTGCTATCTCCAAGGTATGCCTGTGAATGGTAATATTTTTTCTTTCTCTTTTTTCATTTCTCTAAGTACTTAGTTGAATAATCATCTGATTTTTCCATAGGCTCCTATGGATATTCCAGGCTTAAACCTGAGTCAACAGGAATACTACCCCTATGTGTACTATAAGATCGATTGCAACTTGCTGGAATTCAAGTAAAATGAGCCCTCCAGACAGCCCTGTCCTCGTGTCGGTGTTGGTGTTTGCTAACAGACATAGGCTGCAGTAGGGCCGCACTTTTAACTCTGTTTTACCCCTTGCTTGCTTCTCACCTCCTCTCCTAGGCGCCTTCTCTCCTAGAGGTCCATTTCACAACATTTTCTTTTTAAAAGGAAATTATATGTCTTGTTTCTTTTTATTGATCAGGTCTGTAAATGTGTACTGAAAAAAAAATCAGAGTTTATTTATGAACTGAATAGTTTATTTAAAAAGGTCTTTCCTCATCCATATTGTGGTCTGCATTAATTCCATTTGTTACTGTTGTGACAAAAGCCTTGTTTACAAGGGAATGGTGTAAACAGTTATGCCATTTTGTTCACTGTATTTAGTAGACATAATTGTTTAATAGTTACTGAATAGTGATGTAAAGAAATGTGACAATATTCAGGTATGTGCTTTCTGAATGTTTCAAATTACAATCTCTGAGCACTGTTGACACTCACAGGAGAGAATAAAATTACCTGTGCAAAGGTGGGTTGTGGTGTGCCTAACTTCCAAAGAGTACAGTTCAGTTTGAGAGCTTAATAAACGGTGTCATCACTAACTCCCTGTGCCGCTTTCAGGACTGTGCTATATATACCAAGAGATGACCATCATGGCTGACTTGCGTGATGATTCAAGTGTGCCAAATCTAGGTCCAAGCACCAATTGGAAGATTATTTTTGAACATGTGATGGGTATTTATATTTGCACACTAGACTTTGGGGTACCTCAATTAGGAAGTAGGGCCAGTTTTGAATAAAGTTTAGTAGAACTCTGCTGCTTTAGTCGTTTGTTTTGTCTTAAGTCCTTACTGTATGTTTGTTTTTTAAGATTGTTAATTTTGCCCTCATCTTGATGTTGATGTTATTTTTGATACAGTTTGAAAAGAGGCATGGCTAGCCTTTTTTTTTTTTTGGCTAGCCTTATAGATCTCTGAAATGAGACTTAGGTTAATGTCCTGAGTGAGCTTTTGAAAGCGGGTTTTGTGGCAGTGCCTCCTTTATTATGTCCTCACAGGCTTGTAAATGAAAGAGGTTTTTACATTTTAAGGGCATTTCTAAACGATCATATTCCATCTAGAAAATTAGCCTCCTAAATCCGTTTGGTTTCAAAATTGTATATTGTTAAGTCAGAAGTAATGGTTAACTTCAAACAAATCCAGACTCCTATAAAGTAAAACGTGAGGCCACCCTTCCTGCCCCCTCAATTTATTCTTTGCAAGGAAGTTTTTACAGTTTTTCAGGTTTTATCCTATATCTCTATAACATACAGTATCCACACAGTTTATTTTTAGATAAAAATGATACCACATACCACACATACTCTGTCACTCACTTTTTTGCTTACCTAGTGTTCGTTGTTGTTTGGTCACTCAGTCGTGTCCAACTCTTCAGAACCTAAGATTTCCGACTGCCTGGCTCTTTCTCTTCCTCTCATGCCTGCAGTCTCCAGTAGGCACTGAATGATTGAGGCAAGCACATTCCATAATCTCTTTCAAGATAGACAGTAATGTGGAGAAGGCATGGAGTATGGGTCATCAGATAATGAACTCTGACACTCTTTGGCCCGGAACACTTGGACAGTGTGTCCAGGTGTTCCGTGCTAGTTTTTATATCCTACGTTATTCAGCCTGGGAGATTTTTTTCCTACTTGCTGGAGTCACCCTTCAGCAGACACTGTATGTTCTGCGTGGAGCTTTTTGAATAAACACATATTAAGTAGTACCTTTAAAGTAATACTGTGTATGTAACAGATACTCAGCAGATGTGAACTTTGCTCTCACTTTAAATAGCCCCAGATGTTGGAAATTAACATATACACAAGGTTAAAAGGGCTTCCCAGGTGGCACTAGTGGTAAAGAACCTGCCTGCCAATGCAGGAGATACTAGAGACTCAGGTTCGCTCCTTAGGTCAGGAAGATCTCTTGGAGAAGAGCATGCAGCCCATTCCAGTATTCATGCCTGGAGAATCCCATGAATAGAGGAGCCTGGCAGGCTATGGTCCATAGGGTCGCAAAGAGTTGGACACAGCTAAAGTGACTTAGCACACACACACAAGGTTAAAAATTGTATACACAAATATGGAACAGCTTATAATGAAAACCTTGCTGGCCTTTAGAAAAAACGTGGTTATTGTTTCCTGTTAACAGTAAAAGATGGTGTGTCCTAGAAAGTCTGTAACAGTATTATGTTCTAGAGGAAATGTGTTGAAAACTTCCCTAATTTAGTGCTTGTCTCTAAATTGAAGTTTACCCATTTCAGTATTATAAACTTTTTTAAGGTCTTTATTTTGCTAGCATAGATAGTTTTATGTTAACATATGAATGTAATTCTGCCCTTTTAAAAAGTAATACAACACATCAGAACTATTTACTGGCAGATTTACCCATAGCCGAGTCCAGTGACTTGTGAGAGGAAAAAGGAAACAGAATAAAACCATGGAAGTGATTAGCAGTATAGAATACCCCCTGGGATTGTTTAGCTAGATTAAAAAAATGAAACTGAGGAGAAACAGGACAACACCCTTCATATCAAGAATGGTCAAAATAATGCAAGAAGAAAAAAGTGTACAACAAAGCAAAAGGCAGGCAGCACACACAAGCGACATTTCCTAACAGTTGCTCAGTATTGAACTTTATTACATCCACAGTGGTTCTTTACCTGCAGAATTTAATACAAGTGCAAATTCATTGCTAAATTCTCTAGAGCTGTGGTTAACAGTCTGAGGAATTACCTACAAACCACAGAGTTTCAGATGCTAGTGTCAGCCAATTGCAATCTGAGACTGTCTTTTAAAGATTCATCTTCTGAACCCCTCCACCCAGATGGGGTTGTTGACTTAAAATTTGTGAGCTTCTTGAGGTCTCATTCAGATAGTGATTCTTCTCTATTTTACACAGACAACACTTAATAGGATCATCATGGATAAGTCAGCTTTTCCTACCCTGTCAGCCAGACCAGCATTCTATATCTACATGGAACAGGAGAAACAGAAAGCTCTGCCTTGGCCAAAACTGACCAGCGTTGGTGTTATTGCCCTTGCAAGGCCATAGAGTATCAAGTTGAAATTTGCAAAGATCAGCTAAAATGATCAAAGTCCCATTTTTAATCTTTTAATGGAAAATCCACTGTGGGTATGATTTATCACTACTTAAAAAGTGTAAAAGTACAGCCATAACACAGTTTGAAAGAATGGTTTCTGTAAGGAAACAACAAAAGATACCAAAAGTGAAAAATAAATTGGATGCAGCAAAAATTTTGTTGATGTTTGACCAAAAGTGGAGTAAACAGTATGTATGACACTGCCTTAAACATGAAAGTAGTAGTTGTTTTCTGTTTTTAACTAGAGGATAAACTAGAATGTCAAACCTAAAAAGAACTCGCATGGGTCTCACCATACTTGCATGGGTCTCACCGTTTCCTAGGTATGTAGATGACCTCGTTGAATAGTTCTGTGACAAATCATTCTTATCTTTTTCACCAACACAACTGGCCAGATTTTACAGTGATCGGTATACATATGTGGGCTGATTCTCAGAATAATTACAGGTCAGTACAGGTTTTAATGTGTTACTAGAAACAATTTGTTTTTTTTAAGTTGAGACCACGCAAGTACTTTGTTTTACCACAAGAGGGCAGTCTGGTGCCGTTGAAAAGCTAACAGTCTCTTTCCCCCCTTCACTGCCCCTCAGGTTAGTTGTGAAATACACAGTTTAGAGAAGCCCATTCTGATTTGTTATATTTTGTTACAAGTATTTATTAATGTAAGTTCTTAGGTGCCAGCCAGTGACAGAGTTTTCACAAAAAATAAAATGAAAAAAATAAGGATGTCTGTGTGTACCTGTATAATCACTTACTTAGCAAACAGTTATTGAGCAACTATGTACCAGGCATTGTTTTAGGTACAGGGCATATACCTAAATGATGCTGGGCAGTAAAAAGGCACAGTGGCTGCCTTGGTGGGCCTTACAACAAGGTCATCTGGTGGCAGCCTTACTTGACAAAGTATAAACTTGGCAACCCCAAATAGGAAAAAGTATTTTACCGATCTGTGAAATCCAAAGTCTGAAAACAGTTAAGGATATCGGTCCAAAAAAGTCAACCTGTCATTTCTGTGAGTGGGTACAGAATAGACTAATTTTTTTCAGATCTGACCACATGGTTGGTCTGGTTCAGCACTGTCCAAGAGATTTTCCTGTGGTGATGGACATTCTGTGTCCCTGCTACCCAGTGTGGTAGCCTCTATCACACGTGGCCACAGGTCACTTGAAGTGTGGCTGGGGTGAGTGAGGGATTGCACTTGTAATCTTATTTGAATTTAGTTAATGTGGACAGCTACAGGTGACTGGTGGCTAGCGCACTGTGTCAGGTTGGACACACTGGAGCAATGAGCTGTTCTGCCCTTGATGTTCTAACATGCCGCATATCTGTTGGCTCTGTCTCTTAACTGGCAGAGCCAGCCCAGCTTCTTTTCACTTTGATTGCCAGACTTGATTTCCCAGGAGAGCAAGGGCTTGCTTTCTGGGTCATTGTTGATGGGCCTCAGATTGCTACACGAGATAGCTTTCTCTTTGATCACAAAAGACAGCTACGTACACTTTGTGCGCAGGAGGGTAAACCAGTTGCAGTGTTGAAAGGCCAAAAGCTGTTTCTGATGGGAAATATTGAATCAGTGGAATTGAAAACACAGCTGGGCGGCTCTAAAGGGAGTGTCATTTCTCCTGTCAGTCTGTGCTCACTTAGCACTCATTGTGTGCAGAGCGGCTGCCATTCCAGGCTCTGGAGGGAGACTTGGAGGGGACGTTCAGTACATGTTCTTGAAGGACATTATTTGTCTCTGTTGACTCTTTGAGGGATTTAAGAGGTTCATAAAATAGTGAACAACTTAGGTCTTCAGCAAAAGTCTAGCAGTTTACAGCGTGGCCTTGGAAAGAGGCAAGTTGTGTACACAGACATGTACCTTGTGTGCGGGTGGTTTTCATCAGTGATGTGTTGTCATAGATTTTGCCTCATTCGTGAACCCAGTGGCAGGATAACTGGCTAAGGGAGGAGTGACATCCAAACGCAAGCCTCCACACCCTGTCACCCCAGCCTCTCACACCCATCTCTGCTCTGTTCTCTGCTCCTTGTCTCTCACCCCTTGCATCCAGGCACTCCAGCGTTTGGGGGTTCCTCCTCCCCTTCTCCACTCCGAGCCCTCCCTCTCCCAGCTTGTTCTCTTGACAGCCTCCTAACCAGCCTTGTCGCCAACCTTGCTCACCCTCAGAGTGCGCGAGCACTGCTGCTAGAGGACTGTCTGCTCACAGATCTGCAGAGCTCACTCACCCACAGAACAGTGTCCCTTTGTACAAAATGGATGCTTTCCTTATTTTTAATGTAGCTTCTCTTGTGTGTGTTCTGAAAGCAGAATATTGTTTTATGTTTATTTTCAACTTGACTGGAGTCTTCTCTGATGGGGAATTTAGGCCATGAGTGCTGGCGAGGAATGCCCCAGTGGTCTGTGGTCTCTGCTGGCCCCTTGGAGCTGGACGTACCTGCCACATTCAGATCTGCGTGTCCTCTTCTCGTGTGATCTTGGGCAGCCTGACATCCTGGGGTCTGAACCCATTTCTTTACCTGTAGAAGAGGGGTAATTATAACAACACGCTAGGATTATTGTGAGAATTAAACCTCATGGAGGGTACCTAGTAAGACACGTGGCACAGAGAAGGGGTTTAACTTGTTAGCTGCTGTTTTTATTGTTAGTATTATTCTTTTTTGTGTTACCTGATGTTTGTTTCTTTTTTTGTCTCTTCTATATCTCATGCGAATTGAAATCAGTTTTTCTCTAGCTACATATAGTTTGAAGGCAAATTCCCCCATTAAAAACTTACCAGGATCATATGACTGGAAATTCTATTCCAAGGCATAATCCCCAGAGAATTGGAAACATACATCCTTACAAAACCTGTACATGAAAGTTCATAGCATTATTTATAATAGCCTAAAAGTGGACACAACACATGTGCCTATCAACTTATGATGGATGAGTGAATAAATTGTGGTACAGTCACAAAAAAGAAATGAAGTTCCAATCCACAACATGGATGAATCTTGAAAACATTATGCCAAGTGAAGGAAGCCAGGCATAAAAGGTCATATGTTTGTATGATTCCATTTAGATGAAATGTCAGGAATAGGCAAAGCCAAAGATCCAGAAAGACTGATGGTTGATAGAGACCAGGAAGAGGGAGGGATTTGGGAGTGACTGCTAACTGTACCCAATTCTTTCAGGAGTGATAAAAATAGTCTGAGACTAGATAATGGTGATAGTTGCACAGCTTTGTGAATATACCAAAACCCACTGAAACGGTGGCTCAGACGGTAAAGAATCCTCCTGCTATGTGGGAGACCTGGGTTCAATCCCTGGATTGGGACGATCCCCTGGAGAAGGGAATGGCAACCCACTCCAGTATTCTGACCTGGAGAGTTCCATGGGTAAAGGAGCCTGGCAGGCTACAGTCCATGAGGTCGCAGAGAGTCGGACATAACAGGGACTAGCACAGCACACTGAGCTGGACAGTCAAAGGGTACATTTTATGATCTATATTATTTCCAAATTTTAAAAGCCTGCCAGGTTTTTAAATTTTCAAGTTACATACAAATTCCCTCAATTCTTTTCTCATATATTTATATCAATGTAGCTAAGAAATTAATTTGAATTCCCCTTTATGAAAGAGGTGGAGTTTTACACTTCAAGGTTTTACTCCTTTCAGTACTCTTGCTATTTATTCTAAGGTTTTATGGCCTCCTTTTCTGTCAGTGCCTTTATCTTTCCTGTGTTCCTTGTTCCACTCATCATAGCAGTTGGACTTCGCTGCAGCAGGCTGTGGACCCCTCCCCCACTTCTGGGGTTGTCGCACATCTGTTTCAGGGAACTCTGCTATTGCCAGTTGTCATGACAACAGCACTTCTTCCCAGCAGTCTCTGAGAAAGTAAGCTATGTGAGGATTAACTGGTCTGATGGTCTCTCTCTGCTGCTTTAGTACATGTCTCTGACACTCCTCTAGGTGAGAATATCTCTAGTTCATTCATTCACCAGGGGATTCCCTGGTGGCTTAGCTGGTAGAGTCTGCCTGGGTTTGATCCCTGGGTTGGGATGATCCCCTGGGGAAGGAGATGGCAACCCACTCCAGTGTTCTTGTCTGGGAAATTCCATGGACAGAGGAGCCTGAAGGGCTGCAGTCCATGGGGGTCACAAAGAGTTGGGACATGACTGAGAGAATTTACGTTCTTTCACTGGACAACCCTTCCCTGAAGGTACACATTATGAGTTCCCTGAGGGCAGAATCCATTTCCTTCAGCAAATGTTGACTAGTTGTGAAAACCTGGCTGTGACAAAGCAGTCTGGAGAAGGACCCTGCCCACCTGGAGCTGACCTGTTGGTGGTGGAGAGGCAACAAACACATCATCAAGTACAACCTTTCACCTCTGACCTTGTTAGGTGATAAGAGAGTGACCTGGGCTGAGAAGGGGTGAAAAGAGCTGCTTTAGATAGGGTGGTGACTTGCCCTAGAAGACGCTGGGCCTGCGTAGAACTAGGGGAGGACCACTCCTGGTTGGAGGAACAGCAGATGCGAAGGTCCCTGCAGGGAAGGCACTCAGAGGGTTCGAATAGCAAGGTCAGCACAGCTTCTGACCAAGAGCTTAACCAGTGAGGGGCTGTCAACAATTTTAAGCCATGTAGGGTCTTACAGACCACGGCAGAGAGCCTAGATGGAGTTCTCACAACAAAGGGAACCCACCGTAGGGTCTAATTGACATGTTTCAGGAATCCCCCAGCAGTGCTGTTACTTAGGTCTTTGTCACATTTATGGCCAGTGCTGGGTTCATCCAGTACCTGGATTTATGGAGAACTTTCTATGCCAGGAAGTATGTCGGACTTCGTGCCCCAAAGCTGTCCACCCCGTCACTCTTTTTAAGAGTGCTTTGCGAACAGACTCTGCTCTCTTGCAAATGTCCATGGAGATCCGGGCAGAGTTTAGTAATTTGTGAACTTTACTATGAATTTCTGCCCTGATTTCTTCAAACTCCTAGTCATCATGTGTTTATAAAATTACTTGGCAGTTTAGATCCATAACCAGCTAACTATGCAGCCCTTTGTCAATAGCCAACATATGACAACAGGGGTCGTAGGGGTGGAGGACACTATGGTTTCCTTCTCATTTTCCCAATATGTCTGTATGTCTCACTTCCACATTTATGACAGGGGCAAGTTGTCTTTTTGCTTCGATCCACTATGGCCTTTTGCTAGGAAACAAGAAGCTATGATCTCTGTTCTTTAACTTAATATAGAAATCTATCAGAGTGACTTCTCTGGTGATCCAGTGGCTAAGACTCCACTTTCCCAATGCAGGGGGCCCGAGGTTCGATCCCTAGTCGAGGAACTAAGATCCCACATGCTGCAACTAAGACCCAGCACGGCCAAGAAAATATTTTTAAAAATAAATAACTCTATCATATAAATGGTTGCTACTCTAACCGGTCTCTTGCCTCTGCCTCTTAAGTCATTTAAGGTATTCATCTGGCTCAGCTATTATCGTGCATTCCTAACTCTTTCAGGAAGTACTGCAACTTCAGAGAGGTGTGACCATTGGGAAAAAGGAATTGATTGCTTGGGAATTGCTAGTATTAGTTCTGGAATGGGGCCATCTAATTAGGTACTTCAGTTGAAGGGAAGTGTGAGCTTTTCCCAAAGTGCTACAGATTTTAATTGGCTATTTGCCCTTGCATCAGAATTCCTTTTCTCAAATAAATGGTTTGGAAGGCTCTTATCTTCAAGCTCAAGACACACAGCTTCAGTTCCTCCTCCTTGGAAAAGTTAACTCTCCAGTTCAGTCTCCCCAAACTCATCAAATCCCACATTGAAATTGTGAGGCCCCAATAATATTTATCAAGACTTCTCCATTTTTCCTTTTTTTTCCTTCTTCTTTGATAACTTTCCATATCTTTCATGCCTTACTTTGTTTGGTCACAATCTTTTAACATTCTGGTTCTCTTTTGATTGTTTTACCTTGGTAATTCTTCTGTTTATTCTGTTTTCCCTTACTCTCCTTTCATTTCAGAACCCCTTTCCAATGAACCCGCTTTTGCTCCTGTAAGGACCAGTTTGCATGTTGAAAGCCTTGCCTGAAATTTCATGATGCTAAATGGCCCTTTCAAATCCTCTCTGAAACTGAGGGGGATGAACGGTAAAATCACGCAGGGAGGCAGTGGAGTAGTTGGGGGGAACCTCCAGAGAAACAGAACCAACAGGAAACTCTGTGAGGAGATTTATTATAATGAATTGGCTCACACAGTTATGGAGGCTGGAAAGTCCCAGATCTCCAGAGCTGATGTCCTAGTTTGAGTCCAAAGGCCAGACACTGCAGTAGAATGACGAAGAACTGATGTCCAAGCTCGAAGGCCATCAGGCGGGAGAACTCGCTCTGACTTGTGGGAGGTCAGCCTTTTGTTTTATTCAGGTCTTCAACTGATTGGATGAGGGCAGTCACATTAGGGAGGGCAGTCTGCTTTACCTGGGTCCACCCATTTAAATATCAGTCTCATCCAAACACACCCACACAGAAACTCTCAGAACAACGTTTGACCATTGTCTGGGTACCCAGTAATCCAGTCAAGACGGTACATAAAATTAATCCCCTATAAGCAGCTCTTCCTTTCTCAGTAACCACACAATCCTGGGTTTAGGGTTATTTGTTGTTTGATGTATACAGAAGTTGAACCAAAATAAGGACTGGAATGTCAGTCCAGAGCTGGAACATTATTTTTAAGTTTTATACTATTCTGGTTTCACAAGCTCCTTATGTACCCTTTACCAGGTTGTGTACATGCTCTTTTTACTGGTCTCTGTCTCCCATTCCTCACAGGAATTGTTCCAGATCTTCCCATTTTCCAAGGTCGCTTCCCAGTTCCTGCCCCTTTGAGCTCTGCTTAAGATTTGGCCTCTCCTTTCACAGATGGGAGAAACCGAGACTCAGGTTCATTGCTCTGCCTAAGGCCACACGGCCACTGAACAGTCAAGCTGAAGATTAATTTGAAACTAGTGGGCTTCCTAGTCCCAAGAGCCTGCTGGGTGGGAGGCATCATGCTAAGTGTTCAGTGTCCTTGGTTTTTCAACACCTCTGGATTTCTCCCTGCCTTTGTCCTTCCCATTTCTGGAAAGGTGTGTCTTGTTTCAACCAGTATCTCCCTGCCCCTGCTACATGCAACACTTGGCTCGATCTTACTGTCCAGTCACTTTGCGCTTGTAATTTTCTTTTCTTTCTTGTTTATTTTTCCCCTTTGTCTTATATAGGCATAATTCTGTCCTCTTACACAAAAAACTCTTCCTTAACACTATGTCCTTCTAAAGCTACTAGTGATCTCTCCTTTTTCTTTTACTCCTCATTCTTTTATTATTATTCCAGATAAGCCCTCAATCTGCCCATCCATGAAAAACTATTCCTGGCAAAGTCATTGAGAACATCCTGTTTCATCAGATGTAGTAGCTGCTCTGCTTGAGTTCACAGCATTTGTCCCCATTGACCACTTATTCCAGAAACTCTCATTTCTTCTCTTTTCTTGCCCTGTTTTCCTCATTTTCTGTCCAACGTTTCCCTCAATGGTTCTCTCAATTGGTTGTGCATCAGAATCACCTGGAGGACTTGTTAGGTCACAGGTTGTTGGCTCCAACCCAGAGCTTCTGACTCAGCAGGTCTAGGATAGGGTCCAAGGTTTGGCGTCTAATGAATTCCAGGTGATGCTGATGGATTCCAGGTGCTCCAGAAATCACACTTTGATGCTGACTTTGCTGGGTTTTCAGAATGTTCTCTCTTTATAAGCTCTTCTTAGTGTTGTTTTATTTGAGATGGTTGGATGGCATCACCGATTCAATGGACATGAACTTTGACAGACTCTGGGAGATGGTGACGGACAGGGAAGCCTGGTGTGCTGTGAAGTCCATGGGGTCGCGAAGTGTTGGACATGACTTGGCAACTGAACAACAAAATACATCTCATAGATTCTGGATCATCTATTTCTGAAATCCCGTCTCTCATTCCCACTTCTCTCCAGTCTGACAGGTAGATGTCCTTTAAGATTGTCTCCAGTATTTCTTGGAAGAGGCACTTTTGGGATTTGGGATGTAGCAGTTCTCTGTTGAGTGGGATTGTCTTCTTCCTTAAAGAATGCTTAGTGTCACCTACCCACTGGAAAACCAAAGCAAACATTTCGTAGCTGTGTCAACTTAGACAAGGTAACGACCCTCTTTGAGCCTCCACTTCCCTGATCTGTGAAAAGTTAAGAACTCTTTCACAAGGTTATCATGAAGATTAGCAGTGAGAAACACTGAGCTCTTTTCTCTGACACAGATGGGGCACTCAGCAAATAATAGCTCTCTCTATGGTCCTGATAATCTCTACCTGGTATCACTGCAGCTGCCCACTTCCTGCCCACACAGTCTTGGTGCTCCAACTCTTGCTCATACTGCTAAAAAAGTAGCTTGTAAGAGGCAGGGTTTAAAATGCAGAGATCACTTTCTGCTTGGGCATCTTCATGCATCTCCATCACACATACAGTGAAGCTCAAGTCCTTAGCCTATGCTGCTGCTGCTGCTAAGTTGCTTCAGTCGTGTCCGACTCTGTGCGACCCCATGGAGTGCAGCCTACCAGGCTCCTCTGTCCATGAGATTTTTCAGGCAAGAGTACTGGAGTGGGGTGCCATTGCCTTCTCCACCTTAGCCTATGAGTAGTCTACATATCACGGAATCTCTCCAAGTGAGGTTCAGGAGGCTTTTTCTGGGTTCTAAAGTACCTCATTCCTTTGTAACTTAATGAGGGAAATAGTCACCATTAATAATAAATGACCTGTCAGAAATTTCTTTTAGCCTAGATTTCCTATTGCAAAATATCAGCGAGAAACACTTAGAATCATGAGGGTTTTAGATCTGTCAATAAAAGATCAAGAAATCATACAGATGGAAGAATTCAGACGGTGAATTTTCTGAAGTTTTGTCTAGGGTAGGCACACAATTTGCTGTGTAACACTATAGTTACATGTATCTATGAATCATTATAAATTGTATTAATAACATAGAATATGAGCTTAATAAGAGAAATATCTGAGCTGAATATACATGCATACATTTAAACAAGGAAACTTAACTGCCCTTCCTCCTGCTTCTTTTCCTGATCCCAGGCGGCTCACTTTACTTGTCCTCTCTGGGAGCTATATTAGTTGTGGCTATATCTACTGTAGTGCAAGACTCATAACTGGGCCCTGGAAGAGCCTCAGTGTAAGGGGGAGAATGAGGCACTAACAAAATCTTTTTCCAGTATGCCTGGAGCCAAATTAATTTAAATCTGTCATCTCTTTATTTCACAAAAGAGAACACACAAAATAATCCATAATCCCAAATATCTGTGTTGTTTTTGTAAAACATCACATTACCACCTCAGTGGCCATCAACAGACAGATGGATAAAGAAGAATATTCTACCGTGTGTATACATATACATACACACACAATGGAATATTATCCAGCCATAAAAAGAATGAAATCTTACCATTTGTGATAAAGTGGATGGACCTAGAGGGTATCATGCTAACTGAAGTAAGTTAGGGAAAGACAAATACTGTATGGTCTCACTAACATGTGGAATCTAAAAAACAAAATGGACTTCCCTGGTGGTCCAGTGGTTAAGAATCTGCCTTCCAATGCAGGGGGCATGGGTTAGATCCCCTGCTGGGGAACTAAGATCCCACGTGCCCCAGGGCAACGAGGCCTATACGCTGCAACTACTGAGCGTGTGCACTCCACAGCCTGCTTACCACAACTGGAGCAAAGCCCGAGTGCGGCAAGGGAAACCCCACGAGCTGCAACCAAGATCCTGATGCTGCAACCAAAGCAGCCAAATAAATAAATACATATTTTTTAAAATAGTAAAAATAAAAAGGGACTTCCCTCGTGGTACAGTGGATGAGAATCCACCTGCCAGTGCAGGGAACACGGGTTTGACCCCTCATCTGGGAAGATTCCACGTGCCACAGAACAACTAAGCCCCTGGGCCACAACTACTGAGCCCACGTGCTGCAACTACTGAAGCCCAGGTGTCCTAGAAATGAACTGCAATGAAAAGTCCTTGTGTTGCAACAAAGAGCAGCCCCCGCTCACCACAACTAGAGAAAGCCCTGCACACAGCAACCAAAAATAAAACAAAATTTTTAAAAGCAGTAAAAAGAGAAAAAATGAAAAACATTAACAAAATAGAAACAGAGTCATAGATACAGAAAACAAATGGTTGCCCTCAACAGCCTGGGAAATCTGTTTCTGGTCTGAGGGTATAAATATCTGACCCATACTCACGATTTTCCTATGCTCTGAATTTTCTCAGGGCCTAGGCTTTTAAAACTAAAAACAGACTCTTTTTTCTCCCTCCTTCCATCATGGTATTTTTTAATTCACAAAATAGTCTAGATGCCTAAGTGAGGCAAAATCCAAGAGGATGTATATGTGTATGTTGCAATGGAGGGCAGGGGTGGGTGGGGGAAGGCAGTGGTGTTGGTGGAGGGGATGAGGCAGATAGAAGAAGAAAAAAAAAAAAAACAGTATCATTTGCTATTTTAAGCCTTGCATCTGTTTTAAAACTTCAGCCTTTTTAGAGATGCTTGTGATAAACTTTCATAATATTTCAAGGAGGACATGGGTAAAACTCACAACATTTGAAATTTTTAAGCTTTGGCCCGTTATGATCTGTCAAAAAGATAGAGCCACTTTCAAATCCAATAAATACTCTTCATTTGCTTTAGGCATTTAAGAAATATTTTCAGAGCCTACTGTGTTGCAGGGTCTAGGTGCTAGCATATAGCAGTGTGCAAAGAAGAAAGAAATCACTGCCCTAGAGGATTTTACTTTCTAGAAGGGGAAAACAGACAACCAAGAAATCAAGTAAAACAGAATGTAAGAAGATGATAAACACAATGGAGAGGGATAAAGCTGGAGATGTGGGGGAGAGGTTGCAGTTTTAAATGGAGTATCAGTGTTCCTTAGTATTTTTGTTTGTTGTTTAACAAACAAAAATGAGGGGGCAGGTTCTGACGGTGGGGAGGAGGCCCCTCCTTGTCAGGGATGAGCCAGTCTCACAGGACCACGAGGATCCAGCACAGGAACATCTTTGAGATGCAGTGGTCCTTGTTGACTGGCTTGGACTTCTTCTTGCCCTTGCCACCCTTGGAAACCTCCACCCACCTCTCCTTCACGTTCTCCAGCACCACATTGCAGTGCTCACCCAAGGCCTTCACAGCGTCCAGGAGCTGTTTGTTGTTGCGGCAGTTGATGGGCACCTGGGTGTTGTTCTTGACCGACTGCATGAGCATGGAGAGTGGCCTCAAATTAACCTTCTCCCCCTGCTTCTGCAGCTTCTCTGGGATCATTTCACTCCTGGGTTTCTTGAGAAGGCCCGTGGTGGTGGTGGTGGTAGCCATGCTCTCAGGTCACTTCTGTCTCCTCTGCGTTTCCTTAGCCTCTTCTCTGCCTATTTCAGACTTTGAGTTCTAAAGGGGAGGAGGCTGGGTGGCTCCCAGGCTCCATCCTTTCCTCAGAGAAGAGCAGAGTGGGGACAATGAGGTGTCTGCCATGGGGGTCTGGCTAGTCTCCATGCACCAGAATCCCCAGGGTGCAGAAGGGCAGTGAGAGGGGCTCAGCTCTTTGGGAGGTGGTGACGAGGATGGAGGCTTCTACCTGGGGAAGAGACTTGAGAATACTCTGGAAGCATCAAGAAATCTCAACTTATCCTGCTCTCGGAGAGCATCTCCTGTTATTATGGAGAGGGCTGGTTTTCTCAGGTTCTTTGCCATGTGGGACCTGTTGTCATGTGTTAGTCCCTCGGTCATGTCTGACTATTTGCGACCCCATGGACTGTAGCCTGCCAGGCTCCTCTGTACATGGGATTTTCCAGGCAAGAATACTGGAGCAGGTAGCCATTCCCTTCTCCAGGGCATCCTCCCAACCCAGGAATGGAATCTGGGTCTCCTGCATTGCAGGCTGATTCTTTACCGTCTGAGTCACAAGGGAAGCCCTCTGTTGTCTTGGGTTAACCAATTGTCCTGAGTCTTCTCAGGACTCCTAGAAGGCTTCTAGGAGTTTTGAAAATTGGATGGAAAAAAAACAAAACAAAATCAGATAGTTAGGGCTCCCCTGACAGTAGGGGGCTCCAGTTATACATATGTCAAAAATAAAATCAATGTTTTCATTGTAGATTTGTTTTGGTAGCATAATTGGATGTAGAGTTTAAGATACATGCTTAAATATCTTTTACAAAGGATATGTTAAAGGACTGTCATTATAAGAGGTGCTTAGAAAAGGTAAGATGAGAGTTGTCACTCGCAGATATGTAGCATGAGATAATTATTGAAAATTTACTATATCATTATCAACGTTTATGGAAGGCCTAATAAGTGTCTGCACTAAGTGGTTTCCATTCATTATCTCACTTAATCTTCATAACAACGCTGGGATAATCATGTGTGTGTTAGTTGCTCAATCGTGTTCAACTCTTTGTGACCCCCATGGACTGTAACCCTCCAGGCTCCTCTGTCCATGGGATTCACCAGGCAAGAATATTGGAGTGCGGGAGAACAAGATGGCAGAGGAGTAGGTGGATGTGGAGTACATCTCTCTCCAAGGATACATCAGGAATACACCATCAGACACAGAAATGCATGCAGAGTACCAGCTGAGAGGGACAGGAGTACTCGATCAGCAGAAAAGAATATATACAACCATACAAATCTCAGTAGGATGAAGGAACTAGGGGGAAAAACGGGAGTGTTAGTAGGACTGGACCTGCCCTCAGTGGGTGGCGGAACTGAAGCAGGGGTCCGATCCCCACATGGGGGCAATTGTCTGAGTCAGAGGAGAAACATTTAAGGTTGAGAGTGAAACAACTGACCTGTGGCAGCCTAAATGGAATGAGAGTCCGACAGTCCTTGCCACAGTCATACACATAGCCCGGACAGGGACGTAGATCCCCTGAATGGTGGAGCGGCTGGGAGCTGGAGTTTAGGGCTTGTGGAGCAATCCCAGGGCCAGGGCTGCTGTTGACTGCGGAGAGATGGATCGAGGGGATGTGAGGGAGGAGATTGTGATGGGAAATACCTGTGGAGGGAAGCCAGGCAGCCATGGAAGCAAGGCCATATGGCCGAGTCAGCGTAGGCGGTGGAACCATCACCATAGCCTTTCTCTCCCTACACGCCTGCATCAGCAGCTGAACAATAGAGAGGCTGGCCCATCAAACACCTGATGCACTGAACCACAGAGTAGGACCCCTCCCAGGATGCCCCTTTAAGTGCCTGACGCGCCGATATACAGAGTAGGACCCCAGCCAGGGGGGCCCGTCTATGTGCCTGATGCGCCAAACAACAGAAAAGGACCCCAGACAAGGGAGCCCTCTAAGTGCCTAAATGGCCAAAGAGGCCCTCTGATCACCAGCTACAAGAGGCTCAAAAAAGACTGATAGGGCCATAACTCCTGCAGTGGAGGCAGTCCGTGTCCCTGCACAGTTGACGCCGCCAAGGTCCTGGCAAGCCAAGCAGCTGCATCACCTTCACGCTTAATTCTCACTGGGGCAGAGCTGCCACAGGCAAGAAAAGTCTTGCATCTATGTACGCAGGGTCGCTTTGGTCGTGTCCGACTCTTTGCGACCCTGTAGACAGTAGCCTGCCAGGCCCCTGTCAGGGGGGTTCTCCAGGCGAGAATACTGGAGTGTATTGGCCAATACTGGTTGCCATTCCCTTCGAGAGCACTATATTTCCTGCTGCCCTAGCCTCCAACCCCTCTGAGTACCTGGTGCTGCCAGAACCCCTGCGACTCAAGCAGCTGCACCACCTCCACACCTGGCCCTCACAGGGGCAAACTCAAGTCCTCCAGGGCAGCCTCTGAAGCAAATCCTAGTGGACAACCCACCTACAGACGTGGAAATAAAATCACAATAGAAACCCAGGGACAGCGTGGCTAAGGAAGAAGACCCACCAGCTGTACAAGCTGCAGATTAAATTCACACAATCACCTAGGCAGACTCTGTGTCTACAGAATATATAAAAGGACATTGAGAGCTCCCACAAAGAAAATGCACTAGTTCTGATAGCTGTGGACATTGGAGGCAAGAACACACAGGACTAGGACCAGACTAGAATCTGAGCGGCCACCACAGCAGGTCCAGAGATCAGCACAGTGTTGTTGGAGGGCATCCTAGGGAGGTGAGGTGGACTGTGACTCCAGTGAGAGAAAGGACTCGGACAACAGTGACTCAAGAAAACCAGTTATTATTCTTATGTTTTGACTTGTTCTGTAGATTCTTTTGGATTTTTTTTTTCTTTTTTCTTCCCCCACCCTCCTGTTGTAGTTGTCGATTTTATTGGCACTATGAAGTCTGATTAAGCTTCTGAGCTTTTTTTTTCCTCAGTCACATTTTTTATTGTTGTTATAAACCTCTGCCTCTCTGTTGGACTTTTGCAGTTCCGTGTAGTTTTCGTTTTTCTTGTTGTTTTCTTTTTTAATTTTTTAAACCTATTATGTTTTCTACGTTTATTCCTTTGTTTGCTTTTCCTACTGTTCTTTTCCCCTTGCAGTTAATCTTTAATGTATATAAATCTTCTTTATCTGTTTAACTTTGCATATCTATTCTTTCTTTTCTGTCTTTCCTTTCCTCTCAACATATTTGTTAGTTTTATTTTCATTGCTTTATTCCCCGCTTGGCACCCTGCTTTGGTTTTGTTTTCCAGTTTGTGCTTTAGTTAGTTTTGTTCTTAACTGGTAAATATAATTTTTGATTTCCTTTGTTCACTGGGTCACACTATTGTACTTTACTTTTGTTGGACTGTTTTGACTTTGCTTATGGGTTTATATGTTTATGTGTATATTCCATTATTTTAATTATCATTTTCTTGATTTTGTAACTGCCATTTGTCTGGGGTTCCTCTTTGGTTTCTCGTTTGGGGATATTTGTTTTAACCTCACTTAATGCCATAGCAAACCACTTGTGGAATCTTCGTTCCTGACCAGAGATCAAGCCCTGAGCCTTTGGAGTGGGAGCACTGACTCCAAGACCCTAGGCTATCAAAGAACTAACCCTAGGGAGTATCAAATAGCGAGAACTCACACAAAGGAAATCACTTGAAACAAGACCCAGGATCACCCAACCACCAGTATCACCTGTGCAGGATGCCTCATCTAAACAACAAACAATACAAACCCCATCATCAGCAGACGGGATTACCACCTCACTCAGCCTTGCCCATCAGAGGAAAACAAACAAACAAACAAACAAACAAACCAAACCAAACCAAACAAAAAAAACTCAGCACAATCTCATCCTATATGAAGCTTACGCAAGCAACTGGACCAAACTCAGGAGGACAGAAACCAAAAGGAAGAAAGAATTCAACCTTGAAGCCTGGGAAAAGGAGACCTCAAACACAATAAGTTTTTAAAAAAGTAATGAAAAGGCAGAGAAGTAATACACAAATGAAGGAACAAACTAGAAACACTGAAGTCCAAATAAATGAAGAGGAATTAGCCAAACGACCTGAAAAAGAATTCAGAATAATGATAGTAAAGATGATCAAAAACCTTGAAAACAGAATGGAGAAAATGCAAGAATCAGTTAACAAAGACCTAGAAGAATTAAAGAATAAACATATAGAGACAAACAACACAATTACTGAAATTAAAAATGCTCTAGAAGGAATCAATAGCAGAATACCTGAAGCAGAAGAATGAGTCAGTGAGCTGAAAGATAAAATGGTGGAAATAACTTCTGAAGAGCAGAATAAAGTAAAAAGAATGAAAAGAACTGACGATAGTCTCCGAAACCTCTGGGACAATATGAAACACACCAACATTTGAATTATAAGGGTCCCAGAAGAAGAGAAAATGGAAGGATATGAAAAATTTTTTGAAGAGATTATAGTTGAAAATTTCCCCAACGTGGAAAAGGAAATATTCAATCAAGTCCAAGCGGCACAAAGAGTCCCATACAGGATAAACCCAAGAAACACACCAAGACACATACTAATCAAACTAACAAAGACTAAACGCAAAGAAAGAATGTTAAAAGCAGCAAGGGAAAAGGAACAAGTAACATACAAGAGCAATCCCATATGCTTAACAGCTCATGTTTCAGCAGAAACTCTGCAGGCCAGAAGGGAATGGCAGGATATATTTAAACTACTGAAAGAGAAAAACCTACAACCAAGACTACTGTACCCAGCATGGATCTCATTCAAAATTGATGGAGAAATAAAAAGTTTTTCAGACAAGCAAAAGTTAAGAGAATTCAGTATCACCAAACCAGCTTTACAACAAATGTTAAAGGGATTTATATAGTCAAGAAATAGAAGATAAAAGATCTACAAAATCAACCCCAAACAATTAAGAAAATGGCAATAGGAACATATATATCAATAATTACTTTAAATGTAAATGGATTAAATGCTCTAACCAAAAGATACAGACTGGCCAAATGGATTAAAAAATAAGACCCATATATATGCTGTCTACAAAACCCACTTAAGACCTAAAGACACATATAGACTGAAAGTGAGAGGATGGAAAAATATATTCCATGCAAATGGGAATCAAAAGAAAGCTAGAGTAGCAATCCTCATATCAGACAAAATAGACCTTAAAATATAGAAGATTACAAGAGATAAGGAAGGACACTTAATGATCAAGGGGTCAATCCAAGAGAAAGACATAACAATTGTAAATATCTATAAACCCAATATAGGAGCACCCCAATACGTAAGACAAACACTAGCAGACATAAAAGGAGAAACAGACAGTAATACAATCATAGGAGAAGACTTTAACACCTCACTGACACCAATGGACAGATCATCAAAACAGAAAAGTAATAAGGAAACACAAGTTTTAAATGATACATTAGATGAGATGGATCTCTTTGATGTCTTCAAGACATTCCATCCAAATGCAGAAGAATGCACCATCTTCTCAAGTGCATGTGGAACATTCTCTAGGATAGACCACATTTTGGGTCATAAATCAAACCTCAGTAAATTTAAGAAAATTGAAATCATATCAAGCATCTTCTCTGACCACAATGCTATGAGACTAGATATCAATTACAAGAAAAAAAACTGTAAGAGACACAAACACATGGGGATTAAACAACACATCTCTAAATAACCAACAGGTTACTGAAGAAATCAAAAGGGAAATCAAAAAATTTCTAGAAACAAATGACAATGAAAATAGAACAACTCAAAACCTATGGGATGCAGCAAAAGCAGTTCTAAGAGGGAAGTTTATAGCAATACAATCCTACCTCAAGAAACAAGAAAAACATAGAATAGACAACCTAACTTTACACCTGAAACAACTGGAAAAAGAAGAGCAATGACAAAAAAAAAATTAGTAGAAGGAAAAAAATCATAAAGATCCGAGCAGAAATAAATGAAAAAGAATGAAAGAAACAGTAGTAAAGATTAATACAACTAAAAGCTGGTTCTTTGAGAAGATAAACAAAACTGGCAAGCTTTTAGCCAGACTCATCAAGAAAAAAAGACAGAAGAATCAAATCAACAAAATTAGAAATGAAAAAGGAGATATTACAACAGACAATGCAGAAATACAAAGGGTTATGAGAGACTCTTATGAACAACTATATGTCAATGAAATGGATAACCTGGAAGAAATGGATAGATTCTTAGAAAAGTTCAATCTTCCAAGACTGAACCAGGAAGAAATAGAAATTATGAACAACCCAGTTACAAGCACTGAAATTGAAGCTGTGATCAAAAATCTCCCCCAAAAACAAAAACCCAGGACCAGGTGGCTTCACAGGAGAATTCTATCAAACATTTAGAGAATAGCTAATGCCTATCCTTCTAAAACTCTTTCAAAAAATTGCAGAGGAGGAATACTTCCAAATTCATTCTATGAGGCCACCATCACCCTGATACCAAAACCAAAGACAACACAAAAAAAGAAAACTACAGGCCAGTATCACTGATGAACATAGGTGCAAAAATCCTGAACAAAATTTTAGCAAACAGAATTCAGCAACACATCAAAAAATTCATACACCATGATCAAGTTGGGTTTATTCCAGGAATGCAAGGATCCTTCAATATATACAAATCAATCAATGTGATACACCATATTAACAAACTGAAAGATAAAAACCATATAATAATCTCAATAGATACAGAAAAAGCCTTTGACAAAATTCAGCACACATTTATGATGAAAACTCTTCAAAAAATGGGCATAGAAGGAACCTACCTTAACCTAGTAAAGGCCATATATGATAAACCTATGGCAAACATTCTCAATGGTGAAAAACTGAAAGCATTCCCCCTAAGACCAGGAACAAGACAAGGGTGTCCACTTTCACCACTATTATTCAACATAGTTCTGAAAGTCCTAGCTACAGCAATCAGAGAAGAAAAAGAAATAAAAGGAATCCAAATCAGAAAAGAAGAAGTAAAGCTCTCACTGTTCACAGATGACATGATACTGTACACAGAAAACCCTAAAGATAGTATCAGAAAGTTACTAGAGCTAATCAGTGAATTTATCAAAGTTGTAGGATTCAAAATCAATACATAAAATCAATACACAATACACTTGTATTTCTATGTACTAACAATGAAAAATCAGAAAGAGAAATTAAGGAATCAATCCCATTCACCATTGCAACACAAAGAATAAAATATCTAGGAATAAACTTACCTAAGGAGACAAAAGAACTATACACAGAAAATTATAAGACACTGATGAAAGAAATCAAAGACAATATAAACAGATGGAGAGATAGTCCATGTTCCTGGGAAGGAAGAATCAATATTGTGAAAATGACTGTACTACCAAATGCAATCTACAGATTCAATGTGATCCCTATCAAATTACCAATAGCATTTTTCACAGAACTAGAACAAAAAATTTCATAATTCATATGCAAACACAAAAGACTCTGAATAGCCAAAGCAGTCTTGAGAAAGAAGAATGGAGCTGGAGGAATCAAGCTTCCAGACTTCAGATTATACTACAAAGCTACAGTCATCAAGACAGTATGGTACTGGCATAAAAACAGAAATATAGACCAATGGAACAAGATAGAAAGCCCATAAATAAACCCATGTACCTATGGGTACCTATTTTTGACAAAGGAGGCAAGAATATATACTGGGGCAAAGACAGCCTCTTCAATAAATGGTGCTGGGAAAACTGGACAGCTACATGTAGAAGAATGAAATTTAGAACACTTCCTAACACCATACACAAAGATAAACTCAAAATAGATTAAAGACCTAAATGTAAGACTAGAAACTACAAAACTCTTAGAGGAAAACATAGCCAGAACAGTCGATGACATAAATCAAAGCAAGATCCTCTATGACCCACCTCCTAGATTAACAGAAATAAAAACAAAAGTGAACAAGTGGGACCTGACTAAACTTAAAAGCTTAAAGCTTTTAACTTAAAAACTTCTACACAGCAAATATCATAAGCAAGGTGAAAAGACAACCCTCAGAATGGGAGAAAATAATAACATATGAAACAACTGACAAAGGATTAATCTCCAAAATATACAAGCAGCTCATACAACTCAATACCAGAAAAACAAACAACCCAATCAAAAACTGGGGAAAAGACCTAAACAGACATTTCTCCAAAGAAGACATACAGATGGCTAACAAACACATGAAAAGATATTCAACATTGCTCATTATTAGAGAAATGCAAATCAAAACTGCAATGAGATATCACCTTACACCAGTCAGAATGGCCATCATCAAAATGTCTACAAAAAATAAATGCTGGAGAGGGTGTGGAGAAAAGGGAAAGTTCTTGTACTGTTGGTGGGAATGTAAATTGATACAGCCACTACAGAAGACAGTATGGAGATTCCTTAAAAAACTAGGAATAAAACCACCATTTGACCCAGCAATTCCACTCCTAGGCATATACCCTGAAGAAACCAAAATTGAAAAAGACACATGTGTCCCATTGTTCGTTGCAGCGCTATTTGCATTAGCTAGAACACGGAAGCAACCTAGATGTCCATCCACAGATGAATGGATAAGGAAGTTGTGGTACATATACACAATGGAATATTACTCAGCCATAAAATGGAATGCATTTGAGTCAGTCCTAATGAGGTGGATGAACCTAGTACCTATTATACAGAGTGAAGTAGGTCAGAAAGAGAAAGATAAATATCATCTTCTAACACACATATACGAAATCTAGAAAAATGGTACTGAAGAATTTACTTACAGGGCAGCAATGGAGAAACAAACAGAGAACAGACTTATGGGCACGGGGACAGGGGAGGAGAGGGTGAGATGTATGGAAAGAGTAACACGGAAACTTACATTACCATATGTAAAATAGATAACCAACGGGAATTTGCTATATGTCTCAGGAAATTCAAACAGGGGCTCTGGATCAACCTAGAGAGATGGGATAGGGAGGGAGATGGGAGGGAGGTTCAAAAGGGAGGGGATATATGTATACCTATGGCTGATTCATATTGAGGTTTGACAGAAAACAAAATTCTGTAAAGCCATTATCCTTCAATTAAAAAATAAATTTTTTAAAAATTAAAAAAATTCTCTAAAGTAATTACCCTTCAATAAAAAAATAAATTAATGAAAAAGTGTTAGTCAAAAAAAAATAAAGAATACTGGAGTGGATCTTACCCAGGGGATCTTCCCAACCCAGGGATCAAACCTGAGTCTCCTCCACTGCAGGTAGATTCTTTACCATCTGAGTCACCAGGGAAGGGGATAATCATAACTGTAAGTAACCATCACGATGGTGTGATCACTCACCTAGAGCCAGACATCCTGGAATGTGAAGTCAAGTGGGCCTTAGAAAGCATCACTACAAACAAAGCTAGTGGAGGTGATAGAATTCCAGTTGAGCTATTTCAAATCCTAAAAGGTGATGCTGTGAAAGTGCTGCACTCAATAGTCCAGCAAATTTGGATAACTCAGAAGTGGCCGCAGGACTGGAAAAGGTCAGTTTTGATTCCAATCCCAAAGAAAGAAAATGCCAAAGAATGCTCAAACTACCTCACAATTGCACTCATCTTACACACTAGTAAAGTAATGCTCAAAATTCTCCAGGCCAGGCTTCAGCAATACGTGAACCTTGAACTTCCAGATGTTCAAGCTGGTTTTAGAAAAGGCAGAGGAACCAGAGATCAAATTGCCAACATGCGCTGGATCATCGAAAAAGCAAGAGAGTTGCAGAAAAACATCTATTTCTGCTTTATTGACTATGCCAAAGCCTTTGACTGTGTGGATCACAATAAACTGTGGAAAAGTCTTAAAGAATTAGGAATACCAGACCACCTGGCCTGCCTCTTGAGAAACCTGTATGCAGGTCAGGAAGCAACAGTTAGAACTGGACATGGAACAACAGACTGCTTCCAAATAGGAAAAGGAGTATGTCAAGGCTGTATATTGTCACCCTGTTTATTTAACTTATATGCAGAGTACATAATGAGAAACTCTGGGCTGGAAGAAGGACAAGCTGGAATCAAGATTGCCGGGAGAAATATCAATAACCTCAGATGTGAAGATGAAACCACCCTTATGGCAGAAAGCGAAGAAGAACTAAAGAGCCTCTTGATGAAAGTGAAAGACGAGAGTGAAAAAGTTGGCTTAAAGCTCAACATTCAGAAAACTAAGATCATGGCATTTGGTCCCATCACTTCATGGGAAATAGATGGGGAAACAGTGGAAACAGTGGCCAACTTTATTTTTCTGGGCTCCCAAATCACTGCAGATGGTGATTGTAGCCATGAAATTAAAAGACACTTATTCCTTGGAAGAAAAGTTATGACCAGCCTAGATAGCATATTTAAAAGCAGAGACATTACTTTGCCAACAAAGGTCCATCTAGTCAAAGCTATGGTTTTTCCAGTAGTCATGTATGGACGTGAGAGTTGGACTATAAAGAAAGCTGAGCGCCACAGAATTGATGCTTTTGAACTGTGGTGTTGCAGAAGATTCTTGAGAGTCCCTTGGACTGCAAGAAGATCCAACCAGTCCATCCTAAAGGAGATCAGTCCTGGGTGTTCATTGGAAGGACTGATGTTGAAGCTGAAACTCCAATACTTTGGCCACCTCATGCAAAGAGTTGACTCATTGGAAAAGACCCTGATGCTGGGAAGGATTGGGAGCAGGAGGAGAAGGGGAAGACAGAGGATGAGATGGCTGGATGGCATCACCGACTCTATGGACATGGGTTTGGGTAGACTCTGGGAGCTGGTGATGGACAGGAGGGCCTGGCGTGCTGCGATTCATGGGGTCACAAAGAGTTGGACACGACTGAGCGACTGAACTGAAATGAACCATAGACGAGTCATGGTCAGCAGCCCAAAGTCACACAGGGCTCCTCCCCAAGTTTGTTCTCTGAGAACCACTAGAACTTACTGCTGGGAAATCCTTCTTTTCCTTGTGAATAGTCACAAGTATCTTGGAAACCAGCCAAGCCTTTATAGGAAGTCTCTTGTTCTGGGCTTGGAGGGACAGGGAGAGAATATTCATAGTCTGGGGAAGAAAGAGAAACAGGAAACAGTCTCATTTGCTTTGAAATCTGAAACCAGATGTCAAGTGTTCAAATCATTTCAGCCGAAGTGGAGTTTTGTCTCTGTTCACTTGGCCACTGCAGGCGCATGTAGGGAGGAGGGTGGTCCATGTTTTCAGACCCAAAGCTCCTTTTCCTCCCTTATTGGTTCGGGGTTAGACCAGGAGGCAGGAAACCTGGATTTCAGCCCAGTCTGCTCTCTGGCTCCTGAAATCTTCATTGTCTTGAGTGTGGAAGTGGGGTGGGGAGAGATGGCACCCCCTCCCTCCAAGCTCAGGTTGGCATGTAAACGTGCTGCACACACATGCAGCATCACTGTTGTCAGGAAGGTATAGGGGGAGAGCTGAGGCCCTTGACAGAAAGTAGCTGTGCGCAGGATCCACGCAGCTTCCTTTTAAGGGGCCCGAGTGAGGGAACGGGTGTGCTTCTGAGCTTGGAAAGCTCTGCAAAGGTATATTTTTGAGACTGATGCAAAATCCCAGGCAGTGACGTTCTAATGACTCAGCCCAGTGGGTGGACGTGATTTTAAATAATGACAGTATCAACCATCTTCCTCCTCCTGCTCCTCCTGCCACGGAACACAAACTCTCTGGTCCTGCACCCACTGAATCAGCTACTCTCTGCGGGCCTGAAATGCAGGCAGCACCACACGGACGTCATGATGCAGCTCTCTGAGACGAGGGGGAAAGCTCGTGAAAGCAACATCCTTCCGTCTCCTCCCCCCAGTACCAAGCCCAGATAAACAAGGGGTGATAAAAAGGTCACCTTGTACGTTCCCCAGTTTTAAACAGACTTTTCAGAGTAAAGTGAGGTGTAATTATAGCTGCTACCATCAGAGACAAGGGCACTTGATTTAATTAGAAAGGGAGGCCAGCCAATTTTGGTTAGAAATTGGTAGTATTTTAGAGAGAAAGAAACTGCCGTAATTGGATGGGGCAGTTTACAGATGTCTTTCAGACAGAACAATAGGGGGATCGGCTCGAGAAAGAGGACGCAGGTCATGGCCAGGTTTGCAGCTTGTGAGTTTCTCTGTGACCAGCACAGAGATGGCTTCGTGAACCCCAAAATGGTGCCCAGTCTCGGTGTCCTGGTGATGCTGACCAGTGTCCTGGCCTCCCCTGGAGACCCTGGGGGCTCCAGAAGCAAGGGGCCAATCAGAGATTTTGCTGGGGCTTTGAAAGGATGACAGAGACCCTCGAGCTAGCAGCGGGAGGAAAAAGGAGGGTGGTTTCTTAGGAGAAGAGACTGACCTCAAGAATAAAAATGAGCTGGAGATGGAAAAGATGGGAACCAAAGCTAACACTCAGCACGGAGGCCACTGCAAATGTTGGGTGTAGGGGTGGGAGCCATGGGTTCATCCCTCACTTCCCTCACCCCAGACTCTGAGGCTCTGAACTGGGAGATGCATGATTGTAAGAAACGAATATTCACTGGGTACTGTCAGGAAAAATGCGAATTAAAGCAAGAAATTCCATTCTCTCTGTTAAAAATAACGGAAGAGATTTCCTTCTCTTCCTTTTACTTTGGGCACTGACTTCAGAAAACTTGTCATTGTTAGGATCTGCTCTTTTCTTTGAAATATGTAAATCCTTTTGAAGACTAAATTGGCATTTTGTCCCTTTTATGACCCAGGGATGTCTTCATCAGGCACCTCTTTGAAATGCGAATGCCAAGGGAGATGGCCCCTGTCTGCCAACATAGGTGAGTTGCAAAACACCCTCCTGTCATGAAGTAGAAGTTTGTTTTTCCTCTGGATAAAGTCATGTAGGTAACACAGACGGTCACCCCAATTACCAGGTAAAGTTAAGATGAACTATGTGTGACTGGTGGTGCTGGCAAGTCTTCTGACTTCAGGACTAGTGGGGTTTATCCTGAGAACCTGTATGTAATGGGTTACATCTGCATGGCTCTCTAAAAGGGTGAGATTTCTTTCTGCTTCTGTAATTCTTGATAGATTGTCTGTGCGGTGCATCACATTCTGGTTCAATGCTTATTCAATGACAAAACCGATTTTGTTCTTTACTACCTTTGGGAAGAGAATTTCTGGGTTGGGAGAAGATTTTGCTTTTAACTTCCCTGCTGGCTCAGATGGTAAAGAATCCGCCTGCAATGTGGGAGACCCAGATTTGGTCCCTGGGTTGGGAAGTTCCCCTGGAGAAGGGAATGGCTACCCACTCCAGTATTCTTGCCTGGAGAATTCCATGAACAAGAGGAGCCTGGCAGGCTGGAGTGCATGGTGTCACCAGGAGTTGGACACCACTGATCAGCTAACATTCTCACTTTCATACTTCCCCAAAGAGTACCTACCATATATGTGTTATGTGCCTGACCTCATGAATTAAGTCCATATTTCTAAGCACAGTGTACACCACTTGGCTTTTTACAGCTGAAGTTCTCTCAAAGGACCCAACATTTTCCAAAGGATGATCTTAAAGCTCAGTGAAGGATCAGATATTCATTTGCAGTGGTTTCAGAAGGTAAGAGGCTTGTCCAAGCTCTTGACAACTGGAGAGAAACAAGGGATTGTTAAATTCCTGGACTCCAGGACTCGCTGCTGCCTTATCACCCATCCCTAGAAGCCCATATCATTTGAATTATCACTATATTACAGTCTTATATAATTTCTTTTATAGTCATTTGCAATATTCAAATTTCCCCCAAGTTTCTGATCATGGTCTGCTTCATCATGTTTGATGAATTCTTAAAGAAAAAGGCACTTTGTTCCTCTTCTAGGTAGGTGTGTGAGAAGAATGAGTGCATATTTCCACAGAATGACTTGTACATTCCTGTTTGTAGCAGTTTTATTCATGAGAACCAAAACCTGGATACAACCCAAACGCCTATCCACAGGTGAGTAGAGAAGACAATTGTGATCTTTCTGTACAAGGAGTACTGCTCAGCGATTAGAATAAATAAATGAAAGATGTGAGTCCTTAGTGAGTCTCAAAAACATTACAGTGAGCCAGAGAAAACAGCCCAGAAATCACTATATGCTTTCCACTTAGGTGAAATTCTATAATAAGCCAAACTAATTTATAGTGAGAGAAAGCATCTCAGTGGTTGCCTGGGTGGAAGTAGACAAGATCAACTGCAGATGAGAATGATGCTTTGGGTGATGGTGGATATGTTTTATGTCTTGATTAGGATGGTGGTTGCACAGGTATATCCATTTATCGAAATAACGCAAATACGTAAAATCAGTTCAGTATAGTCACTCAGTTGTGTCCAACTCTTTATGACCCAATGGACTGCAGCACACCAGGCTTCCCTGTCCATCACCATCTCCCAGAGTTTGCCCAAACTCATGTCCATCGAGTTGGTGATGCCATCCAGCCATCTCCTCCTCTGTCATCCCCTTCTCCTCTTGCCTTCAATCTTTCCCAGCATGAGGGTCTTTTCCAGGGAGTCAATTCCTCCCATCAGATGGCCAAAAATATTCATTCCTTCCAATGAATATTCAGGACTGATTGCCTTTAGGATTGACTGGTTTGAGCTCCTTGCTGTCCTAGGAACTCTCAAGAGTCTTCTCCAACACCACACTTCAAAAGCATCAGTTCTTTGGTGCTCAGCTATCTTTATGGTCCAACTTTCACATCCATATACGACTACTGGAAAAACCATAGCTTTGACTGTATGGACCTAAAATAGGCATTGGAAAAGATCCTGATGCTGGGAAAGATTGAAGCCAGGAGCAGAAGGGGTTGACAGAGGATGAGATGGTTGGATGGCATCACCGACTCTATGGACCTGAGTTTGAGCAAGCTCCAGTAGCTAATGATGGACAGGGAAGCCTGGGGTGCTGCAGTCCATGGGATTGCAAAGAGTCAGACATGACTGAGTGACTGAACTGAACTGAATTATATCTAACATACACTTCAGTCAGGTTTCTTCGGGAAAAAATCATTTTCTCCTTTATGCACAAAATTTGAAATTTAAAAAGATACAGTTTTCTGAATTGGTCAAGGTGACCTGGTCCCTGTGAAAATGGGAGCATGGCCCTCCTGCAGGGCCCTCTGAATATGTCACAGGCTTACAAGGGCGTTAAGGTTATCCTAGTCCCCAGTGTCTGAGAAGTAAACAGGGGCCTGGCTCACAATAACGCTCCGCTGGAAGAAAGGGGTGTGTTCCCAGATCCCTTCTCTGGGGAAAGCCTGCCCTGTTAGAATAAAGTGCAGCCCACAGCGAGCAGGGTTGGTGATGAATCATGAGGCTTTTATAGGAATGAAAGGGCTGTGATTCACACATGTCAGAGTTGATGGGAAAATTAAGGGCTCCCTTCTCCAAGGAGGCGGGATAGAGAACTCTCTCTTTAAATATTACATTTCTAGATAAAAAAACTAAGTTGCTTCAGCTCCTCCCCACTGATTCGTTCGGGAGAAATACCTGTCAGGTGTTATGTCTGGTGAAGTCAAATCCTTTCTCTGAACAAGGTAGTGTAGGGTGTAGGGAGATCACTTAATTCTTGTCAGTGTTCATTTAATGTAGAGAGAAAACCCACTTCTCGGTCACTCGAGCCGTCACTCCTGCTAAGTGAAGGCAGGGACGTCGTCCTTCTCTGACTGGGTTACCAGCCTCAGCAAGGGTCAGGCAGAAGAAGATGGGCCAGAATGGTAATTCAGTGATTTAAATAGATGTCACGAAGCCGGCAAATATCTCTAGGATCCCATTCTGATATCTGGGCTTCTCTGGTGGCTCAGACGGTAAAGAATCTGCTGCAATGCAGGAGACCTGGGTTCGATCCCTGGGTCAGGAAGATCCCCTGGAGAAGGAAATGGAAACCCACTCCAGTAATCTTACCTGGGAAGTCCCATGACAAAGGAGCCTGGTAGGGTACAGTCCATGGGGTCACAAAGAGTCGGACACGACTGAGCAACTAATGCTTTCAGAGAGATTATTAGAGGCCTTTGTGCATTCATCAAATTTCTATCTGTCTTTTTTTTTTAATTAAAAAATTTGGGGAGGGAGTCACTGTGCTGAATCTTTGTGGCTCCTCGGGTTTTCTTTAGTTGCAGTGAGCTAGAGGGGGCTACTCTCCAGCTGCAGTGCCTGGGCTTCTCATTGAGGTGGCTTCTCTTGTTGTGGAACACAGGCTCTAGGGTGCCTGGGCTCAGTGGCCTGTGGCTCTAGAATTCGGCTCAGTAGTTGTGGAGAATGGGCTTAGTTGCTCCGAGGCATGTGGGGTCTTCATTCCATGACCAAGGATTGAATTCTTGTCCCCTGCACCGGCAGCTGGCAGGCAGATTCTTAACCACTGGTCCACCAGGGAAGTCCTCCAGCTGTGTTAAGTATGGGCTTCCATGAAGGTGTGGAGGGAAGAAAGTAACAGCAGAGATCTGAGTGACGTGTCTGTGAGTCCAAAGAACACCAAGGACTTCTAGCTGTCCCCGGAAACGGCACGCAACAGTTTCAGCTTCAGAGCATCAGAACAAACCAGCCCTGCAGACAACCTGATTTCAGGCTTCTAGCCTTCAGAACCGTGAGAGAATACATCCTGGTTGTTTTAGCACCCAGTTAGTGATACTTTGTTCCAGTAGCCCTAGGAAGTGAATACAGGAGGCCCAGCAGGAGAAAGCTTCCAGTGTCTGAAGAAAGGGCAAAAGGTCGGCGTGCCTGGAGGTGCCGAGTGAGGAGAAGGCCATCATGTTCTGCTCTGGCTGGGCTGCGGGCTGCAGTGACCAGTATGCTGGTGACTGCCCCCAGGGGGTCTTCGGGGGATCTTTCTAGGCTTTCGTCTCGGAAAGAACGTTCAGATTGAGTCACAGGAGCTGGGTTCAGCCTCCCCTCCCTCTGCTTGGAGCCGTGTAACTCACATTTCCGCTTTAACTGTCTGTAACACAAGAGGATACTCATAACATGCTTTATCAGTCCATCTCTCAGGGTGCTAGCTGGGAACGGCGGATATTGTTGGAAAATCTGCTGTGAACCACGTACTAGGGTGTTAGGTGTAACTAACTACTCCTGTTGGTTCTGAGTTTCAGCAGAGACCCACCATCCCGCTCCCAACCCTTCCAACAAAGGGAAACAAAAATAGGGGGCTGCTTGTCTAGGCCTTACAGAGATTGTGAAGTTAGTGTTGAGACCCTTAGTTCATCACCTGCCTGGAGACTACCTAAGACAAGGCTGGGGCACCCAGTAAGAGACAGGTGGGGCGGTGCTCTCTAGGGCGAGAGCTGCACAGCAATGGGGGGGAGGTGCTTCTCCCCTCATACCTCTGACTGTCTCCACCCCCCACCTTCATCCCCACAGTGTGCTAAATCAGTCGTGTTTGACTCTGTGCAACACCATAGACTGTAGCCCTCCAGGCTCCTCTGTCCATGGGATTTCCCAGGCAAGAATACTGGACTGGGTTGCCATGCCCTCCTCCAGGGGACCTTTCCGACCTAGAGATTGAACCAGCATCTCTTACACCTCCTGCATTGACAGGCAGGTTCTTTACCAATTGTGCCACCTGGGAAGGCTCGAAGGAAGACAAGTGAAATTCTGAGGCTTCAGAATGCCCACAGAGAGCTCAACAGGTACCCTCTGGAGTTGGAGGGACAAAGGGACTGATGCTGGAGCCATGTTTCAAGCCACAAAGGCAGAGACTGGTTGGAGTGGTCCCCTAGGGTGGTGGGACAAGGAGAGGGATGCGTGGCAGTGAGCTGCACTCAGGAATGTGGGGCTCCGGATCGAGTTTCCATGGTGGTGGGTGGTGGGAGGACCTGCAGGAGTGGGCTGGGGTGCTTGGAGTTTCCTTGAAAGGGACTCAGTCCCAAAGGATGACCTGCAAGGCAGGGTGATCCCAGCAGAGAGACTTGGGGTCGGGTGGGTGGCAGAAGCCAAGGCTGAGGGCTAAATGGGCATCTTGAGGAACAGCACGAATATCAAATATGTCCCCACAGAGAGATCCCCTCGGGACTACAGAAGCTCCGTATGGGAGAGAGTAAGCACGTGGGTGGGACACCCCTACCCCAACCCCAGCCACTGGTTCTGGGGCCCTGCACTGATCAAGTGCTCTCTTGGAGTGCCCTGTCCCCACTCCATGCTCCAAGTCTGGAGGGGCCGAGAGGGGATTTGAGCAGGGGAGGAACGGGGGAGACATCCACCGTGTTCCTGCTCCCTTATTTGGAGTTTCTTAGCCTGAGTCAAGCCTGAGTTGTAACTTGGATATGGTGTTACAGCTTTGAGGTAGACTGAACTGGACTTCCTGCAAAGGGAGCCTATTCATTGATAAATAGAATGACTGGAAAAGCTCTGGGACTTTACCTGGAATTCATCTGGGGACAGAGAAAGACAACTTGACCAGCAGTTGCTTAAAAAAGCAGTGACTAGAAAGAGTCAAGATGTTTTTCTCTTTTTTTGGCAAACATCTTTTGATTTTTAATTGGAGGATAATTGTTTTACAGTGTTGTGCTGGGTTCTGCCACACAACACTGTGAATTAGCTGTAAGTATACATATATCCCCTCCCTCTTGAACCTCACTGTCACCGCCCTCTCCCATCCCACCTCTGTATGTTGTCACAGAGAACCGAGTTGTGCTCGGTGCTGTATAGCAAAGTCCCACTAGCTCTCTGTTTTACCTATGGTAATGTGTATGTTTCAACGCTATGCTCTCCATTCATTCCACCTTCTTCTTCTCCTAAAGACATCTTTCTGTTTATACCATACTGAATCTTCCTCTTTTAACAAAGAGCTTATAGTTAGATAAGTTAACCTTAGAACCTCCTTTCCTGAGAATAAAAGGGTCAACAGAGCCCACTCTCTTTACTGCAGATAAATAAACATTCACACAAGGGACATGTATTTTTTTAAATTTTTATTGAATAGTTGATTTACAATGTTGTGTTAATTTCAGGTGTATAGCAAAGTGGATCAATTATACCTATACATATATCCACTCTTTTTTAGACTCTTTTCCCAAGTAGGCCATTACAGAGCATTGAGTAGAGTTCCCTGTGGTACACAGTAGGTCCTTGTGTGCATACATGCATGCTCAGTCACTCAATTGTGTCTGACTCTTTGTGACCTCATGGACTGTAGCCTGCCAGTCTCCTCCGTCCATGGGATTTTCCAGGCAAGAATACTGGAGTCAGTTGCTATTTTCTACTTCTTATTAGTTATCATTTTATCTATAATAGTGAATATGTCAATCCCAGTCTCCCAACTTATCCCTCCCCTCTTCCCCTCTGGTAACCATAAGTTTGTTTTCTGCATTTGTGACTCTGTTTTCTAAAGAAATTCTTTGTACCATTTTTGGATTCCACATACAAGTGATATTTGTCTTTTCTGACTTCACTCAGTTTGACCATCTCTAGGTCCACCCGTGTTGCTGCAAATGGCATTATTTCATTCTCTTTTATGGCTGAGTAATATTCCATTGTTTATATGTACCACATCTTCTTTTTCCACTCCTCTGTCAGTGGATATTTAGGTTGCTTTCCTCTCCTGGCTATTGTAACTGGGCATGTTTTCAACAATGATTAAATATGGGGTGCTAGAAATTGCTGTTCTCTTTCATTAATTTTATTTAGATTGAATCTTGAATTAGCAACAGGAGAGACCTAAAGTTTCAAATTTCAAAGCCAATAATTTCAAGGACGGAGGTTGAAAAACCTGGTTACCCAGGAGTTCTGCAGGGGGCAGCCAGCCACCTGGACGCTGGGCCCTTTGGGGGTAGCTTGCCTGACGCTCCTCCTGCGGCCTGGGGGCCAGTGAGAGCAGGCCGGTGGGGCAGGTTTCTTCGGGCCCCTCCCCCAACTGTCCCTTTATTGAATTCCTTTGGAAACACCCTAGTCATTCATTTGGCGCTTGTGTCCTGTCACCTGTCTATGGTTCATTGATTTTTTTTCTGTATGAATACTGACTCGGACTAGATCATAAACCCTTCTTCAAGGTAGGGGCCTTGCTTTGAGTATTTCATAACATGAGTCTTTGTTCACCTTCTGGGACTTCACAATCAGCCAGGGAAGATCAGTGAGTAAAGAGAAAGCTCTGGGTGGTGCACGGATGGTTCGGGGTCATGGCATGGCCGTCCATCCTCCTCCACCTTCTCTTAGCAGCCATCCCCTATCTGAGAGGTTGCCTCCTCTCAGCTTCAGAGATGGCACCTGTGGTCTAGGCCACAGGTACTAACATCCTGAACTTGTTTCCCCATCCACAGCTAGTGGACATGTGACTTATGAGGTGGGCCTACTGAGGAACCTGCTTTCCTGCTGAATTTGAACCCGGAGCAGAGGAGGCAGGAGCTGCTGTAGTCAGGAGGCCTCCAATGCCTGAGCCTGTATGTTCTCCTCAGGTTCTGGTCTGGGCTGAATTGTCTATCACCCAATAGAGAATATAGAGAGGTGTTATGAGAGAGGGGTGTTATGGAGTCACATATGATTAAATGTCGCACATATGTATGTGTGTGTGTGTGACGGCTTCCACGAGGCAGTGATACCTGAACCAAACCTGGAAGGACTGGCAGGAGTAACTAGAGCTGTTCCAGGCAGAGAGTGGCAGGTTTGTACTTGCGACTTGACATCAAAGTAGGTGAGATTCCAGAAGCCTCCAGGTCCTCCATGTTGCATTCCAGTGCTTCCCCAAACATCTGTGGAGGGAAAATGCTTTCAGAGGATATTACTAGAGAGATGTGCAGAGAGACAACTGTGGACAAAATTCCTGAGAACAAAATTGCTCCACTTCCTGCATGGCCAGGTTTTTTGGAGCCTTTAATCTGTTAGCGTGCATCCAACAAAAGAATGCTTTGCCTGCAGAGCACAAATGATGCTCTCTCTTGAACACTTTTGGAAAGTTTATGAAGTGCACTTCTCCCTGAGGTGTGGAGTAATAAATCATTTGGCAACACTCACATCCCGCCATGCTGGGTCTAATTGGCTCCCGGTCTGTAAAACCTAATTACATGGTACCCAAGACAATATAAACACACTCGATTGGGCAAATAATGGAGTGATGGATGACTGTAGACTTGTCAAGAGTTCCCGCATATTTCAGCCTTTCTCTGTTTTGCATATGAATGACTCTCACCCAGCATTATCCTGTAGTTCATTGGAATACAGTTTAGATGGCTGGGACCAGTGCAATGTGCCCTGAGGATGTATGAACATTGGCTTAGTGGAACCCTCTGAGAGATGAAGCCATTTCTACTAGTGAGGGCATGGGCATTTGCAGAGACCCTGGATGGACAGGCAGTGGCAGGAACAGGGACTTGGGATTTCAACGGGAAGTTAAAAGTGAAAGTAGCTCACTCGTGTCCAACTCTTTGTGACCCCATGGACTATACAGTCCATGGAATTCTCCAGGCCAGAATATTGGACTAGGCTTTCCCTTCTCCAGGAGATCTTCCCAGCTCAGGGATTGAACCCAGGTCTCCCACATTGCAGGCGGATTCTTTACCAGCTGAATCACAAGGGAAGCCCAAGAAGGTAATAATCAGGTGTATTTTAGAAAGCCCATTCTCAGGTCGAGGGGATTTGAAGCGGGAGTGTTCCTAGAGACAAACTAGTTGTTAGCAAGCTATTTCTGTAGTGGGGGAGAAATCATTTAGGGGCTGACCTAGAGGCTTCCCTGGTGGCTCAGATGGTAAAGAATCTGCCCATAATGCGGTAGACCCAGGTTCAATCCCTGGGTTGGGAAGATCTCCTGGAGAAGGGAACGGCTATCCACTCCACTCCAGTATTCTTGCTCGAAGAATTCCGTGGAAAGAGGAGCCTGGCGAGCTACAGTCCATAGGGTTGCAAAGAGTCAGACATAACTGGGTGACTCACACTATGGGAGTGGAGTGGTCATGGGACTGGAAGGAAGACATGACAACCTGAGAAACATTTAGGAGGTATACCTGGCTCTGAAGCAGCTGTGGGGGGTGAGAGCAGGGGTTAGGGGATGGGAGGATGATCCGTGACTCCTGGCTTATTCAAACAGAGTGAACAGCTCTGGCCCTGCAGTTCCCAGACAGCCTAGCCCAGAGGAAGCAATGCAGAATAGAGCTCAGTTTGCATCCTGGCACTGTCAACTACTCAGTAGTATGGTTTGTGCAAGTAAGTTCATAACTTCGAGCCTTGGTTTCTTCATCTGTGAAATGGGATGATACCATCTCGCCAGTATAAAGTGGCACATAGTTGATGCTTAAGGAGAGGAAGGTACAGTTCCTGAGATAGAAAATCCATAAAGAGGAGCCTTTGAAGGAGAAAGACAATAAGCTTCATTTTAGAAGCACTGCACTGGAGGTGACTTGGGCAGCCACATGGGGGTGCTCAGTAGGAGAGTGGATGTACAGGTATGGAACTTAAGAGAGAGGTCTGGGCTGGAGAGAGAAACCAGGGGCCATCAAGCTTTTGGAATTAGACCAAGGGAATGAAGGGGCTTCCCAGGTGGTGCTAGTGGTAAAGAATCTGCCTGCCAATGAAGGAGACATAAGAGATGTAGGTTTAATCCCTGGATCGGGAAGATAATCTGGAGGAGGAGGAAATGGCAACCCACTCCGGTATTCTTGCCTGGAGAATCCCATGGGCAGAGGAGCCTGATGGGCTATGGTCCATAGTATCACAAAGAGTCAGACACGACTGAAGCAACTTCACACACGCATGCACAAAGGAGGGAAGTAAATGAGAATAACCTGAGAGTATATGGAGAGAGGGAAATGAAGGGCCTAACAGAGAACCTTGGGAGTGTTGACATTCAGGAGTTGAGAAGGAGGAGGGTCTGTAAAAAGGCTTGTCATGATGAGGAATCAGAAGGAGGGAAGCTGAAGTCCAAAGACCTGAATTTGAGTCTCAGTTCCATCATTTACTGGCTGTGTGATCCTGGGCAAACTCTCTGAGTCTGTTTTCTTATCTGTAAAATGGGAATTTAACCCATACTGCCTACCTCAGTGGACTTTGGTGAGTTAAGGTTCGTGAAATTGTTTTTAAGCTAAAAAGCCTTATAAATGGCTCCATGTAATCAGGTTTCCCCTATAGACTGAATCATCCTGGGCCTAAAAACAAGATAACTTCAAGAGGGGCTTGGCAGGAGGTGAGGCTGGCCACACTCACTTGGCAGGAATTGCAGCCCACGAAAATGTCTCCTGGGCAGTTCTGGGGTTCCTGGACAGGGGGTACCACCCAGCAGTCTCTTTTGCTCTGAGCAAGGGGTCCGCACCCCATTCTGAGAAAATGAACCCTTATACACAGGCCTCTCACGCTCTTTCCCGCTTGACCCCATTACCCTGGCTACACCTGGGGGGACTGGGAGTGGGCCGTGCTCCTAGGGCAGCTGGCTGGCCAGCAGCTCCCCAAGCCTGCCCTGGGGCCAGGCACTGGAGACCCTGCCCTCTCCTGTGTGGAGGTCTGGACTCTGGAGCACGGAGGGACCGAGGGCTGGGAGCTTTGGCGACAGAGGGAGGGTAGCTCCTTGCACACCTCCCTGCTGATGGGGGTGAGGGTACCGGGGCGGGGCTTCTCTGCCCCTTGCTTCTCCAGCTGTTTGTTTCCTTTCTCAGTAATCCCCTGCTCAACAAGGCAACCTGAGAGTGCTGATGTGTCTTGCAGCTTAAAGCAGCCCAATTGTCAAGGGAGAGTCTCAAGATCCCTCCAGAGGGAGTGGGATTTGCTCAGAGCAAAGTGCACCAGCTACTCGAGGTATGAAAACATGGTTCAGTCTATTGCTGGGGACTGTAAACAAGATCGCGGTACCTCCTCACAGCAGTAAACACTGCAGCTGGAAACAGAGCAAGAAAGTTCTCTATGTACCTCCATGGAGGGATCCACAGGACATCTTCCCAAGTGAAAAGAGTGAGGTTTAGAATAGTGTGCACAATCTATCACTTACATAGCAAAATGCAATCCATAAACTATCTTGGGAATATCACACATAATCTAATTACATTGGTTGTCTATGAGGAAGGGAGCTGGGTGACAGGCAGCCATCGTGAGAGAAAGAATTCTCTCTGTAATAACAGTAATAACTTTTCTTTTAATTTTTAAAAAATGTATATATTTATTTTAATTGGAGGATGATTACTTTTCAATATTGTGATGGCTTTTGCCATACATCTTGAATCTTGAAATGAAATCACCTACTTAAATAATCATATCAGAAAAAAGTTTTTAAGAACATGGCCGATGATGTTGAACCATCCTGGGTTCAAGTTTGGCTCCATAATTTACTGCTGTGTGATACTGAATGAATTATTCCACCTCTTTGAACTCATTTTTCTCATCTGTGAAATAATAACATGAATGCTTCCATATAGAACTGTTTAATACTCTGCCCTGCCTGGCATGTAGTAGCCATTCGACTTAGGTTGGCTATTGCTGTCATTGCCAGTTGCCCTAGGAGGCACTTTCGATTTTCCTCTTAGCCTCAAGACACTTTCCACTTTCCTCCTCAACTTCGATGCTCCTTAAGCTACAAAACCTCAAAGCGGCACTTTTGTTTGCATTTTTGCTCTTCCCCACCCCCCATATTCTTTGGGATAAGCCCCTTGTAAATTAGAATCAAGGGTTTCCCTCATAGCTCAGTCGGTAAAGAATCTGCCTGCAGTGCAGAAGACCCAGATTTGATCCCTGGGTCAGGAAGAGCCCCTGGAGAAGGAAATGGCAACCCACTCTAGCATCCTTGCCTGGAAAATCCCATGGACAGAGGAGCCTGGTGGTCTGCAGTCCTCTGCTGTACCCAAATTAGCTCTTCTATATACGATGTATATATATTTCTATATACAATGTAGTTGTTTTACAGCAGGAGTTGGGGATGGGGCAGGAGAAGATTGAATCCACATATTAGCAGTGGAAGTCCTTTTATTTTCAAATGTAGATGTTCTTATTTCTGTGAGATAAAAGGGTAACACATCCATTGTGAGATTTACTCCATCAAGCACAGGCAGTTGGGCACTCCACCCCATAGGAGGGCTGAAGGAACACACCTGGTTATAGCGTGTGCGTGTGTTACTTCTCGGCCAACTGCCAGTGTATTGCATTGAGTTCTGCTCTGGGTATCTCGTTGAGTCCTGACAAGAGGAGAAGCAGGGTCATGGCCAATCCCACAATTCTGTTTGTGTCTGCATCTATCTTTTTCTCCCCTCTCATTTCCATGAAGGAGATATCCCTTCCATATCAAAGTCCACCCCTAACCTGTGGTTTGGATCCCACAGCTCTAATCTTCTCGAGGACATTGTTCCCTTGGAATCTTCCTTCTGCAGCAGTTCAAAAGCTGTTCTGGGTACAGTAGTGACCCTGCAGATATAATTCCTTTTTCAACTGAGAATTCCAGTGCCTGAGGCCCGGAGCAGGTAAGAGGTGGAGGTGGGATTCGGATGAGGTTGCCTGACACTGCTCCACATGCACATGCATGCTCGGTCATGTCCGACTGTTTGCAACCCCATGGACTATAGCCCGCCAGGCTCCTCTGTCCATGGGATTTTCTAGGCAAGAATACTGGAGTGGGTAGCCATTTCCTTCTCCAGGGGATCTTCTCAACCCAGGGATTGAACCCACGTCTCCTGTGTCTACTGCATTGGTAGGTGGATTCTTTGCCACTGAGCCACCTGGGAAGCCCTACTTTTTCAACAGCTTTCAACCAATTCTCTTTGTTCTAATGCTAGTTCCTAGCCCTTTTGCTTTACCCCCACTTTTAAAGTTTCCTGATGCTACCACTTCCTAAGACTTTGAAGATGTAAACTGTATTGGTTTTAAGTTTCTTCACTGCTGGCTTCAAAGCCAGCTTTCTTCAGTCTGCTCAATCAGTTAAAACTTATCTAAATGGTTTCCAGCTCTCAAATTTTTGTGGTTATTTTATTCTGCCCCCTACTCACCATCCTTTTGGGTTTATGTTAAACACAATCACTTTATCGTTGTTTTTGTGGGTTTCCAGGAGGAAAACGAGATGCCTGTGTTCTCTTCCTCATTAACCCTCTACTTTGGCTCTGAGTCCACCCCTTCACTGATGTCACTCAGACCAAGTTCACCAGTGACCTTCATGTTCTCAAATGAAGTGAGCTGTCTTTCACCCTTGATTACACAATCTCTCAGTAGCCTTAGTCAACATTGAATACTCTCACATACACACTTCTACATTTACAATGGAAAACCAACAAGGACCTCCTGTATAGCACAGGGAACTCTGTTCAATGTTATGTAGCAGCCTGGACGGGAGGGGAGTTTGGGGGAGAATGGATATACGTATGTGTATGGCTGAGTCCCTTTGCTGTCCACCTGAAATAGTCACAACATTGTTAATCAGTTATATTCCAACATAAAGTAAAAAGTTGAAAATGAAAAAAGGGCTTCCTTGGTGGCTCAGTGGTAAAGAATCCCCTTGCCAATGCAGGAGATACAGGAGATGAGGGTTCAATTCCTGCACTGGGAAGATCTCTTGGAGGAAGAAATGGCAACCCACTCCAGTATTCTTGCCTGGAAAACCATGAACAGAGGAGCCTTGTGGGCTATAGTCCATGGGGTCCCAAAGAGTCAGACATGACTGAGTGACTGAGCACACACATCCACACTTTCCCCAAATCTTCCTCCCAAGAAGCTTTTCAGCCTCTCAAGCAAATAGAGCCCACCTGAGCCTATGTCCGATAGGTTAGATATATTTGGACAAATTTGCTTTACCCTGTTCCCCACCATTACTCACTTTTTAAACATTCTGTAATCATTCCAGGCCCTGCCTTTTCCCCTTAAAATGTCTGCCTACATTTTAGGGACCAAAAAAAAAACACCAAAAAACTACACTGTTCTTTCTGTAGGGGGGTTATTAGTAAATACACTTTAAAAAATCCTAAGTTTCTATTCTTATTTGAGGTGCTTTGATAAGTATGAAACCACCTGCTCTCTGGCCTGTGTGCTGCAGCAATTCTCAGATTCTTCAGTGGGCTGCTTACTGGTAGCTGAGAACCTGAAATTCACATCAATTCATTCAGCCAATCTATCAGGATGTAAAATCAATAATGCAGATAATTCAAACATTCTACCAGCCCACACGTAATTTCTACTAGCTCATTTCTCCCCAGTGCTGCCAGGATAACACCCTATGCAACACAGATAATAAACAAAATCAAATTACTGCTCTCATATTTGTGGCTTGTTCCTAGATTTGCTCATATGGTTGTTTATGAGGGAGTTCTAAACTGTGGAGGGAGTATTTTTCACCTTATTTCCCATAACTGTTCTATTTTTCTCAATTCTAAATAGGATTACTCACAGCATAGACACTGCTTGGAACTGGAAAATTTCTCCCAAAGCATTTATTAATCTTCATTTTTCTCCCATGGACAATAGGAGAGCACGTGTAGTTTTCCCACAATGGGATTGCCATTGGAGAAGACCTTGCAGGCTTCACCCAGGGCCATGACATGTGCAGCTACTTAGATGTTTGTCTAAGCCAGGACATTTGTCACCAGCCCAGGAGAACAGCTCTCAAATGGGAAATCAGCATGATGATCAATGTGTGTGTGGACTTGGGTGTCATAAAGGCCTGGGTTTAAATCTTGGCTTTAGTGCTATGGTTGACACTGAATAAGACTTAACCTCCCTAGGTCTCATTGTTCTCATTGTGACACTGGGGCTTTTAATGGCACCTTTCTCTTAGCGTTGCTATGAGGAGTAAATGAGCTAATCCATGTTCAAAGTGCTTATTATACAGAGATTGGGACATACAGAGAGTGAAAGTGAAAGTGTTAGTTGCTTAATCATGTCTGACTCTTTACTCACCCCATGAATTGTAGCCTTTGTCCATGGAATTCTCCAGGCAAGAATACTGGAGTGGTCGCCATTCCCTTCTCCAAGGGATCTTCCTGACCCAGGGATGTAACCTGGGTCTTCTGCATTGCAGGTGGATTCTTTGCCATTTGAGCTACCAGGGAGGCCATCATTAGTCACGGGAGCTGGGTGGAGGATTGCTGCTCCCCTGAGTATACCTGTTCTAGACTGGAAGCCATCCGTGTGCACCCAAGGGCCATCTGATCCACCGTCCATCAGAAAGATCTTCTTGTGGGGATGGATGCTCTCCAGTGGGCCTGGTCTGTTTCCATGGTCACCTCTGGGTAAAAAAGGCAGTGGCATTTGTGCAGAAATCTGGTCTCATCTGTGAGCTCTCTGCCTCTCTGGCCAGAGGTGGACGCAAAGAAAGGGAGAAGGGCTTCTGTACTTGTGGAGCCCACTGGAGGCTAACTTAGCTTGTCCCCAGTCTTTGTCTGCTTTCAAGATGCCAGGCCTTTAAGGACATTGCGAGAGAGCAAGCCCGGACAGCAATGTCAACAGCAGAACAGAAAGAAGACCCGACTGTCCCAGTCAGTCAAGGAGTAACAATGATAAGAATAGAACATGTTTAAAGATTAAAATCATAGTTGCCATCTATTGAAGACTTGCTATGTGTTAGGACTTGTGTTCAGAACTCTGCATGCACCATGCCTTCCTCCTACTGTGAGGCAGGTACCATGCTTTTCCATGTCATAGATGAGACTAAGACACAGAAATGTGCCTATGGTCTTGCAGTTAGTAAGTATCAGAGCCAGAATTTGTACACAGGTTTGCTTGAGGAGAAAATGCACAAAACATTCTAAATCCTTGGTTTACCTACCCGCCAACTGATGCAAGGGCTCAAGGAAACTCACGTGTTCAAGCATGTTCACTGCAGATGTTTGCACGATGTCCCTAGTGTGTCCATCCGTAGGGGAATGAATGAACCAAGGCTGGAATACTCTGCGCCCATTAAAAAGATGACATGATTTGGGCTTCCCTGGTGACTCAGACAATAAAGAATCTGCAATGCAGGAGGTCCAGGTTCGATCCCTGGGTTGGTAAGGTCTCCTGGAAAAGGGAATAGAAACCCACTCCTGTGTTCTTGCCTGGAGAATCTGCATGGACACAGGAGCCTGGCGGGTTACAGTCCATGGGGTCGCAAAGAATCAGACACGACTGAGCAACTAAGGACGAGCACAATACAGGCAAACCCAGATGAAGCCCCACCGCTCTCAACCAGCAGTGCACTGGGAGCTTCATGCATCTGAACAACTTCCGCCTTCAAAAGGCCTGGTGGACTGCCTCGGCTTCTTTTCCTTCAGCTCCAGAGCTGCCAGCTCTCTGGGGAGGCGATGCTTTCACCAGATTATTACAAATGAAAGACCTGATTCTCTGCCTGCTCTTTTTTTTCCCTTCCCCTATTTACTATAATCAGGAAGTCATGTTTTTCATTTAGGATAAGGCAATTATTTTTCTGCTGATGAAGACTAGCAGAAAGCAAACTGAGCCTCATTTCCACATTAATGTTATGGGGACCAGATTGAGAGATGACCTGACTTCTGGGGTCTCACCCCTTCTCTCTTCTGGATCTATACCTTATCTGATGAAGGCATCAAATACAACAGCTGCCACCAAAATGGCATGGACAGTGTAAATGACTGTGATCCTTTGTTCCTCACCTGGGAAATGATGACCAGAAGTCAGCATCTGCTGCTCTGGGCTCTGCGGTCATGTGGTCTAAGTTTATATATAGGATTAGTTAATGGCCTGCCACACCCGAAGGAGCAGTGTAATACATATGGAAATCAGTTTGTATTTTTTTCGCTTGCCTGAAACTCATTTTTTTATTTGCTCTGACTGAATAGGCAGGCAAATCTTTGCAAAGGGAAATGAATAAGAAACAGCAGGTCTCTTTAGTGATCAGAAGTCCAGGTCAACTGTCGCATGCTTAAACAGACAGCAAACAAAAATGGTCTGCAAGTGCTTTCTTTTCTTTCAGAGAAAGAATCTCAATGATCTGGTCTACTCTGTACAACATGAACATTTCTGAGAACCTTCGAGAGCCCCAGGAAGCAAGTTGCCTTCATGGGTCACGATCAGAGCTGAGGAAAACATTCTGTTCTACATCTTGAGCTTTGCCTTAGAAACCCAAGCCCTGTGCTCTGAGCTCCCAGCATTGGAAACTAGCAACCTTTGTTCAAAAGCCTCAGCCAAAATGTATTCCCTCTAGTTCAGTTCTTCTCTTTTCACCAGATTATGTTCTTAAAGGTGTCTGCCAAGACTCAAACCACTCTTGAGATTTACATGCTGTCAAAACCTTCAGGGGTTCAAGGTGAAGGCACACTTAGAGAGAGCTGATGCATGGAAATGGGATCATTTGTCTTAATCAACACCATAGAAAGCACTTTTCAAATCCGTAGAAAATGCTCTTTCTCCAAACTCAGGAAGAAGTTGCATTCTGTCCTTTCTTTCTTCTAAAGAGAATTAAGACTCTGTGTGTCTTGACTAAAATGTCCAGGATCTAATCTTTCTCTTCTTGACATTTAGAGTAACCTTTGATGAATTACTCAACCTTTCCTCATTTGAGGTGAAGAGGAAGTGCAGAGGACAATTATTAATCCAGCCACTACAATGTTAGAAGACATAGATAATGATGACTCTAAAGGTCCTTAAGAATATGTAATGCTAGGCAGATACTTAATCAAAACCTTCTCTGGGTTTTGAAAATTCTCTTTGGAATTAGTTCTGTGTGAATATCCCTCTCTGGATCTATTCTCATCTTGAATTGAGTACCCCTCTTTTCAGACTCTCATGATCTACAATTTGAAGTTGTTCTGACAATTTGAAAAATCACCTGCCCTCTGCATCATCACCAGATTTTCCTCTCCAGGCCATTTCCGGAAGAATGTGTCTCATATTCCTTTGTGAGAGAACAAACTGGTTATTCCTTACATCTTATCAACAAGCGGTACTATACAGAAAAGAAGTGTAATGAAATCAGAAGCTTGGAAATACCTGTAATGGCTTTGTCCCATGTTTTTATTTGGGGTATAATAAAGTGCCACAGACATTAATCCAGGAACTGAGACAGATTCTGAAGATATTAAAAGAACTTGCTAAATTTCTTTAGAATTAACCCAAAGGAGCAGACCTTTCTTCTCATGAGAATTATTTGGTTTAAAGATTAGTGGATGGAAAATTTATAGTGTTTCACTTCACATTTCATTTCCTGTATAAATGTTTTGTGGTACCATATTTAATTGCTTTCTTTCTTTCCCCCCCAAATTCTCTTTCACCTTTCCTAGCCTTTTCAACCAAGTCAAAAACTCATGTCTCCCTTTGTCATTTCAATATTTCAGTTTCCCTTCCTTGTTTCCACTCTAATGGTCATGTTGACCCCATCATCTGCACTGTACCTTTTCCCCAGGGCATGAAGTCATTCTTCAATGGTGAGAGATGCATGAACTGGCCCATGTCAAACGGTCAAATGACACTTGCTGATTTTTCACCCAGATGCAGGGAATGGACTCAGATTTTGTGCTTTGGGCTACTAACCCCGAGCTCTCTTACTTTAGGACAGAATTACAATTCTAGAATGAGGATGTGTCAGCCAGCCTGGGGATTGGGAGGTGTGCTCAGTGGAATGCTTTAACACCCTCCAGAGGGAGGGCAGGGACCAGAGTTCTGGTTTGTTCCACTCACTCTGGAGCAGTGGGGTGCTAGGAGAGGGTGCCCAAGAGACTGACCTGGGGTCTGCACCCGAAAGCCAGAATTACTGCTGTTACTGCTCTTCATCTGTATTACTTTTTCGCATGGAGAAATGGAAATTTCTAAGGCAGTGAATCTATCTTTACTCATTTTCAGATGACTGATCCTGGTGGGAGGTTTGTCCTGGATCCTGGCTGCCTCACGGAAGGTCTCCTTTCCTTGACTCATCATAGTGGGCCAGAGCCCCGTGATTCTGGGCCAGAAATATGACCTGGAGGTAGAATGGATTTGGGTCCTCAAGCTCTCTGCTCTGGTTTCCATAGAGATGAGTGTGTGTGTGTGTGGGGGGGTGCAATATCTACCACAAGAGGTCTTAAAGCCACAGATACTTTATTTTGAGAATCCCATCATGTAACAAACGATGTAACACTCAGCAAAAGTGGGGTGTATCTTTTTTTACATTTTTAAAAGAAAACTTTATTGAGGTGTGTTCTTATCACACACATATACAAATAATTGCATTCTTACCTTGTTATTTCAATTGAAAGCTGCAAGTTGGAGGAGGGTGTAGCACAGGAACTGACCCCTCTATCTACTCATGACAGACTGATCACTTGACTCTTTAGTAAAGATGGCTGTAGACTGAAAAAAAAAAAAGCACAACCTTAAAGTTGAGAACTATGTGTTTCTTTTGGTGGACAAAACAGAGGACTTAAGCTCAGAAGACAGCCCCTCAGATAGCTCTGAGGGACTGCTCTGAAGAGGTAAGGTAGAAGCCAGGATATGTAGGGATTTTTGCAACAAAAACAAGGTAGTAGGAACATCAGAAGATTACTGTTAATTAAAGAAAACCAGACATCTCAAGTTAATGAATTTAGTGCTCTTCTATATATGGAAAGATGTAAGAGTTAGGACTCATTGGAATCATGCCTTTGCTATGTATCTTAACTATCTGGGGACAGTATCTTGATTTCCTCCATCCTAAATCCCCTCTGGGTGCACAGTTGGTGGCTGCAGTGGATGATGGCATGATGGTTGTAACATCCTTTATTTACTTATACAGTAGGCAACATTTGTAATCCACAGCTGGATGTCAATGACTTGCAGTGTTTGCCTTTCTGCATTAGTTGCACTTTGCATCAGTAGACTGGTTGCCTGTTCTACTTCTCTCACTTTTCTCTTGATACTCACACCCTAGTAAAGTACTTTGTTTATTTAGTGCAGACGTCTCCAGAATGGCATTGTTCTTTTTGTGGCAAAAAGATCAGGACAAATGGAGGAAAGGTTATATAAATACACTTTGAAATTTTTTGAAAATTAAGGATTTGGTCAGAACATGATTTGGTTAACTCATGTAAAATTATTTTTCTATGAAAATTCAGCAAAAATGTTTTAAAGGCATAATTGACTTCACTGCTCTGGGTGACTTTGGCTAAGGCTTTCCATATCTCTGTTGCAATCATCTCCACTTGAAAATAATTCATTTTTGTTGTTGTTTTTAAACTTGATGGAAAAAGATGACTAATTCATGCCAGTTGAGTTCCAGATTCTGAACAGAGGGTTTAACATAATTTATTACACTTGACATAGTTACATTTAATTTATTACAGTTATTCTTGAAGTTTTGGGAGAAAATTCAATACCAACTGGAAAGACGTAATTAAAAGAACACAGAGGAGCAGAGGCACTTCAGTTGTGTCCACATCTTTGCGAATCTATGGACTGTATGTAGCCCGCCAGGCTCCTCTGTCCATGAGATTCTCCAGGCAAGAATACTGGGTTGCCATTCCCTTCTCCAGGGGTGTCTCCAGGGCATATTCCTGACCCAGAAATCGAACTCAAATCTCTTGGGTCTCCTGCATTGGCAGGCGGGTTCTTTACCACTAGCGCCATCTGGGAAGCCCCAGTAACATCATAAAGGGAAAGAAAAGGGAAGAAAGGTAAAGAAAAAAGGCTACCAGTTACCAAAGTTTTGCTGTGTGCTAAGTGAATTCACAGATATTGGGGGACTTCTCTAGTGGCCAGTGACCAAGACTCTATGCTCCCAATGCAGGGGGCCTGGGTTTGATCCCTGGTCAGGAAACTAGACCCCACATGCCGCAGCTAAAAATCCTGCATGCTGAGACAAAGAGCAAAGGTCTCGCATGCTGCAACTAAGACCTGGCTCAGCCAAATAAATAAATATTAAACAAACAAACAAAAAAAACAAAATTCACGGACATTTTCTCACATGAAAACACATGATTTCAGAGATTTCCTCTGTAACGGAGAAAGGAGATACCATTGTTGCTTCTTTCCCCCAGTGCACTGATAGGTGGGTTGATCGAGTGCTTTCTATGCCAGGCACTCTACCAAGCCTTTACAAGTACTCATACAATTCATTATCCCCATTTACAGATGAGAAACTGAGGCACGAGTGATAGCAGGCTATTCAGTTGGTGGTAAGGGGCAGAGTCAAGTTCCAAACTCAGAGAGTTAAGCTCTAGAATCCATATTCTCAACCGCATCCCCACACTGCCTCTTGTCATTCACTCATTAAGCAAATATTTGATGAGCATTGACTCTCTGAAGCCATTATTCTTTCTTAAGGATTCTAAGCCAAATGAGATAATGCTCTTATCCTTGAGAAGCTTAAAGTATACATAGATGTTCAGGAATGTGCATGCAATCAGTGACCACATTCAACCCAAGAACTTTACAACTGACTCTTGTTTTCTGAAAGTGTTCACAATTCCATTCAAATCACCGGACAGAACCTGGCAAGAGGAATCCCCTGCTCCTGGCTTCTGTTCTAGAGGCCCTACTCTGGTCCTCTGTGAGAGTAACGAATCTAGGGGCCACGGGCTTCATCCAGCTGGAGTCTGGGCCCCAACCCCTCCCCTCTAACTTCCCTGCTGGGTACCCCGGAACTTGTAATTCCTTGCAAAGCCCCGACCCTACTTCCAGAGCCTGCATTGAAAGCAAGCCCCTTCAAGGCAGATTTCAGCCCCCAGCTACAGATTCCTCAGCCACAGGAGGGGCCAAGGGCATTGATTTGGAGGAGGAGCGTGTAAATGGAAAATGGACTTGTGGGTTCACAGGGACACATGTCCATGAGGACTCTTGCAGAGCAGAGTCCCAGACTGGAAGAGGAGGCAGGGGGCAGGAAGAGGAGTCCCAGACTGGGCAGCTCAGCTTGCTCTGCCATGTTCAGCGTACATCTCCAAAGACCCAGACAGAACCCGGCCTTTCAGGTTGTTATGAGGATAGCCTGTTGAGATAAGAGAATGTATTTTCCTTAAGTGTGCTAACTTTTTTATCAACCTTTAAAAAGTAGGTACATGGTATGACGGTTTCCATTTGCACTCTTACCCAGGCCCCACAAGCCTGTTCACAGGTTTTGAATGGGCAGTTGCCCAATCTCAGCACTTTTTAGGATTTGTTCCACATGGGGTTTCAAAATCCCTCTGCTTTCTCTGCCATCACCCCCAGTTCTCCCAACTGGCCACCGAAGCCCCTACAATGAGTGCTCCTTGGCCGCTGGGGGGCCTCACCACATCCTCCTCCCCCATTGGCTCCCTCCCACCCCGTGGGTTCCATGCGCCACTATTTCAGTCACTTCCTGGTCCCTCTGTCTTCGCACGTTATACACCCCCCCCCACAGTCTTGGCTGAGCCCTCATTCATCTGGAACTTGCACCCCGGTGGCTGAACTCTGCTGAGGAATCTCCACAATCAGCAAGATGGAGTCAGCAGCCTCAGTTGAGCTGAAGACTGGTCCCCCAAAACGTACAGCTCAGTCTCCCAGTCTCTATAATAATGATAGAATCCTTCTCTGTTTTTCCCAATCTCTGAAACCCTTCTTTACCTCACTGTCAGTGGCTAACTGTGTTTCTTGTTTCACAGAGAAAATAAAATCCATCCCTTTGGAGCACTCTCAACATCCTAGCTCTAACATGGAATCCTCCCAGCCCTCCTTGTGCATTCCTGTTTCAATAGTGCAGGCAGGGGTGCCCTCCTTCCACGGGGGCCAACTGCTTCGCATTTCTGTGGCTCTCTCGTTCTTATCCCTGATTTCAGTGTTCTCGCCTCCTCCTTGAGCCAAAAACACGCTCTTTCATTGTTGTTCAGCCGCTCAGTCATGTCCAACTCTTTGCGACCCCATGGACTGCAGCACACCACACTTCCCTGTCCTTCACCATCTCCTGGAGTTTGCTCAAACTCATGTCCATTGAGCTGGTGATGCCATTCAACCATCGCATCCTCTGTTACCCGCTTCTCCTCCTGCCCCAAATCTTTCCCAGCATCAGGGTCTTTTCCAACTAGTCAGCTATTCGCATTAGGTGCCCCAAGTATTGGAGCTTCAGCCTGAGCATCAGTCCCTCCAGTGAATGTTCAGGATCGAATATTCTCTAGTTTCTTCAATTAAAACAAAAGTTCTAATGTGGACTTTCCCTCCAGCTGCTACATTGCTGTCTCATTCTTCACCCCTCCTTTACTCCTGAACCTGCTTCAGTTAGGCCTCCACTGCCAACATTTCACTGAACTTGACCTCCTTGATGTTAGATCCCATGGTCCACTTCTTGGTCCCCATGTGATGAAATTTGCATTGTATAGGTGCACTGTTGGAGAGGTCTCCTCTCTCAAAATCTTTGACGCGCCACTCTCCTCTGATGATTTCCCCTCAATTTCCCTTCCTGGCTCTTTCTCTCTATTCACCCTGCAAATGTTTAACATCCTCTGCACTCACTCCCAGCCGTCCCTTCCCATGGTCTCTCCCTGGGATCTCACTGACTCTCATGGTCCCCGTCCAGACCTCTCTTCTGGGCTCCAGCTTTATATTTATCTACAGCCAACTTGACATCTTCCTACAGATGTCATCTGGGCAGCTTGAAGTCAACAAGATCACAGTTTCACTGCAACTGCTCCCTAATCTGGCTCTGATGACCCCATATTCCTATGTCTTTCCACACTCGTCACTCCAGTTCAGCAATACTCTCCTCCTCTAAGACCCTCAGGAATCTGGGCTGGCAGAGTAACTCTCTGAGGTGCTAATTCACATGGGGTACTGAAACATCGCTGGATTCAGTCATAAACATGATGCTGGTACATGCAGATTTCCATTCCTGTCTCCTGTCACTGGCAAAATGTCAGCAGGCTCTATTCCCAACTGGCACACATATTAGATACCTTATTTAGAATTTGAATATGTGACAAGAAAAATGGATTGTTATTTATTATCCTCCACAGCCTGGTTCAGTTCAGTTTAGTCGCTCAGTCATGACCAACTCTTTGCTACCCCAAGAACTGCAGCACGCCAGGCCTCCCTGTCCATCACCAACTCCCGGAGTTTACCCAAACTCATGTCCATTGAGTCAGTGATGCCATCCAACCATCTCATCCTCTGTCATCCCCTTCTCCTCCTGCCCTCAATCTTTCCCAGTATCAGGGTCTTTTCAAATAAGACAGCCTGGTAATAGAGGATTTTTCAAAGCTAGGTGTGGACAATATCTTCATCCTTCAAATTTTTGAGATGCCTGAAGAAATTGTTAAGTTGTGGCTGAAATATCAAACATGGAGTCAGATGCTGGAACAGAGGTAAGTTGCTTTTCATAAGAAAGAGAGGAAGACTGGGGACAGAAGAGATTGAACTTCAAGGGGTGGGGGCAGGAGACAGGAGCTGGGGAGGTTACTAGAAAACAAGAACAGTGAAGGCCAAGATATTTGGGAAAGACATTTCTTCAGCTATCTTTCATATACTGATGCCTCCTAAAGTCATTTTTCTAGCCGAGATCTTTCTCCTGAGTTCTAGACTTGGAGACAGGTGATAAGGAAAACTAGCACTTATAACCAGCTTCCCAGGTGGTGCAGTTGGTAAATAATCTGCCAATGCAGGAGACACAAGAGATGCAGGTTCAATCTCTGAGTTGGGAACATCCCTTGGAGGAGGAAATGGCAGTCCACTCCAGTGTTCTTGCCTGGGAAATCCCATGGACAGAGGAGCCTGGCGGGCTACAGTCCACGGGGTTGCAAAGAGTTGGACATAACTGAGCATGCACACGCACATGCGCACGCACACGCACAGCACTTGTAAAGTCACTTTTACTACATTCTGGCAACTAATCTAAGTGCTTTACCTATGTGAACTCAAGTTTCAGAGGCATCACAAATTCAACTGAAACAGTTTTCCTCATCTACCTGCCATTTCCAGACCTCTCCATGCTGATACAATCTTAGTTCACCTCCAGGATTCCTCTTCTCAGCAACTGGCAAGACTGTCCACCCCACTCCTTGCATTCTCCAACATAATTGTCTCTAAGAGCCTCTTAATGCTTTCCCAGAACCCACTCTGGCCTCTTTGCCACATATTCTCCACCTTCCTCCAGAGTGACAGTTCACAATCACAGATCTGGTGTTGACAGTGCATGGCTTCAAGCTTTCCAATGTTTCCCATTGCTTTTAGGATGAAGTCCAAATCTCTCTCTATGGCTGTTTCCATGCCCAGGCTGGGCTAGCCCACTCCTCCACCTCCTCTCATGCTCATCTCATTTCCTTGGCTCACAATGCTCCAGCTCTGGGGGCCTTTTAAATTTTTCTAGAACTCCCTGTCACCTTCCCAGTTCAGACACTCTTTCTGTTTGCATGGCTCTTTGAGTGGTGACTTTTACAAAGTAGTTGGTTATTAAAGGAGCCATTTCATGCTAGAACTGATGGAAGCAGGGATTCTGTTATAGATGTTGAGAATTCTCTGGGAGAATTCTCCATCCCAGAGGGCTCATTCTTCTTAAACCAAAATCTTCAGGTTAAGGAAAAAGGGCACAGGGCATCTGAATCCCAATGGGCTGGGGAAACCACCGCATCCTAAATAACTGCACCTCTTCCACCTCTCACAGCTGAAACCAGGTTGAAGACACTGCTGGGCATCTTAAAAGGAGAAGCAAACCCTGCAGGGGAAGGGCCAGCCTGGGCCCTTGGATTTGGCAGGCTCTGGACTTAGCATGAGGAGGAGTCCCTGATCTTGGCTCAGGGAGTCTTTGCTCACTTCTGCATTATGGATTCTGATTAGAACCTGCCAGAGGGACATCTAAGAGCTCTGCCCTAAACTAGATCTTCTTTAGCTCACATTATTCATTTCTACTATGTGCCAGGAATGCCCTGAACTTGGCCTATCTACTGGATGCTGTTACTACATACTGAATGCTATAGACAATGTAACCTAGTCTACATTCTAAATGTTATATAGGATATAATGAATACTATACATATATTCTGTATGCTTTATCAGATATATTAAACAGTACATATTATAGTATATATACAATTGATAATAAAATGTATTAGATGGGTATTATATCTACTGGCAGTGTTTTGTCATAATCGGTATTTAATAAATATATGTTGAATGAGGAAAGACACCTTAATATAATAAAGGCCATATGTGACAAACCCACAGCTAATATCATACTCAGTGGTGAAAAGTTGAAACCATTTCCTCTAAGATCGAGAATAAGACAAGGATGCCCATTCTCACCAATTTTATTTTTCACACAGAGGTGGAAGTCTTAGCCACAGTAATTAGGTAATAAAAAGAAATAAAAGGGATTGAAATCAGAAAGGAAGAAGTAAAACTTTCATTGTTTGCAGATGATATAATACATACAGAAAATCCTAAAAACACCACAAAAAACTATTAGAACTACTAAATGAATTCAGTAAAGTTGCAGGATACAAAATTATTATACAGAAATTTGCTTTATTTCTCATCACTAAAAGTGAACCTTCAGAAAGAGACATTAGGAAAAAAAATCCCATTTACAATTGCATCAAAAAGAATAAAATATTTAGGAATGATTCTAATCAAAGAGATAAAAGACTTGGAGAACTGTAAGATATTGATCAAAGAAACTGAAATGTCATGAACAAATGAAAAGATATACCACACTCATGTCTTTTGGAAATATTAATATTGTTAAAACGGTCATACTCTGCAAGACAATCTACAGATTCAATGCAATCCCTATCAAAATAATAGTGATGTTTTTCACAGAGCTAGAACAGCACTATAATTCTAAAATTTGTATGGAAATGCAAAAGACCCAAATAGCCAAAACAATCTCTAGAAAGAACAAAGCTGGAAGTATCACAAGTCCTATTTTAAACTATACTACAAAGCTACTGTAATCAAAATAGTATGGTACTGACATAAAACACACCCATAGATAAGTGGAACAGCATAGAAAGCCCAGAAATAAACCCATGCTTATATGGTTAATTAATCTCTGACAAAGAAGCCAGGAAAATACAGTGGGAAGAAGACAGCTTCTTCAGTAGATGGTGTTGGGCAAATTGAATAGCTTAATGCATCAGAATGAAACTGGACTACTTTCTCACTCCATACAGAAAAATAAATTCAAAATGAATTAAGGATCTGAAACTATAAAAATCCTTGAAGAAAACATAGGTAGTATGCTCTTTGACATTGGTCTTAGCAATAGTTCTTTGGATCTGTCTCCTCACACAAGGGAAACAAAAGCAAAAATAAGTGAACAGGACTACATAAAATTAAAAGCTTTTACACAGCAAAGGAAACTAAAATGAGAAGGTAACCTACTGAATAGGAGAAGATGTTTACAAACAATTTATCCATTAAAGGGTTAATATGCAAATATGCAGAGAACTCAAACAAGTCAACATAAAAAGGGCAGAGGATCTGAACAGACATTTTTCTAAAGAAGACATACACTAAGTGGGTAAAGTGACAAACTTTTATATATATTTTACTATAATAAATTTTTTTTTAGTTCTCAAAGAAAGAAAAAGATGCTCAACATCACTAATTATTAGGGAAATGCAAATCAAAACCACAGTGAGATATAGCCTCACATTCGCCAGAATAGCCGTCATCAAAAAGACAGCAAATAACAAGTGTTGATGATGTAGAGAAAAAGGGAACCCTTATGAACTGGTAGTGGGAAAGTAAATTGGTACAACCACTATGGAAAACAGTATTCAGTTCAGTTCAGTTCAGTCGCTCAGTCGTGTCTGACTCTTTGTGACCCCATGAATCACAGCACGCCAGGCCTCCCTGTTCATCATCAACTCCCGGAGTCTACCCAAACCCATGTCCATCGAGTCGGTGATGCCATCCAGCCATCTCATGCTCTGTCATCCCCTTCTCCTCCTGTCCCCAATTCTTCCCAGCATCAGGGTCTTTTCCAGTGAGTCAACTCTTCACATGAGGTGGCCAAAGTATTGGAGTTTCAGCTTCAACATCAGTCCTTCCGATGAACACCCAGGACTGATCTCCTTTAGAATGGACTGGTTGGATCTTCTTGCAGTCCAAGGAACTCTCAAGAGTCTTCTCCAACACCACAGTTCAAAAGCATCAATTCTTTGGCGCTCAGCTTTCTTCACCGTCCAACCTCAAATCCATACATGACCACTGGAAAAACCATAGCCTTGACTAGATGGACCTTTGTTGGCAAAGTAATGTCTCTGCTTTTAAATATGCCATCTAGGTTGGTCATAACCTTCCTTTCAAGGAGTAAGCATCTTTTAATTTCATGGCTGCAATCACCATCTGCAGTGATTTGGGAGCCCAAAAAAATAAAGTTGGCCACTGTTTCCACTGTTTCCCCATCTACTTCCCATGAAGTGATGGGACCAAATGCCATGATCTTAGTTTTCTGAATGTTGAGCTTTAAGCCAACTTTTTTACTCTCCTCTTTCACTTTCATCAAGAGGCTCTTTAGTTCTTCTTCGCTTTCTGCCATAAGGGTGGTGTCATCCGCATATCTGAGGTTATTGATATTTCTCCCGGCAATCTTGATTCCAGCTTGTCCTTCTTCCAGCCCAGCGTTTCTCATGGTGTACTCTGCATATAAGTTAAATAAGCAGGGTGACAATATACAGCCTTGAAGTACTCCTTTTCCTATTTGGAACCAGTCTGTTGTTTCATGTCCAGTTCTAACTGTTGCTTCCTGACCTGCATACAGGTTTCTCAAGAGACAGGTCAGATGGTCTGGTATTCCCATCTCTTTCAGAATTTTCCACAGTTTATTGTGATCCACACAGTCAAAAGCTTTGGCATAGTCAATCCTCTGTTCTTGTAATGTACATTTCTACCACCTTTCCGTGCTAGAAGCTGTTTTCAAGCACACAAACTTGAGAGAGAAAGGTGTTTGTGAGACCGTCTGTACCAAATGCATGGCTGAACCCAGCAAGCCAAAGTCATGTATGACCCATATCTTCTATCAATATGGATACCGGCTGTTTTCTTTGGCAATTTGGCAGTTTCTAGACAAAGCTAAAGCTTCCTCTTGGAATTTTTGCTACACCTCTGCTGCGCCCGAGGTCGGGGGGTGGCAGCCGAGAGGAGTTACCCCAGGTCCAAGGAGCGACAGCTGCATGGGCACAGGAGGGCCGAGAGGAGTTTCTCCACATTCAAGGTCAGGAGGGGTGGCCGTGAGGAGATACCCCTGTCCAAGGTAAGGAAAACAGTATAGAGATCCTCAAAAAAGTAAGAGTGAAGCTACCATATGATCCAGCAATTTTACTTCTGGATATTCACTGGAAGAAAACAAAAACACTAATTTGAAAAGATATATGGGGACTTCCCTGGTGGTCCAGTGGTTAAGAATCTGCCTTGCAATGCAGGAGATGGGGGTTCAGTCCCTGGTCGGAGAGCTGAGGTCCCACATGCCATGGAGCAACTTAGCCCACACAAACCAACTAGAGAGCCTGTGTGTCATAACGAAAGACACTGCATGACACAGTGAAGATCCTGAATGCTGTAACTAAGACCTGAAGCAGCTAAATAAAGAGATAAAAGATATTTGCACCCCTATGCTCATTTCAGCATTATTTACAATAGCCATGATGTACAAGCAATGTAAGTGTCCATCAACAGAAAAATGGATAAAGAAGATCTGGTATATAGACAATGGAATATTAATCATTAAAAAGGAAATGAAAATTTTCCATTTGCAACAGTGTGGGTGGATCTAGAGAATATTGAGGCAAGTGAAATAAGTCAGAGGAAGACAGATTCTGTATGATCTTATTTATATGTGGAATCTAAAACTCAAACAAAACAAGCTGAAAACAGATTCATAGATACAGAGAACAAAAGAATGGTCACCAGATGGGCAGAAGGTGAGCAGGTAGGTGAGACAGGTGAAAGGGATTAAGAGGTACAAACCTTCAGTGATATAATAAATGAGCCACAAAGATGTAATATACAACACAAGGAATATGGTCAATAATAATGTAATAACTTTGTATGGGGACAGATAGTTACTAGACTTACCATGGTGATCATTTCATAACGGATGCCAATGTCAAGTACCATGTAGTACACCTGAAACTAACCTACTACTGTGCATCAGATATATTTTGACTAAAAAGATAATATATATATAATTTTGGAAGAATGAAAACAATACTTATTCAACACTATGACGTTCTGCCAGAGCCTAGTCATTGAGGATTTATTCTTTCAACCCTTCTTTCTTAGCTGTCTCCTTAAGGCAGTCTCCTTCTTTTCCCACTGTGTTCTGGTTCCTTTGGGACAAGGGAATTCTTTGGTTTACCCAAGTCTGAGCTCAAGGAGTGCTCCCATCAAGCACACAGAGCTGAGCGTGCACCACGGAATGAAAGGCTGACTGTTGGGGAAAGAACCCTGGGAATATCAAGGCCACCAAAGGATTTGGAGGGAAGCCAGCCATGCCTTACAGACGACCCAGAGGGACTGCTCCGGGTTCCCTGAGGTTCCTGATGCTCTTTTGCTTTCTAGAGAACAAAGTTCAAAGTCGCAGAACTGGAAAGGGTGTCAGTGACACACAGTCCAGTCCAACTCTCTCAGAAATTATAAGGCCCTACTCTCTGCTCCCCAAACCAAGTAGGACAGGCAGGGGCTCTGATTCTTCCTTCATTCTTAACAGCAATAGTTTCTTTTCCTGGTTCTGGGTTGTCTCCAGCAACACTGCTTTAGAAACAAGTGGCCGGAAAGCTTGAGGGTCCCTTCCAAGGTTCCCCGGGATGTTTGAGTGGAACAAAGGTGGAAGGGAGGGAGGGAGAGAGGAAGAAGGCATGAAGGAATAAATAAGGGGGAGTGGATCGGTGCGCAAGAGCCTGGGAGCCATAACCCCAGCTGGAGGGGCTGAACCCCTGGAGGGACATCTACCCCTCGGCCCCCTCCCATTCCCAGGCCATCGCTCCTGAGTTCCCCGGTCGGCAGGACGCCCACAGGGAGGATGCGGGGGAGAGTTTGAATCGGGGACGGGTAGGGGGCGCGGCGAGGGCGAGGGGCGGCGGGGGGCCGAGAGGTGGGGAAGGGGAGGGCCTTGGAGGAGGAGAGGAGGGGCGCGGGGAGTGGGCGCGGCGGAGGGGGTGGCGGGCGCCTGGCTGCGGCGCGGGCGGGCTGGCTGGCGCGGGGACCCGATGCCGCCGCCGCCGTCGCCTCCTCGCGGGCCCGGTCTGCGCCGCCGGGGTTGAGCCGCCGCCGGAACCAAAAACCCAGCGGCCGCCGGGCGCGCCTGCAGCGCGGGAGGGAGGATGGGCTGCGGCGGGAGCCGGGCGGATGCCATCGAGCCCCGCTACTACGAGAGCTGGACTCGGGAGACGGAGTCCACCTGGCTCACCTACACCGACTCGGACGCGCCGCCCAGCAACGCCGCCCCGGACAGCGGCCCCGAGGCGGGAGGCCTGCACGCGGGTGAGTGCGCCCGGCTCCGGGAGGCCGGGGTTCGCGGGGCGCCAGGGGCAGCCCAGTACCCCCAGAGCGTTCGGTGCGGAACGGCGGCGGCGGTGGTGGTGGGAGGGGGGAGGCTGGAGACAGACAAACAGACACAAACAGACGGGACCTGCCTTGTGACAGACTGATCCGCCCAGGCCCAGGAAGGGGTTGGGCCAACCAGAGACCCTCAGGGAAGTTGAGTTAATCCCCTAGCCTCGGGGAAACCCCGCACCTCCGGGCCCCCGCCGGTGCCCGTTCATTGGCAGGGACAGATGGGGTGGGAGGACCGCGCGCCCGGCTCGCACGCTTTCTTCGCAGCCGACCCACGTCTCCCGCCCCTGGGATGCGCCTCCGCCGGGTTTTGGCCGCTGTGCACCCAGCCGAGTCGCTCCATGCACTGGCCTCTTGACTCTCTCTCCGTTGATGTATAGACTGACCCAGATTACCTGGGTGCAGTCTTCCTCGTGGCTCCCCCCCTTTTCTCCCGTCTCGGGTTTTAAAAACCAGAGCCCTAGTTCTTGGCATAATAAACGCCGGCCGCACCATCACCAATTCTGCACTTAAACTACTTCACCAGCAGTTGTTTCCTAGTGAAGACTTCCCTCTCCTCTCCACTCCACCGTGCCCCGACGCTTAATAACGCTTAATGAGAGGCAGGGCATGAGAGTGGATTTCGACTGTAAATTAAATACTCGTACCATTCCCCCTCTGGCAGAAATCTGACAGAAGGATATGCAGAGAACTTTTTGGACCAGTGACAAGTAAGGTGTTTTTTTTTTAAGCAGAGAGTAATGATTGTAGCATAGAGATGAAATTAGATTAACTGTTGCCACAGACTGACCTTTAATCATGAACGCGTTGGTGATGTTAAAAGGAAAAAACTTCCCTGCTTATTACATGGATGTTGTCAAAAGCCAGATCAATATTTGTATAAGAATGTTTTAACTGTTTTCTGACCCCTTTGTGTTGCTGGCATTTTAAAATATTGAAGTCTAAAGTAGAAAATGAGGTTAATTCCAAGAGTAACATATGTTATAAGGAGGAGGAAAGAAATGTCAACTGCTTTTAAACCATCCTTAGTCCTAAATTCCTGCCTCCAAAATAAGAGCTATCCCTTTTAATCCTGAGACTCTGTCTCAGTCTTTTGGAACCAAGCTGGCTCCTTTTTCACACTAACTTTGTGATTCCCGCGCCCCCCCCCCGCTTTTTTAAAGCGAGAATTGTCAGGGAAAACTGTGCAAGGCAAACACTACCTTTGTCTCTAATTTCTCTGACTCACAGTAGCAATCGTAATGGTCATTTTGTGTTGCTGATGCTTTCACTGCATTTTCAAATGGTGTGTTGGCTGAATTCAGTGTCAGAATGAGGTTAAGACGTGAGCCTTCAAAATCAACTTGGAAAATGTTAGATGTGACAGCATGTCCCATGTCCCAGGAGAGACTCAAAAGACCAGAGCTACACTCCTAGGAAATAAGTTTAAAAATATCTAACGTGGAAAAGAACAAAATACAGCTTCAGGGAATGGTTGCCTTGGTGACTGGAAGTATATGTGTGTCTGTACATGTGTATAAGTGTGGGAGAGTTATTATGGGATGGCTAAATATGTCCATATTTCTTTGTTTCCAATGCTTATTCATTTATTACTCTGCCATCGTGAGTCATGTCCCATCATGCATCATGAGATCTGCAACAGGTGGGGTCTGGGACAAGCACGCTCATTCGTGGTACCCTGCCATACGTGGGACAGCCCTGCCAGGCAGGTGGTCCTGAAGACCTGAGACATTCACAGGAACCGCTCAACTCAGAACAGCACCCTAAAATTGGCAAGACTTTTAGATAGGCAGGATCATTTCAATTCCCTAGAAATTTCCATCAGCCTCAGAGGAGAGGAAACGTTTCTGAAGGTCAGCATGGAACCAAGCATTCCCTGGGCTTCAGTCATCCTGAGAGATTAGCCAGCATTCTTTATTTTTTCTATCCTCCTGCTCCCCGAGTATTACCCACCCTCTGCCCGTGTGCCACCTATGGATTCAGTTCCAGGCTTCTGGGGGCATCGCATTGGTCCACAGTGATTGTGTTGTGGTAAGAAGCCAGATGCCACAATTTCCTGTTCCCATCAACTCTTTTCTGATGCGGGGACAAAAGGAAAACCAGGATTTAGGATAATTCAGATTGTAAAAAACATCACTGGGCTTTCCTGGTAGCTCAGGAAACACTGGTTCAATTCCTGGGTTGGGAAGATCCCCTGGAGAAGGAAATGGCAACTCACTCTGGTATTCTTGCCTGGGAAATCCCATGGACAGAGGAGCCTGACGGACTACAGTCCATGGGGTCGCAAAGAGTCAAACACAACTGAGTGACTACACAATAACAAAATCATCACTAACGGCTTCATGGCTAGAATTCTGGAGCTGAAGAGGGTCTCTGTTCAAGGCAGATGGGATTTGGTAAGTTGGTCCAGTCTGCACTGCACAGCCTCCCAGTCCTTTCACACTTTCCTCAGTCCTCGAGTCCTTTCTTTCTGGGCCCCTGGTCACTCTCTTTTAGTATCACATTGAAACCACTCTTTTTTCTGGCCACCCCAACCTTAGGAGCTCTGAGTGCAGGGAGTGGACTCATTCATCTTTGTATCTTAGCACACTGTGGAGCCGCCAGTTGGGGTCCTCCGAATGAGTAGGCGCTTGATCTAAACCTGCCCTCCTCCCGTCCACTCTTCCTAAATTTCCTCCCCCTTTCTCTGCCTTACATCTCTTGCTGCTGATGTTTGCTCACCTGAAGAAGTTTAACCCAGACTCCTCCAAGTGCGGTCCAGAACAGCATGAGGGGAGGGAGCTAGGGGAGTGCAGAGGACTGAGTCATTCATTCTGCCTGGGGAGGAGCCCTTGTGCATCGACCCCTGCAGAGACCTCCCTGCAACAGGAAACAGGACTGCTCCTGCAGGCCACACACAGCCAATGACCCTGATCCCCTCCCTGAGTGAGGGCACCTGTGGAGAACTGACCTCTGACTTCGTGGTGTATAAGCCTCCCTCCCCGCCAGTTCTCTCTGTAGACCTGTTACCACCTGGTAATATTTTTAAACAGTTTTTAGAATTGGAGTATAGTTAAATTACAATGTTGTATTAGTTTTAAATGTAAAGCAAAGTGATTTTATATATATATATATATGATTGGTCAAAAAGTTTGTTCAAGTTTTTCGTAAGATGGTACAGGAAAACCCGAACGAACTTTTTGGCCAACCTAATATATAATACACGTGTGTGTGTGTTTGTGTGTGTACATATATCCTTTTTCAGATTCCTTTCCATTTAGGTTATCAAAAGACAGTCAAATAATTATTGATTAAGGCCTGTACTCTTGGGAATGACAGGGAAGGGGTCTTTCCACTGGCCATTGTAGTCCTGCTCCTAACACTGGGCCTGGCCACAGTAGGACCTCAAGCAATCTCTCTTGAATGAATACATTCCTAAAACTTCTCTGTGTCCATTTCGTTCTTCCTGTAGTCCCCAGAGATGATGTTTCCTTTCCTCAAGAGTTCTACCCACTCTTCCTTTTCAGGTTCTCGTCTACCTGATGGGTTGCATAGTAAGAAAACCTCCCCACCTCTCTACGCCCTCTTTGCCAAACACAAGCCTGTTTGTTATAAGGGTGTTTTTGCAAAAATCACTTCAAGAAACAGGTGGCAACAAACCAGGCTTTGCATCAACATCTGGGAATCTCACCTCTCACGACCCTGGTCTCCTGGGTGGCCCCCCGTCCTGCCCCAGGCTCTCCAGGTGTTTTGTCCAGCCCGGTGAGAGCAGCGGTCACACTGCACTACTGGCTTGTTCCCACCTCTGTCTCTCGGATTAGCCTGGGAGCTCTGCTGGGTTGGGGACTGCATGATTGGCATTTGTGTGACTGGAATCTACTATATATGTGTTGAATGACTGTACAAATACATAGATGGATGAATGAGCCAGCTCGGCGAGTGAGTTTTGACTGTCTGTCTTATACCCTCTTTCCTGAGTCCCATCTTAAATGATTTTGCCTGGGCATTAGTAGAATGAACTGTCTTCGTTGGACACTAGATAAAGCTAGCCTAATCAGAAATGAATTTAAGGCTCCAAGCTTGGGCTCAAATGGGAAGAAAGTAGTCCTCTCTCAATCAGCACGGAGTCTTTTCATGTACTCAGCCATCTGCCAGCTCCTGGAAGTCCTGCTTTCACCCTGGGATCTGTGCACCTGTGACCTCAGTCCCTTCCTGCAGATAAGACCATCGTGTCCTTTCGTGAAGCTGGCAGTCTGAACCTGTTCTTCCTGACTCATGGTCCCTGGGCTATCATCCCAGGAGCCCTTCTGTGTCAAGCCCAGGGACTCTAGCACCTCTCAGAAGACCCTTTGGCCCTGTCTGGACTCCTGCAGAGGCTCTCTGGCTGGTCTGAATACCACCTTTGCTTCTATCTGTAGACGAGACTGGGTGGTGTACCCTGAACCACTCTGTGGTCCAGCCTCTTCAGGCTCAGCCACCAGCAACATTCCCTTCCCCCCATGCTCCCCGCCCACTCTGCCCCCTATACCAACCACCATCTTCTCTCCAGAGATGAAGCTCTTACAGAATGTTGCTATGGGCTGTACTGTGTCCTGCCAAATTTATGTCAAAGTCTTAACACCCAGTACTCAGAATGTGACATTTTTGGGTTTTTGTTTTATTTTTGTTGAAGTTTATTTACAATGTTGTATTAGTTTCTGGTATCTAGCAAAGTGATTCAGTTATCATATCTATACACATTATTTTTCATATTCTTTTCCATCATGGTTTATTAACAGGATATTGAATATATTTCTCTGTGCTATAATGGTAGATCCTTGTTGTTTATCTGTTTTCTGTTTGGTAGTGTGTATCTGCTAATCCCAAACTCCTAATTTATTCCTCTCTACCCCCCTTTCCCCTCTGGTAACCATAAATTTGTTTTCTATGTCTGTGAGTCTGTTTTTATTTTGTAAATAGGTTCATGTTTTCACATTTTATATTCTGCATATAAATGACATCATATGGTATTTGTCTTTCTCTTTCTGATTTTCTTCACTTAGTATGATAATCTCTAGGTCCATCCATGTTGCTGCAAATGGCATTATTTCATTCTTTTTAATGATTGAGTAGTATTCTCTTGTGTATATATACCCCATTTTCTTTATCCATTCATCCGTTCATGAACATTTAGGCTGCTTCCGCGTCGTGTCCATGACTACTATAAATAGTGCTGCTGTGAACACTGGAGTACAGTATCTTTTCACATTATAGTTTTGTCTGGATATATGCCCAGGAGTGGGCTTCCCAGTGGCACTAGTGGTAAAGAACCCGCCTACCAATGCAGGAGATGTAAGAGATGTGGGTTTGATCCCTGGATCTAGAAGATCCCCTGGAGGAGGGCATGGCAACCCACTCCCAGTATTCTTGCATGGAGAATTCCACAGGCAGAGGAACCTGGTGGGCTACAGTCCATGGGGTCACAAACAGTCTAACACAGCCGAAGCGACTTAGCATGCACCGCCGTGCCCAGGAGTGGGATTGCTGGATCATATGGTAATCCTGTTTTTAGTTTTTAAGGAACCTCCATACTGTTCTTCATAATGGCTATACCATTCCCACCAACAGTGTAAGAGGGCTCTTTTTTCTCCATACCCTCTGCAGCATTTATCATCTGTAGGCTTTTTGATCATGGCTCCTCTGACTGGTGTGAGGTGGTACCTCATTGTGGTTTTGATTTGCATTTGTCTAATAATTAGAGACGTTGATCATTTTTTCATGTGCCTGTCAGCCATCTGAATGTCTTCTTTGGAGAAATATCTTTTTATGCCCATTTTTTGATTGGGTTGTTTGGTTTTTTATTATTGCGTTTAATGAGCTGTTTATATATTTTGGAAATTAAGTACTTGTTGGTTGCATCACTTGCAAATATCTTCTCCCAGTCATAGGTTGTCTTTCTGTTTTGGTTTTGATTTCCTTTGTTTTGCAAAAGCTTATAAGTTTGATTAGGTCCCGTTTGTTTATTTTTTTTCCATTTCTTGGATGACTGAGCTAAGAAAACATTGGTACAATTTATGGATTTATGTCAGAGAATGTTTTGCCTGTGTTCTCTTCCAAAATGTGACCTTTTCAGGAGATAGAGTTCTTACAGAAGTAATCACGTTAAAATGAGGTCATTACAGTAGGCTATACTCCAATGTGACTGGTGTCCTTATGAAAAGGGAAATGTGAATACACAGACAAACACTCAGAGAGAATGCCATGTGAAGATGAGGGCAGACATTGAAAGGCCAAGGAAGGCCAAAGATGGCCAGCCAACCAGCAGAAGTTGCAGGAGAGGCATGAAGCAGAGTCTCTGTCACAGCCCACAGAAGAAATTAACCCCGCCAATACCTTGGTCTCAGACTTCTAGCATCCAGAACCGTGATAATACATTTCTGTTAAGCCCCTCAGTTTGTGGTACTTTGTTACAGCCACAGAAAACTGAAAAAAATGTTCTTGTGAGCCCAGATACTGAACATTTGGAAACAGCAAGAGGATTTCTGTGGTCACTACTTCACACCTCCTTCTGAGATTGCATCTCTTTCCTTGTCATTTATAGTCAAATAGCATTTACTGAGCATCTACTATAAGTGATAATTTTTTTGGGGGGGATATTAGTATTCCCTGGAAAAGGAAATGGCAACCCACTCCAGTGTTCTTGCCTAGAGGATCCCATGGACAGAGGAAACTGCTGGGCTACAGTCTATGGAGTCCCAGAGAGTCAGACACAACTAAGAGACATTAGTATTCATAACTCTCTAAACCTCATACATCATTGCTATCAACATCTACTAGATGAGGAAAAATTGAGGTTTAGTGAAATTAAGAGACTGAGTGGTTTAAACATAACATTGTGAATCAACTATATGTCAATAAAATTTAAAAAAATAACAATAGAAATAATAAAAGAGATTGAGTGGGGTCACCTATCCAGGAAATAGAAGCACCCAGGTCAGAATCCAGATCTCTTGTTTCTAAATCCAGGGCAGTCCTAACTACTGAGCACAAATTTAGGGCCCTCCTCCACCCCATCTGCCTTTGGTTTTTTTGAAAATATGAGCCACTTGGAGTGGGAGCCTCCTGCCAGCATTTTCAAGGCGAGGATGTGAGTCCTTGAAGTGATGCCTGCAGCCCTGTGGCACAGATGCCACCCCTGCCTGTCCTGAGTGCTCCTGGGCAGGGCTGCCGGAGCTGCCCAGAGAATCACCTGCATCCCACTCACCTCATGGGCTCGTTACAGATGGAGCAGTCTTTGGGCAGAATAATCTTTTTTCCTGGTTTCAAATGCAATGGATATTCCTTCAGAGAATTTAAAAAGTGCAGAGAAGCACACAGAAGGAAACACGCCTCCATAGCATTTAGGTTTCATCCTTAAGGTCCTGAATCTAGGTGTATATGGTGTGTGTTGCATCTTCTGGAGGGGTTATGTTTAAAGTTTGGTTGGGGGATATGTAAAAGAGCCTTCAAGTTGCTTGGAAGCCCAAAGGCCAAGGGGAAAAAAACCCTTTTTTCTCCTTGTGTTCAAAAAAATATTTAGTTACAGATGCTGTGTTAAGTCACTTTAGTTGTGTCCAACTCTTTGGCACCCCATGGACTGTAGCCCACCCAGGCTTCTCTGTCCAGGAGATTTTCCAGGCAAGAATACTGGAGTGGATTGCCATTTCCTCCTCCAGGGAATCTTCCTGACCCAGAGATTGAATCTCAGTTCTCCTGCATTAACAGGCAGGTTCTTTACCGCTAGCGCCACCTAGGAAGCCCCTTAGTTACAGATGGCGACAGCCGAAGTCTAGGTGGAATAGGGGAAGAGCAGGTAGTGAAGACCATGGATAGGTGAAGGGATTTTTCTTCCTTTTTTTTTTCTAAGCAATGTAGTTGAATTCAGGTTAATTACATACCGCAGGCTTCCCTGGTGGTTCAGTGCTAAAAGAATCCCCCGGCCAATGCAGGAGATACAAGTTCGATCCCTGGGTCAGAAAGGTCCCCTGGAGAAGGAAATGGCAACCCAGTCCAGTATTCTTGTCTGGAGAATCCCCATGGACAGAGGAGCCTGGCAGGCTACAGACCATGGGGTCGCAAAAGAGTAAGACATGACTTAGCGACTCAACAACAACAACAAATTACATACTAGACTAATGTGTAGTGTGAATCCATTGTGTGTAATCCCTCCGCGTCCCTTTCACCTCCCTTCCACCTCCCCACAATTCGCTCAGGTTGAGGATGCTGTTTTATATTCTGCCTAGCTGTTTTCTGGGATTTGTGGTTGCTTCTGTGTAATGAAGCAAAGCCAGAAAGCAGTAGATTTTTCTTAATCTAGTTCATCTGCTCTACGAATAGTGCCCATTTCCCCCAGATTCTGGTTTAGGTTGTCTGTTAGTCTTCACTTTAGGTATTGTTGTGAGTCTTGGTCTTTTTCTGTCTTCCTAGGCATGTTAACAGCCAGCTGGGCAAGGCTGAGTCATCTGGTCCTAACCAGATGCCCTTCAGCCTGGAAATCCAATCCCAAACTTCTTGCCCTTCTTTTCTCAGGCACTGCAGCAGCCTGTGAGACAGCCACACACACCACACCACCTGGCCAGGTCTGTCTCTCTGTTTACAGCCTCCTTCTCATGTGACCATGTCCTAACCTTTCTCTTCCTCATCATCATCCTCCTTGTTATTTTGCTTGGAGACAGTATAGTTTGGTGGTTAAAGAATTAGACTTTAACAACAGACATTTCCCAACCATGTGACCTTGAGCAGGTTTCTTCGCTTCTCTGGGTTTTAGTTTCCACATTGTAGGATGGGGATCATCGCAGAATTAACGTACTCACAAATATGAAGGATGTACATTGTGTTTCAGCGCTGCCTCTCCTAGCACCCAGGATCCCTTACCTCCTCACTCTTGCCCTGAGCTTACTCTGCCAACTTCATACCCAGGGTCACCCCTCCTCTGTTTCTGAGTTGCCCGGAGTTGCTGTTGAAAGTGATGAGTGTTGGTGATTGCATCCAATAGCAGTTTATGCCTGGAACCTCAGTGTTCTTACCAGTTCTTGGCAGTTCTGTTAATTCCTTATTAATATGCTGTTTTAGTCTGTATGTAACACTCGTGACATTATTCTATTCTTGCCCTCTGAATGCTAAAAACATCGAAGACTTGCTGTGAATTCTCTCATCTTTCCCTCCAGTCACCTGTTGTGCATCCTTCTTGCCACTTCAGCATTTTTAAACATCTTTAGCCATCCTCTCTCCTCAAATCTGCCTGTTTGGATTCTCAGTGCACTGATGGGGTTGCTTCTTGATGTAACAATACGTGAGGTCATCACAGGTGGTTCCATTATTTTTCCCACTTAACAGAAAGTCTGGAGGTCAAGAGCCACACCACCGCTTAAGGCTGCTATCCAGGACCTGGGCTCTTTGAGCTTATTATTTTGCCATCCTTGGTGTGTGGATTTCATCCTTATAGTTGCAACTTACTGTGACATCTTATTTTAGATAGGAAGAAGGGGAAAATGTAGAAAGAAGCATTCCACCTAAGTGGTTTTTTTTTTTTTTCTTTTTTAAATCTGTAAAACAGTAGATTTCTCAGGACCCAGTAAATTTGCTTGCACTTCTCATTGGCCAGAAGCATGTTATATGGCTATCACAGGCTTCTAGAGTCTAGGAAGTCAAAACTTTTAGCTGGGTTCAGGACACCTTAAAAGTAGTGGGTCCTTGTAGAAAGAGAAAAAAGGGGAGAACAGAAATTAGGTAGACTGCAAGCAGGTGCTTGTACATTTAATCCTAAAACTGTGTCAGAGAGGAGAGAGGATTAGCAGGAGCCAAGGGAAAGGAGAAGAGGAAGTGAGGGGGAGGTAGGTCTGCCAGAAACCAAGATAACATAATGACTAGCATTAAGAGTTTGCTGTAATAATAACACATTATAATAATAATTGATTTTAGCATTCCCCCTATGTCAAATGAATTCATAAAGGTGAATATTTGCTGAAAAAGTTACGTGTGCCAATATTGAGCTAATCTTAGAAATAATGCAGCAATAACTCAAATTGAAATCTTTTCAAATGGTCTCTTGACATCAGACTCTGTGCTGTCTACACAGACACGTGGTGGCCATTTCTTTCTTTGCTGCTTCATTTTCTTGTAAAGCTGATGCCAGCCAGAAACTGATGTGCCCGCCGATCCTCTGTGGCACCCATTTCCAGTGAGTGGGAACATTTGTGCAGGTTCACCGTGCAGGGAGACTCTAAGGCCCAGGCTGAGGGCTTCTGCTAGGGGAGCAGCAGACAGCCAGTTGGCTCATTGACAGTATTTCCTGTGAAAGTTAAAAAAAAAAAAAATCACCCCGCTATTGTCTCTAGGGCTGGTGGACTTTAGGGCACGGGAAACTGAAAGGATTTGTAGAAAATAGCAGGGCTGTTTGTGAAACCGGTCGTCATAACAACAGGGCGCAGCGGCAGTTACAAGGGAAGTGGCGATGGGCCGGTGCCCATCACAGGACAGACCATTCGGGCTTAAACATCTCCATAAACAACAGCCGTGTTTGACCACAAGGCCACAATAGATTATTACGCCCAAGAATCGGTTTTCAAGGACAGTCTTTATAGCAGCCAGGCTCAGATTTGCTTGCTGGGAGATAAATGATGTGTGTGCCAACACTCACAGTCACAACCCCTGCCTCATGAGTGTGGCTTCTGGTAAACTGTGTTCAGAGTATGTGCCAGGCCTTGTATATTCGGTACCTAATGCTGTTACCCCTTTTTACAGATTGGGAAAGTCAGGGAGGTGAGGCACCTTGCCCAAGGGCTGCACATCAGGTTCTCTTGTGGAACCTAAAATAAAGCCTGCACCCCAACCCTGGGGCTTCAGATATGGTAGGCGGGTGGGGCCAGAACTCCTGCACGTTTAATAGCTTCTTTAGGTCCGCACTGAGTGGCATTCCCTCTGTCAGTGGTGGGGCCAAGATCTTGCATTTCTAATAAGCTCCCGAGTGATGCTTGGACCTCTCATAGAGAAGGGCGGTTCTAGATCAGAGGCTGGGAAAACTTCTCTGTGAAGGGTCAGATGGTAAGCATTTCAGGCTAAGTGGGCCACTGATATTTGTTGCAGCTACTCTGCTGTTTTTAGCACAGAAGCCGCCAAAGGAAAAGATACATAAATCAGCGGGCGTGGCCATGTACCAATGCTCACTCCTGTGATTCTGAGGCTGAGTCAGGTTTAGGAGCCAGTGTCTTTCATCCCAAAGGCACAGTGGAAGGGAGAAAAGAACAGGGTTTGCAGTTACTAGTCCTCGCCCTCAACACACCTCTGGCAAGCTCAGCACATACAGTAAGCCCTGAAACAATGTTTGTGGAATGAGCGAATAAATGGGATTAAGTGCTTTTCTCGCCTGGAAGGCAGTTTTGAAAGATTAGTAAGGTGTCCCTGATAACATTAGGTCATTAAGGTATTGCTGCTGCTGCTGCTAAGTCGCTTCAGTCGTGTTTGTCTCTGTGCGACCCCATAGACGGCAGCCCACCAGGCTCCGCCATCCCTGGGATTCTCCAGGCAAGAACACTGGAGTGGGTTGCCATTTCCTTCTCCAATGCATGAAAGTGAAAAGTGAAAGTGAAGTTGCTCAGTCCTGTCTGACTCTTCGTGACCCCATGGACTGCAGCCTACCAGGCTCCTCTGTCCATGGAATTTTCCAGGCAAGAGTACTGGAGTGGGTTGCCATTGCCTTCTCTGCATTAAGGTGTTAGGTATCTTATTATCAGCTTCCCTGGTGGCTCAGGGGTGAAAAATCTGCCTGCCAAGCAGGAAAAGTGACAGATTTTATTTTCTTGGGCTCCAAAATCACTGTGGACAGTGACTGCAGCCATGATATTAACATTTGATCCTTGGAAGAAAAGCTATGACAAACCTAGACAGCGTATTAAAAAGCAAAGGCATTGCAAAGGTTAGTCTAGTCAAAGCTATAGTTTTTCCAGTAGTCATGTATGGATGTGAGAGTTGGACCATAAAGAAGGCTGAACGCTTTCGAACTGGGGTGTTGGAGAAGACTCTCAAGAGTCCCCTGGACTGCAGAATATCACACCAGTCAATCCCAAAGGAATTCAACCCTAAATATTCATTGGAAGGACTGGTGCTGAAACTGAAGCTCCAGTATTGTGGCCACCTCATGTGAAGAGCCAACTCATTGGAAAAGATCCTGATGCTGGGAAAGATTGAAGGCAGGAGGAGAAGGGGACGACAGAGGACGAGATGATTGGATGGCATCACCGACTCAATGGACATGAGTTTGAGCAAACTCTGGGAGATAGTGAAGGACAGGGAAGCCTGGCATGCTGCATCCATGGGGTTGCAGAGTCAGACAAAACCGAAGCGACTTAGCGTGCACACATGCCCTCTTGGGTTGAGTGGGATTTGGGAAGAAAACCTTGTCTCAGCATCACCCAAAGTAAGACTGGGGTTCCTGGTTCTCTCAGGAGGTGTCCCTGCCTTGGGTCCCCCAGAATGTTGGAATCCTTCTGTCCCTTCATCACAGGTCACTGTGGATTTAGAGCTGCGAGGCAGCTGCTGTGGCCTGAAAGGCTTTTTCCCAGCTGCATCTTGTGCTTCTTCTGTGGGTGCGGAGCTGCTGCTGGGAGGTGAGAGGAATCATCAGTCATCTCCTTGTGTCTCTCCAAGCTCTGCTCACCATCTGGTTGATGATGGTTCTGGGCAGCTGGCGAATGGGTTGCTGTTATGATGTTTACTTTTCTGAATCAGGTGTTTCCTTTGTAGAGGCAGGGGCTTCTAGCCATTACATAAGGCTTCAGAAAACATCCAGTGAATTTAGAGAAAAGGCATCATTTAAATAGAAGCTGCCAAAAGTGTTAACAAAGGAGTCCAGGGAGAGTTTGCCCATGGCCTTTTTTCTTTTGCATATGAATTCAGAATTCAAACACTTAAATCCCATGTGGTTTGGTGTTTGAGTCGCTATGTCTGACTCTTGTGACCCCATGGACTGTAGCCTGCCAGGCTCCTCTGTCCATGGGATTTTCCAGGCAAGAATACTGGAGTGGGCGCCATTTCCTTCTCCAGGGGATTTTCCCGGCCCAGAGATTGAACCCAGATCCCTTGCCCCGCCAGCAGTGGGAAGTGTAATAAAAGCTCATGTGACAAGGTGATATAAATGTGTGTGCAAACACCCACACATCGATTATATTTTCAGTTGAGCATGGATGCTTCCCAGCAGATACCAACTGATTGCAATTGCTCAAAACAGTTCTGGAACCACATGATCGTAGCCTCAGGCACTTTCTCTTTTCTTTTTTAAAAATTTTGTTTACTTATTTTTATTGAAGTATCCTCAGGCATTTTTAACATAAAATTTCAACTTACATAAAAGTTTAAAACTTTAAAACTATACAAATGAATACACATACTTCAAACTGGGAGAATAATATAATGAACCCCTTTATGTCATCATCCAGCTTCAACATTATCAACACACAGCAAATCTCCTCTCTGCATCCACCCCCCTTCACCCACTGGATTATTTTGAAGCAAGTTTGGGGAGCTATGTAACTTCATCCATAAATACTTTAGTACGGCTGTGTAAAACACAAGGATTCTTTTAAAAAAGATATAACATTGAATCATATGAAACTTATTTTTGTAGGTTGAAATGTAATATCAATTCTGTATGTTTCAACTGAACTGCAGTACCATTAGCACACCTAAAAAACTGATGAAAATTCCTCTAATATAACCAAATTCAATCATTGGCCAAATCTCACCCATGACCTCATAACGTTTTTTCTACAACTGGTTTGAATTGGGATGCAAGCAATGTCCACACATTGTGTTTGGTTGATGTTTATCTGGTTCTCTCTCAATTTTCTGTTGTTAGGATTGCCTATGACAATCTAATAGCCAATCCACTGTTAAGGTCCTTATTAGCTTTCAGTCATTGATAATCATTGCTTACATCGGTTATTTCATTAGGAACTGCAAAATGGTGATATTCTAACATTTCTTCAACATTCATTAGATGTTTTATAAAAAATAACTTTTCCTTGTTGCCCTTTTGGTTTCCCTGAAAAGGCAGTTAAATGTCCATTTCTTTCCCTTAATTATCAGTTCTCAGTTTGTTTCCTGGTTTCCTCCAACGGTGGAAATATCATTATGAATTCACGGATTTTTAGCATATTTGATGAGTTTTAGTTTGTTGCACTTATTATTATTTATGTGTGTGAATGTGCCTAAACTGTTCCATCTTTGATGAAGGGGAGCCTCTCAGTTTGATTCCTTTTTACACAACTCCCATAGTTTTTGATAGTCCTTGCTTTCTGCTGTGATAATTTTTCTAGACTTATATTGTATTTTTTCCTGTGCTAGACTTGGAATTAACCATTTCCCTGAGGAGTCCTGGTTCCTTTCATTGAAATATGATATTTAGAGAGTATAGCTTGGGCACTTGGAGTGTTCATTGCTATTGGGTTTGTTGTTTATGAATCTTGGCAGTGGACAGAGCTAGGAGTTGTTTTCTTTTTTAAAGAGATATTTGTATTGATATTATCAGTTCAAAATTTTCAATGGTAGGGCTTTCCTTATTTTTTTGATTTTATATTCTTTTCTTTTTAGATGCTGAAACTCTTGGTTCCTAACAACATTATAAGTCCTTATTTACTTTTTATTTATCTAACAATATGCTACTGAAAATATTTTTAGATTTTTGTGGGGTTTTGTCCTTCGGGTATAGCATAATAGAAATATACAGTTAAAATATTATGTTTAACGGTAATTTGAAATAATTTCTTGCTGTGTATGGTTAAGCTATCAACTTGCTATTAGAGGTAAGTGCATTTGTTTCACTTTGTGGCCAAATTGTTGCTTTTTAAAATTTTAGTTTAATTTTGTTTTATACTTAGGTAAAAATTTTATGTGGGTCCAATGACAAATCTGCAAAACAAGCTCCGTTTAAGAAGTATAACTTTTATTTCTAGCCCCTCTGTACCCTTCCTCCTCCTCTAGTTTTGGTTATCGTTTGATACATTTAGGGCTTCCCTTGTGGCTTAGCTGGTAAAGAATCCGCCTGCAATGTGGGAGACCTGGGTTCAATCCCTGGGTTGGGAAGATCCCCTGGAGAAGAGAAAGGCAACCCACTCCAGTATTCTGGCCTGGAGAATTCCATGGACTGTATAGTCCATGGGGTCTCAAAGAGTTGAACACGACTGAGCAACTTTCACTTTGATATATTTATACAATATGTACACACACACACACACACACACACACATACACATACAGTCACATGTTCTCCCTTTTAAAGATAAAAAGTAGCATACTATACCCTCTACTTTGTGCCTTGGCCTTTTCACTTAACAATATACTCCAGAGACCACTTCAAAGCAGTGTATAAATTACTCATTCTTTTTTTATAACTACATAGTACTCAGTTCTGTGGCTATGTCATAGTTTATCGGGGTTGTTTCTAGACTTTTACTACACAAATAGTCTTGTCCATGTGTTTTGTCACTTCTGCTAATGTATCTTTAGGTAGGTTATTAAAAGCGGAATGACTCGGCCAAAGGCTGAATGCAAACAGGTATTGCCAGATCCCCCTCCACAGGATTTCTACCATTTTGCTTTCCCATCAGCAATGTCTGAAAGTGCCTGTTGTCCCATATTTTTGCCAACAGAGTACTGTCCAACACAGGGAGTTTTGTCACTTTAATGGGTAAGAAAATGAGTAGTTTTAATGTACATCTCTGTGAGTGAGGTTGCTGTCTTTTCACGTGATTATGGGCAGATTACCTTTTTCCCAGACATATAAAATCTGTTTACATCTCTAGACCTATTTTTTTGACCATATTCAGTAGTTGCAAATCTTCATCCTTGGAGGATGACTGAGGTATTTTGAAGAGCAAAAAGTCCCTATAGTTATTTAGTGAATGAAATTGTTGGGCTTTTGCTCTCGGGTGGAGCAGCTGGAGCTGGCTGGGCATTTTCCCTCTGAGTACAGTCCCAGGGCTTCTGTATACCGTCTTTCTGCAGGGGTTAGTTTGGGCTTCTCTCAGCATGGTGGCCTTGGGGCAGTCAGACTGTTTACATAACTGTTCTGAGCTCCAGTGCATGTCCCCGCTAAAAAGGCAGAAGCTGTATTAACTCTCGTGACCTAGCCTTGCAACTCATGGGGGTGTCACTTCTCCTGCATTCTCTTGCTTACAAGCGAGTCACGAGCCTGGCCAGGTTCAAAGGGAGGGAATTATACACCACCCCTTGAAGAAGGAATGGCAAGGTTCTGAAAGAGCATGGCAGTTTTAACAACTGTGGAAGTTCTGAGATCTTACCTGACTAGTTAGCCTGTGACACTGTCTTGGAAGCTGGTAAGACAGGAGACTCCTGGGTCAGAAACAAAGGACTTGATCACTGTGGTGCAGTGAGCCTCATGGGAATTACTGTTTGCATCAGTTCCCCCCTTTCCCAAGTCTCACAGGGGTGATGCCCATGGGTCCAGATGGATTCCTTCACAGGCAGTAGGTTGCATTATAGGAGATTTATGTGCCTGTGAATCTACTGAAACTCTTCTCACAAAAAGCGGTATGGTAAATGCAGAGTCAGAGCTCTATGCAGTGCGTTGATCTGGCTCATCTCTTCTGCCCACATCAAAGATCAAAATCAACCTTCTCCCTTGGTTTTACCACCCCCACCTCTACCTCTGCTTATGTTTTCTCTGCCTCATTTTCCCTTTTTGACTCCTCTTTCCTGGTTCCTTCTCACCCCCCTCCTATAGGTCTGTGGCTCTTCATGTCCTTTCCAGACTCACTTTCATTAAGCGTGCTCACTCCTGGGGAAATCATATTTCCAACTGCTCCAAAGACATCTGGCTGATGTCAGCTGTGCATGCGTGCTAAGTCCCTTCAGCTGTGTCTGACTCTGTGCGACCCTTTAGACTGGAGCCCGCCAGGCTCCTCTGTCCATGTGATTCTCCAGGCAAGAATACTGGAGTGGGTTGCCATGCCTTCCTCCAGTGGATCTTGCCAACTCAGGGATCGAACCCGAGTCTTCTGCGGCTACAGGCAGATTCTTTACACCTGAGCCACTGGGGAAGCCCTGCTGTCAGCCAGGTGCTTCCAATTCAGTTTTCCCCACAATCAAATTAACCTCTTCTTCCACACACCTGCCTATCCTGTTGTGCCTTCCCTCTCTGTTCACCACAGTCATCCTCTGGTTATCTGGGTGCAAGACTTCAGTTATTTTTGTTTTACACCCACCTTTATTTCTCTTTTTGCATATCTGATATGGAACCGAATCCCACAGGCTATCTCTGAAATGCCTCTTGGAATGAATTGATTTCTTTAGGCCCCGAACTAGTGCCCTAATTCAGGGCTTCCTTCATGCTCACCTTTGAACAGCCTCCCACTGACCTTCCTGCACGTGGGGCAATCTGCTGGCAAGGCAGGCACCTCTCTCATCACCCCAGGCTTGTCTCTCCCCAGACCTCAAACTCAGTTGAATTGTTTTGGATTTCTCAGCTAGTGAGCAAGCTTCTTTCTCGTTTCCTTCCTTCCTTTCCACAAATACTCTTCGGCACCCACTGTGGGTGGCAGGGGCCACTGTTTTAGATATTGCAGAAGAGAACCAGACAGATAAGACTCTGCTCTTGGAGCTTACGTTCAGGTGGGGTGTGATGGCGATAGTAATGGTAATAACCAAGGTAATTTTAGATATTGGTAAGCACCGTGAAAAAAAACCCTAAGTAGTGAAAGAGATGGAACTGGGGATAGGGTGGAAGCTAACAGATTGGGTGGTCAGGAGAGGCCTCTTTGAGGAAGTGATATGTGAGTTCAGCTGTGAGTGGAAAGCAGGGCTGGCCTTGTGGACGTTCGGGGCCGGCGCGCTCCTGGACAACCCCGGCGAGTGCAGAGGCCCTGAGGCTGGAATGAGCTTGATGTGATGGAGGCACAGAGTGAGTCCAGAGTGACTGGAGGGAACTGAGAGGGGGGGTAGGAGGACAAGATATGTGTAGGGGACGGAATGTGTAGCGCCCGCCTCGTGGGTGATGGGCAGGAGTGTGGGCTTCGCTCCAGGGGCAGTGGGAAGCAGCACTGGGATTACCTCCATGGAGGCTCTGAGCCTGTTGTTTACTTCATTTAAAAACACATCTATACTTATTTATGTTGGCTGTGCTGGGTCTTTGTTGCTGTGCACGGGCTTTGTCTGGTTGTCGTGAGTGGGGGCTACTTCCTTGTGGTGCCCAGGCTTCTCCCTGCGGTGGCTTCTCTTGTTGTGAAGCACGGGCTCTAGGCGTATAGTTGCTCCACAGCATGTGGAATCTTCCCGGACCAGGGATTGAACCCATGTCCCCTGCATAGGCAGGTGGATTTCCTTATCCACTGCGCCTCCGGGGAAGTCCTCTTGTTTACTGCTGACCTTTCATTTCTTCAGTCATTCCGCACACTCCTGCCGGAGTCTCTGGAGCATGGATGTGATCCTGTCACTCACGCCCCCTGGTGTTTTGTGACCTCTGTTTCTTACTGGACAGATGATGAAAACTTCAGCCTGGCCCTCCGGCCCATGGCCCTCTGGCTGGAACCTTCTGTTCCTTCCAGCTCCACACTAGAGGCCTCACATGCTTCCTCCACCTGCCCTGTCCTTTCTTCTCTATGTCCTGGGTCTCGCTCGCTCAGATGGAACATTTTACTTTCACGTTTGCTCGTTCTTGTATGAATCCAACCCCAAAGCCACACCCTCTGTGAAACCCCGCTAGGTTCTCCCCAGACGGAACCAGTCTCTGTTTCCCCATTTCCTTGTTACTTTTTTCCCCTTCCTGTCATTATTTCCACTGCCCTCTGATCAGCCTTGGGAGAATAAGAGGGGAGGGAGGCAGATAAATAAGGAGGAAGCAGAAACTACACTATCATCATTGAGGAGAGAGTCCTACTTTCTCGGGCTGCTCTTTCAGGCCTCGGGAACACTTTCTGTGTTGCCAGGGACCTCCTTGAATCAGGGCTTGAAGTGGAGATGATGTTGGGGGTGAGTGGATAGGGAGCACCTCCCTCCATGTTTTGGAATATGGGCAGGACCCTGGCAAGGACCCTTCTGTCGCCAGCATAGCGGGGAGGGGGAGCTAGCAATTTACCGTTATCCAGAAAGACCCGATTTTCTTTTTTTTTTAATCTCCAGAGGGGTTAAATAAACATATTTGAATGTGTCTCTGGGTTGTTGAATTTGTGCAAACCCAGTGAACACGTTAACCGTTAATGCGGTGCTTGGGGATCTTTAAAAGCCTGGTAATAATCCTCTTAAAAGAAAAGCATATCTATTTAATCTTTCTCTGTGTATAATTCTGAACACAGCATCTGAACTGGATTTGTATTCCACAATGCCCAAAGTGACTTAGCTTGCCACAGTCACAGGACACGATAGGATGATTAAACCCAGTGCATGTCTTAGAGGTGAATTCTAATGATTGGTTCATAAGACAAATCGAGAATCTAATTCTGGATGAAGTGTAATCCTTTTGCCTTGATGAGTCACTTGACTCCCTAATTATGCCTCAAAATGATGCCATGAGTATTTATTTAGTTAAGTTTTAATTTTCTTTGGTGCAGGTTTTGCTGTTGGGATGATATAGAAGTAGATGTTATTGAAGGGCTTGAGTGGAACAGAGCTAATTGCAATTGCAGTTATAACATTTTCCATTTGGAAAATTGGAGTTCATTGAGCCTGGTTTAAAAAAAAGTAAAACCTTGGGTTTAGTATAGAAAAAGGATTTGATGGTTCAGATGGTTTTGTATTGAATGAGATGGTGGATAGACTTGTATCTTCCAGAAAGATCTGTTCAGGTCCTAAGCCCCAGTGACCCTAGCCCCTGTGAATGTGATCTTATTTGGTAATAGGGTCTTAGCAGGTGTAATCAAGTTAAGATGATTTTCCACTGGATTAAGCTGAACTCTGATCCAGTGACAAATGTCCTTATAAGAATGAGATTTGGATGCTGACACAAAGAGGAGAATACCATGTGATGACAGAGGCAGAGACTGGAGTGATGCCTCTACCAGCTAAGGAATGCCAAGGATTGCGAGCAACTCCCAGAAGCTAGGAGAGAGACATAGAACAGGCTCTGTCTCTCAGGGCCTCCAGAAAGAACCAGCTCTGCCAACATCTTCATTTCAGACTGCCAGCCTCAGAAACAAATGTGAGAAAACAAATTTCTGTTTTTTTCAAGCCACCCAGTTTGTGGTACTTTGTTAACAGCAGCCCTGAGAAACTAACACAGATGAGTATTGCTGTGTGGCATAGTGTTCTTAGAAGTGAAATATGCTTTGAGAAACAGAAGGTGATTCTCCCTGAAACAAGAATTTTTTCTCTATGCCATTGAATTTAGTGTATGTCTTAATTTTGAACACTATGAAATGTCATTATGTAGCACACACCTGTGTCTTATTTTTCTGGCTGACTTTTAAAATGCCTATCTGATTTCTTTGGAAAATCATCAAGCCAAGCAGAGCCAGGTGAAGTTTAGGAAAGCCAATCAGGGAAGAAAAAAAAAAAGAATCCAAATATGTCCCCATTCATTTTGACCCAAACCCTGGAAAATCTTCCAGCAACAGTGAACTCAGTAGGACTTCTTCCTTTATCTCTTGCCACCTCTTTTTCCTGAGATCACTGAGACTCTCCAGAATCCAATTTGGGTCTCCCAAATTGTTCCATGCAACCCAGACTCTAGCAGTGCCCTCACATAGATCCTTCTAAGGCCCTCCTGTAGCATGTATCAGTTCATCCTCCCCTGGTAACTAAATCCCTTGCCTCTGTTGGTGGCCACTGCTCAGACTTTCTCCCTTGCCCTGGAAACATGAATTCTGTTTTTAAGATTTCTTTATTTATGGCTGTGCTGGGTCTTTATTGCCGCACATGGGTTTTCTGTAGTTGCAGTGCTCAGGCTTCTCATTGTGGTGGCTTCTCATTGCAGAGCATGGGCTCTAGGCATGTGGACTTCAATGGTTGTGGCACGTGGGCTCCATAGTTGCAACTCCTGGGCTCTAGAGCACAGGCTCAATAGTTGTGGTGCATGGGCTTAATTGTTCCGAGGCATGTGGGATCTTCCCAGACCAGGGTTTGAACCTGTGTCCTCTGCATTGGCAGGCGGATTCTTTACCACTGAGCCACCAGGGAAGCCCTGGGAACATGAATTCTAAAGGCACATTAATAAATGCTGGGCGACCATGGGACCTGTGCAGAGCAGAGAGCAGCAATGAGGAGACAGGAGCCTCAAGGAAAGTTCTTGATACCAGACTTCTGTCTCCCCCACCTCTGTTTACCTCTCAGGTTAGAGTGAGGACCTGGCTGGACTCTGGAAGCCCAGGTGAGATGGGCTTCCCACTCAAGATAGAGACTTCACAGGAAAGAACTATCAGTCCAAAGCCCAACTCTTCACAAATAAATGAATCCTGTTAGTGAATCCACTGAATACCTAAGACTTTGCCCCTAGTTTGGGTTCTGCCTCAACTCTGCTGCAGCTCCTTTATCTCAGAATTGCTAGTCTAGGATTCTTTTAAGTGTGAATGATGAGGCTTTCCTTTAAACCCATTTTTGCTGTCCTTGCTCTCTGGACGTCCGCTCTGCCTCTATCCTTCTTCCAGCTCCTGCCTCTGCCTTTGTCTGCATCTTCATGGACAGCGTATTGTTCCAGCAGACTTTTCTGAACTGCTTTTAAAATAATTGACTGATAGTACTTGGGAGATTGATCATTTGGCTTTTTTGTTTTTCAGCGAAAAGAGTATTTGACTAATTGTTGTTGGTTAGTTACTCAGTTGTGTCCAGCTCTTTGGAGACCCTGTGGACTGTAGCCCACCAGGCTCCTCCATCTATGGGATTTCCCAGGCAAGAATACTGGAGTGGGTTGCGATTTCCTTCTTCAGGAGATCTTCCCTACTCAGGGATGGAACGCACGTCTCCTACAATGGCAGGCAGATTCTTTACCACTGAGCTACCTGGGAAGCCCATTTGATTAATTAGCTTTTTGCAAATTGGTCTTCCAGTGAATTGCTTTCGGGTGAATTCCTTTTTGACCAAACAATCCAGAGGCCACACGTCCTATCCAAGGATGCATCTTTGGCTTTAGGAAGGCTGTAGAAGGTTGTGAGAATTATAATAACAGCCTGATTTCTACTCTGGCTTGCTTCTTATTTGCTGAGACAAATTTGTATATCCTCTAACCTCCTGTTTCCCTATAGAAATGGGAAAAATAATGCCAACTTCACAGGTTTCAAGATTAATTGACTCATGGATAACAAACTTAAAATTTACTTGAAGCCACTCCTTACAGCTCATACACAGTCATAAAACAAAGAATAATTCACAAAGGAGAAATTCGCAAACAAGAACGCCTGAAGAATGGCTGAATAATTATTAAATTTTAAAATAATGACTAATTATTAATTTGCATTTTGAATAATAGCATTAATTTCACAGGTAATTTTGTAGAAGCTGATTCACAACTGTTAGTTTTAGTGGTAGGAAGATACGTTTGCTTATTTTCTATTTCACTTTCATTCACTTGATGCATTTGATTTTGGAACACAATGGATGATCATTTGAGTCATGGTCATTATCGCAGTGACTTCATCTCAATGGTGATTCCAGCTTTCAGCATCCAGTACTCTTACTGCGGGTGGGTTGCTCTAAGGATGGGAGCACAGCTGCTTACTCTAGGATGCGCTTGTTTCCAGATCAGCCTCCTGTATTTCCTTGTGTTGGGGGATGATTCAAATCTCTTAACTTTTCTCAGTTTAAATGACTCTTTTTCCACGAGGCCATTTCCCCTTCACAAATGTAGTGCAGAGGTCTTGTGTGTACATTCCTTTCTTTGTACTTCAAGATTATTAAAGCACTTGGTACCAACCGAGCCTTAAAAACAATGCAAACATGGGCACTAAATCATGGAATTCTACTGAGTTGAAATCATCTGGATGATCACAAATATGCATATAATATTTTTTCACAATTATCATCCAAATGGAAGCATAAGAATATGACTTCAGTCTCCCCAGGACTGTGCTGACACCTGCATTTTTAGGCACATTGACCCAGATGAAGGAAAGTGTGCAGTAGTCCCTGGATAAAGGAGAGTGTGAATGATATTTATGGCAAAATCATCCACTAAGGCCAGAGATTTCCAATTGTGTATTTAAAGTTAAATCAACTGGTTTCAATAATCTCGTTTCCAAAAATTTCTATAGGAGCAGGAAAAATATTACTCAATGTAAACCTTAACAACTTGAGTCTAAGTCACTAGTAACAGTGGTGCCAGAAATGAATAGCATGAAATGAAGAATGCAAAATTAGTTATGACCCTTGCCCCAATCCTGCAATCTTCACAGGAACCAGAAAACCCTTGAGGAGTTACTTTTCAAACTTATCACATAAAGAAGGAAGAGGCTATGAAAAGAAAACCATTTTTACAATGAGCAAGAGTTATCCTAGCAAAGATACCCTAGGGCCCATTCTGGACACCTCATTCTGTGCTGGACACCCCAGGGCCCATGCCAGATACCCTAGGGTCATATCGGACACCCTGATCCACACTGGACAATCCCAGGTTGTGCCAGATGCCCTGGATCCACAGCAGATGTCTCCAGGATCTATGCTAGATGCCCCGGGGCCACATGAGGTACCCTGGATCCATGCCAGATGTCCCCAGATACACAACAGATGCTCAAACCTTGCAGTCTCTCTGCTAGAAAATATACAAAAGCAGGTACATCCTCAAAAACTCTTTATAAAAGTCACACCTTAAAAAGATGGCCTTCCCCATACTACCAGAACCTGGAATTATTTTTCCACCTATTCAGATAATGTGGGGATATTGGTATTTGTTTTCATAAAGCTCACTTAAATCCATTTGACCCTAACTATGAAACAGAGACACGAAAATTCCACCTTCTGGCACAATTAAATGTGTTTTTGTTGGAAAAATGGCTTTGATCCGTAAACAATTGAGGAGGAAAATTCTGCATCCAGAACACAGCACAGCTTCGGAAGAATTTGGACCCTAGAAGCTGATGGTTCATTAAACTCTGAAGGGGGACGAGACCCTGAAGCTACCCCTCCAGCCTCCTGCTTCAAGATGGACTTGGTGTAGGAAAGGACAAATACACAAATTCTAGTTCAGTTGTCGGGGAAACCCCTCTGGCATATCACCCCTTGAAAAAATGCCAGTGTGTTCTGCGAATAAAGGAGAAAGTTATTTGTGTGTTTGGTGAGAACAAATTGAAACAAGGTCGCCGTTTCTCTTGTCAGGCACAGCCAGGAGCAGACTTCGTTCCAAGACCTGGGCAGGGCTTCCTCCCTGGTGTTCATGGCACCACTGCCAAGACCTTGGGTATCTGCTATGGGCGTATCAACTCGCTGGTTTTCTGGGCTCACCTTATGAACTACAAAGGTGCGGAAGAGAGCCAGAGGAAACCCTGGAAATGTATGATGTACGAAGGATGATTCGTGGATGTTTGAACCTGGAACAGACCTGAGGATACAGAAACCCATTTCTTTTTTTTTTTAATTGAAATATAGTTGATTTACAGTGTTGTGTTAATTTCTGCTGTACAACAAAGTGATTCAGTTATATGTATATGTACATGTATAACATTCAGTTATACATATATGTATATGTACATACATAAACTTCCTTTTGAATATTTTTTCCATTATGATTTATCCCTGGATATTGAATATAGTTCCCTGTGCTATACACTAGGACCTTGTTTATCTATCCTATATATAGTAATTTGTATCTGCTGACCCCAGACTCCTATTCCATCCCTCCCCCACAGCTACAAGTCTGTTGTCTATGTTTGTGAGTCTGCAAAAACTCTTCTTAGACTCACTACAGGAAGGTGCCTGGGCTGTGCTCTGTGGTTGCATAAGCTTGGAAAATGTTCCATGCTGTGAATTCCTCTTAGAGTCACAAGATAACATGAGCATATAGACTGTGAGAAATCCTATAGTAAATAAACCTGTTTACCTGAAGGGTGGCCCCAAAACTAGGTGCGTGCATGCATGCTCAGTTGTGTCAGACTCTTTGCGACCCTGTGGACTGTAACCCGCCAAGCTGCTCTGTCCATGGGATTCGTGTCCAGGCAAGAATACTGGAGTGGATTGCCATTTCCTCCTGCAGGATATCTTCCTGACCCAGGGATTGAACCTGAGTCTCCTGCCTTGGCAGGCAGATTCTTTACCACTGAGCCATTGGGGAAGCCCCCAAAGCTTAGTCATTGATCCTAATTCCCTAGCATCTGTGAATATTACTTTATATGGCAGAAGAATATGATCTCATATGACAAAAGATATAATTAAGTTAAGGATCTTGAGAATAATAGCTTATCCTGGAATATTATGATGGGTTCTAAATGCAATCGCATGTAACCTTAAAAGAGAGGACCAGAGGGAGTTTCAACACCACACCACTCACAGAGCAAGAAGGCTGTGTGGAGAGAGAGGCAGAGATTGTAGCGGAGAAGCCACAAGCCAAGGAACACCAAGGAATGGCAGCAGTACCAGAAACCTGGTGAGGCAAGGAAGGTCAGAGAGGCTGCCCGCCCTGCTGGCACCTGGATTCATACTTATGGCCTCAGAGCTGTCTCTGGTTTTAGCCTTCAAAACTGGGTTACAGTTGCCTCAGGAACCAAATACACCTTTGTTTAGGGGCCTCCATGATGAACCAATGGTTAAGAATCCTACTTGCAGTGCAAGGGATGTGGGCTCAATCCCTGGTCGGGGAACTAAGCCCACACACCACGACTGCTCTGGAGTCCGTGTGCCTGAACCAGTGTCCATGTGCCACACTGGAAGATCCTATGTGCCGCAACTAGGACCGAATGTGTCCAAATAAATAAGTACATATTTTAAAAAGAAAATAATAACAAATACACCTTTGTTTAATGAAGAGTTGGCCAAACTTAGAATCAGTCAGTTCAGCCGCACAGTCATGTCCAATTCTTTGTGACCCCCATGGACTGCAGCATGCCAGGCTTCTCTGTCCATCACCCACTCCCGGAGCTTGCTCAAACTCATGTCCATTGAGATGGTGATGCCATCCAGCTATCTCATCCTCTGTTGTCCCCTTCTCCTCCTGCTTGGCTATAACAGAATATCCAGTTATCATTCTGGAAACTTAAATGTTCTGAAGAATTCACTCTATGAAACAACACTTGTGATGAATTCAGGAGTGACTGAAGCACAGTGGAAATTTACAAGTCTGGGTCCATCCTGAGGTTACTGGGGTCCACAGACTGGCCAGAACTACAGGCCATGCCACACAGGTGTTTCTTTTGTCCTCCCATCAGAAAGGGCATCTCCCATTTCCTGCTGCCTCTCACCCATCGTACCTGTTTGTGCTCTTTTACATATATGATCACACACACACATCTATGAGGTGTAACATCAGATCCTTCTGACATTTCTGCCCATCACACAGGTCATAAATGCTCTCCCAGAATTGCCTGCCGTCTTTGCTTCATAAGTGTTCTTGCAATCTCTCCCAAAGTAGTTTTGTTGGAAGAATCCTCTTTCTAAGGCTGGACTGCACAAGGACTGTCAGGATGCCTGGGAACAGAAACTAGACCGAAAGTTTCACGTGGTCTTTTATTCCCTATGAAATTCAGAGCTTAGACTGTTCTGAGGGATCAACTGCATTGCTTTCAACTCTTTGCCGAGAGGTGATCACTTCAAAGGACCGTGTGGTCCCACGGTCCAGTACGGTGTTGCTTTCTTGGAGTGGGGGATCTGCACCCGTGGTGGGACCTTGGCAGATGATTTCTGCCTCACCTGCTCAGCAACTTGTCACTTTTAACACTGTTCTACGGGTTATGAGGACAGAGGTTTTGACTATCTATTCAGATCCATTCCAACCTGTATGAATTAATGCCATTAGATCTTAGCAAAAGCAGTATCTCAGGGGCATCCTTAAGGGACAAGGGACTTTGTCAATAGCTTAGAAAGTGTACCCTGAATAGGGAGAAACTATCAGGGTCTCTAAGCCAAGAATTTTAAAGGGGAGAGTCTTTTCTCAGTGCTCACATGGAAAACTGTGGAAACAAGATTCAGTGATCTTTCACAATCCTTAGGAATAAAAACGGTTATAAGAAATAAAATACTTGTTTTCTCACCATTTGAGTACAGTGATTGTTTTATAATGCCAAAAAATTTCAGTATTCAACATAATGTCCCAAACTTTCAGTGTTCAGTGATTGAGAAAAATTGACCCCACCCCCCACCAAATTGACAGAAAGATTATGAATTCAGTAATGCTTTTAAATGAATTTCCTTTTTTTGAGTCTACCTACATTTTGGAAGCAGTAGTTAATATGTGACACATAGCATTATTTCAAGCTACAGGCAATGCTTAATATATTTTTGAGTTTGTAGACGATTCCATAATCCCACCTTAGGCAGTGGTTCTCAAATATGGTGTGTGGACCAGTAATCAGTCCTGACCAAGTTATCATTGGCTTGCAGTGAAATGAGAAACAGAGCCAGTTTGGCAAGCTTTACTTCCTTTCTTCCATTTTTTAAAATACTTGTTTATGCATCTTATTTTTGACTGCATTGGGTCTAAGCTGCAACAGGGGGTTCTTTCACTGAGTCATGTGGGCTTCTCCAGTTGCAGTGCTCAGGTCCAGCTGCCCTGGGGTGTGTGGGATCCTGGTTCCCTGACCAGGGATCCAACATGCGCTGCCCCTCCTGCCCACCGCCCCCCGCCACCAACATTGGAAGCCAGATTCTTAACCACTGGACCACCAGGGAAGTCCCTGGCAACCTTTACATAGTGTCACTGCAGTGTTAGCCCTACAAGGGTAAGCGCTGTTTCTTCTTCATATGGTCACTGCTGTCTTCCAGGCCCTATGACAGTGCCTGCCACATAGTAAATGTTCAATGGTTACTGGATGAATAAAATAAAAAAATATTCAAAAGACAATTCTTTATTCTGGTATTTCACCATGTGATGATATACAGTAGTTTGATTTTTTAAAGTTTTATTTGGCAAAATAAAAAGTCAAAACCTGTGTCAACATGTATACCCATGGCTGATTCATGTCAATGTATGGCAAGAACTACTACAATATTGTAAAGTAATTAGCCTCCGATTAAAATAAATAAATTAATTAAAAAAACAAACCTGTGTCAATTAGGATTAGGTTTAGTTGTGAAGAAGAAACCTGAAAAAGTAGTGATTTAAAACACGGTAAATGTCTGTTTCCTCCTGGGCCAATATGGCAAGTCCCAAGTCCTTAGGGACCCAGGCTTCCTCTATCTCAATGCTTTGCCATGAGCTTACTGCCCTGCCATGCTTGGGCAGCCTTTGAACTTATGGTCCAGGCATGGCATCCACATTCCAGATGTCAAGATGGGGGAAGAGACTGGAGAAGGACCTGCCTCCTTCCTTTAAGGAAACTTTCTGGTAGCATCATTTGTTACTTCTGTGTCATTGATCAGAATTGGTCACATGACCACATCTAGCTGCAGGGGAAGCTAGGAAATGTCTTTTAGCTGAGTGGCAACATGCCATGCTAAAAACCAAGATTCTATTACTAAGGCAAAAGCAAAGGACTAACATTCAACAGAGGGTGAGATGGTTGGATGGCATCGTCTACTCAATGAACCTGAGTTTGAGCAAACTCCGGGAGATGGTAAAGGACAGGGAAGCCTGGCATGCTGCAGTCCATGGGGTCACAGTCAGACATAACTGAGCGACTGGATGACAGCAACATTAGATGGCAGCTAGCAGTCTGGCCATGGTTCGTTCCCCCAATTTTTTCAGATCATTTTGAAAATATGGGAACCACTGCTGAAGGAGGCTTGCCCACATCCATCTCCATGGGTGGAATTACACAGGACAGAGCCTGTCAGATGTGGCAGAACCATTTTACCCTCTTCAATTACTCATCATACCCTCATCCCCCTAAGCAGTTAAAGTCCAGAGACTTTCCTCGCTCTCTGCTCTGACTCAGCTCTGTCTTTCTCAAGGCTAAGCAGCAGAGACAGCTCTCTGCTCCTGCAACTCCCAGTTTACTCATTTTTCTTCATTAACATAGCTTTCCAATACCGTGGACTCCAACAAAAGGCAAGTTATGCTTGAATGAAAGCAAAAAATTAAAAATGTATGCAAATCAAATTGACAGGAAATGATTTCTGTGTCCTCAGTTATTTATGTTCTAATTTCAGAATTGTTTTGTCATCATTTCTGAAGGATATCCTTTTGGCAGTGGTTTCTGACCTGATTCCTCTCTTTCCTAGTCATACTGGGGAAAAGAATTTATTTATCAATCTCTTAATTTATATGGATCTCAGAAGTCACCACCTCCAGGCAAGTGGACTTGAGCAACTTGGAAGAGTGCCTCGAAACCTTTCAATGTTTATCATTTATAGCAAGGGAGTTAAATACTGAGTTAAGATTAGCTTCTTTGAATGTCAGGAAACTGCTTTTGGGTGGCCCATGTCTGGCTTGGGCCCAGGTGTCAGCAGTGTAGCTGGAGCAAAGAGAGCAAACCCCCAAAGGACTTCTGAGATGCAGCCTCAGTGCAGAAGGCCTGCCTTGGGCACAGCTGAATCACATGGTGAGCATCATTTATTCACTGAACTAAACTCACTCTGTACCGGGTCCCTGCTTTATATATATCATCCTCTCAGTGAATATTCCTGTTTTGCAGGTGAGAATATTGAGGCTTAAAGATATGAAGGAATTTGCCTAAGATCAAATGGCTGGTAGAGCCAGGTTCAAACCAAGCCTACCTTTTACTGAAACTATTCTCTGTGTCCCCGGAGTCCTAAATTTTAGAATTCATGGGCCAGTGAAATTGTTTTAATTGTGTAAAATTAAAAGGAGAAAAAAAGTGTAAGAGTGCATAAATGGTAATATAGCATTGCCATTTTTTAAAACTTTTTATTTTGTATTGGAGTATTTGTTGTTGTTTAGTTGCTAACACATGTCTAACTGCTTTTGAGATCCCATGAAAATAGCCCACCAGGCTCTTCTATCCAAGGGATGTCCCAGGCAGGAATACTGGAGGGCGTTGCCATTTCCTCCTCCAGAGGATCTTCCTGACCCAGAGGTTGAACCCACATCTGGCAGGTGAACTCTTTACCACTGAGCTACCTGGGAAGCCTGTATTGGGGTATGCCAATTAACAGTGTTGTGATAGTTTCGGGTGAAGAGCAAAAGGACTCAGCCATACATAAACATGTATCCATTCTCCCTCAGTGGAGTTGTTAATTTTTAATTTTTCCATCAAGGCATGAAAAAGGCCTGTCATTTGTTGTTACTACCATTTCATCGGAAAGGATGTTTCACCACACATACACACACATACGAAAAACCATTTCTAAATTAATCTGACGAGTATTTATTGAGCAGCTATTATGTGCCAGGTATTATTCTAGGCACTAGAGAATATTAGAGTGACAAAATAAACAAAAATCTCTGCCCTCGTGCTTAAATTCTAAGTGAGGCATGATGGATTAAAAACATAATAAGGAAAGCACATGGTATGTAGAAATGAGTTCTATGGGGAGAAAATAAGGCAGGGGAGAGGGATGTGAGGGAGGAAGCCATTGCTGAGGAAGGAGACAGAGCACCCCCATCTCGCTGAGGGACATGGACCACCCTAGTGCCCGCATACACCTGCTACGTGACTGCCTTTTTCTCACTGGCAGCACACCGGGGACCTCATTCCTGTGACCCAGCAACATTGGGATCCTCTGCTATGTGCTGTCCCAGTTCCAAGACGCTGAGATGGGAGGGACTGGTGGGGATGACTCAATCTCTGCTTACGATCCAGCCTTTTCTCACTCCAGGCTTTCCGTTCCTAGGCTACTGATTGGCTGGGATTTTATCTTGCCTAAGTCATGATCCAGGAAGTTTTTCATTATGCCTCAGTGTAAATCAACATGTCAATAAAGAAAGAACTGTGAGTCAAAAACTTTTCTTTTCTAAGGGTGGAGGCTCAGGGCCCCGCTCCTGCCTTTTTGCTGTCTAGCTTCTCTTTGCTAGGCATGCTGAATGAGTTTGAGCTGATCAATAATGATTTCTTTCCCCCATGACTTTCCAGCTTCGTGTGGGAAGAAATTTTAGAAAAAATATTCTTTCACTCATTTTACAAAAGGTTTTCCTTTGGGTTTATGTTGTTCAGAGGGATAGTCCTCAAACTCTAGAAATAAGATGTTGGGGTATCTGGATCTCAGAATTTCAGTTTCTTTTGATAGCCACCTATCCTGTGCCAAATCCCCACCTTCTCAGCAACCTGTGTTCCTCTGGAACCTGAGTTTCCAGCTTTAACTCTGAATACATCTCCCTAATATTCCCACAGGAGGCTTCCCAGGTGGCATTGGTGGTAAAGAACCTGCCTTCCAATGCAGGAGATGTAAGAGACGTGAGTTCGATCCCTGGGTCGGGAAGATCCCCTAGAGGAGGGCACGGCAACCCACTCCAGTGTTCTTGCCTGGAGAATCCCATGGACAGAGGAGCCTGGCGGGCTACAGTCCATGGAATCACAGAGAGTCAGACACGACTGAAGTGACTTAGCACAGAAGCACGATATTCCCACAGAGTGGGGCAAAGGTGATACTTGGAGTCACAGAGCCCAGAGTTCTAATCCTGACTCTGTCTCTTACTAGATTAAGACTCTGGGAAAGTTACCTGAACTTTCTGAGCTCTGGTTTTCTCATCTGTTGTACTGGAATATTAAGAGCACTTACCTAGTAGGGTAGTTGTGGGTATTAAATGAGAGAACATATCATAACTAAAGTTTATAGGGGATTTATGTGCCACACAATATTCTAAGTGCTTTGTGTGTATTAACTTGTTGAATTCTCCATGACCTTTTTGAAATAGGGGCTGTTATCATTCCCATTTTTCAAAAGAAGAAACTGAATCACAAAGAAGAGAAGTAGCTTTCTCATGGCCATTCTGTGTTCCTGGCATACAAAATGATGGTTTTCATTAATATACTCAATGGTGGAGAAATTAGGAACCACTGGTCTACCACTGTAATCAGCACTTAGCCTGGAGCTGCTGCTTAGGTAGGATAACTTCATAATGGCAAAGGAATATGTCAATGTGTATTTCTCAGGACTTCCCTGGCTTCCCAGTGGTTAAGACTCTGTGCTTCCAATGCAGGGGGTACAGGTCCCATCCCTGGTTGGGGAACTAAGATCCCATGTGCTTCGAGGTGTGGCCAACATATATATATAAAAAAAGCCCAAAGTGTATTTTCTCAAAATGTTAAATTCTCTTACAAATAGTAAATAGGTGTTACTATCTAACTTATTAATAAGGGTCACAGCAGGCTGATAAAGCCAGGTCAAAAGAGAATATGCTGGTATGGTCACTAAAAGGGCAGCAGGAATCCTTGTGGTGCTGAAACTATTCTGTGTCTTGACTATGGTGATGGCTTTGTGAACCTACATATGTGTGCAACTGGATAGGACTAAATACAAATGCACAAATGAATAGACGTACAGCTGGGGACATCTGAGTGAGATGGAGGGATTGTGCCCACGTCAGCACCCTGGTTGTGATCTTGTATATGGTTCTTTGTGAAACTGGTAAAGGACAGAGAGAGCTCTGTGCATTACGTCTTACAAATGTATGTGAATCTACACAAATAAATAGTTTAATTTAAAAACAAAATATAACTTTAAAAATAGCTCAGGAAAATACATGAGAAACTGGGTTTTTGTTTTGTTTGGCTACGCCATGTGGGATCTTGGTTCCTTGACAGGGTTTGAACCCATGTCCTCTGCAGTGCAGAGTCCTAACCACTAGACCACCAGAGGAGTCCCTTCCATTTCGTTCTTTGATTTGTCTTTATTTTGGCCATGCTGGGTCTTGGTTGCTGCAGGAAGGCTTTCTTTAGTGACAGCGAGCAGGGGCTACTCTCTCTAGTTGCGGTGTGCGGGCTTCTCATCGCAGTGGCTTCTCCTGGCGTGGTGCTGTAGCTGCACTGGCTTAGTTGCCCTGCAGCATGTGGAATCTTCCCAGACCAGGGATCAAACCCACGTCCTTTGCACTGGAGGCCAAATCCCAAACACTGGACCAACAGGGAAGTTTGAAACTGGTTGTTGTTGTTGTTTTTAACAGGTAGTGGATAGAAGGAAAGCTGAAGTAAGGATATTAAATATAAAACTTGTTATAGCCTATGGGGCAAAAAAGAAAATAAAAGCATAGTCTTTGGGGTTATCTTCTCTAGCCAGTGGAAAAGAAACTCATCACACGTTGTCCGTTCTCAGAATTGTAAAATGTTTGGGTTAAGACCAAATGTGGGAACACAGTTGCACGCTCTAGGACAGGGTTTTTCACCCTCAGCACTGTTGACGCTTTGGGCCTGGAAATCCTTTGTTATGGAGGCTGTCCCATGCATTATAGGATGTTTAGCAACATCCCCAACCTCCCATTAGACGTCAATGGCTGCTCCCCAACTGACAACCAAAACACCTTCAGAGGGTAACGTCATCCTGGATAAGAACCACTAGTATAGACTCTCAGGGGCCCCGGAGCCTGAAGATCTTTACATGAACTCATTAGGAAGTGTTCCTAGGATGACATTTATCATCTCTTCCCAGCTTTGGGGCAATTGTTCCTCACAAATAAGACTACCAATTGGAGCACAATGAGCTCTACCAGGAGTCACAGACTTCTAGCAGAACAGGAGCCTCAGACATGCCCTAGGCCTGGCCCCACCTCCTTATTTTCCAGCTGTGAGTAGAGGTGGTTTCTCTACAGGCAGCTGGTTCCTGGCAGAGTACGTGCAGTTAAGCTCTCTTGTTCCAGAATGGATGTGAGGCGATCACTGTGGAGTCATTATGACTTTGTGAGCATCATTTATGTGCCAGGTGCTCTATTGGGCTCCAGGCTTGGACGATGACTAACACTGGGTTCCTGCCTTCAAGGTGCTGATGGTTTTACTGGGTAGGTGAGGCTGTGAGCAAATCACTACTGTGAGATTAGTATTCTGTAGTGAGAGCTGGAAATGGTTCTGAGATGGATGGGGATGATAGAGGATGGGCTTAGGGTCTTGGGTCTTAGGAATGTCTCAGTTCAGTTTGGTGGCTCAGTTGTGTCTGACTCTTTGCGACCCCATGGACTGCAACACACCAGACTTCCCTGTCCATCACCAACTCCCAGAGCTTGCTCAAATTCATGTCCATCGAGTCAGGGATGCCATCCAACCATCTTATCCTCTGTCATTCCCTTCTCCTCTTGCCTTGAGTCTTTCCCAGCATCAGAGTCTTTTCAAATGAGTCAGCTCTTTGCATCAGGTGGCCAAAGTATTGGAGCTTCAGCTTTATCATCAGTCCTTCCAATGAACACCCAGGACTGATCTCCTTTAGGATGGACTGGTTGGATCTCCTTGCAGTCCAAGGGACTCTCAAGAGTCTTCTCCAACACCACAGTTCAAAAGCATCCGTTCTTCAGGGCTCAGCTTTCTTTATGGTCCAACTCTCATATCCATACATGACTACTAGAAAAACCATAGCTTTGACTAGATGGACCTTAGTCAGTAATGTCTCTGCTTTTTAATATGCGTCTAGGTTGGTCATAGCTTTTCTTCCAAGGAGCGAGCGTCTTTTAATTTCATGGCTGCAGTCACCATCTGCAGTGATTTTGGAGCCCCCCAAAATAAAGTCTGTCACTGTTTCCATTGCTCCAGAATTCTCAGTTCCTGATCAAGGAAGGATAACTGTACCCATTGCAGGAGCCCTGAGTCATTGTTCCTGGCCAGAGGGAATGTGAGGCCTAGGCCAGGTCCTGGGATTCCTGGCAGCCCAGGAGAGAATAAGAAAGGGGGATTGCAGAATTGGGAAGTTGTTTAAAACAAGGGAGAGAGAGGAGCAGATTTATAACTAAGAGATAAAGTCAAAGGTAGGACAGGGTGGCTTAGTGGGAGGAATGCTGTTACAAGATGGAGAATGGAAGACAGTGAAGCCCGAGGCAGAGGAAGCGACCGCACAGAGCTCAGAGCCCGGCCGTGCCAGTGGCTCATTGTTACTAGTCATCATGGGTCCTTAGGGAGCTGACTGCACACGAACCTGCATCCAGGTCTTCCAGCCTGACTGCTCCAGGGCTCACGTGCTTGGCCACAGGGAAGATACAGCCTCCGAATCTGAAACCCCAGATTCAAACTGGGGTTTGAATGCTAACCTCCAAAACATTTTGGCAGAGTCCAGGCCTGGCTGGCACAGGGGCTGTTTCCAAGGTATTTTAGATGCAGAGTGTCAGCCTCGCACACAGTGGCAGTTCAAGGAAGGAGGCTTCCAGCTTCAGCACCCTTCAAGCTCTTCCCTTCTTCCTCGTGACTCACTGCAGGGCCCAGGGAGAAGTCAAGTAGAAAATAGGGACCAGGGGGAGAGCCTCCCTGACCTGGGTGTCAGGAGGTCCCTGCAGCAGGTGGGCCATTTAGGGTTCAGTACGGTTCCAATACATTGGTCACCTGATGTGAAGAGCCGAATCATTGGAAAAGACCCTGTTGCTGGGAAGGATTGAAGGCAAAATGAGAAAGGGCGCAACAGAGGATGAGATGGTTGCTTGGCATCACCGATTCGATGGACACGAACTTAGGCAAACTCTGGGAGATGGTGAGGGACAGGAAGGCCTGTTATGCTGCAGTCCATGGGTTTGCAGTCGGACACGACTTAGTGACTGAACAACACAGTCACCACAGAATCACTAGCAGTGGTCAATTCTTTTCCAACACAGATCTTGGGGTGACTACCTACCCAGCCCCATCACCCCTGCTCCCTACTCCCCACTAAACTAAGTGTATGATTAATGACTCAAATTGGTCCCAGGTATAGAAGTCATGGTGTGTTGTTGGAATATCTAAGGTTGCAGAGCACTGTTAGATACTAACTGAATTCCCATATGTGGTCTGGATGGAAAAACTCCCGTGACACCAGGTATATTCATTTCCTGTTGCTATTGTAACAAATTACCATATATGTAGCAGTTTAAACAACATAGTTAATTACCTTCCAGTCTGTGTGTTAAAAGCTGAGAGATGGAGAGGGGGGTGTCTTACTGGACTGAAGTGTCAGCAGGGCTGGGTTCCTTTCTGAGTACTCTAGGGGAGAGTTCCTTCTCCAGCTTCTAAAGGCTGCCCACACTTCCTAGTTTATGGCCTCTTCCTCCAACCTCAAAGCCAATGAAATTGCATCTCTCTGTGCCTTCCTTTTGCAAACATGTCATCCTTTAAGTCTTATTCTTCTGCCTCCTTCTACTTTTAAGGACTCTTGTGATTACACTGAATAATCCAAGATAATCTACTTTACAATCAGCTTAAAATAGCAACCTTAATTGGAGTCAGCAACCTTGATTACATCTGCAACCTTAATTCCCCTTTGCCAGGTAACCTGATACATTTACAGGGAATTAAGTGTATCATGGAATTATATGTATTAGGGAACACCCTATTACTTATGGGGATTAAGAACAGGGACTTCCCTGATGGTCCAGTGGTTAAGACTTCATCTCCCAAAGGAAAAACTTAAAAAGACTTGACCTCCCAATGCAGGGGGTGTGGGTCCCATCTCAGGTTGGGGAGCTAAAATCCCACATGTCTTGTGGCCACCCCCCCCAAAAAAAACCAAACCCAAAGACATAAAACAGGAGCAATATTGTAATAAATTTGATAAAGATTTTAAAAAAATGGTTCACATAAAAAAAAAAATCTTAAAAAAAAAAGAGCAGAGCATTATTTAAATAATATGCATGGGTGGGGGCATTATTCTGCCAACCACACCATGGCCCCAGTCAGAATTCTGGTCAAAACCTTGAGAGCTATGGAGGAAGAGATCTGCCATTTACTGAGTGCCTACGATGTGTCAGATGGTAAAATAGGTGCTTTATAGATGATCTCATTCAGTCTCCCAGCATTCAAGCCCTAATTTATGAGTGAGAAAATGCTGACTCACAGAAGCTCAGTCACACAGCTGGGGACTGTGGGATTCTGTCCGTATGTCCTTCAGTCCGTGCTACCTTCTGCCAGACAGGCCCAGAGGATTCAAAATGAAGTGTACGTAGGAATGATGGACAAAAACACAGTAAGAAGTCTCCTCTGAACTTGAAGCCAAGGAGAATCAACTTAGATGAGAGGGACAACCAGAAGTGGTGACTCATCCCAAGAGAACTGGTGACTGTTGGGCTGCTGACAGTGGAAGGTCATGGGGTAGGGGGCAGGCCTGGGAAACCCATCTGCTCAGAGAGCTGTCATTTGCCCAGTTGATTTATAACTTGCCTGACGTAGAGCTGCCTCTAGAGAGTGATCAACGCAGGATCTGAGTCACAAGAATGTCTCATTTTTTTAATCCAGCCCTCTCTAAAGGGAGGACACATGTGTCATGACACAGACTAGAGCAATCTTCCTGTCCCGGGCTTCACGGCTTTGGAGCCTGGCTGTAACAGCCTTAACCCCTTCTCCTTCTTTGTGCTCTGGATCTGTCCGCACCAAGCAACTTTCTGCCTGATTTAGTTTTTTAAAACTGATTGGCTCTCCTCCAAAACCGTGATTTTAATCCTCAGCCAGGTCCTGATGACTGCAAATCGATCCTCTAACTCAGTCTAGATTGGCCTCATCCCCCATTCCTTTCACCAACCCTCCAAACCTTTACCCCCCTCTGCAGGCCGCCATTCCCATCCGTCTCAGGCCCCTTCCTCTCAGGGGAGCATTGCACCTCCTACTTCTGCTGAGAAATGGACCAGTGGAATTCTTCAAATTTTCTTCTCCCAAATTTTCTATTTCCCTCACCTCTTTTCAGCTTCTAGATTGTTGTTTTTCTCACTTCTGAGGTTTTCCTGAATTCTAGTTTGGAGCTTTTGCATTCTCTTTCTATTGTAGTGGTTATCCCAAAGTTGTAACATATCTCCTTATCTCTTTAATTGATCAACGTCTGAAGTTTGTCAATACCTTTCCTTGTTCCTGTGTGAGCTAAATTCCTTCCTAAAAAAAAAATGGTGCTTGAGAGTGGCGAATGGGGCTCTGTCCCAGGCCTCAAAACCAAGTGATGACACAAAGATTCCTCAGTGAGTGATCTGGGGAGTTTACTCTGTTGATATCTCATGTCTTTCTTCCCCAAGCAGGGCCACTTGAGAAAGGATTCAGTCACCTGTCACTACCTCTGATTTCTGCTAGTCCTTTCTCTTTGATACTAAGCGTGCTAATTTTCTAGGGCTGCTGCAACAAACTGCCAGAGACAGGATCACTTAAAACAGCAAGAAATGGGACTTCCGTGGTGGTCCATCACTCCTGGTGGCTCAGATGATAAAGCGTCTGCCTGCAATTCAGGAGACCCGGATTCAATCCCTGGGTTGGGAAGAGCCACTAGAGAAGGGAATGGCTACCCACTCCAGTATTCTTGCCTGGAGAATTCCATGGACAGAGGAGCCTGATCCATGGGGTTGAAAAGAGTCGGACACTACCGAGGGGCTTTCACTTTCACTTCTGGTGGTCCAGTGGTGGGGAAACTGTCTGCCAATGTAGGGAGCACTGGTTGGATCCATGGTCCAGGAGGATTCCACATGCCAAGGGGCAACGGAGCCCGTGTGCCACAGCTACTAAAGCCCATGTGCCCTAGAGCCCCTGCTCTTCAACAAGAGAAGCCTCTGCAAGGAGTAGCCTGTGCACTGCAACTAGAGAGTAGCCCCTGTTTGCTGCAACTAAAGAAAACCCATGCATAGCAAAGAGCTAGTACAGCCATGTATCAAATAAATAAATAATTTAAAAGCCCAAACCGAAAAGCAACAAGAATTTATTCTCTCCCAGTTCTGGGGACTTGAAGTCCAAGGTCATGGTGGCGGCAGGGTGGTTCCTTCTATGGGCGGTGAGGGAGAATCTGTCCCATGCCTCCCTCTTAGCCTCTGGTGGTTTGCTGGCAATCTTTCGGGTTCCTTGGCTTGTAGAAGCATCACATTGACTTGTGCCTTTATTTGGTTTCTCCCTCTGTGTGTGTGTCTGTGTCCAAATTTCTCCTTTTATAAGGACACCAGTTATCGTGGATTAGGACAATGATCTCACCTTAACTAACTAAGTTAACTAGTTCCATCTGCCACAACCTCCAAATAAGTTCACATTCTGAGGTTCTGAGGATTAGGACTTCAATATATGAGCTTGGGGGACACAATTCAACCCATTATACTATTATAGTATATATACTGATAAGCGTAATAGGTTTAACTATAATAAGTATACTGATCCTTTCTAATGCATTGTGAAAAAATTCTGTATCTGAAGGGTACTTTTGAACATAGGGTTTAACCTCAGTGGTACTAATAAAGCACATTTTTTTCCAGCTTTATTGAGATGTAATTGACATATAACATAAACCTACGTAACATACAAGTGTAAGGTGTACAACATGATTTGATATATGTATATATTGCAAGATGATTACCACAATAAGATTAGTTAACATGTTCATCTAATCATACAGTTAACATTTTTTGTGGTGAGAACCTTCATGATCTGCTCTCTTAGCAACTCTCAATTATATAATATGGTATTGTTAACTATATGGTCATGAAGATATACATTAAATCCCAGAATTTATTCATTGTATAACTGGAAATTTGACATTTACTTCACACCCCCACCCATGACAATTCCCAATCTACTCTCTGTTTCTATGAATTCAGTTTTTTTTTTTTAGATTTCACATGTAAATGAGATCATACAATGTTTGTCTTTCTGTCTGACTTATTTCATTTAGCATCATACCCTCAAGATTCATACATGTCACAAATTGTAGAATTTCTTCCTTTTATGACTGAATAATATTCCATTGTATAACTATATATATATAAACATACTACATTTTTAAAATCCATTCATCTAGCAATGGAATTTTATTGTTTCCGTGTCTTGACAATAGTAATACCGCAATGAACAAGGGTGCAGATATCTCGTCAAGGTAGTGATTTAATTTCCTTCAGCTCTATAACCATAAGTGGAATTGCTGGAATATACAGTAGCTCTAGTTTCAATATTTTGAGGAACCTCCATACTGTTTTCCTGAATGGCTGCACTAATCTACAGTCCCATGTGTTACCTTTTTCTACATCCTCGCCAACATTTTTAAAAATAATAGCTGTTCTAACAGGTGTGAGGTGATATCTCATTGTGGTTTTGATTTGCATTTTCCTGATAATTAGTGATGTTGAGCCCCTTTTCATGTACCTCTTGGCCATTTGGGAAAATGTCCATTTAGATCTTATGCCCATTTTTAAATTGGGTTGTGTTTTTACTATTAAGCTATGTGAAATCCTTATATATTTTAGATACTAACCCCTTTTCAGATACATGATTTGCAAATATTTTCCTCCATTCTGTAGGTTGCCTTTTCATGTTGCTGATATTTTCCTTTGTTCTGCAGAAGAATTTTAGCTTGATGTCATCTCTCTTCTTTATTTTTGCTTTTATTGCTTGTGCTTATGCTGTCAAACGCAAAACACCATAACTAAGACTCATGTCAAGCAGCTTTCCTCCCATGTTTTCTTCTAGGAGATTTACAGTTTCAGGTCTTACATTGAAGTCTTCAATCCATTGCAAACTTCGTGAGTGAAGTAAATCAGGGGTCCAGTTTCATTCTTTTGCATGTGGATATCTAGTTCTCCCCCAACATCATTTACTGAAGAATTTTTTTCCCTAATCTCACTCCAGTATTCTGGCCTGGAGAATCCTAGGGATGGCAGAGCCTTGTGGGCTGCCGTCTGTGGGGTCACACAGAGTCGGACATGACTGAAGCTCCCTAATAAGGCATAATATTTTAGTTTATGCCAGGGCTTCTGCACCCAGCTGGCCTGCATTACTGCCTCACACATGGTCTGGGAAAACAGAGTGCCTTCCATCAAGAACCAGGTATGCATTCTTCCCCTGTTGGGACTCTGTTGTTGAAGGTCAGCTGCATTTAGTGGAGCACATCCTACCTCCAGGGACTATCTCAGGATGGCAGTTCCAGAACCGCCATATGGGCTTTCCCCGAGGTCTATTTTATTAGGTACACCTGCCTTAAATATGTGACTGTTTCCTTCTGCTTCCAAATTCACCTGTGAGAAAGTGTCTTTCTTAGGGTTGAATGATGGGGCATCTCAATCCCTGAATTTTGGGGAGCACTAGAACCGGGGTGGACACGCATCCCTCACCTCTGAAGGGAAGAGAGGAGATTGCAGCAGTGCACCTCTCCCTGCCTGCATTATTCTGTTAGCTAGGAAACACCTTTCTACAGTTCTAAAAACTCTGCAGATTGTGAGATCAGTTTAATAATGGCTTTTAAGAATGAGAGGGACTTCCCTGGTGGTCCAGTGGCTGAGTCCATGCTCCCAATGCAAGGAGCCTGGGATCGATCCCTGGCCGGGAAACTAGATTCCCATGTGGCAGCTAAGAGTTCAAATGCCGCAACTAAGATGTGGTACAGCCAAATAAATTTTCTTCTTTAAAAAAAGGAGAAAACGTTGAGCAGATTAAATATGACATGAATTTTAAAATATACTTTAATTTCAGAAACAGAAATGTGCTATTTGGGATTCAAGACGTATACTATTTCTTTTTGTTTTTAATTGAAGTATCAGTTCAGTTCAGCTGCTCAGTCATGTCCAACTCTTTGTGACCCCATGGACTGCAATTCTTCGGCACTTGGCTTTCTTCATTGAAGTATAGTTGATGTATAATACAGTTATATAAATTACAGGTGTACGACATAGTGATTCACAATTTTTAAAGATTATACTTCATTTATAGTTATTATAAAATATTGGCCAGATTCCCTGTGTTGGGCAGTATGTCCTTGTAGCTTATTTTGTACATAATAGTACCTCTTAAGCCCCTACCCTTCCCTTATATAGCCTCTCCCTGCTTCCTTCTCCCCATAACAACTAATTTGTTCTCTATATCTGTGAGTCTGTTTCATTTTTGTTATATTTACTAGTTTGCTGTATCTTTTAGATTCCACATGTAAGTTATATCATACAGTATTTGTCTCTCTGTGACTTAGTTCACTTAGCATAATGCCCTCCAAGTCCTTCCATGTTGCTCCAAATGGCAAAATTTTATTCTTTTTTGTGACTGAGTAGTATTCCTTTCCCTATATATATATTTATATTTATACACACACACATACACACCACATCTTTTTTAACCATTCGTCTATTCATGGACATTTAGGTTGCTTGGCAATTGTAAATAATGTGACTATGAACATTGGGTACATGTATCTTTTTGAATTAATATTTTCAGGTTTTATTGGCTATATACCCAGCTGTAGAATTGCTGAGTCATATGGTAGTTCTATTTTTAGTTTCTTGAGAAAGTTCCATACTGTTTTCCATAGTGGCCGCACCAATTTACATTCCCACTAACAGTGTATGATGGTTTCCTTTTCTCCTCATTCTTGCCAGCATTTGTTATTTGCATTCTTTTTGATGATAGGCATTCTGACAGGTGTGAAGTGATATCTCATTGTGATTTTGATTTGCATTTCCCTGATGACTAGAGTGGCTGAGCATCTTTTCATGTACCTGTTGGCCATCTGCATTTCCTCTTTGAAAAAATGTCTATTCAGGTCTTCTGTCCATTTTTCAGTTGGGTTGTTTGCTTCTTTGTTATTGAGTAGTGTGAGCTTTTTGTATATTTTGGAAATTAAACCCTTGTCAGTCATATCACCTCCAAATATTTCCTCCCCATCCACTAGTTGTCCTTTCATTTGTTTATAGTTTCCTTTGCTGTGTAAAAGCTTATAAGTTTGATTAGGTCCCATTTGTTTATTTTTGCCTTTATTTCTATTGCTTAGGGAAACTGATTGGTATGATTTATGCCAGAGAATATTTTGCCTATGTTCTCTTCTAGGAGTTTTAAGTATCATACTGTTTTGATTACTGTAGCTTTGTAGTATAGCCTGAATACTATAGGAATACTATAGTATTCTATAGTAATACTACAGGGAGTGTGATTCCTTTAGCCTTGTTTTTTCTCAAGATTGTTTTGGCTATTCATAGTCTTTTGTGTTTCCACACAAAATTTTAAAATTATTCTAGTTCTGTAAAATGCTGTTGGTATTTTGATAGGGATTGCATCGAATCTTTAGATTGCCTTGGGTGTATGGCAAATAGATGGGGAAACAGTGGAAACAGTGGCTGACTTTATTTTTCTGGGCTCCAAAATCACTGCAGATGGTGATTGCAGCCATGAAATTAAAAGATGCTTACTCCTTGGAAGGAAAGTTATGACCAACCTAGACAGCATATTGAAAAGCAGAGACATTACTTTGTCAACAAAGTAGTTTGTCAAGTCCATCTAGTCAAGGCTGTGGTTTTTCCAGTGGTCATGTATGGATGTGAGAGTTGGACAGTGAAGAAAGCTGAGTGTCGAAAAATTGATGCTTTTGAACTGTGGTGTTGGAGAAGACTCTTGAGAGTCCCTTGGACTGCAAGGAGATCCAACCAGTCCATCCTAAAGGAGATCAGTCCTGGGTGTTCATTGGTGGGACTGATGTTGAAGATGAAACTCCAGTACTTTGGCCACCTCATTGGAAGAGTTGACTCATTTGAAAAGACCCTGATGCTGGGAAAGATTGAGGGCAGGAGGAGAAGGGGACGACAGAGGATGAGATGGTTGGATGGCATCATCAACTCAATGGACATGGGTTTGGGTGGACTCCAGGATTTGGTGATGGACAGGGAGGCCTGGCGTGCTGCGGTTGATGGGGTCACAAAGAGTCGGACATGACTGAGCCACTGAACTGAAGTATGGCTATTTTAACAATATTAATTCTTCAATACAGGAACATGGTATATCTTTCCATCTGCTTGTGTCATGTTCAGTTTGTTTCATCATTGTCTTGTAGTTTTTTTGAGTACAGGTCTTTTACCTCCTGAGGTAAGTTTATTTGTAGGCATTTTATTCTTTTTGATGTGATAGTAAATGGGATAGTTTCTTTAATTTCTCTTTCTGATAGTTCATTGTTAGTGTATAGAAAAGCAACATTTTTATATTAATTTTGTATCTGACAAGTTTAACGAATTCATTAAAGAGCTATAGTAGTTTTCCAGGGGCATCTTTAGAATTTTCTGTGTATAGTATTATATCAAGAGGTACACTCTTTCTGAGTATCTTCTAAATACTGGTGCTAAAAGTGTAGCGTAGAGCAAGTGAGACTCAGTTTCTCCCTTTATGGGGAATAGCTGCTAACACTGGAGACAGACAGTAGCCAAGTAATTAGTAAAATAGACACAAATGTGCAAAGGGCTTTGAACTTGAAATACAAGGCCCTGTGGAATGGGCATTTTTGGGAAGCCTGAGTTCACCAATATCTCCTTTCTCACTTATTACATGCCTGAAGAGTGGGGCCCAGCCTCACTTTCCTTTTCTCCTTTTCTTTCTTCTACTTGTTGCCAGGGTCTTGTGTTAGCACCCACTATAGCCCACATGCCCAGTTCTGTACTTGCACGTAATTTGTTTTTTCAGTGGGATTGAAGAATGGATGTCAAGCTTCTTTGGGGCAGGGACCAGCCTCATTGGTCTGTGATCCCCCTACAAGGCCTTCAAGTAATAGCACCCATTGATCACTGTCCACTGAAAGGATGTCCAGGAGTCACCGTCTGCTTCCCTTTGTGGAGGGTCAGCTAGCATGTGGTAAGGCACCTCCTGAGTGTCCAGCCTACTCTAGCTGCTTTATTAGATGAGGAAACCGACACTTAAAGAAGTAACTTACTCAAGATCATTTAACAAATAGGTGAAGGGCTTGGACCCCAGCTCTGTCTGACGGCAAAGCCTGTTCTCATGACATCTTATCATTAGACATAAGAGGCCAAGGAAAATGTGGTGAATCAATGAATCTGATTCCATTTGAAAATCCCAAGGAGCTTTTCTGCTTGTCCCAAACTCTGCTTTTATTGCCAGCAGGGATTATTTTCTGTCTGTTTCAATGCCTCCTTTTCACTCAAGCTAATCTTCTTGCTTTCCTGGATTTTCTCTTGATTAAATTTTCCAAGGAAACACCTTCCTGCGTTCTCTTCTATCAGTACACATAACTGGAACATCCAAACCCCAGAAATAGAGGCTGGAGTTTATTCCCTGTGGCTGTAGGTAAATTTACTTGTGACTGAGAGAATAGTAGTGGATCATCTTGAGCCAAAGTTATTTGGTATAATTCAAAGTTATGGGATTTTCCAGATTTAATCCAAAGGTCCTCAGATCTCACTGACCTCTTGGTACAGAGGGGCTCACAGGAAGAACAAAGCATATTTCACTGCTTCTCACCACCGTTTACTTGTTCTCTCGGTCCCCCAGCCTTTTGCCATCTCCCAAAGTATTTCAGGGGGTCCTCAGGGTAGGACTAGCCAGCTGCTATTCTGCTAAGATGGGGTCCTATTTTTGTTTGGGATTTTTTTTTTAACTTTCTGTTTTAGAAACTGCCCCCTCACTTGCTGTCCCCACCCTCCCCGCACACAGACACCCATATCCCGGGCAGGCACTGGCATATCTTCCAGGCACCTTTATTTTTGCAACTGGGCATCACTGTCACTTCTATTGGGCACTGAAGTCCCCTTTTAGTTATTGCCACAACCACTAAGACTCTCAAGCAGTGGTTCTCAACTAGGCAATTTACCCAACTTCTGGGATCTAATGCCTGATGATCTGAGGTTGAGCTGATATAATAATAATAGAAATAAAGTGCACAATTAATGTAATGACTTGAATGATCCCCAAACCATCTCCACCCCATCCCCCCATGCATGAAAAAAATTGTCTTCCATGAAACCCAGTCCCAGGTTCCAAAATGGCTGGGGACTACCTATGGACAGAGAAGCCTGGCAGGCTGTGGTCGGTGGGGTTTCAAAGTCAAGACACGACTGAGCGACTTAAGCACAGCACAGCGCTGGGAACAAGATCTGGAGACATTTTGGAATGTCACCACTAGGGGGCGGGTGCTGTGGGCGTCTAGAGGGTAGAGGCCAGGGGTGTGCCAGTTTGCAGTGCTCGGAACAGTCCCAACAGGCAGAGATTATCTATCCCCAAGCGGCATAGTACTGAGTCTGAGAAACCCTGCTCTAGCAGGATGTCCAGAATGAGCAGAGTTATATTACAAAGCAGAAAAGAAGACTTCTCTCCCCTTTTTGTGTTATGTTGTAGTTTTAGTGAGTGAAGTCGCTCAGTCGTGTCTGACTCTTTGCGACCCTGTGGACTGTAGCCTACCAGGCTTCTCCGTCCGTGGGGTTCTCCAGGCAAGAATACTGGAGTGGGTTGCCATTTCCTTCTCCAGGGGATCTTCCCGACCCAGGGATTGAACCCAGGTCTCCCACATTGCGAGCAGACGCTTTACCCTCTGAGCCACCAGGGAAGACCTGTAGTTTTAGAGGGGTCCCCAGGTAGTGTGGTTTATACCCTATGACTTAAGTTTTTGACCAGCGGCTTTCTTGATTTTTGCTTATGCTGTCTGGGGTCAGATTGTGGACAGAAGACAGAGCTCAGGGATAAGGATGATTCTTTTTAAAATTGCTCCTCCCCTCCAGCCGTGAGGCTTGGCTCTTCTCCTTCCTGGGTGACGCCCACTGGGTCTGGCTCCTCTCCCCTTAGGGCAAGTTATTTTGGGGAGGATAATACAAATACGCTGCTAGCTACCCTCCCTGCACCGGTTTGTCCTGACATGTCTGAACTCCAGTGCAGATCCTAGCGTAAGCTCAAACAAGAGAGAATCTTTTATGAGCTGGTGTCCAGGTACTGCAGAACTTGAGTGCTATTGAAGTGTAAAGCTTGTGGTCTACACTATGAATCGGTTAGGGCACTTTGGGTGGCAAGTAATAAAAAAATAAACATCTACCAAGATAAATCTCTAAGCAAAAGAAAGGACTGTAGGGGATTTCCCTGGCAGTCCAGTGGTTAAGACTCCAAACTTCCAATGCATAGGGCACGGGTTGGGTTCCCAATCAGAGAGCTAAGGTCTCACATGTTACATGGCACAGCCAAAAAAATATAAATAAAATAAACTGTTCTGCCCCTCCCCTCCCAAAATAGTAGGGGAAGTACTGTATTGGTTGAGGTAACAGAAAGGCCAAGTGTAGGACTGTCTGGGGGTGAGGCTGGGTTCAAGGCTCACATGATGTCAGGGACCCCATGTCTCCCTCTCCATGTCTCAAGTCCCTTCTGTTGTGTGGGCTCCATTCTCAGAAAGCATCTTCTCTTGCACTGGCACAGCCCAGCGTCAAAGCTCCCAGAGTCAAGTCCAGTGGGAAAGAGAGCCTCTTCCATTAGCTCCTGCAGAGGTCCTGAGAGTTACTGACCTGGGTCATGTGATACCCCTGAGCCAATCACATGGTCCCTGAGAATGCAGAGTGCTGACTGGCTTTGCCCTTGGTCACATATTCTAACTCAGATCACCCAGTCTGAAGGGGGGGGGGGGTGAGGTTGCTGGGAAAAAAAATACTGAAGTAGTGGGGAACAAGCCCACTGCAGTAGTTTAGAATCTTAGGTTTATCAAAGGAGCTACAGGGCTACTAGGTAGACCAGGGAGAGAATCTCTAATGAAGAATATATCATTTTAAAATGAGAAAGGGTTGATAATTTTATGCTTAAACATTGGACTGCAGGGTATGGGGAGCATGGGGTCTGCGAAGGTGCAGGGAACTCTATAGTAACCTCTGATAGAAAGGAAATATTGGCTACATGTTCCTCTTGTTATACTGTTTATAGGCTCCTCATTTGACACACTGTGCTCTGCCTCAACCTTTCAATACATGAAATATATAAATATTGTTTGATATTTGCTTGATTATATGCCACAATGTATTCAGCTGTGATGAACACTTACATTTTTCTGTATCTTAATTTATTCAGATTTATTCCTAAAATTGCTTGTGAAATCTCACATCTTTATTTTACTAGACAACTTTCTAAAACAATGTTTCATTAGTTTTTTTTTTAAAGCCAAAATGTGGCAATTGAAGTACTTCTAATTTCCATTAGACTTAAAGTGCAATTCTCCAACTTCATACCCAAGTGCTATTTGTAAGCATATTTTTTAAATAGAAGTCCATTTTAAAGAAAAAAATTACCTTTGTACCTATCTCAGTAGAGTAGGGAGGCTTAAAAGAAGGCAACTAGTCAGTGCCTGACATGTGATGGGCTTTTTACAAATAGAAACTCCCTTCTGATTCTTTTTAGTACCTTTAAAAACTCTGATAAAGGAAAAAAAATTGACTATATCCACTATGGTTTGCAGAGATTGTGATATTCATGTTTTGCAATAGGTTATATGACTTAAACATAAGTTATAGTTTCATTTTAAATAAAGTATGTGATTTACTGATTAAAAATGAATAGGAATTGTGCACGAATTTGTTCCAAAATTATTGTTATATTTCCCAATGAGAACAAAAATGAAAATGCCAAAGCTCCCTTGATATCTTTCCTCCTCTTAGGTCAGCAGAGGGAGCTGGGCACAGTGACAGACTTTGTTCCCCGGGAAATGAGCATCCTAGCTAAGGAGAGGAACCTTTGGCACTTGGAATAAGAAAGAGTTGTTTAGTGCTGACCTGGGTGATGTTGACACCAGGTATGGATGCTGTTGAGCAAACACAGGTCTGTGTTACCCCCTCACCGGGTTGGAAAGGTGAGGGAGAGAGGGAGACCACTGCGGGGAAGAGATCACCCTGAGCATATCACCGAGGTGAACATGAGTCTGGCCCTTACAGGGAACAGAAGGACACCGGCCTGTCTGGAGGATAAGGTGCATAGTTAGAACCAAGCCGCGTAATGACTGAGCCCACACGGCTGAGCTCTTTAGAGCCAGCAGAGGTGTTTGGATCTGATGCAGTGAGGCAATGTGATGTAAGGAAGGAAGCCACGCATTGGGAAGATTCATCTTTCTATCATGATATGGATGTTCTGGACAGTGGAGAGACACTACAATCGAGGAGGCCAGCTGTCGCCTCTGTAATCATCTAGAGGAGAGGCGATCTGGACCTCACCAATGGTAGCATAAAAGGACAGCAAAGAGCTACTTGGGAAGATGTATAAAAGGAAGAAATGACAAAGCTTAGTGTCAGACTTGATTATAGGGAAAGAAGGAAAAGAGAAAGGAAATAACTCCCAAACATTTTTTAAGGCCAGAAGCTAGGAAGTTCATGGGCTGACTGACATACATGACAGAGCCAGGCAGGAGGACTGCATTGAAGGTAATATCCGCTCACTTTGGACGTGCTGAGTCTAAGGTGATCTGAGCGACTTCCATGTGGAAGAGTTGGACTGCAGTTGATTCTGCAGGACTGCGGGCATCTCCTCCCAAATCTCTCCCTCCTTTCTCCACTATCTCTTGAATCCATCCTGTTCAACCCATCCCCACCCTTCTGTTTGAGTTGAGGTTTTCATCCCCTCCTGCCTGCAGGGAGTGTAATAGTCCTAACCAAGTTTCCTTCCTCCAGGCTCATCCTCTTTAATCCATCATCTTCCATGTTGTTGAACTTTTCCTCTGATTTCTCATATGCCCATAATTTGGTTTTCCAGTTTACTAATTCAGTATGGATCTAGGGAGACTGTAAAGTGCTGTAGTGGATTATGAATGGAACTGCTTTTGTTTATCTCTAAAAAAATCAAGTAAAGGGTTTTAATTAGTTTCTAATAACTTACAAGTGTTGAACTTGGTTACCATCAGTCTAATGTTATTCTGAGACTAGACCACAAGGATGACTTGATTTATAAGGACTGCAGTGATTTCTATATCTGACTCTCTCACTCAATGTGCATACCTGTGCAGTAAAGACTGTAACTTTGTGTCTGTGAGACACCAGAGTCTGGTCAAATGTCTGGGCATGTGTTGAGATTCAGCAGGTACTGGTTGAGGTGAACTGATGGAAGCAGAGGGTTGAGTGTCAGATATGAGTCAAATTGGTGAAGATGGTTGTAGTCTCTGAGAGAGGAATGACAACAAAGAGCGGGGAAATGTATGAGCCACCATGTGGTGATTTTTTTTTTTTTGAACAGCGCCTACAGAGCCAGGGGGTCAGTAGTGTGGGGCCTGAGTAAGCCCGTCCCGGGATTGCATCTGTCTAAGGCCCTGCATGCCCTTGGGCTCTTGAAGTTTCCCACAGGGCTACCTACCTCCTTGTATATCATTGAGATCTGATCCAGACACTCAGGGAAACTTGGAGAAAAATCAGTTTCGATATTGTTTTACAATGAAGAAAATCCCTAGAAGGGATTTTGATTTTTCCCTTGGTTCTATTATGCCAAACTCAGCAGAACCTTTTGCCTTCAGTCTTTCCCAGCATCAGGGTCTTTTCCAATGAGTTGACTTTTTGGAGGCAAAAGGAGAAGAGGTGGCAGAGGATGAAATGGTTTGGATGGCATCACTGATTCAATGGACAAGAACTTGGGGGCAAACTCCGGGAGATGGTGAGGGACAGGGAAGCCTGGAGTGCTGCAGTCTGTGGTGTCTCAAAGACTCAGACATCACTGAGTGACTCAACAACAACAGCAGAACCTGTTTCAAAATGGAATCTGTGCATTTGGGATGGAGTTAGGTCACACAAGCAGGTTATTGACTTTACAGGTAATGTTGTCCAAGCCCATCCATTGGAAGAGCCACCTCCTGTAAATATCAAGAATGGTAATAGGATTTAAAGCAAAACCAACTGCTCCTACTCCTAGATTCTTGCAGAAACTTGTTGAGGGTGGGGAGCTTGAACTTGACCTCTCAGAAGAAAATACTAAGCTTAAACCTGCTTTAAAAACTATCCAGGGAGAGCTCAGAGACAGGAACTGGGGATATAAGAGCCAATTACTGCATTTCAGAGATAGAAAATCAAATCAACCCAACTGGAGGGGTTTTTTGGTTTGTTTGTTTGTTTTCTGCTTCTGATAGAAAACTCACAGTATCTGTCTTATGTGATGCTACAGAAGGGGTTTTAGATCTCACCAGTTGTTAAAGCATTCATAGTGAGCTGTAGTGAGTGGCCTGGAAAGCTTAATCCTGTCCATTCTGCCTGTGTCCTTTTGAAATTGTTATTGAAAATCTTTTCATTTAGATCGTGGTTACAGATGATTATTCCAATTAATTTACAATTGTTTTCCTTTTCTCTCCTTTCTTTCTAAATTTTCAATTGCACTTGTCAGGTATGTATTTTGGCAAACACCATCTTTCTGAAGTGGCGTTATTACCAGTCACAGCCTTCTGAGAGTGGTTTCCAATTTGGTGATCCCAGCTGGGAAGATTATCACCTCAACAGTTGCATTCAAAGGGCTAAGGGGCACTCCAGAAGTGGGCAGAGCCCCAAAGGCAAGGCTCTCCTTGCTGGACCTCCTGCCTCTAGGCTTAAGCCCTTTGAATGGATCCTCCATACTGTTTCAGGCTGCCACTGCCCACAGGACATCATCCGAACTCCCTGACAAGGTTTGACACCCATGATTTGGCCTCTGCGTCTCTTTGGAAGACTTTGTTCTTTGCCACCAGCAATATGTCTTGGACATCTTTCTTGCCAACATCCTGAATATCTTCACCAAAGGGAGATATTGAGTCTCTCTCTCCTCCTGAGAGATATTGAGTCTCTCTCTCCTCCACTGCTGAGTCCCAGCCCTAGAGTAGAGCTCAGCACATCAGAGGAGTGCAGTAAATATTCGAGAACCGCTGGCCCATGCTCTGTTTTCTCTGGCTCAGCACAGAGAAAACCATTTCTCTTCAGCACAACAAAGGTCCATAGCTGGCCAAGCTCCAAATGATCTATCCTTCTAAAGAAGATGGGGCCCAGTGAGGGTTTGTGGATACTGTGTTTTATCTTTTATCCCTGTCACATGTGTCACATAACAGCTCTCTAATGACATTATAGTAAAGAGACCCTCATCTGCCAGCCATGTGCTCTGTCATCTGGGGCTCCTATGTTAGTTCAACCTTCTGACCTCTTGATGGATCTCCTGGGGCCCCATAGACTCTGGGCCTTAGACTCTTTGCATGTGTGCGGGCTCAGTCATGTCCAACTCTTTGCCACTGCATGGGCTGAAGCCTGCCAAGCTTCTCTGTCCATGGGATGTTCCTGGCAAGAATAATGGAGTGGGTTGCTATTTCCTTCTCCAAGGGATCTTTCCAACCCAGGGATCGAACCCAGGTCTCCTGTATTGCAGGCAGATTTTTTACCATCTGAACCACCAAGGAAGTCTTAGACTCTTTAGGGGTTGCTATGCCCTGACTGGATCTGAAACAAAGCTGTGGACTTGGCAAAGTTGATCTTTGATAGTATTCTCTTGTCCTCATCTCTTTCCTCCATTTTCTGTCACCCACCTAATACCCACCCCCCTCCACCCCATCCCTTTACTCTTGAGTAAAGATCTGGAATCAACATCTTGTTGTGCCCGGGTGTAGAAAGTTGAGAAATCAACACTGACTGTGTGCCAGGCCCAGAGCCGGTCTCACCTACCCTTTCTGCCTTTGATCACCAATCTTTGATGCAGATATCACAATTCTCATTCTTTACCCAGGAAAATTGGAGCTTAGTGATGCTGAGTAGTGGAGTAAAGACGGAGACAGAAGATAGGGACAAGATGTCGTTGGAGTCACACAGATCTGAGTATTGAGTCTTGGTTCCACCACTGGCAGACTGTTTGTCTTTGAGCAAGTTACTTGGCCTCTCTGAGATAGTGTCCTAGCCTGTAAGATGGGAATAATCATAGCAGAGAGTTTGATACTTGGTAGGCCAAAAGAGAAAAAGAAAAAATGGTTAATGTTATTATTTAGTCACTTCAGAAAGGTCAAACAGCTTGTAAGGGGCGGAGCTGGGATTTGAACCCAGGCCTGCGTGGCTGCAGATGCAGTGCTGCCCACTGTAGCACACGCCCCCTGGACACACAGCCGCCAGTCACATCTGTTGAATGAATGTGTATTTAAGTCACTCAGCTCACAGACACTTAGGGCCCCAAGAGGTGCAGTCTCAAAATGGAGGCAGATTCAGAGATATGGAATAAAGGAAAAAACGCAATTCAATTCCTGCTTTATCTTACAAAAAAAGTATCACAAAAGAAGGAATTTTTAATTTTTTTCATTAAAAAATTAAAGTCATTATTGACAAATAAAATTGTAAGATATTTAAAGTATACTATATGACGGGCTTTCCTTGTGGCTCAGATAATAAAGAATCTACCTACAATACAGGAGACCCAGGTTTGATCCCTGGGTTAGGAAGATCCCTGGAAAAAGGAATGGCTTTCCACTCCAGTATTCTTGCCTGGAAAATTACATGGATGGGGGAGCCTGATGGGCTACAGGCCTTGGGGTTGCAAAGAGTCAGACATGACTGAGTGACTAACACATTGACTTGATATATATGTGCATTGTGAAAGAATTTCCCCCCATGTAATTAATGCATACTCATCGCCTAAGTTCTCCTCTACTAGCAAATTTCAGTAATACAATATGATATTGTCAACTATAGTCACCACGCTGTACTTTAGATCCTGAGATCTTATTCATCTAATAGCTGAAAGCTCGTACCCTTTTAACAACCTCTCCCTGTTTCCCCCACCCTTAGCCCCTGGCAACCACTTTTTTACTCTCTATTTCCATGCATTTAATTCGTTGTTGTTGTTGTTAAGATTACACATTTAAGTGATGTCATGCAGTATCTGTCTTTCTTTGGCTTATTTCACTAAGCACAATGCCCTTCAGGTTCATCCACGTTGTTACAAATGGCAGGATTTTGGAAGGAGTGTACTTTTGATGCATAACTAAACCTCTTTGAAATCCTCTGACTCAGATTTTTTTTTTTTTTTTACAAACCTGGCAGTGACTCCCCTCTCCCTGAATCTCTCTCCCTCCTCTTTCTGTCCCTGACATGGCTTTTTTGCTTCCTGCTCCTTCTCCACCTAGACCCTAATAAATAAGTCAACCTTCAGTTCAGTTCAGTTTCTCAGTCATGTCCGACTCTTTGCAACCCCATAGACTGCAGCATGCCAGGCTTCCCTGTCCATCACCAACTCCCGGAGTTTACTCAAACTCATGTCCATTGAGTAGCTGATGCCATCCAACCATCTCATCCTCTGTCGTCCCCTTCTCCTCCTGCCCCCAATCATCTTTCCCAGCATCAGGATCTTTTCAAATGAGTCAGTTCTTTGAATCAGGTGGCCAAAGTATTGGAGTTTCAGCTTCAGCATCAGTCCTTCCAATGAATATTCAGGACTGATTTCCTTTAGGATGGACTGGTTGGATCTCCTTGCAGTCCAAGGGACTCTCAAGAGTCTTCTCCAAAACCACATTTCAGAAGCATCAGTTCTTCAGTGCTCAGCTTTCTTTATAGTCCAACTCTCACACCCATACATGACTGCTGGAAAAACCATAGCTTTGACTAGACAGACCTTTGTGGGCAAAGTAATGTCTCTGCTTTTTAATATGCTGTCTAGATTGGTCATAACTTTCCTTCCAGGGAGTAAGCGTCTTTTAATTTAATGGCTGCAGTCACCATCTGCAGTCCACCTAAGTCAACCTAATGTCTCCCTTTTCTTTGATTTCCTTTCCACCAGTTAATTACCTGTATTCTTCAACTCAGAAGCAAGGCATGAGGTCATTCTAGCATACTAGAATCCTCTCTGCTTTTAAAAGATTAGGAGAGGTGGTGAGAGGTGAATTTCAATTACCATGCTCTCTCTCTTGGAACTAACTAAAATTTAAACCTTAGTGCTAATCATAGTATAAAAGATACTGGGGAAGGAATTTTAAGCATCAGTGGAAAGAGGGAGCACTTTGGAGGCTGGGGGGTTCTTCTTCTGCACAAAGTTGACCCTGTAGACCTTTCAGCTTGGACTCAAATGCCCAGAGGTCAGGGCTTTGGCACCTTTCCCACGCCCCACTCCCACCCCCATCAAAGCTCCCCTTCCCTGCAGCGAAGCAGCCATCTGTAGAGAGAGGAAAGGAAAGGCCAGTGTGACTCACCTCTCGCTGTACCATTGCCAGCCCTTAGGCAGCATTGCACAGCCTTGTCACCAGCCCTTCCTGTAGCTGGGCACAGGATGACCTTATTGGGCTGAGGTTGTGGGAGAACTGCTCTTGCCAGAGGGTCGTGACATTCATGACGAGGGAAAGCCATCCCTCCTTCCTGCAGCATGAGCCCCCAAAGGGCAAGTGGACTTAGGGTTTGCACTCAGCCCCAAATCCTGGAAGGACATCTGCCCTGATTGGGAGCCCCTGGGAGTCACAGTAACCTGAAAAGGAGTGCGGGGGTGAGTGGCCAGCAGCCTTTAACAGGTCTCGCCTGGGGAATCATTATACTGTTTATGTGAGCTCTTTCCTGCACTTCCTGATACCACCACAGTCATGGGAACCGCTGGCCTGTTGCACCTTTGCACTTGCTTCTTTGGGATTTCAGCTGTTCAGTCCATCACAGGAGGAAACACTGAACACACAGAGGTCTATATGACAGCTTCTTTCTAAGTGATGATTCTAGCTCTAGCAACCTGCTCAACGGTTCAGGACTCTTCCAACAAACATTTCTTGAATGCCTAATACATGCCAGATCTTGTCTTGAACAAGACAGGTATGGTCCTTGGCTTTGTGGAGCAACCAGACTAGTGGAGCAGGCAGACCTGGAACAAAAACTTCCAACAGTGATGAAGGGTGTGTGTACATTCATATGTACATACACATATGTGTGTCTATGTATCACGCAAAAAATATAACAATAATAACATAGTATGTAAGATAGTTTTTTTCTTTCCTACACAAAAACTGTCATTCTTACATATTTATCCTCTAATTGTTTTATTCCACTTATTATTATATACTGATGGCATAGGAAATGGCAACCCACTCCAGTATTCTTGCCTGGAAAATTCCATGGACAGAGGAGCCTGGCAGGCTACAGTCCTTGCGGTTGCAGAGAATCAAACACCACTGAGCATGCAAAGAAAGAGATTATATACTGGACTTCTATTTACATAAATATTTATGCTTTTTAAATTACTGTATAGAATTTCACAGTGTAGGTAAAACACAGTTAATTTAGTAATTATCTAACTGATGAATGGCTGTGTTGATTCCATTTTTCACTGTTATAAGGGTGTCCTCAACAGGCCTGTGTGCGTGTGTGCCGTGGTAAAGAGATTTTCTACAGTAGATAGAAAGTAGTAGTAGTGAACTTTCTGAGTAGTAGACTCAGACTGAAAATGCTGAGTCAAGGGGGACTTCCCTGGAGGCCCAGTGGTTAAGAATCCAGGCTTCCACTGCAGGGGGTGGGGGGTGGGAGGGGAGTGGTCACCCGTTTGATTCCTGTTCTGGAAACTAAAATCCCACATGCCTCAAGGTGCAGCCAGCAAAAAAAAGAAAAAAAGAAATTGCTGAGTCATGATGTACACAATTCTAAACTTGCCTAAATTCTACCAGTGGTCCTCCAAAATAGATAGTTCTATTTGCACTCCCATCAACAGTTTATGAGAGAATCCACTCGCTGACACCTTTCAACATTTAATATTATCAGACAACTTTTGTCACTCTGAAGGGTAGGAAATGATACCTTGTTATTTAAATTTTGCATGGGTCTATTTTCCAGTAATTCGCAAATAAGCTATTGAATTTCCAGTTAAATTACAGAAGCAGGAAGGATTCAGGCAGGCAGGTCTTTTCCATCCTCCAAGGACAGCCCAGCACAGAGGAGGAACTCGGAGATGCTGGAGGATTGATTGATTGCTTTGGATAATTTTAAATTTCCAAGAATTAAAATTTCTATTCAGTTGACCTAAATCTCCTAATTCTGATTGACCCAAATATACTTCTTATATCTAATGAGGTTTTACCGCTGAATTTCTAATGTCCACCTAAGAGAACCATTTAGTACCAGCTTAAAGCTGGCCTGACAAGAGCCTGCTGGAAAAGCTGGTTGTATTAAATTTAGAAATGTCAAGGAGTTTAAAAAAAAAAAAAAAGCAAGAAACTAGCTGCCCCTCCCTTAAAGGGTTAACCATCCCCAAAGTGACTGAACCAAGGCAAAAAGAAAACAGGCAGGAAAATTGCATTGGAAGACTTCTTCCCTGAGGACAATTTCACCAACTAAGCAGGTGTCCAGGGCAGGCTGAGGAGACGAGCATGGAGCCAGCCACCTTTGTGAGAGGTAACCCCCGGGGTGTTTTTAAATCCCTGATTGATTAGATCTGCAGACTTTGTGGAAAAAAGCCAGGCCACAAGCAGGATACGTTGTCTGAACACATAAGGATGTGGGGTAAGAAAAAATGATCAAAGTAAGCCTCCCCATTCAAGCTTGCTTACCAAGAACTGGGACCATGATGGGCAGGGCCTTGGCTAAGGAATGCCACAGCCCCTGGAGGGGACCCGTCCCACCCAACTCCTGGGACTTCCTTCTGGGGCATCGGTTGGCCACCCTGTTCTATAATAAGGACACCATTGCTCAGGGTTCCTGGGGTTGCTCAGGTGAACAATTCTCGAAAGAGGCAGTTTCAGCCTGAGTAGGACAGTGAGCTCCAGACCAGGCCACGTGGACGAGGAAGGGGGAGTCAGATACATGATGGACGTGACTTACTGTCTTGCAAACGACCTCTGCCTTGCCTCACCCTCCATTCCTCATAGAGAATTATGTCTACACCAGTTCAATTTCTTGTCTTCCTTCTCCCACCAATGAGAATGCAATCTTTCCCTCCATTCCTGGTATTCCCTCTGGTGTGGAAGTGGGGGACTTAGAAGAGACGGGGAGGGGTGGTAAGAAAAGGAAGATGGGCTGAGCTGACAGACTGCAACCCTACTGGGCTCTAAGCCTCAGGGGTAACCCAGCACCCAGCGTAGCACCTGGCACGTAATAGGCACTGTGTGTCGTGTGTTAGCCACTCAGTCGTGTCCTACTCTTTGTGACCCCATGGACTGTAGCCTGCCAGGCTCCTCTGTGCATGGAATTCTCCAGGCAAGAATACTGGAGTGGGTTGCCATTACCTCCTCCAGGGGATCTTCCTGACCCAGGGATCAAAGCTGGATCTCCTGCATTACAGGTAGATTCTTTACTATCTGAGTCACCAGGGAAGCCCAAGTCGGCACTGAATATTTTTCGAATGATTGGCTAATTGAGAGACAGATGATAAAAGTGTAAGTGATCTATGAAGAGGAAGAAGCAGATGAAGGAGGAATAAGGCTGAGTAGAAATGGTGATAGGTGAGGGGGAAAATGGAGCCGGATTAGGGTCTCATCTCATTTCTTAAAAGCTGTATGTCTATGCAGTGAAAAATGTTTGGGGACATAGTAGGCAAAATGTCAACTGACAGCTATCCCTGGTCGGTGGGATTATGAATAATTTTCATTTTCTTATATTTTTCTTACCAGTATAGTCAATTTTCTATGTGAAATGTCTGTTTCTCATAAAAGCAAAAAAGAAACATTATTTTATAAAAGGAAAAGCAAAGAGTTACAGTCCCCTCAAAATTGAGATATTGATATCCCAACCCCCAGTACCTCAGAATATGATTGTATTTGGAGACAGACTCTTTAAAGAGGTAATTAAGGTAAAATTAGGTCATAAATTTCTATGGTTTAAACCACTCAGCCTGTGGTACTTTGTTGTGATGGCCCTAGCCCAAGGGAGACATTTTTAAAGTTTAAGATAATTATTCATTACATTTGTAACTTATATAATACTGTGTTGTACTTCAACTATACTTCAATTAAAGAATATTTCTTCAATACAGACAAAAATAACTTTGTAACTTCATAACCACCAAAAAATAGAGAATTTTTCGAGGAAAGACAAAATGGACAGGGAATAATATCAGAGAAGTGTTTTGGGCAATTTGGGAGGAAGACTCTGGAAAAGCATATGGCATTGTTATGTTCATAGCATAGCAGTATTGTGTACCTTTGAAACAATAAGCTCTTTGATGGGAGAGAGAGCTGAGTTTTTATTACAGAGTCGAGACAGCCCCGCGGTAATTAACTCAGAGATATGGCCGTCCCCTCCCTGGAGTATCTACTCTGTAATGATCTCTGAGCAGAGGTGGAAGCTTCAAGGAAGGGAGGTGCCACCGAGGGGATCAAAGTGAGAGCAAAGGCTAAGACCAACAGGTTCTAAGGGTATTAGTAAGGAGAAGAAAAGGGAGACTGTGAGTTTTCCTTTTGGCTGCCTCCCAGTTTATTGCTTGTTTGTGGTCTCCTGAGTGTCTCTTTGGGGAGAGAATTCAGGGGTGATTTCACCGGGGACAGATGAGACTTTCTTTCCTTCTTGGGGGTCCATTGCTCTCAGCAGGTGTTTTTCTTACACGCTGCTGGGTATCACGGCGGGGGACAAGGGGAGCCATTTTCACCACCAAGCCCCACAGGCAAGGGCAGGTGTGACAGGCTGGAGATCCATCTCCGGGCCTCTCCTAGGCAGGACTCACGACCTTCAGGGACTGTGAAGTGAGTACTGCAGGCATCCTTATGGACTTGAAGTCCATCGGTCAGTCTCTCTCCCTGACTGTTGCTGTTCAAATCCAAATGTGCTGCGTTTTCTCAAGACGATATGCCATTCTAAAATGTGTTGCTCACCATTTTTTAAATTACAGCTTCATTGAGCTATAATTCACATACCATACAATTCACCTATTTTGAGTGTACAATTAAATGGCTGTTCATATATTCTCAGAACTCTGCAACCGTCCCTACAATTTTAGAGCATTTTCATCACTTAAAAAGAATTCTGTATCTATTAACAGACACTCCTCATTTCCCCTCCAACCTCCCCAGCTCCAGGCAACCACTAATCTACATTTCTGTCTATAGATGTGCCTCTTTTCTGATCTTTTCACGTAAATGGAATCATACCATATGTGGCCTTCTGTAACTGGCTTATTTCACTTAGCATAAGGGTTTCAAGGTTTACCAATCTTGCAACTTGTCTCAGTATTTCATTGTGTTTGCTGCGAAGTAATAGTCTACTGTAGGTATATACCATATTTTATTTATTCATCCATCAACTGGTGGATATTTAGGGTAGGTATTTACACTTTTGGGCTGTTATAATAATGCTGCTATGAACATTCATGTACCAGTCTTTGTGTGGACATAGGTTTTCATTTCTCTTCGGGGTATACTTAAGACTGGAATTTCTGGATCCTGTGGCAACTATGTCTAACCTTTGGAGGATCTGCCAGATTGATTTCTAAAGTGACTGGACCATTTTACGTTCTCATCAGCAGTATAAAACTGTTCTAAATTCTCCACATCTTCATCAAAAGTTGTCATTATTTGTCTTTTTTTTATAGCCATTCCATTGGGTTTGAAGTGATATCTCATGGTGGTTTTGATTTGTATTTTCCTGGTAACTGGTGTCCTTGAACATCTTTTCATGTGCTTATTAGCTGTTAGCATATCTTTTTTGGAGAACTGTCTATTCACCTCCTTTGCCTATGTTTCAATTGGGTTATATGTCTTTTTATTGTTGAGTTGTATAAGCTTTGGGGAGTAAGACTCTCTTACCAGATATCTAATTTCAAAAATTGTTCTCCTGTTCGGTGAATTGTCTTTTCACTTTACACATGGTATCCTTTGAAGCACAAAAGCTTAAAATTTTGATGATCTGTAATTTATCTATGTTTTATTCTTGTTGCTTTTGGGGTCATTTTTAAGAAACCATTGCCTAATCCAAGGTTGTGAAAATTTACATCAATGTTTTCTTTTAAGTGTTGAATAGTGTAAGCGATTACATTTAGATCTTTGATCCACTTTGGGTTAACTTTTTCATATTGTGAGAAACAGGGTCCAATTTCAGTCTTTTTTGTGTAGGTGTTCAGTTATCCCATACACTTGAAAAAACAATTCTTTCCCCATCCTTCCCCAAAATCAATTAACAGTAAATGTAAGGGTTGCTAACCATTTTTAAGGATTTTCTTATACCAGCCACACAAAAAGTCACATGTAGAAACTTCCTTGATGATCCAGTGGTTAAAAATCTGCCTTACAATGCAGGTGACTCCTGTTCAATCCTTGGTTGGAGAATGAAGATCCCACAGGGTTGGGAGCAACTAAGCCCTTGAACCACAACTAGAGAGTCCATGTGTTGCAACGAAAACTGCCTGCCGCAACCAAGACCTGACTCAGCCAAATAAATAAATAAATATTTTCCAAAAGTCACATATAAACTTCTTACACATCATGTGTGTAATCAAAAATTACCCACCAGCATGAAGAAATGACAGACACCTTTGCATTCTAGTTCATTTTGAAAAACTGAGGAAACAAATTCTCAGTAAGTGGCTGGGTAGTTGCAGTTTATTTAACTTATAACTCAGTTCAGACAGACTTATCATCAGCCACATATTCAGAGCCTGAGCCCAGATAGTGTTTGATGAGCCAGAATTTTATCTGATGTGACTTTAGAAGATTCTTCCCAAACAGACTGCTAATGACTCAACATTTTGGGTTTTAAGCGTTGAGGGAATGACTTGCAGGTGGTTTCAGTGACGGAAATCTGTGATCACCTTCAACAAGGGTTAAGGAGAAATGGCCCTTTGTCCTGCTCCCCACACAGTTTCCGGCTATCTTTTTTTAACTTCTTTACTCTGCCCCTCTCCCAGTTCCATTTCCAAAAATAGCAAGAAACTGGCAAGAAGTCCTGGGTTGCAATTTGTCATCCAGCTTTGGACACAGCTGTTTCCCCTCTTCTGGCAGAGTCAGTGATTTGGCTTGTCTTCTGGATGGAACGAACATTTTGTGAAGTGAAGGGTGTCCAAAAAGGACATACCCCAGGGGCACACAAATGTCCCTCAATTTACTGCTACAGAATTCACTGTGGAAAGAAATGGAGGTAGGCATTTTTCAGCGAAACTTCAAAACTGGTAGGGGTGTTGATCTCTATGCCAGGAGCTTAGAAGTGTAGTCTTTAGAATTCCTTGCCTCAGAATCACTGGAAGTGGGGAAGAATGGAAAGAACTTGTAAAATGTATATTCCTGAGCCCCCAATAAATCAGAAGTTCTGGGGGCTGGATGTAAGGACCTGTATTTTAACAGAGACTTTAGGTGGCTCTCTTGGGCTTCCGTTGTGGGTCAGCTGGTAAAGAATCCGCCTGCAATATGGGAGACCTCGGTTCGATCCCTGGGTTGGGAAGATCCCCTGGAGAAGGGAAAGGCTCCCCACTCCAGTATTCTGGCCTGGAGAATTTCATGGACTGTATAGTCCATGGGGTCACAAAGAGAGTGACTTAAACTTTCACTTAGGTGGCTCTCACAAACACTGAAATTTGAGAACTGTCTCCTTGGGAGCTTTTCCTCAAAGGCAATGTGAATACTGGCTGAGACCACCAGCCTAGGAAATATACAGAACCAGAGTTAAGCTTCAGTTTCTTTTCCTATAAAATAAGGTTCACCCCCCCAAGTCCCAGGTAGGAGAGGGCTGGCCTGGAGTAGGGATGCAGATGAAACTCTGGATCTAGTACAATGCAACTTTCACAACAGTGTCCCCCCAGTCTGGGTCACTTGGCACCCCGTAGGGTTGCCAGATAAAATTCAGAACACCTGGTTAACTTGAATTTCAGAAAAACAACAATAGTTTTTCAGTGTAACTGTAGCAGCAATGCCAAGGTGAGTTTTCAGGGTCCGGGGGCTGGTAGGACAAACTCCAAAGAAGGATTTGGGACATTGTTCCTTGATTGACAGCCTCTGTGTCTCAGTCTCCAGCCCTTCCAGATATTCTGTGAGCTTCTCGGATTATTTAAATGAATCACTTTTCTACTTTAATTCTCTGGCGTCAATTTTTGTTGCTTGCAGCTATGCACTCTGACTGATAGAGCATCTGTAACTCCCTGCTCAACAGCTTACCATCTGTTGTCTCTTACCATCGCTCCCCTGAGCTCCCCTTGAAGTCATCGGGAGCCTCCTAATGCACAGTCTCTCTGGCTTTTCTTGATTCTATACCCTTTTCTGGTGGAGGAGTGTGCAGAGGATACAGGGCACCCATGGAAACGCTACTGAAAGGGAGCTAGGAAAATAAAGACCCTACCACAGTATGCTACTGCAGAGACCCCACCTCAAGAGCTAGTGATGCCCACTGGTGAACCCAACTAGAAGCCAGTGGGCAAGGGAGCCTGTGAATATGGTGCTTTTCAAGTCAGAGTTATAGGACCTGGAGCAGGGTGAAGACAAGGGGAGGGTCAGTGTGACGAGGCAGAAAGAATATATCGAGCATGCAGGGTATATATGCTGTCTTAGGTTTTGTTCTTTAGAAGCAGAGCCCGAGATGGGGATTTTATGCAAGTGACTCCTGGAGATACTCCTGGGAGAAGAACCATGTGAGGGAGGGAACCAGGGAAGCAGGATGACCCAGGAGAGGGAGCTGGGCAAAGATGTATTAGTTTCAGGATGGGTCTAGCCCCAGCTTCATCCCCTGAGTTACTTTGGAGAAAAGTTGTTTTGTAGAAATTATCCTGCTCAGAGGCAAGGGTGCTGGACTCTTATACACAGACCCCTACACACTTTTTATTGGCCATGGGCTATACCTGACATAATCAGCCAAAACTCTCCCAGTGAGGGGGCCTCCTTTGGCCAAGGACAGGCCTTAGAAGAAGGGGGCAGGCATGAGCTATTAGCCACCAGCATGCACCGCAGCTGGGGTCGGATAAGTGAACCTAGGTGGCGGCATCTGTTGGAAGGACATCACCTCCTTGTTATCTCTGCATGATGAGGTAAAAATTCTTTTCCCCTTGTGCACTTTTATAATTGACAAGTTTCCTAATATTGAGTCTTATTATTTTTGGAACTAGACACGTCAAATTAAATCCATACAGTGAAACCACCTGATCGATTGTAGGCAGAAGTAACAGCAAATGACTCCGTATTCCTGACCCCCTGCAGTGACCTCTTGACCACACTGAGCAGATGGTCCTGCTCACTGGCAACGCCAGGCCCCAAGCTTGGTCCTGTTTCACTGCTTATGATCAGGGATTTTCTTGTTTATCAGGTTCAGTATGGGCTTCCCAGGTGGCTGGGTGGTAGAGTCTGCCAGCCAATGAAGGAGACACAGGTTCAATCCCTGGGTTGGGAAGATCCCCTGGAGCAGGAAGTGGCAACCCACTCCAGTATTCTTGTCTGGAAAATTCCATGGACAGAGGAGCCTGGTGGGCTACAGTCCATGGGGTCGCAAAGAGTCAGACATGACTGAGCGACTGAGCACACTCACACGCATCAGGCTCAGTGGGCCAGTCGTTGAGCTCTTCATAGACCCTGCTTGTGTGACGCATAGATCAAGAATGTAATTAATGTGGCTAATAGAGGGGGAGCACCTGAGGAGACAAGGCAGCTGGTGTCGGGCCTTAAATAATAATAACTGCAAAGTGACGTGCATGCTCGATCACTTCAGTCGTGTCTGACTCTTTGCGATCTTGTGGACTGTATAGCCCACCAGGTTCCTTGGTCCATGGGGATTCTCCAGGAAAAAAATACTGGAGTGGGTTGCTATGCCCTCCTCCAGGGAATCTTCCTGACCTGGGAATCAAACTCACATCTGCCTGCATCTCCAGCATTGCAGGCAGATTCTTTACCCTCTGAGCCACCTGGGAAGCCCATGTGCCAAACATATTAGAACCTTAACATATGTTGTCTTGTTTAACCCTTACAACAGCCCAGGAAGTGGGACTTATTCTTCCCATTTAATCATTGAGGAAGTCCCTAGACTGGGGATTAAGAAGGAGCTCTAACTTTTGTTCAGCCACCAATGAAAACTGAAAACACTAGACTAGAATGGCGTTTCTAGGAGTCCTGAGTCTCAACAGAGACGCCCAGGGAGTCAATGGACTGCTGCAAGGGTAGGACTGACCTTATGTACCTCAGCCACAGCAGCTCTGCCCCGATCTGTCTTGTGTGTTGTCAGGACTGGCTTTTTGGGTGTGCCACCAGTGCAGCCCCACAGGGCCTGCCAGGCTCAGAAGGGGCCTGTGCTTAGGATTTAACGCCCTGCAGGTGCCATCCTGAAATTCTTAATAGTTTTGTCTAAATTTGTGTTTTGTAGGTGAAACACTATGGAACAGTACAACACGTGCCGGGAGCTTGGAGCTCTGACTTGCGCTTGGTCCCACTTCCTGTTGCCTCTCTGCTTCTGCGTTCTCCACTGTCTGCTCTTGGCCAGTTGCTTTTTTTCCCCCAGTCCTTCACAGACAAATAAATGGTCCTCTGTGTATGATTAACACCCAGCTCGCAGCACTTGTGACTCACCTCATGAGTTTGACAGCACTGAAACTGGTCTATACCCTCTTCAACCGGACAAGTTCAGTCAGACAAGGTCACCCTTGGACATTCCAGTGATGTCAGGTTGTCATTTGTTGTTGTTGTTGTCATCTGTTGTTGTTGTTCAGTCGCTCAGTTGTGTCCAACTCTTTGAGACCCCATGGACTGCAGCATGCCAGGCTCCCCTGTCCCTCACTATCTCCTGGAGCTTGCTCAAGTTCATGTCCATTGAGTCAGTGATGCCATCCAACCACCTCATCCTCTGTCACCCCCTTCTGCTCCTGCCCTCAATCTTTACCAGCATCAGGGTCTTTTCCAGTGAGTCGGCTTTACACATCAGGTGGCCAAAGTATTGGAGGTTCAGCTTCAGCTTCAGCATCAATCCTTCCAATGAATATTCAGGGTTGATTTCCTTTAGGATTGATTGGTTTCATCTCCTTGCTGTCCAAGGGACTCTCAAGAGTCTTCTCCAGAAGACTCCAAATTCAAAAGCGTCAATTCTTCCATGCTCAGCCTTCTTATGGTCCAGCTCTCACATCTGTACATTTCCAAATGCTTGTGTTCAGTTCTTATAGTTATCCCAGAGCAGACCAGTAACAACAGTGGACCATGATGAGAAGCTCTGCTTTAGACTCTCCTGTGGGTGCTGGGATCTTGGAATTACCTATCCAAATCACATAGACCTGCTTCCAGGGTCTTAATGGGCCTCTTCACCTGAGTCATTCTCCCGGTTTGCATTTCCCTAGGCCAAGGGGCAGCTGTTTACAGGGGGCAGTGGGGATGGAGATTGAATATGTGTGCTGGGGTGTCTGTGTTTGAAGCACTGCTGATGCAGGATGGAGGGAGGATGGGGGGAGAAGGGGAGTAGGCTGCCAGCTGGTGGAGGAAGAGGAGCACAAAGATTTGGGGTGAGCCCAGCTGAAGGAATCCAGCCGTTTCTTGACACATCTAGAACTTATTCAGAGTGCCTGCCTGTCAGGAAACTTTCGACCAGGCATGTTCCATTTTGACTTACAGTGTTTTGAATTCGGATTTCTACCCATGGCCATGGTCAAGAGCCTCCTAGCACTTTTCAGAGCAGGTGGGTGGCATGTGGACATGTGTGCCCTTCAGATCCGTGCCTTAGCTGCACGGAGACTGCAGCCTCATCAGCCCTGCCCCTCCTTCTCTTAGTGTATCAAACACACAGCTTCTGACGCCTGCCTCATGCCAGATTTCTCAACACTCTGGGAAAGGATTTTGTTTATTTTCCTTAAGTTTGAAAGCAAACCTTGGCTAACACCCCAAAAGTAAGACAGGCAAATGACTCAAAAATTTAAATACACACACATACACACAATTAGCCAATAGGCATATAAGTAATATATCTTATGTTTATATTTTATTCGTAAAGGATATTATGAATGATCCAAATTGGATAAAGAGGTACACAGGGCAGGGTCTGAAAGAGTTCTGAGCACAGGAGCATCTGAGTTGTGGAGTTGGGGTGTGCCACCCTCCCAGCATCTGTATGCTTTCACTAACCTGGAAGCTCCCCCAAACACTGTCACGTAGGGATGTTTAGGGAGGTTTGATCATGTAGGCATCATCAATTACTAACTCAAGTCTGCAGTCCTTCTCCCCTCTCCAGAGGTTAGAAGGTGGGACTGAAAGTTCCAAGTTCCTACTCAAGGTCAGGTCTTCCTGGCAACCAGCCCTCACCCTGAAGGGGGCCACCAAGGGGGCCACCAGGAGTTGCCTCCTTATAACAAATAGTGCTCCTCTCTTTCCTGTCACTCATGAAATTCCAAGGAATTTGGGAGCTCTGCGTCATGAAGTGTGAGCAGATACAAAATGTTGTCACAGAAGGTGCTCCTGTCACCCGTTGTTACTCAGGAAATGACAAGGGTTTTAGGAACTCTATGCCGGGAACTGGGGAGCAAGACTAAATGTATGTTTCTTTTTGTATCACAATGTCCTACTCTCACAGACTGCTCCGTCATTGCTGACTGGCCTTGGAGGAGTAGAATGACTAACCTGCCTGGCTGCCCTTGGCCTCCCTGTGGCCACCACAGCCTCTGATATCTTCCTGTCTCCCTCTTGCCTGCCCCCGCCCCCCGCCCCATGATCCCTGGACCACCTTTTGTCTTTTCAATTAAATACCCTTTATCCATGAATTCCTCTCTGTAGTCCTCCTCTTGCTTTTCTTTTTCCTTTTCTTGGCCTCTTCACACTACTTGTGGGATCTCAGTTCCCTGACTGACCAGGGCCTGAACCCTCACCCTCAGCAGTGAAAGCTCAGAGTCCTAGCCATGGGACCACCAGGGAATTCCACCCTCTTGCTTTTCACTGAGGCCATATTTAAACTTCATTCTGTCCTTTCTTGGCCTTCCCTGGGAGGAACCACATACTCAGTCCAACACCTTGAAATGGAATTATGTAAAAAACAATGTGTTACCTTAAATCAGTAATCCCACCTCGAGGAATTTATCCTAGGAGATATTTAAGAATAAAACTTTAGCCCCACTGGCTTTCATCACTGTAACATTTGATATGAAAAGGTAAAAATAAATATCCAATTAGAGGGCATTAGTTAAATAAGTAGTGACATATCCATACAGTGACAGACCAGACAAAGTGTATGGCAGAATACTTAAGGATGTGGGAAAATGTCAATGATGTATTATTAAGTAATAATTTGAAGTTACAAAATTATTTTAAAGTCTCATTTTTGTAAAAACAGGGACTTGTCTGGTGGTTAAGACTATGGGCTTTCCACACAGGGGTTACAGGTTCGATCCCTGGTCAAGGAAATAAGACTGCACATGGCATGCCATGTGGTCAAAAATTATTTTTTAAATTATTTTTTTTAAAAAAAGAGGAAAACCCCCCCCACACACACATGTTCTTATAGAAAATGTAGCTCTGCAGGATGGGATTTCTGGGTGACATTTATTTCTTCATTTCTGCTGTCTTGGGGAGTGTTTGCAGCAACTGCCGTGGGCAAGACTCTCGCCCCATGCTCTGCTTCCCTCCCCACAGGCCTGCTGGAAGATGGCGTGGCCTCCAATGGCGTGCCCCGATCGACAGCCCCGAGTGGAATATCCAACCCAGAGAAGAAGATGAGCTGTGGGACCCAGTGCCCGAACTCTCAGAGCCTCAGCTCAGGCCCCCTGGCCCAGAAACAGAACAGCCTCCGGACTGCAGAGGTAGGTCACGGCCACAGAACAGACTGGGGACCGGAGTCAGGGGGGAGAAGCTTGCTTTCGGGCAGAGCCAAGCTAGACTGTACCCACGGAAGCGGCAGTGATGGCTCACCTTGCCAAAGGAAATTCTCCACCCACCCGTGTGAAAATTGTTGCAAAGAAAACAGCACAGCCCCACCTCCCACCCCCTGCCTTGAGGGCTGCTGTGTTCGGTTGAATCAGCGGAAATGGGTCCTTGATATTTGCGCTCTAGAGGAAGTGGGTGTTTGTTTAAATACAACTTTGTTCAAGGGTCTCCTTTGCTGTCGCATCTTGATAGTGAGGACTGTACTGGTTGCAGGAACTAGTCTCAGGCCAAGCAGTCGGCCGTCACAGGGCTTGGCAGGGAACGAGACCAGAGCCCAGCGTGTAGGAGACAAGCCTTATGTCTTACCTCACCCTCCAGCCAGGCGGGCAGTGGGAGGGTCCCCAGGGGGGGCTCCTGTTTTAGGATGTGGTGATGGCACCACCCCACACTGTTGCTGTTGGAGATGGAGTCGGGCTGCAAAGTCCCTGGACCTAGCTGGCATTCTTTCTGACTCTTCTCTCAGAGCCATTCTTGGGAAGGATTCCTCCTGCTGCTCCTGACTGCTCCTTAGCAGACCAGCACGGGGGTCTGCAGTTTTTTACCCCCTGCCCCCGACTCCATTCCTCCCTCTCACTCCCTCATCATCCCCAGTAACCCACTTCAAAGTCCACTGCTTACCTGCTCACCCGATACCTATCTTTCCCATCTCCTCTGTCAAAATTACTGGTCCTGTCCCTCAGGCCAGTGCTATCTACTGTATGTCTGAAGATCTGACTGGATTACCTAATGATAGAATTCTGGCCCATACCAGTGAGTTGCCTCTCTAAGCTTTGGTCAGAAAACCTGTTGCAAATTTAGCTCCAGCGCTCCTTGACTAAGCGGCTTTGCAGAAATCACTCAGTCTCCCGATCCACACAATGGAAATAATACCAACATGAGAGCACAGATGGGCTTGCTCTTTGGGAACTGAGAGGTACAGTAGAAAGGCAGGAAGAATTCATTTCAACAGGGGCTGGTTAGACGCCCAGCACCATAACCCCATGAAAGGAAACACTGGTGGTAGTTCTTCAGACACATAGAGGGTCATGGGTGGGGGTTTGATTTGAGGGCAGCAGTGGCCTTCCTGGGGTCCTGTATGGTCTGCTTTCTTTGTGCATAAGCTGACCTTTTAGAGGCCCAAGCATCATTGCCATCTCCCAAGGCAGCCTGGGTCCCCCAGAAGCTCGGTCACTGCTCTAGGGCAGGCCCTGACTCTTGTACCCCAGCCTGCTCCCCACACCGCACCCTCACCTTTTGAGCCAAGATGTGCACGAAAGGGAGGAAGCAGCTTCACCCAGTGTGAGTGTGCCTTCACTTTAAAATCCATCACTTTAAAATCCATCACTTTAAAATTCTGTTGTGCAGTTTATACAATGCTTTTAGGTCTTCTGGGCTTCTCAGATGGCTCAGTGGTAAAGAATCCACCTGCCAGTGCAGGAAATGTGGGTTCAATCTCTGGGTCGGGAAGATCCCCTGGAGGAAGAAATGACAACCCACTCCAGTGTTCTTGCCTGGAGAATCCCAAGGACAGAGGAGCCTGGTGGACTACACTCCATGTGGTTGCAAAGAGTTGGACACGACTGACCACGCATGCTTTAGGTCTGCTGGCTCATTCTTTCCACCCAAGAGCGTGTAAAATAAGCTGCTGCTGCTGCAGCTGAGTCGCTTCAGTAGTGGCCGACTCTGTGCTACCCCATAGACAGAAGCCCACCAGGCTCCCCTGTCCCTGGGATTCTCCAGGCAAGAACACTGGATTGGGTTGTCATTTCCTTCTCCAATGTATGAAAGTGTAAAGTGAAAGTGAAGTCGCTCAGTCGTGTCTGACTCTCAGCGACCCCATGGACTGCAGCCTACCAGGCTCCTCCATCCATGGTATTTTCCAGGCAAGAGTACTGGAGTGGGGTGCCATTGCCTTCTCCAGTAAAATAAGCATCATCCCATTTTATAGACAAGGAAACTGAAATTCACTTGATCGATGACATGAATAGGTCCTATAAGTGCTAGAGATGGGTGTCAGTAACATTAAGTTGAAACAAATGACTATAAGAAAAATAGAGCAGAGAGATCTTAAAGTCCTTTTTTTGTTGAAGCATAATGTGTTAGTCAGCTATTGCCACAATAATGCTGCATGACAAAGCAAATCAACATTCAGTGGCTTAAAACAGCAATCTTTCTCCTTGCAATCAACCACAACTTGAATGGCTAGACCTGACTTCAGGCTCTAGGTCTAGCTTAGTCTGTTCCATGTATATTATTCTGGGAATTAGGCTAAAAGAGCAGCAGCTCTCTGAGGTTTATTATGGCTGTGGGAAACCCAAGAGGGCAAACCCATTTCATGTCACGGCTCCTGACAGCCCATCTGACGTCCCATTGGCCAAAGTAAGTCACGCAGACAAACCCACCATCACCAAGACAAGGAAGTGGAGTCTGTCTGCAGTGGATAGACAGCAAAGGATTAGCAATCTACTGCATACAGCATACATATAGAAAAATGTACAAGTCAGTCCTAAGTTCGATGAATTTTAATAAGGCAACACACACATGTAACCATCATCTGTAAGGAGACACAGAACAGTGTCATTACTCCAAATATCCACGTGCCCCTCACCATGGGGACTTGGATGCACCAGTCACCATCCGCCCCCACAACATAACCACTCTCTGACATCTAGCATTAGAGATCAGTTTTGTTTATTTTTGACTTGTATAAATGGAATCATATAGTATGTACCTTTTGGGTCTAGCTTCTTTTGTTCAGCATTATGCTAGTGGGAATCATCCATGGTGTTGTGAGCTGCAAAAATTTCCTCATTTTCATTGCCATGTATATTCCACTAAATGAATACACCACAATTTAACTCTTACTTGAAGGACATTTGGGTTGTCTCCAGTTTAGGGCTATTGTGAACAATACAGCTGTTAATATTCCTTTTTTAAATTAATTTTTGTTAGAGTTTAGTTCAGTTCAGTCGCTCAGTTGTGTCTGACTCTTTGCGACCCCATGGACTGCAGTATGCTAGGCCTCCCTGTCCATTACCAACTCCCGGAGTTTACTCAAACTCATGTCCATTGAGTCGGTGATGCCATCCAACCATCTCATCCTCTGTCGTCACCTTCTCCACCCACCTTCCATCTTTCCCAGCATCAGGGTCTTTTCAAATGAGTCAGTTCTTCACAGCAGGTGGCCAGAGTATTGGAGTTTCAGCTTCAGCATCACTCCTTCCAATGAATATTCAGGACTGATTTCCTTTAGGATGAACTGGTTGGATCTCCTTGCAGTCCAAGGGACTCTCAAGAGTCTTCTCCAACACCACAGTCCAAAAGCATCAATTCTTTGGCGCTCAGCTTTCTTTATAGTCCAACTCTCACATCCAAACGTGACTACTGGAAAAACCATAGCTTTGACTAGATGGACCTTTCTTGGCAAAGTAATGTCTCTGCTTTTTAATATGCTGTCTAGGTTGGTCAAACTTCTCTTCCAAGAAGCAAGCGTCTTTTAATTTCATGGCTGCAGTCACCACCTACAGTGATTTTGGAGCCCCCCAAAATAAAGGCTGTCACTGTTTCCACTGTTTCCCCAACTGTTTGCCATGAAGTGATGGGACCAGAAGCCATGATCTTAGTTTTCTGAATATTGAGTTTTAAGCCAACTTTTTCACTCTCCTCTTTCACTTTCATCAAGAGGCTCTTTAGTTCTTCTTCGCTTTCTGCCATAGGGGTGTTGTCATCTGCATATCTGAGATTGTTGATATTTCTCCTGGCAATCTTGATTCCAGCTTGTGCTTCATCCACCCCAGCATTTCTCATGATGTACTCTGCATATAAGTTAAATAATCAGGGTGACAATATACAGCCTTGATGGTATTCCTTTCCTGATTGGAACTAGTCTGTTGTTCCATGTCCAGTTCTAATTGTTGCTTCCTGACCTGCATACAGATTTCTCAAGAGGCAAGTCAGGTGATCTGGTATTCCCATCTCTTTCAGAATTTTCTGCAGTTTATTGTGATCCACACAGTCAAAGGCTTTGGCATAGTCAATAAAGAAGAAATAGATGTTTTTCTGGAACTCTCTTGCTTTTTCGATGATCCAACAGATGTTGGCAATTTGATCTCTGTTTTTTCTGCCTTTTCTAAATCCAGCTTGAACATCTGGAAGTTCATGGTTCATGTACTGTTGAAGCCTAGCTTGGAGAATTTTGAGCATTACTTTACTAGTGTGTGAGATGAGTGCAATTGTGCAGTAGTTTGAACATTCTTTGGCATTGCCTTTCTTTGGGATTGGAATGAAAACTGACCTTTTCCAGTCCTGTGGCCACTGCTGAGTTTTCCAAATTTGCTGGTATATTGAGTGCAGCACTTTTACAGCATCATCTTTCAGGATTTGAAATAGCTCAACTGGAATTCCATCACCTCCACTAGCTTTGTTCATAGTGATGCTTCCTAAGGCCCACTTGACTTCTCATTCCAGGATGTCTGGCTCTAGGTGAGTGATCATACCATTGTGATTATCTGGGTCATGAAGATCTTTTTTTATCATTCTTCTGTGTATTCTTGCCACCTCTTCTTAATATCTTCTGCTTCTGTTAGGTCCATGCCATTTCTGTCCTTTACTGTGCCCATCTTTTCATGAAATGTTCCCTTGGTATCTCTACTTTCTTGAAGAGATCTCTAGTCTTTCCCATTCTATTGTTTTCCTCTATTTCTTTGCATTGATCATTATTAGAGTATAGTTGCTTAAAGTGAATGTTTTATATATATATATACACATATATAGCCAGTCTTTTTCAGTTTTTTTTGTTTTGTGTTTTATTTTTGGCCACATCGTGTGGCATGTGTGATCTTAGTTCCCTGACCAGGAATCAAACCTATGTCGTCTGCACCTGGACTTTTAAGCACTGGACCACCAGGGAAGTCACAACCGTTAACATGTTTGTGCCCTTTGGTAGACATTCCCTTCTCTGGGGTATATACCCAGAAGTAGAATTCCTGGCTCATAGGAGGGGTACATATTTGACTTTAACAGATACTGACTTAGTTTTCCAAAGTGGTTATATCACTTAACATGCTAACTGGCAGCAGATGAGTTCCAGTTAGGGACCATAAGAATTTAAGGCCAGTAAGCTGTGCTTTGTCCCATCTTTCTTAGGTCTTCTACATGCAGCCTGAGGTCTAAGCACTTCGTCATATTATCTCCTTGATCCTCATAGTGTGGATATTGTTGTCTCTAGTTTACAGATAAGAATGGAGACTCGGGTGCTCCAGTAAAGCTCTCCCCACTGGGTGGTAGTTAAAAGGGGTCCGGTAGAGCCAGCCTTCCCTAGGCTCCAGCCGCACTGAAAACTGTTTGCTGGGAGTAAGGATCACACATCTGACCAACATGACCAACACAGCACCAGGGAGGAGACGGCACACACTGATAAGCCCAGCACACAGCTTTTGTTTTCAGATTCCGTGAACAATGGTGTGTACTAAGTATTTCCAAAATAAGATCAAGGAGCAGATAGCTTCAGTTTTAAGCGTTCAGACAATTACTGAAGTGCATCAGTGGTCTTCCTGTCCTGAGACCTCACCAGCCGCTAGGTGTCCTGACTTCTTCAAGGGCAAAGATTTCTACCAAAGGTGTCAGCTTACAAGACAGGCCCACCTCCGACTGAAGCTTCTGTTAACACAGCTCTCAGCTGCCTAGAATCTGCTTTAAAAAAAAAAGGATTGGGCTTCCCTGGTGGTCTAGTGGTTAAGAATCTCCCTGCCAATGCAAGGGACATCAGTTTGATCTCCCTGGTCCTGGAAGATCCCACGTGTAGTAATTGAGCAACTAAAACTTGTGTGCCTCAATTACTGAGCCGCTGTAACTAGAGAAACCCTGCACATAGCAACAAAGACCTAAGCACAGCCAAAAAATACACAAATAAATAAGTCTTTTAAATAAACAGAAAACGATTTTCTTCCTATTCCATCTAGGGCCTTTGACACATTGTCTCTTCCTGGCATGTCTCCTACACCAGGCCAGAGCTTCCTGCGTTTTCTGTGTCTGGCTCAGGCAGTATCCACTGGCCTCTTCCGATCTGCCTTTGGCTCCCCCAAGATCACCTGTTAGTACTTCACAGCATTCCCCCGGACCTCATCGGGCCACCAGCTAATGGTTCTTGGGCACTTTTTTAAAGCTTCCCTTCTCCAGAAGAACCTGTTCATGAAGCATGCATCATCATACCCATGTCTACTCAGTGTTCCCGTTCAGATTGACAGACCATGTTTGTGGGTTAAAGGCAATCCTCGCCCGGCATGGAAAATTTCCTTGTCAGGTCTTGTAAGAACGTTTTGGATTCATTCACCTGATGTTCACCCACCGAGTGCTGTCTGGGTGCCAGGCACCATTCTGATGCCAAGGATCCAGGAGTGGAAGAGGCAGCTGCTGATTTTAATGGCACTGAGCCTGGGGAGGCAGATAATACAGGGTAAATGAACAAAGCCTTACAGATTTGAAATGGTGCTGCGAAGAAAATAAAAGGTCACTGGTAGGGGATGGCAGTTCAGTTCAGTTCAGTTGCTCAGTCGTGTCTGACTCTTTGTGACCCTATGGACTGCAGCACGCCAGGCTTCCCTGTCCATCACCAACTCCTGGAGTTTACCCAAACTCATGTCCATTGAGTCGGCGATGCCATCCAACCATCTCATCCTCTGTCGTCCCCTTCTCTCTCCCTACTCGATTTAACGTAGGCGTGATCCCACAGTTCAGATCACTTTCCAAAGGGTGATGGGGGCACCTGATGCCTATGAGCAGCAGCATCTCGCATTCGGAGCCCTGCTCCAACCCACGTCCCAACAGACCGACCACATCTTTCTGTCAGTTCCCTCTGGCTTCTGTCTCATGCCTGGTGTTAATAGGTGATAACTGGCAGAAAGAATGTGACAAAAGTGATGGTTCGTGAGTTGGAACTGTCTCCGTGGGGTGCTCTTCTTTCTCTATTAAACTTTGATTTGCTCCAGTCACCTGGGACCTTTTTGACCGAAGAGCAGCTGATAAATCATCGACTGTCTCCTCCCCACTCCTTCCCTGAGCCCAGCAGACAACGCAAGGGGAAGCTCTGTAGCTGCTTGTTCTCTCCTGCTAATGAATTGCTCAGGAGCTCGGGGCCGCCTCCAGACATTACTCTCCAACCCGTTTCTTCAGGCTGAGGACTCCTGTTTTCCTCCTCCAGAGCTGTCTCCTCAAGTATTCAGCTAAGGTAGAGAAGTGAATACGGATGTAGCTCTGGGCACACAAAGCTCTGGTCTGTGGCTGGCCTCCCAGTGGAGCCTTCACATCCTCAGAAGCTTCATCCTTTTGGGTTGCTTTATTATTCTCAGCAGAGTGGCCAGACAAATTAGCTGATGCCTGGACTGGTTCTCAGCTAAGCAGCCTCTCCCTTCTTCGCTCCCAGCCCCCTCCTCTCTTCAGTGTCTAATTGCCAGCTAGGCTTGGCACGGTCCAGGAAAGGTAGGTGAAGCCTCAGAGATGTGGATGTGACCAGAGGGGGAGGCGTAATCCCGAGAGGAGGATGAAACCAACCCAGAATTTCTCCTGGTGGTGGTAATATAAGATCCATGAAGAGAGTTTGGAAAGGAAATGTGAGTTTCTCTTAGAGAAACAAAAACATGATGTTAAAAGGAGAGAGAGTAAAAAAAAGGCACATTGAGGACAATAAAGAGAGAGACCCGTTAGAAGGGGCCTCTTTTGATACACGTTCTAGTTTGAGCTTGGGAAAAGGAACCAATGTGGCAGTTTAGGGGTGGTGTGTATGTGTGTATGTGTGTGTGTGTGTGTGTGTGTGTGTGTGTGTGTGTGTGGTGATTTCCACAATTGCATGTATATATTAGCTGCTACGCTATGTAGATGCATTACAAGACTCGCTGTTCACCTAAGGATCTGCAGAAAAACTAATTTGATTAGAAGACTCTCAAGGCAGAGACTTTATTCTCCTTTGTATTCTTCTGTTGTCTCCTGAGCCTGCTTCAGGAGTGTGCACCTAGCATGTACTCACTGATTGGTTTTTTAATTTATTTTTTAATTGGAGGAAAATCGCTTTACAACATTGTGATGGTTTTTGTTCTACAACAACACAAGTCAGCCATGATTACACATATATCGCCTCCCTCCGCTCCCCTCACCCCACCCCTCTAGATCATCAGAGTGCCTGGCTGGGTTCCCTGTCCTATAGAGCAACATCTCGAGACTGTTATACAGAGTGAAGTAAGTCAGAAAGGGAAAAACAAATATGGTGTATTAACTCACCGATTGTTGATGAATGCAGTCGGCCTGGGACTTCATTAAGACTAGAAAGATTTCCCACGGGTCCACTCCTAACTCTCCCCACCCCACCCCACCCCCTGTGCCACCATCATATGGTTGATGACTGTTCCCTTGGAGCCAACTGCTTTTCTAAAGCAGGTTCTACTGCCCTCCTAGCATTTGATCTATCTGAGGTTTAAGTTGAAAAGCAACAACTCCTTTTGGCACCTGATACCTGATAAATAAAAACTCCTAGACTGGGTTAGCCTGAACTAGCACAAGTGGCTGTGTTCTGTGTAGGATTTGCTTCAGGTTTGGGAAGCTCTTGAGAATTTTGCCCAAGGCATGGTCTAACCCCTGCCTTTGGAGGCTAGTATCCTGGCCCTTGGTGGAGTTGCTGAGATCAAATGTTTCCTGAACAACTTCGTGTTAATGCCACCCTGGAGAAGGAAATGGCAACCCACTCCAGTATTCTTGCCTGGAGAACTCCATGGACACAGGAGCCTGGCAGGCTACAATCCATAAGGTTGAAGAGAGTAGGACACGAATGAGCAACTAACATAACATAACATATTGAGAGTTTTGCCCGAGGTATGGTCTGACTTTGGAGGCTAGTATCCTGGCTCTCGGTGGAGTTGCTGAGATCAAATATTTCCTGAACAACCTCACATTAATGCCAGTGAAGCAGCAGCAGATAAATTCCTGGAGTTGGGGGAACAGCTAGAAGTCTGTTATTATGTGTCTCCTTTCGATGGGGCATGACGGAAAAGAAGAAAAATGTTTTGAGTTGTAGCTGTTAAGGCTCAAGCTTTCATCTTTTGGGCAGGCGGAGAGGAAGAACCAACATTTCAGTGTCTATTGTGAACCAGACACCCTGTATATATACATGGCATCATCTTTAACCCTCACAGTGCTAAGTGGTGAGTAGCATCATTCATTCCCCAGCTGGGAAAACAGGCTCGAAAAGGTAAGGCCAGCATGGCACAGGGAGTAGTATCTGGCTGTGTTGGAGTTCAAATCCAGGTCTGTCTGCCTCCAAACCCTATGATCTTCCTTCCCATTTCCTGAAGCAAAATGGTGGAGAATTTAGTGTGAGTGCTGTCAGTTGCAGGAATCTGTATGTGAGACCCAAAGCCCACATCCACCCTCCTACCAGCTTTAGTTCAACTCACCACCCCTGTTGACATTGTGAAAGAAAGTGAAAGTGAAAGTCACTCAGTTGTGTCCAACTTTTTGCCACCCCATGGACAGTAGCCTGCCAAGTTCCTCTGTCCATGGAATGCTCCAGGCAAGAATACTGGAGTACGTAGCCATTCCCTTCTCCAGGGGATCTTCCCAACCCAGGGATCACACCCAGGTCTTCCTGCATTATAGGCAGATTCTTTACCTGTTGACGCTGACTTTGGGCAGATTGCTTTAGCCTGAGTGAATTCAGCTGCCTCCTCAGGGAAAAAGAACACAGCTACATTCCTGACCATCTTTCAGGGATGGTCCAAGGAACAATTAATAATGAGCGTGGTTGAAATCCTATAGGAAAGTTCTAGAATGTTTAGGCAGGGCAACACAAACAGGTTCTCCTCCCAGGGATTTTTTTTTTTTCTCTCTTTCTTTCTGAAGATGTATCTTTACACTTATGTCCTTCATCAGATTATCAGGTGTCTGTTATGTGATAGGCACTAAATTAGATGCTGGGAATACCAGACTGGGTCCCTACCCCCTTGAAGTTTTAATCTAATGAAGATGTAAAAATAAGCATGTAAACAAAGCAGATAAATAGGTAACCCAATCTCTGGTTAAAGGCCAAGAAGAAAGTACAGAGTACCAGGAGAGGAAATGAGACAGCACCATACTGTGTCTGCTCAGAAAATCCCTCAAGCGCTCGCTAAGAAATGATTAGCTGTGATCACCTCTGGGGAAAGCGTGGTGTGGCCCCAGCACGGGAGCAAGTGTTGCTTGTCAGGGTGCCCTTCCCTACTCTGTGAATTTCTTTTGCCATAATTACATATCATTTTTATAATTTATAAAAAATACTAGTTACATAGAACATTGGTGTCTGATAAATCATGATCTCAAGGACTTCCAGGAGGTCTAGTGTTTAAGAATCCACCTGCCAATGCAGGGGACTTCGGTTAGATCCCTGGTTGGGGAACTAGGTTCCCACAGGCCGCATAACAACTAAGCCTGCGCTCTGCAACGAGGGAAGCTAGTGCAATGAGAAGCCCATGCACTGCAGCAAAAAGCAGGCCCTGCTCACTGCAGCTAGAGAAAGCTCATGCACAGTAGCAAAGACCCAGCACAGTCATCAATAAATAAATACATTTTCAAAAAACATTTTGATATCAGGAAGCCTTGTTTTTCTTCATTGTCTACAAGGACCTGCAAAAAAGGTCAGTACAGCCCTGTTAGGTATATTCATGGAATCAAATTAAAGCAAAGAACATCACCATTTCCATTTGGGAGAAAAGTGAGAAAACGCTGAGGAGATTTAGCTGCCCTCTTGAGTTCAGGTCTCCTTCTGCGGGAATGAGCAGGCTCATTGACTTTTAAAACCCTGAAAGAAACACATCCATCTGCCAGGAAGTTATCACAGTCAGTCTGGTTACCCTTGAGAAATGGCAGCCAGTAAGTTACTATTAATTAAACAGGCAGTATCGAGAGGACTAAAATCTATGATTCTAAACCTGCAGAAATTAAAACGAGGTGAGGGAAAAATAGAAAAGCTGTAAAACTGGGCAAGAAACAAGAGTGTGGCCATTAACAAAAGCCAATGGTGATAAAACTCACAAGACAAGAATTTTAAAAGTGGAAGGATTGAAATAACAGACAGCCACAAAAGGAAAAGGTGCCAAACAGGCTTCTCTCAGCATTGAGTTGAGGACCATAAGATTTTCTTTTTTAAGCCAATAATTGCAATAGGGACACATTTTGCTTTCCTGTCATTGAATAAAAAGGGTTGGCTGTTAAATTAAAAGGCTCAGATGGCTAAAAACCACATCAGAGGGGGAAATATCTGTGTCATACAAAACACCATGGTCCCAGAGGCACAAGTGGTGTAATTGTTCTGTGTATCTATATAGCTCTTCTCAGAAGAGGGCAAAACAGCTTACTTCTTGGAACTCTAGATAAACTCTCTGGCCTTGTGATTCTCTTTCTCATTCATCTTCTTTGTCTTTCTCATTTGGGCTTCAAATCTGGGGTTTCCGAGTTGTAACTACATTTTAGCAACTGCCAACCTCCTAGATAATTGTGCCACTATAAAAAGGGTGGTTGCCTTTCTGAGATCTCAGACTCGGAAGTTTCTCTTTCCTATTTTAAGTCAATGCACTGTTGTTCTAATTGTTTCATTTGTCCTATTAAATACACTGTAATTATTTGAAAGTGGATTTGTTTATGGCTTGGAATCATCCGTCATTAGAATACAGAACTCCAGTTTGTTCTTTATTCAAAGACAGATCTTGTAGAGTTATTATTATCGTTGGTATTTAGAAGTAGCCCCACCAACAGTGTTCTGGTCTGGAGAATTCCATGGACTGTATAGTCATGGGGTCGCAAAGAGTCGGACAGGATTGAGCGACTTTCACTTTCACCAGTAGTGATGGTTTCAGTAGAACACGAAAGATTTGAATTTGGTATGTTTGGCTGACATCATTTTGCGAATGGAAATAATGTCAAAGCTGTGTAACTGTGTCAGCTAACTGCCCTGGTTTGCAGGGGCCTGAGGCGGTTCCAAGAAAGTGGGATTTTGTTTGAAGACGGGACGGTCTTGGGCAAGCCAGGAGAAGTTGATCACCCTGTTAATGCTAAGTGACATGCTTAATTCTCTCCCAAACCCTCCTTACAAAAAACACTAAGAAACAGGCATTATCCCCGCTTTCAGATAAGGGAGCTGAGATTCAGATGTTAAAGCAATGTCTTGTACAGCTTGTTGTTTAGTTGCTAAGCCGTGTCCAACTCTTTTGCAAACCTGTGAACTGCAGCCCGCCAGGCTCTTAAGCTAACTACCAGCAAAGCCTCATGCCAAGTCTATCTGGCCCCCAAAGCTTGTCCTTTGAACATCTTCATTGTCAGGCTTTTGATTCATAGATTTAAGAAATTGCCCCATGGACTTCCCTGGTTGTCCAGAAGCTGGGACTCAGGGCTCCCAACGCAGGGTGTGGGTTCGATCCCTAGTCATGGAACTAGATCCCACCTGCCTCAACTGCTGCCATTAAAGATTCCATATGCCACCACAAAGACAGAAGACTTGGGGCACAGCCAAATAATTTTTTTAAAAATCGTTCCAGTGTACTTGAGATGCGAACCATACATATTCTGCGGCTTTTCTGGAAATGACTGTTTTGTAGCCTTTAACTCTTAAACAGGCTGAAAAACTAACATTCATCCAACTATTAAATGTTTGCTTGAATTTTTTTAAACTTATGAAGGCAGACTGAACCATGGAGCAAGAGCACTTTCTGTGTAGAATTTTTAATAACTTTGTGAAACCTTGCCAATAACTCTAAAGAAAAGCAGTTATGCAGTTTGGAAAGTTTACATTTCCATTCTGGAAAGCTCTCTTACTGCCTACTGGTTTGATGGGAATGCCGCCCTCCACTTGGCTCATTTCAAATAAGGCCTCTGTGTCTCTCCTCCATGCTGCAGTCCTCTAAGCTTTTATGCAATAACACCCAAAATGGAAATCAGATGGAATCAGCCTCATAATCACTACCATTATATTTCGGAAACAAAATGGTTGTGGGACTGTATGAGTTCTCTGCTTTTAGGGAAAAAATAAACCCATAAAAGTCGCTACTAGGCCCTAGTGCCAGTTTAGGCTTGGAGGAGCTAAGTAAAAAGTGAAAGCGTTAGTCACTCAGTTGTGTCTGACTCTTTTCGACCCCATGGGCTGTAGCCCACCAGGCTCCTCTGTCCATGGAATTCTCCAGGCAAGAATACTGGAGTGGGTAGCCATTCCCTTCTCCAGGGGATCTTCCCAACCCAGGGATTGAACCTGGGTCTCCTGCACTGCAGGCAAATTCTTTACCATCTGAGCCACCAGGGAAGCCCCAAGTGTAAGACTCAATTCTTAGACAGCATTGACTACTGATCGTTAAAGAAAGGGTACATTCTCAAATATGTGGTGCTTATTCATTCATTCACCCATTTATTCAACCAAAGTTAAATTGAAGGCCTTCTATGGCTCAGACTATGCTAGGTGCTGGGAACTTGATGAGGAAAACAATGAAATCCTATCTCATGAAATCAATGAATAAGGCTGAAGTTGCATATAGTCAAAATGATTGGTAAACATCAAATTACCCATGAAGTATTACCCATGAAGGTTCCCTGGAAGCAGAGCTTGACATGAGGATTCTTGTGCAAGTGAGTAAAGCGTAGTCTCAGGTGAAACGCTTAAGGTGGTGGGAAGCAGCCTGGGGCAGAGGACCAAGTTCTGTAAATACTGAGCTCAGCTGAAGAGTTGTAGTGCAACCTCAGCCTGGTCCCTCAGGGAGCTCCAGAGCGTGAATGGCATCGTGGATTTATACCCCCTTGAGGGCCAGTCTTTATATTCCCCATGATCAGGCATTAGCTTTGGGCTATCTCTAGAAATTCAGGTATAACATGTTTGGTATTTCTGGGTGAGGTGGAGGTACCCTCCAATCAGATGAGGGCAATTCTCAAAAGAAGGGTGCAGCTCTGAGTGATTGGCAGCCAGAACTCAAAACTGTTGAGGGATGGAGGCACCAGCCAAGTAGACGGCATCTGAGAGCAGCATCACCAGCAGCCACTACACGGGATTTATGCGATCTGTTACAAACCTGCATTTCATCTGTTTAAATACAACAGGGCAGGTATTATCCAGTGAGGCAACAGGCCACCACTTCTGAGGATGCACTACAGATGAAACCGTTGGCTTATGTTTAGGGACCATGTTGTATGAAAGAGACGCTTCTATCAACACTAGACTCACACCCAGAATGGGGAGATGCTCACGCCATGAGAGATGCTTCCACACATCTGAGACTTGTTTTCCAGGAAACTGGCTCTGAGACGTCATCCTGTGGGATGTTCTTCGGGAAGTCAGCGCTGCGGGAGAGGGGCTGGAAGCAGGAGTGGGGCAGAGGAAGTGGAGCCACAGTGTGGCTCTGACCACAGCCTCCGCGACCCCACCCCACGGAGAGCCCTGGAGCTAAATGGCTGGTCAGGGCTGGCCTGCTTTGGGTCAGGTACTAGACGTTTATACCCCTGCAGCACCCTCTCGTTGGGCCTCCTCGGGGAAGGAGGGCCTGGGGTGAGGGGGCTTTCTGCAGCTGAGGCCACCCTGAAGAGACAGCTGGAGGCTGTTTGATGGCTGCACTCTCTGCAGCTGGTTGGAGGGCCTCCCTGGTGTGGGGGTTGGGGGCACACACATCTCTGTCCAAGATGGCGATGACTCGGGAGGCCCATCTGTTGCTCACTTGACGCACGTGATCACTGAGAAGAATAAGCGCAGAATTACCCTCCCCCCCGACCCCTCGACTGGTTAAGGTTGTCTTCTCTTGAAGGGAAATGCTAGGATTGTGCACATATGCTTTAGGAATCTACGATTTAGTCAGTGCTTAATATTTAATGTGAATCCTGGACTTTCCTCATTAGTGTGTCTTCACTTAGAAGTGGATAATCTACAGATTTAGAGAACAAACTTGTGGTTACCAGTGCAGACAGGTAAGGAGGAAGGGGGCAGGATTTGGGGGGAAAAATGGTTATGGTAGGATTATATGAAATCATGTGTGTGAAACTGTTGAAAATGAGCCCCTTGGAGCGCAAGGAGATCCAACCAGTCCATCCTAAAGGAGATCAGTCCTGGGTGTTCGTTGGAAGGACTGATGTTGAAGCTGAGACTCCAATACTTTGGCCACCTGATGCCAAGAGCTGACTCATTGGAAAAGACCCTGATGCTGGGAAAGATTGAGGGCAGGAGGAGAAGGGGACGACAGAGGATGAGATGGTTGGATGGCATCACCAACTCGATGGACATGAGTTTGAGTAAACTCTGGAAGTTGGTGATGGACAGGGAGGCCTGCGTGCTGCGGTTCATGGGGTTGCAAAGAGTTGGACACAATTGAGCGACTGAACTGAACTGATGGAATTTAAAGAATCTTTCATTTAATTAAAAAATTGAAGAAAAAGAAGTGGATAATTTATCCTATTTTCTACTTATCATACTTACCAGGTCTTTTTTTTTTCTTCTCATTTTGGTTAGTGACAGGCATTGTATCTTATATCCATTATCTTAGTTAGTGCTTCTAATAACCTTATGAGTTAGGTACTATTATTATCTTCCATCTTACAGATGAGAAACTCATGTAAGGGTTAGAGAGGTTAGAAAAAAACTTGCCTACAGTGAAATTATAAAGTCAGTGTTCGAACCAAAGTCTGTCTGACTCCAAAGCTCAAACCCTTAGCTATTCTACCAAAGTCAACTGTGAAATCTCTCACACTGCCGTTTGATGGACCTTTGCTAATTGACTCATTCATTCCTTCAACACTGTTTTACCAAGCATCTCTTATGCCAAGCTCTGCACTAGGTTGGTAAAAGAGATTCAACAGAACAGCCTATGAAAGGAGTATACATGCATGTGTCCTTATGAGTTATTCTTCCTGCCTCTGTGTGTGTATGTGTAACAACTTCAAGAGATTAATGCCAATATGAGGACCTTTGGATATTTCCTAGTAACTCAATTCACTGCATTAAACTTTTTAACAGGCTAAAAGGGACACTAAGCGGCCGTCTGCAAAAGAAGTCACCATTAATGTCGCGGATAGCATCCGACAGGTGGACAGAAGTCGAAGAATCACAAAGAACTGCATCAACTAGCAGAGTGTTCCACCAGCTGAAGGGCAGAGGGACTTCCTCGGTACCCTTCACATCCTGGATACCGTCGAGGAACCTTGAAGGAGAGGTTGCCCTTGTTGCGTAGGAGCACGGCCGAGGGCCTTGGGATGCTGTCTTCACCTGTTGAGACGTTCTCAGCCTCCTGTATATCACATACGTGCACTGACACAGTAGTCCCATAGGGTAATAAACCACAAATGTGTTTTCAGTTTGCCTCTTGCAACTCCTGCAGTGCGGTCTAATAGAAAAATGGTGAGCAAAAGCCATGGGCCTGTTTAGGAAACAGAAAAGTAGGAAGGGCGGGTTCCCAGCTGAGTCATGGTCAGTTCTGTGCTCTCCTGGCCACGGTAGTGTGCACTGTTTCAGGCCAGCTTATTCCTTCATGCTTCCTTTTTTTTTAAAATACTACTATCACAAAGCTTAGTGTGTTCACTTAAAAGCTGGCTTTCACCCAACTTTCTTGAATGAGGAATCAAGAAACAGGAAAACTGTCACTCTTGTTTCCTTAGCTCAGTATGAGACAGATTCAGATCCAATTGTATAGGAACTAACCCCACCAACACCCGATGTGTCCCAAGGAGGCCTTGGTGATACAGTCACATCCCTTTCTCTCTCACCTGTCTTCAGCATCCCCCCAGGCCAGGGTCCACATCAGCCTCTGAACAACAATATTACAATTTTGGTCACTTCAGACGCCCTCAGGGCTCTGCAGAAGTTGCATTTTTCCAGCTTTCCACTTTGCTTGTTTTTTTGAGTATTTTTTCTCTCCAGTAAGACCTTTGGCCGAATCAAAGACTGGGCTCATAAGAGGGAGAAAATCTGGGACATGTCGACTTCCCTTAGGCCTCTCTGCATAGCTCAGGACTGTGTCATTTGGTTATCTGCGAAGAAATCCCTTTAGGAAGTTAGTGCCTGGTTGGTGTGAAGTCACATGGACTTTAGATCAACATGCACTCTGTTAGAAGTCAAGTAGCTGAGGGGGTAAATAAAAAAAATTTTTTTGATAGGAATAAAATTTCCTAGCATTTCTTTAAACATGTTAAGTGGACGTATTTTCCTCCAAAGTAATGTAGTCTGATTTTTAAAGGACTGTCAACATGCCTGGGGTTGGGAAAGGCAGGACTGAAGTTGTACTGAATGATACCAATAAATTCTGTGTTTAGCAGAAACAGGCAGTCTGATGGTGTATGTTTATCTAACATAGCCCAGAGAACTGACACGAGCTGGCTAAAAATTCAGATCCTTGGCCTCCTTACCTGCCAACTATGTTATTCCTCAAACACAAGCGGGCAGTGTCCTTCCTTCCTTCAGTGGATTGTATATTTATTCATTAAACATTAAATGACAACCCTGTGTAAGGCAGATGCTGAGAGATTTAGAGTCTGGACAGTCACTGCTGTGGGCTTCCCAGGTGGCGCTAGTGGTAAAGAACCCGCTTGCCAATGCAGGAGATGAAGAGACATGGGTTCGATCCCTGGGTGGGGAAGATCTCCTGGAGAAGAAAATGGCAACCCACTCCAGTATTCTCTCCTGGAAAATTCCATGGACAGAGGCGCTTGGTAGGCTGTGGTCCATAGGGTCACAAAGAGTCAGACACGACTGAAGTGGCTTAGCATGCACAGTCACGGTTTTATATCCTGAATCTGACAGTGAACGTAATAGCTAGGAGGCTGGTTTAGTCGCTGAGATATAAGTGGTGTGAATTGCTCTGCAGTGTAACCTCACTTTTAGAGTCAAGCTAGGTTTCTCTCCCAAACTCCAGATCTGGGCTTCCTTCTGATCACTCTACAAGACTCCATCATACACAAAACTACAGTTTTCCCAAGTCTTTATCATTTTGTGATTCTTTGAGAAAGGGCTCTTTGGGAACTTTAGGTTCTGAAACTTAGAAATAAAGCAAAACCTGTGACTCCGGCATCCCCTCTGGCATTACTCAGTAGGAGCCACCCACTGCCAAAGCTTGGCATTCGTTGACCCTGCAAGTTCAAGGGCTCGTGCACTGTGTTTTTGTGCAAGGTGTTCCTGCACCAGTGACGCTGCCAGTCACCAGCTAAACCCCCTTTCTCTTTGCAACCTTGTTTGTTGCGTCACTTAACTACTGTACATTGTTTGGAATTTATTAACTTGAGAGGGTGTCCCTGGTTTATCTAGAAACAGTTTCCACTTCTGGAGGAGAGAGGAATGAAGGGCATTACATCATCTTTCCTGCTCCAGGACAATCTGAATCTCACCCAGGACCAGAAGTTAAACCTTGATACTGGAAATGCATCTGGCAACTTTTTCAGGAGTCTGAGTTTCAGGAAGATTCTTACTGTCCCATTACTGTAACACTTTCTATTGCAAAGTTTGTGTCAATAAAGTCGTAGATTTCAAACACATGGACAGTTACAGAGAATCTTTACTAGAATCTTAAATTTGTGTATAGAGCTGCTTAGATATCTTGTTTCTTTTAAACAAAGGGCTTTGGGCATCCCTGGTGGCTCAGTGGTAAAGAATCCGCCTGCCAGTGCAGGAGACCTGGGTTCAATCCCTGATTCAGGAAGATCCCACATGCTTTGGAGGAACCAAGCCTGTGCACCACAACTACTGAGCCTGTGCTCTAGAGCCCGGGAGCCACAACTACTGAGCCTGTGTGCCACGACTACTGAAGTCTGAACACTCTAGAGCGCGTGCTGTGCAACAAGAGAAGTCACTGCAATGAGAAGCCCTCGCACCACAATGAGAGAGTGGCCCCTGCTTTCCACAACTAGAGAAAGTTCTAGAGAAAGCCCCCATGCAGCAAGGAAGAGCCAGCCCAGCCAAATAAATAAATAAATATTTTTTTAAAATACATAAATAAAAACAATGGGCTTTTACATAAGTGATAACCGAGAGTCCTCCCCAAATCCTCGTGAAACGGGTAAGGGGAACACTGTTCCCATTTACAGTTTAAAAAGTATTTATGGTCTGTTCAGCCAGTACGTGGCAGAACAAGGATTCAAGTGAGGAAGTTTGCCTGCGGATCCAGCGGTTTTCCTACCCTTATCACAGGAGGGCTTTCCCAGCTGGAAGGTCTAGCATGGCCAGGAGATGGACTTGGAGGGGAAAGACTTGGATAGACTTTGCAGGTCATTACTCACAGCCAAGCCTAATTCTAAATAATATACTAACTTTCCATCTTCTTTGAAAACTTGGAAGATCTTTCATCCCTGGGTCCTTACTGTCACTCACATACAGTCAGCTGGAATTGGTAAGATTGTGTTAGCTGAAGTTGGGGGTCTCCAGCTTGTGAGGGTCCCCACCACTCACTGTAACCGACACATTGCCGCCTCCCCATTTGTTACCTGCTTGAGCTCTGAGACATTTGTGCTTGCAACCCCTGCTCCAAATCATGTTTCCAGTATATTGTTTTCATGTTCTTTTCAGGAGTCATCAAAATATGCAAGGTCCCACCATTCTGGGAAATCAATCTTAGGAAAATTTTCTGAATAGGCAAACTCTGAACATGATTTAATTTTTAAAATTCTGTATTCACTTCCTCTTTCATTTACTCCATAGGAATTTCTCAAGAAGCCTCAATGTGTTCAAAGTTGAGATACAGTGAGGAATAAAACAGACTTTTCCCGTGCCCTCATGGAGCTGGTGTTCTAGTGGAGAAAACAGACAATAATGACATAAAGAAATGATCACCATAACTTAAGACGGTGATGAACGATGAAAAGAAGACAGGAGTTAACAGGAGAATGGATTGGAAGGAGGCAGAAATGGAAGCAGGGACCATTTAGGAAGCACTGCAGCAGCCCTGGAGAGAGATGCAAGGAGCAGAGGAATGGTTTTGAAGATGGGTAGAAGTGAATGGATGCTGAGTACATTTCAGAAATAGAAACATTAAGATTTGCTCATGGACTGGTTTTAGGAAATGAAGAGAAGGGGCTAATCAGTGTGATTCCTAAGTTTTTTGTTTGAGCAACAGGGTTTTGATAAAGTAGTATAAGATGAAGTGAAAAAATTTGTTTGGGTCTTATTGAAGGGGCCGGAGAAGGCAATGGCAACCCACTCCAGTACTCTTGCCTGGAAAATCCCATGGACGGAGGAGCCTGGTAGGCTGCAGTATATGGGGTCGCCAAGAGTCGGACACGACTGAGCGGCTTCACTTTCACTTTTCACTTTCATACATTGGAGAAGGAAATGGCAACCCACTCCAGTGTTCTTGCCTGGAGAATCCCAGGGACAGGGGAGCCTGGTGGGCTGCCGTCTGTGGGGTCGCACAGAGTCGGACACAACTGAAGCGACTTAGCAGCAGCAGCATTGAAGGGGAAGGTGGTTCTCTCAGTTGGGTTGTATTTCCCAGTCTCCCTTGCTGTGAGTTCCCAAACCATCTCAGCAATTCTGCAAATCAACTAGACTTTTCTTCAGGGAAGAGTGAAGATTAGGGAACAGTTCAGGAAAAGTCTACCAAAAGCCTCATTATAGGTCCTCTTGATCTTCACTTGGATAGCAGTGCAGTACACAGAATTTTAAAAATGCTTGTGCCTTGGAACATGAATATGAACCATATAATCGACTAAAACCAGGTTTGTTTTTGGCTTAATTTTGAATCTCTGCGAGTTGATTTGAATGACGCTTCCCTAGTAGCTCGGGCTTCCCTTGTGGCTAAGCTGGTAAAGAATCCACCTGCAATGCAGGAGACCTGGGTTCAATCCCTGGGTTGAGAAGATCCCCTGGAGAATGGAAAGGCTACCCACTCCAGTATTCTGGCCTGGAGAATTCCATGAACTGTAAAGTCCATGGGGTTGCAAAGAGTCGGACACGACTGAGCAACTTTCACTTCACTTCACTTCCCTAGTAGCTCAGACAGTAAAGCATCTCCCCGGCAATGCAGGAGACCTGGGTTCAATCCCTGGGTCGGGAAGATCCCCTGGAGAAGGAAATGGCAACCCACTCCAGTATTCTTGCATGGAGAATCCCATGGACAGAGGAGACTGGTGGGCTATAGTCCATGGGGTCGCAAAGAGTCGGACACGACTGAACCAATAACACACACACAAATTACTTCAGATTGCTCCCTAAAACCATCCCCCACAGAAGACCATAAAAGCCAGCATCAGAAGGGGTGTATACTTCATTCTTTTAGAAACATGGAACAATGAGAAGATCCTGACACAATCAATGGATCACCCAGATTTTAATCCAGCAGAGAGCTAAGTCCGGACACTCATTGCCAGAGTGAGCGTTGCAGTTTTAATTTCTTAGCCAGACCTTCTCCAGATAGAACTTCATGTAAAAGGAAAAGGGGTAAATAACATTGCCCTTTCTGATCCAAATAGCCCTTTACATAACATTGCCAGGGAGAAGGCCCAACATTTGTTTGCTTTTTAGATTTTATTTTTTATCCAGAGAATGTCTTCCTCTGATCTAACAGATAAATCAGTGATAGGATTGTGTATGAAATCAGGGACTGCAGCCAGCCAGCCAGGAAAAGCTTCAGGTGCATGAGACAGCCTGACATGGTATCGAACAGCTTTGAGTCCTGGGGCAAGTGGTGGAGCCTTGCAGAGGAAATAACAGCATCTTTCTGAGGCTGTGTTGTGAGGATTGAGATAACACATGTAGATAAAATACTGTGTGCCACATGATAATAATTATGGCCCCGTGCCAGGTGTAGTGCTTGATGCGCCAAAACCACACGATTTGTAATCAATCAGCCCCTCCCCCTTACAGATAAAAGGAATGGGGACCAGAAGGTCAAAGGCCACACAGCTACTAAATAGCAGACCTGGGACTTGAACCTCTGTTGGCCTGTCTACGAAAACCCCTGCTCAGGCCACTGCTCCTTGAGTAAGTACCTAGAATGTGTTCATTTCCTTCCTGTCATGAGGGATGGCAAGTGACTTCACAGCCCCTTTTATAGCATCGGTGTCTCAGCACCTCAGCGTTGTCCATGTTAATGCCAGGATCAATGAGAGCAGCCTAGATACAAATCTGTGCGATTTCGCTTTATTTCTTTTAAACTTTTTTTCTTAACAATAGCAAAGGCAGTAGCCATCTTTCAGTTGTGCCATGATATTAAAATTCCTCTGAAGTAATACTAGTAAATTTGGGGGGTCTTTCTTCAATGTATTGCAAACCTAAGTATTATATAATAGATCTATCATAGGAATCACCCTTTGCTCCAGAATAGGAAAATGAAGACCCGGAGTAGCTGGGTCCCTAAAGAGCAGCAATGTGTCCTGTAAAAAGAAATGAGAATGAATAGACTCAGTATCTAGTTTAAAAAAATTTGTCAGGCAGAAAGAATTGTGATTGCTTAGCACTGACAGTTCACAATATGGCTCCACATTAGAATCTCCTAAGAAGTTTTAAAGACTATTTGGGCCTGGTCCCTCCCCTAGAGATTCTGACTTTGGTTTAGGGTGCAACCTGAATATCGAGGCATTTCAAAACTCCCAAGAGGACTCTAAGGCACATTTAGGATTGAGAACCAGTGCCTTGGCAGATCACAGACTGAGTCAGTGTCTTCAAAACTCTCAGTGTTAGTCACTCAGTCGTGTCCAACTCTTTTGACCCCATGGATTGGGGCTCACCAGGCTCCTCTATCCATGGGATTTCCCAGGCAAGAACACTGAAGTGGGTAGCCATTCCCTTCTTCAGGGGATCTTCCTGACCTAGGAATTGAACCCAGGTCTCCTGCATTGCAGGTAGATTCTTTACTGTCTGAGCCATGAGAGGGTTTTCAATCAGACCCCTGGGTTTGGATCCTGATTTCACCACTTAACGAGGTTTGTGACCTTGGGTAAGTCATTTACCCTGTTTGCCTGTTTATAAAATGAGGCCAAGAATATCTCATGGTGTAACCAACCAGGGTTCTTGGCCTCCTTAAAAATAGAAATTGATGAGGCCAGACAAGAAATTCAGGCAAGGCTTTATTGGGGCTCCTGCTTCAGCAGGGAGGAGTGAAAACAAATAACAGGTTGCTTTGCTCACTCCCTCAGTGAGGGCAAGCTGGTCCCTTAAATGGGGTGAGAGTGGGAGTGGATTATTGGGTCGGCTTGGAGGGGTAGTTTAGGTGGTCGGCCCTCCCTCTCAGTGGTGGTGGTGTGTGCAGGGTGCATGCATAGCACCCTTCTTTTGCTCTCAGCTCCTCAGAAGTGGCAGTTGGATGTTTGGTCTTTTTGTATCTTTTTGTTCATAATTTACACCAACTGTGCACACACACAGTTATTCTTACCCTTAAAGTTTCTTTGTATCTTGTTGCTCAAGCCGGCATTTGCCCAGATGCAAGCACTGCGACAAGGGATCCCAGGTCCCATGTTTCAGGTCCCAACCTGACTCAATGATAGCGGAAGGATTTAGTAATGATGTGTATCTAAAGCACTTAGCATAGTGCCCAGCAATGAAGAGGAACACAAGGTTGTTTGTTATTGTTGAATTGTTATCCAACCCTGAAATTTCCAGGATATGGGCAAGGCTTGGTATATAAAATTCAGCTCGTAAGGGTAAATGTACTGGAGAACTAGCTCCTTACTTGAGTAATTTGTTTATGCACCACAGATGTATCTTTTTTCCAAGATAAGCCCTTCTTATCCAATACAGAGTGTACCGTAGGCACCATGAGATGGAAGACAGCAACCATTCTCACGAATGGTTTCTCACGGAACCTTCCTAAGAAGTTTGGGCATTGGGCAGATGCATGGACTCAGGATAATGCAGAGGAAGAAAGCTTGCTTAGTTATTAATAGTTTGGGATTCTAGAAGCTTTATATTGTCCCTTTAAACATGTCTGAGATTTTGTTGGCAAGTTCTCCGGAGGGTGGCTGTCCCCAAATTGCTAACTGAGGAACTAAGACATGATTTTAGATGTAAAGGAGTTCCATGTGAGGAGTGGTGCAGCCATTTGATTTGATTTGAGGTTTCCACAGTTTTCTCTCCCACAGTTTTTGCATATTGTCCAGCAGCTGGCATCAAATATGCGAAGCTGTTCTCTAAGAAGGCAGAATGCCCAGTTCCAGTACTTTGGACAAAACTGGCCACATCCCTTGAATACCCAGTGCAGACCTATTTGGTTCTACTCATCTGTTTAAGACATCCTAGCTTTCTCCCTGGCTGTCACAACTAGGAAAGACCCAAGGAAATATGTATATTCAAATACATCACTTAAATGAGCACAGAAAATCAAATCCTTTAAAAGAAAAGGAAAAAAAGAAAAAGAAAATATCCTTCCAAACAGCTTTGAGAACTCCTAAAGAAGAATAGAGACCATTCATCTACCATTTCTTGAGCAAAATTAAGGCTAATGTTTAAAACATGGGAATACCTCTGGACAAAACAGATGAGTAGATGAGACTGGTCACCTTCTACTTACTATTGAAGACTTGATCACATTTTACAGCTTCAGGCCGAGGGCCTGGGAAACAGACAGACCCAGGCTCAGCTCCAGGCTGTGCTGCTAGTCAGTGTAAATAGCTGGGTGGTAGCATGGCTCCTGGGACATGATCACAATATGGCTTTATTTTTGTCTCTAAGTTAGATTTTCACCTGATGTTTCCAGCAGCCCTAAGACCTTTCAGAGTACTCTTAGGTAGCAGAAAGCCCTACAGTCACTGAAAGTTTACAAGTAGGCAACATCTCTCAATTCAGAAATCAGAATGGCAAGTCCTATGAATGTATCAACTCATCAGCCTGCACTCAAAGAGAGATTTCTCCCTGCCTTATCCTTTGTTAGGGCCTGCAGGAAGTGGCCACCCTGCCATGGGGAGGGGTTCTGAACAGCTTACATCCCTTCTCTGCTTACCCCATCCATCTTTCATTCTGGAATTTGCCAAAGAATAAGAGGAAAGGATACCCACTCCGGTATTCCTGGGCTTCCCTGGTGGCTCACCTGGTAAAGAATCTGCCTGCAATGCTGGAGATCTGGATTCGATCCCTGGGTTGAGATGATCCCCTGGAGAAGGAAAAGGCTACCTACTTTTCTCCCTTCCTAATAACCATTTCCTAGTTCTATAAATCTGTCCTCATTAATGTGCCTTGCATCCAACAATCAATGGATGACTCTTATCCAAATGCTCAAATCAGACACTCTGGAGTCACCTCTGACTATTCCTTCTCCTTCTGTTGTCAAATTTCGCTTCATACACTTCCTACCTGCTTCACATTTGTCTTTTCTACTCCTTAGCCCCAGGCCACCAAATCTGGATCTCTGCAAGTCTCCTTACCTCTCTGCCTCCCACGTTGCCTCTAATCCAGATTCTACACTGCTAACAAAATTATCTTTCAAAAATGCAAGTCTGATCAGAGCACTTGCTGCCCTCAAGGTTTAGACTGTAGTAAAGCTAAGCTGACTGAATAGTTGTTTGAACATCTGGCTCCTTCCATCATCTTCAGTCAGTTTCTACATTCAGATCAGAAAATCTCTCTGCCTCTTCTCATTGGGAAGGTGGGCCATGATAAGCTTATGTTTGAGATGCTTCATTTGTGGGGGTGACTCAGTGGGTCAACGCAGAGGAAACATCTTTCATTTGCTCTCAGCTGCTGTCCCTGGCTTTAGTCCGGCTCATACCTTATAGCACAGTGAATGTCCTAAGTACTGAGGTGAGGGGACTTGGTACAATTCTATGTCTGCCACTTTCTGTCTTTCTTTTTAAAATATTTGTTTATTTGGTTGCACCAGTTCTTAGTTGCAGCATGTGGGGTCTAGTTCCCTGACCAGTGAATGAACCCAGGCCCCCTGCATTGGGTGCATGGAGTCTTAGCCACTGGACCACCAGGGAAGACCCCATGTCTGCTCCTTCCAATCCATTCGACTGTGGGGAGGTCATTTAATCTGTCCAAGCCTCATTTGCCTCATCTGTAAAACGGATGCACTCAGTAAATAAGCATTAGTTCAATGTGAACCTTCCCTGCTACTGAATTTTCAGTAGCTCTCATTGCCAGACTTAAGAATGAACTTCTTGGTCTGGCTGGTTTTCAGGGCCTTCACTGTCTCTGCAGTTCTGACCAACTTGCACATATTTTGTGCTCCCTATCAGGCTACTTGCAGCCCTCTGAATGTCTAGCCTTCTGCCCTTGACCCAGATCTCCACTGGAGCCTCCCTCTCCACTGCTGTCAGAACCCTTCTTACCTTCTGAGGGTCAGTTCCAGGGCTACCTCATTCCTCAATGAAATTTTTTAATCCTCTTAAACCAATGTAATCCCTCGCTCCTCTGAGAGCCTCAGCTTTATCTCTGTAGCTTCTGGAACCAGTCTATCCATGTTAGAAATGCTCCTGTGCTTGTCTGTGAAGTCATCTGGACACTTATTTTACCGTAAGGGACTCAGCTCCATAGAACACACTCTGTTGCGCGTTTGCTATGTGGCACCATACTGTGGTGGTGGTTTAGTCACTAAGTCGTGTCTGACTCTTGCGACCCCATGGACTGTAGCCTGCCAGACTCCTCTGTGCATGGGATCCTCCAGGCAAGAATACTGGAGTGGGTTGCCATTTCCTTCTCCAGGGGATCTTCCCGACCCAGGAATCGAACCAGGGTCTCCTGCATTGCAGGCGGATTCTTTACCAACTCAGCTACAAGGGAAGCCTGGCACCATACTAGAGCATCCGTATTTTAGATTACACATCTAACAACGTTCTTCTGAGGTGTTTTTCAAAATCACAAATTACTTGGATTTTCTGTTCCGTGTACTTTTTTCTGTGCTTGTTCTTCGACGATGGCTATCAGTAAGAAGTTTACAACTTTTTTTTTTCCAGGCAAGGCTTTACTGGGGCCCTGCTGCAGCAGATGGGGAGGAATTTTACAAATTTAAGGAACAAAACAATTTTTGAAAATATCTAGTGGAACAAGATAACTTTTATTTTTTTATTTTGGCAAGAGATAATTTATCTAAGATACTCCAGCTATTCGTTGTTGCTCTAAACTCCTGTTTTGTCCACCTAAGTGGAAATGGCCCTGAAATTGCTCTCTAAATGCCTTGAAGTAAAAGTTGTGAAGGAAGATGCTGCCATCCAGGCCACCAGGAAGCCACAAAAGGTTTGCAGGCAAGAACATCACTCACATTCCACGATACCTACGTTTTTGAGGTCTCAATGTGACTTTCCCTGGCAGTAGAGATAAAGAATTCAGTAGGCAGAGGACTGAGGAAGAGCAGGTCAGGGAAGAGAGATGGAAGGAAAGAGTATGATTTGATGCTTGAGATAAATCCAGTCATGTGATAATTGTGCAAATCCACATCATAGATTTGATGTATGGATGAAATGCTGGTACTGGACACTGCAAGTGAGTTATTGATGTTCAAAATGTGAGGAAAATCGCACATTTAGAATTCATGACATATGGAAAACAAAGCACTAAGAAGAGTGTCTGACACATAATAGGTGCTGATTAAGCCTTTGCTGTGATCATTGTGTTCACCCTCCTCCTCACCATCCTACTAGTCTGGATTTCATCACCTATGACAATGTTTAGTCCCATGTTAAGCCATTCCTGTGGTGCTTTTCTTACTTTGCCCTCCAATTGGCAATGACTTTCTCCTAATAGGTATTATATTTATCCCAATATTTCCCAAAATGGTTCAAAGAAGTGTTCATCAGTTCCCATGACCGTGAAACAATATTGGATTCACAGTAAATACTCAATATATAATTGTTAGTTAACATTTTAAAATCTTATCTCCATATACAGTTACTGTATTTTGTGATCCAAAGGTCAGGATACATCATTATACCCATGATCTGACAATGGACCAGAACATTTAGAACTGAGAAGTCCCCAAATCATCCTGATTACATACTGTGCTTTAGATAGTTATTGGACGTGACCAAACTTTGTCAATCTCCCTTTTATCTCAGTCAGGAAAGAATCTACCTGCAATGCAGGAGACCAGGGTTTGATTCCTGGGTTGGGAAGATCCCTTGGAGAAGGAAATGGCAACCCATTCCTGTATTCTTGCCTGGAGAATTCCATGGACAGAGGAGCCTAGCGGGTTACAGTCCATGGGGTCACAAGAGTTGGACATGACTTAGCAAAAACCACCACCAAGCATTGTCATCAAAATTGCTTTCTAATCAAATTCTGCCCTAGGAACCACATAAGGTGCCTCTAGCTGGAGGGACTTCTCTGGTGGTCCAGTGGTTAAGAATCCACCTTGTAATGAAGGGGACTCGGGTTCCAATCCCTGGTCAGGGAAGTAAGTTTCCAGTTGCCTCAGAGCTACTGAGTCCTCACACCCCAACTAGAGAGTCTTTGCCCTGCAAAGAAAGATCCCACATGTCTAGGTGCTGTAACTAAGACCTGACACAGCCAGATATTTATATATCCTCTTGAAGAAAGTCCTTGTAGATTCCTTGTTTGTGCACTAGGATGCCTGCTTTCCTCCTACTCGTCTACTTCCTCGAGTATCTGCTCTCAAACAGCCTCTCTACCTGCCAGTAATCCAGAGCTTTATGAGAATAGTGTCAGTCTGATCTTTTGCTTCTAATTAAGCCCCACTGAGAAAAGAGATGACCCCTCACTGGCTGAAGAATGTGTTCTTCAATCTTCTCAGAACTCTAATTGCTAGAGTTGTATCACACTGAATCAAGGCTATATATGAATATTAATAACTGATGTTTATTGAGCACTAGCTAGTGCCAGGCACTATGTAAACACGCTACACTCATTATCTCACTTCTCAAAATAATTCTTTGAGGGAGTGTCTCTTATTATCTCCCTATGGCTGACACTGTGGAATGGCTACTCCAAAGTAATTTACATCCCTTTCCTTTTTCACGAGTGAAATGCTGGTTTGAAAATGAGGGTACAGCAGCTGTTTTGCAACCATGAGACAGAGGCCTCCATGCTAAGGGTATCAAAGCAGAAAGACAGAGTGAGCCTGAACCCAGACAACACTCATTAATAGCTTTACTGGCTCTTGGATGGTCCAATCCTGGAGTTGTTATATCAGAAAAATAAATACCCAGTAACTCTGACAAATTTTTTTTGTTCATGTAGCCAAACATATTTCTAATTATGCACTTGTTTTATAAATGAGGAAACTAAAATGCAGTGGGTTTGGGTAAGTCATACAACCAGTAGGTGTCAGAGACAGGATTTGTACCCAAATCTGCCCAACATCAAAGCACATGCTCTTAATCACAAAAGTAACTGCCCTACCCTTGCATCATTGTATTACTTTTTTATTTTTAATTTTTTTGATAAATTTATTTATTTTAGTTGGGGGCTAATTACTTTACAATATGGTAGTGGTTTTTGCCATACATTGACATGAATCAGCCATGAGTTTACATGTGTTCCCCATCCTGAACCCCCCTCCCACTTCCCTCCCCATCCCATCCCTCTGGGTCATCCCATTGCCCCAGCCCTGAGCATTTGTCTCATGCATTGAACCTGGAATGGTGTTCTGTTTCACATATGATAATATACATGTTTCAGTGGACAACTTGGAAGAAATGGATAAATTCTTAGAAAAGTATAACTTTCCAAAACTGAACCAGGAAGAAATAGAAGATTTTAACAGACCCATCACAAGCATGGAAATCAAAACTGTAATCAGAAATCTTCCAGCAAACAAAAGCCCAGGACCAGACAGCTTCACAGCTGAATTCTACCAAAAATTTAGAGAAGAGCATCATTGTATTTCTATCAGTTTACTTCCAAACCACACGTCACTTGGATGCATAGAACTAAGGTGACCCTCAAAGGAAAAGCTTCCAAAAATGAGAGCCGCTGTATTGTGTATTCTTTTTTGGTTTTCTGAGACTCACATTGCATATCTACATATCAAAGTTTGCAAGAAATTCTGCAACAAAGAAATCTACTTGACTTTGATTAACTCATTTGAGCCTGGAACACATTTTTTTTTTTTTAAGTGACATTCCTACTAATATCCTCAGAACATTGCTCCCTAGGATATCAATTCAGGAGGTCATTTGCAGAATTTTAACTATTTCCTCAGCTTTGATTTAAAGTAAAGCAAAACGAGTCATAAACAATTTGCTACTTTGTGAATACTGTTGAGGGTTTTGTCCATCATGCAACTCAGGGCCCCTTAAAAAATTCCCAAAGATAAATTTCTCTGAGAATCTGGTTCCAGGATAAAATATGCACCTCCCAAGGAAGTTGTCTGCTTCCTTTTTTCTAATAATGAGGATTATGTGACTTACTGTGCCTTTTCTTTTGCTTTGCCTTTCCGGAAGCTCAAAGACAAAAGGGACAATTGCTGGCTTAGGATCCTGGGTTTTATACGTTTAAGTTTTCTTTTATCTGATGTAGATTTCTCCCCTTATTTTCCTTGATCCTGATTCTGTATTTGAATTTTATTGGTAATATTGTGTACATTCTTGTGAGTGGTGTCATATTCTTTGTGGACTGGGGCAGAATGTATAATAATTAAAAATCAGGACTGCCCTGAAAAAATATATCACATGGCTACCTTGTCTACATGGTGGTGCTACAGGTGCCTGATCAAGGAATCAAGTTAATTCACGTAAATTGATAGTATAAAATTAAAAATGAGGACTTCCCTGGTGGTCCAGTGGTTAAGACTCCACACTTCCACTGTAGAAGGCACAAGTTCGATCCCTGGTCGGGGAACTGACATCCTGCATGCCGAGAGGTGTAGTCAAAAAAAAAATAATGATAATTTAAAAAACAAATAAATAATAAAAAATGAAACACCACAAAAAAAACCCTTGAAGTTAGCTCTTATAAATATCTAATAAAAGGAAAGGGAGTAGATCTTCAAAGGGGGAATATATTCTTGGAGATGAAACATGAATATCTTTACTTTTATTTGATTATATCCTAATACAATTTGAATATTTATTGAAATTAACTCTACTTCTCTAGATTCCCGAGCTAAATCAACAGCCATTCCACCAACTTAGTTAGCCAAATTAATTGCAACCTTGCAGAAAAATAAAATTAAGAATGACAGACATGCTCTGTGATACATATTTATTTCAGGAAACTTAATTTAGTTAACCATGGCTGAATAACCATTACTTCCATAAGAAGGCACAGAATTTGCTGCATTCATCAACACAGAGGAGCAGAGTTATTCATGAGTTATTCATGAGGTTGGTGCCATTCATTGAAGGGGCAACCTGACAAGCCCCAGATCAATAAAAAAAGTTAACTAAGGGTTTACTGTGAAATTCTGTAGGAGATACAAAGAAATATGATACAGATGTTGACTCCTCAACTTTTGAGGGGAAAACTCTTAGGCTTGAGTAGCAGCAGCTGCAAGTGATGGCTCAGAATATGCTATCTGCAGACATGTGTTTTCAACCAAACTCCTGTAGAAATGGACATTGTCAAATTTATTGAAAAAATTTCATCTTTCTCTATGGCATCTCTTAGATCCATAAAGCTCTAAATTATAGGCTTTAACCCAAGGCATGGTGGCTATTTGGATAAATTTCATGTATGAAGGTAACATTTGGAAATATTAACATTTGCTTCTTTCTACTCCTTCAGGCAGCAAGATGTCCTCTGCATGGCTCTTAGGAAAAGATTGTTACAAGATAAATGCAAAGAAGCAAAAGGAATCTGATTTTAGCTTTTAAGTTTCTATGTATACCTTTGAAATGCATGACAGAGAAAATAGCTTGAAAAGGGTTTTCAAGAATAAAAGCCAAGTCCCTTGTTAGAGTTAGTTAAACTACATGAAATAGAAAATGAAAACTTGTAAATATATAAATTTATTTCTCTCTTATAAAAGCAGTCTGATAGTGTAAGACTGGTACTGTTATCAGATTCTCAGATTTCATCTATGTTTTAGTTCTCTCCTAGTCCTTGTTCCTTGCAGTTGCAGGATTACCTCCTGGTACAAGATGGTTGCTAGAGTTCCAACCATTATATCCACATGTGAGGAAATAGGAACTAGGGAAAGGCAAAGAATATCCCTTCCCACTGAGTCAACTCACAAACCATCTCAGAAGTCCCACACAACTCTTAGGCTTATATATCACTTGCCAGAATTTAATCACATGGCCATGCTTAGCTGCAAGGGAGCCTGGAAAAATAAAATCTTTTGAAGGGCACAAAACTGACCTAAGTAAACCTAAATAAACCTAAATCAACACTGTTAGGGAAGTAGAAAGAGAGAATGGATAAAAGCTTGCAAATAGCCATCTCTGCCACATTCCTGAAGAACTCAGGGTGTAAAGTTGAAACCATAAATATAAATAGAGAATGTGCCTTGGTTATGCAAAAGTGAGCTTTTCTCACCCCAGATGAGATGAAACATCCTTTGGACTGGGTGATGAGGGGAGGAACACCTTAGGGAGGCCAGCAGGCCTGAAGATGCTTTGAGACTGTGATGAGAGGGTTGAAGGGTGACCTTCTGGGACCAACCACCAGAGACCAGATGGAGAACCCAGATGTCCTAGATATTTCCTGCAGGGATGAGGTACATCGCTATAGATGCTGGCAGGAACCTATGCCTCCCCTCTTCCCAACACTGTGGCTCTGTGAACACTCTCTGGAATTTAGGCCTAATCCAGGGAATGGGGTGGTGGGCAAAACCACGAACTGACTGAAAAACTCCACCTGCTTTGAATGAGAAAACTCCAATCTGACTAAGTCTTTCTTTAAAATGGTGAGGATTACTTTCTGCTATCAGGCAGACGGGGACATGAGATGAAAATTAAGCTCAGTTATAGAAAAAGAAATGAATGTATGACTTGTGAAAATTCATCTGCCACACATGCGTTCTCAGTTTGTCATATCTCACTCTCGGCAGTCATTCAGCTCAGAAATCTGACACCTCGTTTCTTCATCGGTGCCTGAAAAGTAGTGACAAAGGAGCGTTTTGCTGTTTCAACTGAAGTTATTTTGAGAGAGCAGGATTTCGCTGTTACATTGCTTCAATGCCACATTGTTATACTGTGGCTCCTATCTATGACTCACAAAAGCCCTCCCCATCCCCCATCTACAAGTGGCTCCACAGATGGCCTGAGATGTATTTCTCAAATGTGAGCTGGCATCGAAGATGACCAGTTTGTCCTGGCTTGCCCAGGGTTCTTTGGGTTTTAGCAATAGCAGTTCTGTGTCCTGGGAATCCTTTCCATAGTCCCTGGGAAACCAGGAGGGTGGGTCACCCTTGCGTCAGAATCACCCGGAGGACTAGTTAAGCAAGATTCCTGGGCTACCCCAGAGCTTCTAACTCAGTAGGGATGGGGGTAGAGGCCCAAGATTTTGCATTTGTAACAAGCTCCCAGGGATCTGATGCTGCAGGTCTGTGGACTGTGTTGTACTAAGAGTCAGGTCTGTTTTTTCCCAACATTACCATAATAAAACAATGATGTTGGCCCGTATATTTAATCAATGATAAATTCATGTCAAATGCTTTGACCAAGAGCTTAGCTTTTTCTCCTCTTTTACAGCAATTCCCTGGCCATGTCAGTTCAGAGCTAGAGCTCATCCTTGAAGGGGTTAGCCTAGACTCTGCCCTTCCAGCCCTTCCAGAAGTTCTGAAGATGAAAGTCACTCAGTTGTGTCTGACTCTTTGCGATCCCATGGACTATACAGTCCATGGAATTCTCTAGGCCAGAATGCCAGAGTGGGTAGCCTTTCCCTTCTCCATGAGATCGTCCCAACCCAGGGATCGAACTCAGGTCTCCCGCATCGTGGGCAGATTCCTTACCAGCTGAGCCACCAGGGAAGCTCAAGAATACTGGAGTGGGTAGCCTATCCCTGCTCCAGCAGATCTTCCCGATGCAGGAATCAAACCGCTGTCTCCTGTATCGCAGGCGGATTCTTTACCACCATGTATGTAAACAACCACCACCCCACAGGACAGTCTATATGTTTCCTCTTGTTACACTGACATATGAAGTGAAGTAAAGTGAAAGTCACTCAGTTGTGTCCAACTGTTTGCAACCCCATGGACTATACAGTCCATGGAATTCTCCAGGCCAGAATACTGGAGTAGGTAGCCTTTCCTTTCTCCAGGGGATCTTCCTAACCCAAGGATCAAACGCAACCCAGGTCTCCCTCATTGCAGGCAGATTCTTTACCAGCTGAGACGCAAGGGAAGCCCAATTTTTAATATGAAATCCCTGTCTGCTAAAACCAATGAAAGTGTGTCCTGTTTACCTGCAACTGAATCCTGACTGATAAATCCTAGGACACTGGATCACAGGGTTTGAGAAATGGTAAAGGCAGTGGGAAAAGAGTCTGCATATCTCAGGGACCAGGAGAGAAAGAAAAGGAGAAATTTCCCATGGGTGCAAAAGCCTGTCTGGACAAAGATGCTCTTGTACACCTCAGCCATTTACAAGCAAAACACTTATAAACTCAGCTGTAGAAAACTCTATCAATACATTCCTAAATAGTTGCTAGTCAGCAGAGAAATGACGTCATTCTCCTTACCATCATAACAATAAGCCTGTCTCTAACTGTATACAACAGAAGCAAAATCTGATTCTCTAACAGATGGAAACAAACAGACTTTAAACTCATGGTGATCTTCCTAGCCACCCCTGGTACAATGTCTCACCCTAATAGATTACAAATCAGAACACTAGACATAGTAAAACCACCTGAGCCTTGTGAAGATTGCTAGAATCAGAGACCCAGGTCCTGCCATACTGAGAGGTTTAAGACAATCTAGAAGAACAGAGTCTTCAAATTCTCACACATCTTCAAAGAAATCAACTTCAAAGCCATTCCTTTTGAATTTTTGTTTAAGCCTTTAAAAATTAATTCACTATGTAAGGTAGAAAAGGAAAAGAGATGGCAGGCTAAGGTCACTAATTTGCTAAATCAAGCATGGAGGGAGGAAAGTAAACCATGAAATCTCAATGTAGACAGCCCTTAATATGAACTCAGACATACCCATTAAATTCTTTAAATTGGATTATGCATGTGTAAGGAACCAGTGTTAGATATTAAAGTTAATATTTCTCCTGATTTAGCAGCACTTCTGCTAAGACTCAGTAAGCTGGTTAGCACACACTGATAAGCCCCAGCCACTGGCAGTGGCATGGATACTCGTGGGGAAGTGCCACACATTGTTTTTTCCATTTTATTTATTTTAAAATTTTGTTTTATTTTCCAGCTTTATTGAGATATGACTGACATACAACATTGTGTCAGTTTAAGGTACACAATGTGATAATTTGATACACCTATACATATTGCAAAATGACCACAATAAATTTAGTGAACACCTCCATCACTTTATATAATTACCATTTTGTGTGGGTGTGGTAAGAACATTTAAGATCTATCTACTCTCATAGCAACTTTCAAGTATATAATACAATACTGTTAACCATAGGCATAATGCTGTATACGTTAGATCCTGGAAGTTCTGTATATTTCATTAACCTGATTCTCATGACTTTGTAAGCACTTTACCACCAGTTTTGATTCATTTTAAAAATTCTTAACTGACTTGCAAAAGAAGTGTAATTCAGCCTCTTTATGTAAATGTGATTACTATTCTGTAAGGTCGCATACTTAGAAGACCAAAGAATTCACATCATACTCTTTTTCACCCTCTCAAAACTTGGCTTCTTATCCCAATAGCAACTTTTCACCCACAGGACTGTATACAAGGTATAAAATCATCATATGTTGCAGCTTTTTACATTTTTACTTCTACTTTTCTCTTCTGCTGTACTAGCAGTAAACTTCCTATGATAATTTTACCCATCCTTTGGAAGGCACTTTATATACAACAGCTCATCAAGTTATGGGGGAAAAGCAAAATTTTGGGTGGGTGGATATTTAATGACTTGCTTCTACTCCTGCACATCTCTGATCCTTCCTCAACATAGCAGCAGGGCCTTTGTGAAATTTAAATCTGATCATATCTCTCCTGCTTAAAATCTCTCAGTGGTTTTCCATCACACTCAAAATAAAAACAAACTCCTTTATGTGGCCTATAATATCAGACCTTTCTCTACAGTTTTTTAAGTTAATAATTGTAAAACTCTTAGAATTGTGCTTAAAACAACTATATTCCCCCCAAAATTAATTTTTAAAAAAGATGAAGCAAAAAAATAGAACTCTGCAAACATATGCTGCTGCTGCTGCTAAGTAGCTTCAGTCGTGTACGACTCTCTGCGACCCCATGGACGGCAGCTCACCAGGCTCTGCCGTCCCTGGGATTCTCCAGGCAAGAATCCTGGAGTGGGTTGCCATTTCCTTCTCCAGTGCATGAAAGGGAAAAGTGAAAGTGAAGTTGCTCAGTCGTATCCGACTCTTAGCAACCCCATGGACTGCAGCCTACCAGGCTCCTCCGTCCATGGGATTCTCCAGGCAAGAGTACTGGAGTGGGGTGCCATTGCCTTCTCCGTGCAAACATATAGTGCCCAGTGAATCTGTGCCCCTTCCCTCCTCACCCTCTTCCTCCTCTTAGGCTCACGTGACAACGCTTTCTGGGTTCTGTCCCTCACCTCACTCTTCACCTCAGCCACCTTCTCCCTCCTTCATATGCTGCATCCACACTGGCCATTTTTACACTTGAAAATGTCAAGCTCTTTCCCATTTCAGAACATTCCTCCAGACTGCTCCCTCTCTTTCTTCCAGGTGGTTCCTTCTAGTCTTTTAGGCTTCACTGGCTGCTCCTCTGAAAAGCTTCTTTACTTGATGTCAGTTGGCCCCCATGCTCCAGGTTCTTTTCTTTCAGCGTGAAGATTACCATTTGTAACTAATAACTTACTTTACAACTTTTGTATCTGTCTTTCCCACTGACCTTTAAACTCTGCTGGGAAAGGAGATACCTGCTTTGTGCACCACTGACATTCAGTGTATAATGTTTAGTACATGGAGGAAATAGTTAATATTGAAGGAGAAAGAGAAAAATAATTTAAAACAACTTCATTTATGAAATCTTGGCTATGTGACTAGTCACTCTACTAAACACTTGGCATGTGTCAGCTCACCTAATCTTTCAAATGTCCACAAAGTTGAGAATTGTCTCCATTTTATATTGGTAGAAAGTGGGACTTGAAGAGTTTATATAAGCCACATAAGGGCTAAGTTTCAGAGTTAGGATTTGATCTGAGGTCTGTTAGGCTCCAAATTGCTTCAAGTAACAAGGGAGGAGAGGGTGTTGTTTAAAATATGCAACAGGATAAACAGCTGGTTCTAACTCTTTTACAGCACATAAAGTCTTCCTGGGTGAGCGGTTTCATTCCCCTTCTGGAATTTGTGAGTACGTGCTGTATCTGTAATCAATAAACAGTCAGCAATACTCCAGGGCCTGGGTGTGCACAAGGTATGAACTGTGTGACTTCCAATACTGAGCAGACAGTGCTCTACTGAGGGCTGTGTTTCCTGTCAGGTAACTTTATGGTCCTGGGTTTGTAATCAGTATGAAAGGGAAAGTGGTCCATTTCTAAAATGAGAGGCATACTCTGCAGAACAAGCTCACCAGGAAGAAAAAAGTTGAGTATTAAAGAGACAAGGGAAAATAATGGGGGTGAATCTGTGGATTCCAAATCAGCACTTGTCTATCTTAAAGTCTGTAATACCTTGTTATGGGTTGAGTGTTAGATGGAATGTTTATATCTTGTTAGATTGAATGTTTGTAACATCCCCAAATTCATATGTTAAAGCCCTGACTCCCACGGTGAGGATATTTGGAGATGGGGCCTTTGGGAAGTAAATAAAATTAAATGAGGTCATGAGGGTGGGGCCTTCATGATGGGATTGGTGCCCTTGAAACTTATAAAAGGAAACATGAGAGAACTCCTGCCCCCTCCCCTCCTCCTTCTCCCGCTCAGCACATGCACGGAGAAAAGGTCATGTGAGTAACTCAGTGAGAAGGTGGCTGTCTGCAAGCCAAGAGGAGCACTCTCACCAGAAACTGAATCAGTCAGCACTTTGATCTTGGGCTCCCAACCTCCAGACTGTGAGATATGGACTTTTGTTGTTTAAGCTACCTAGTCTATGATATTTAGTTACGGCAGCCTGAACTAATACACATCTCAAGTTTATGAGTGGCTGTTGCTGTTGTAGTTTAGTTGCTCAGTCACGTCTGACTCTGCGACCCCATAGACTATAGCCCGCCAGGCTCCTCTGTCCATGGAATTTCCCAGGCAAGAATACTGGTGTGGGTTGCCATTTCCTTCTCCAGGGGATCTTCCCAACCCAGGGATCAAACCAGTCTCCTATATGAGAGTGTTTACCCACACTATAAAGACTCTGTGACTCCTATTTTGTTTCCTATTTTTTTTTCCCATATAGTGGATTATTTTTAAACACCAAGTTGGGTTTTAACCTTTCTAAGTATTTCCTTGAGATTTCTAAGTGAAGCTAATATTTTTTTTTGTAATTGGAATATAATTGCTTTACAGTGTTGTGTTAGTTTCTGCTGTATAACAAAGTGAATCAGCTATAAATATACCTATATCCCATCCCTCATGAGCCTCTGTCCCACCCCACCCTTCTAGGTCATCATAGAGCATCATGCTGAGCTCCTTGTGTTATACAGCAGCTTCCCACTAGCCATCTAGTTTACACATGGTATTATACATATGTCAATGCTACACTCTCAATTCCACCCTCCCCTTCCCGCTCTGTGTCCACATGTCCATCCTCTATGTCTGCGCCCCTATTCCTGCCCTGCAAAAAGGTTCATCGGTACCAATTTTTTAGGTCACATATACAAACGTTAATATACAAGATTTGTTTTTCTCTTTCTGACTTCCTTCACTCTGTGTGACAGACTCTAGGTCCATTCACATAAGTGAAGCTAGTGTTAAATGCAATTCATGCCTCACTGGGTTTATGACATGTTAAGCCTGAGCTCCTCAAGCTGGGAAGGGCAGCAATGGGGCCCAGGAGGAGGGATGAGGAATGGGAAGGAAGGAGAGGAAGAGAACTACTGTCTCTTCACCCACAAAATAATACTTGCTTGGATCACATCATACAGCTGTTGCAGGGATCAAAGAATCTATGTGTAAGCAAGTGCTTTTATTCACAGTACACCATATAAATGAAGGGAATCATTACTGTTTAATGAGCCAGGGAAACAGTTCACTACATTATTAGTGGTCTGAATTACTGTTCAGTTCTCATGTGTAGGATCATGCCTAAATATTCCAAAGAACTTTTTTTTTTCCAAAGAAAAATTTGATCTTTAAAAGATCAGTGTGTGTTATAAACGAATAATGGAGTCGTTAACTGGCATAAATTATCCTGCTACTGTGACTAAATGACATGTCAACAAAAATCTAAAGTACATAATAAAATTTTCTCAATACCTTGACAGAATTTGAGACAGAATTGAGATGAGGATAATAAAGCACTTTGCTAACTGGAGAATACTAAACAGATGCTAGTTATTATCAGTGGAACTAAAGAAATTTTATTTATCTTGCTTTTTTAAAGTTCATGTTGAAAAATATCAGCCAATTTGCAATTCAGTCCCATGACAGTATTTATTGGTGCCATCTGCTGGAAGTTCCTGAAAAATTGATGAGGTTAAGATGAACCAAATGACAAACGGCACAGTACATATATTTTAAGTACTACATGCATTCCTTACAGATTAAAATTAATGTAGGCAAAATTCCTGGCCTGCATTTCTTATTTTAAAATTTGCTTTGCAAAACATTTGATGTTGAATAGATGGGTATATTTCATAAATTGTAACATTCTATTCATTGCTTCATTCATTGAACCATCATTTTGAGCTCTGGCTGTCTGCCAGGCCCTGTGATTAAAAAAAAAACTAGGGATGCAGGGAGGTGCAAGTAACTATCTCTGCTCACAAGGGTTCAGGTCCTCCATTTAGTGGGGGAGGGGGTGACAGATCCACAAGCAACTAAATGTAACACACTGGGCTAAGCAAAGACTCCATGGGGGAGCTGAGGTAGGAACCTCTCCAATCCAAGAGGCCAATGGGTCTTTCCCACAAAATGAGGAAATCTGCTATCTTTGCACAGGTGAAGGAGATAAGGAAGAATTATGGGAAAAAAAATCAAACGAGCAGGTGAAACCATCAGGCAAGCAGAGATAGGAATTAAAAAAAAAAAAAAACAAGCTTATTCCAATTCTGTAACACATCACAGGTATCAAGTGACCTCCATGAACTTGAGTTCTATTTAAATCAGTCTAGCATTCTGTCTATGAAAGGAACCATGGATTTCAAGATGGAGAGCACTCTGCAGACTGACATTTATCATAAAACCACAGCATAATTTGCCTCATAATGAATTCAGACATAGCACAACTCTATGAGTTTTCATTCTCATCAGCAGGCTCACCCCCAATCAGTTCATTAATCGCACAATAATGCAATCTTGCATTTTAAATGACTGAAGGTTCTGGACCTCACTTAAGAAACACTAGAGGGATTTACACGTACGAGTAACAAAAGTTGTCTTTAGATGGGTGGTAACCTGGAGAAGGGCATGGCAACTCACTTCAGCATTCTTGCCTGGAGAATACCATGGACAGAGGAGCCTGGTGGACTAGAGCTCATGGGGTTGCAGAGAACTGGACACGTCTGAGTGACTAACGCTTTTACTTTCAATTTCTAAGCAAACTTCAGGGCTTCCCAGATGGCACTAGTATTAAAGAACCCATCTGCCAATACAGGAGACATAAGAGACACAGGTTTGATCCCTGGGTGGGGAAGATCTCGTGGAAGAGGGCATAACGACCTACTCCAGTATTCTTGCCTGGAGAATCCCATGGACAGAGGAACCTGGCAGGCTACATGAATGAATCGACTCAGCACGCATGAACGAAAACTTCAGTGTACGTCAGAACCACCTGTGGGGCATCTGAAAACACAGATCTGCTGGGCCCTACCCTCAGGAGGTCCTGGGTGGGTCTGATAGTTTGCATTTCTAACAAGTTACCCAGTGTTGCTGATACTGCTAATCCAGGGACCATTCTTTGAGAACAATTGCTTTACACTCTGATAATGTAAATTTAACAGAAATGAAAACAAGGTATTCACCAGTTTTTTATAAGCATCTAAAATAATCATTAGCAGTGCAGTGTACATTGTACAAATTGAAAAATTGAGATAATTACCAAACCAAGAAATAGCCACTGTAAACATTTGGTATCTTTGCTTCCATATTTCTATGAATTTTTGTGTATGTGTACATTTGTTGTTGTTTTGTCTCCAAGTGTCCAATTCTTTGTGACTCCGTGGACTATAGCCCTCCAGGGACCTCTATTCATGGGATTTCCCAGGCAAGAATACTGGTGTGGGTTGCCATTTCCTTCTCCAGGGGATCTTCACGACCCAGGGATTGAACCCACATTTCCAACATTGCAGGCAGACTCTTTAGCACTGAGCCACATGTGCACATGACTGAAATCATTCTATATAAACAATTTTGTACTTGATTTTTTTTCTTCTGGTGTTCTGTTTTGACTATTGTCCATATTATTTAAAAATTAGCAAATACAGGGTATATTAACAATCAGGTTATCGCTGTGAACTACCAGTGATATCGTTGCTTCCCTTGGGAAAGGGTCTTCAGAGCTCCTTAATCTATTATTTTGGAAGTCCTGCCTTGGGCTCCCTTCTCATTTTTTCGTCCCTTCACAAGCGTTGGTGGGAGGAGCATGAGTAAATAGGCAGTCGATGATCAAATGTCTTCCCTTTGTGGAAAAGTTCTCTTGAGCAAATAATAAGTGTTAGTCGCTCAGTTGTGTCTGACTCTTTGTGACCCTATGGACTATAGCCTGCCGGGCTCCTCTGTCCATGGGATTCTCCAGGCAAGAATACTGGAGTGGGTTGCTATTTCCTTCTCCAGGGGATCTTCCCAACCCAGTGATCAAACCCAGATTTCACGCGTTGCAGGCAGATTCTTTACCATTTGAGCTCCCTCAGGAAGCCAAATAATAATAGGGACTTATAAATAATAGGGACACATTTTAGGACTTCACATCTTCTGTACCTACCCCCAACCCATTTGATCATTAGTGGATAGTATTAACTTTGAATATATTAACTACAGTAGGTGTAAGTTGTTGTTGTTGGGGCTAAGATTAACTGATTCATCACAGAATTAGCCTAATTAGTTGTTTTACCATTCCTAAGAGATCTGGTTTTAGTTTTTGGTAAATAAGTTGAGGGAAAGAGTTAAGTTCAAGGGCAGATCTATAAACTTTAGAAAAGTTTTAAATGTTTTTAAATAATGTAAGTAATGACATTTATCATAGGGAAAAAAAACTGAATCAGACTACAATGAATCAGTCGTATCTGACTCTTTGGGGCCCCATTGCCTATACAGTCCATGGAATTCTCCAGGCCAGAATACTGGAGTGGGTAGCCTTTCCTTTCTCCAGGAGATCCTTCCAACCTGGGGATCAAACCCAGGTCTCCCGCATTGCGAGTGGATTCTTTACCAGCTGAGCTACCAGGGAAGCTCATCGTACACTATAGGAGTTTGCAATTATGCCAAATTAGTTTGTTGGACTTGACACAGTGATAGAAGTTTTCTCGCTTTTTACTGTTTTATTCCCCAAGTGATTTCTCTGACATCACTATGACATGCTGTGAGGCTTTAATCATAATAATGTTACGATTAACTGCATGTTTAACTTTTTCCTTATCATATTCTTAAAGATAGGAAAGACTTGTACATATTTATAAATGTTTTATGATAGTTCTAATGCAATGCTTAATTTGTTATAAAATATATTATTTTGTGCCAGAACTAGCTCTCTCTCCCACAATCTCTTCTGCTATTTTGGTGGTTTGGACAAGCAGAGTAGCATTTAGATATATATATATTTTTTACACAAGCAACATTGATATGGCCTATATATTGTCAGCTGCTTAGAGATACTCCAATCGAAATTGACCGGAATTTCACAAGACATAACCATCTTTGCCAGAGTGTTGAAGGAGCATCTTAACTTGGTTCAAGTCAGAAACAGTGTTAATGAGACACCTCTGGGAGTGAAATATTTCTCTCATCAGAGAAAAATACACATAAATATATATTTTTATTGTTCAACTACATTGTGAAACATGGTACATTTCTTAGATGACTTACAAGGGAGCCTTCTGAAGAAAGGGTAAACATAAAAGGAATGTTGAGCCTTAAATGGAGCCTAACAGAGCAATAACCAGATGAGGCGGCATGGGCCAGAGTGGGCCATGTTTAGCACTCCCTCACGACAGGTCCACGACAGGCACTTAAGCCAGTCAAAGTCATGTATTGCTCTGAATTTTTCCTGTGGATCTGATGTTAACACTAGCGGAAGCTCTTTACATTAAGGTTAAAAAAAAAAATCACAAGGCCTGCAATTCTGCCACCCTTCCCTCTCATAATAGATCTAGTCCTCATATCTGGGAGAATGGTCCTTAATGGCAGCTATCATTTGCCAAGACTAAGATCAGTTTTTGTTTCTGTTTTTTTTTTAAGTATTCTGAGGCACTAGAACATAGAAGTCAATAACTTACTACCTTCTTTCTAACTCTGAACAATATTTAAGCCAGTGATGGGAGATTAGCTGCAGGTCATCAGTGTTGTCTTTTGGTTTTAAGTTATTTTCACAGTGGTTATGCATATGAGGCTGTCACTTGAAGAAAATCAGAAGAAAGCACGTGAGCAAATGCAGATGGAGAGGCAAACAGTTGTTTTCCTACCTTTGGAGGACACAGAAAGGAAAATGTAAGAAAGTTTGTGAAGCATTTACCTGTAACATCTGACAGCGCTGTTACCACTTTGCAAAACAGACTCTATCTAGTAGCCAGTCCCCTCGGTTACAGCTGCTGTGATGCCTAGTATTCAGATTAGCATGGTGTATGATGCCTAGATGAAGGAGGGCAATTTCTCTCTAACTTTGGCTCACTGGGCCACAGTACTTGATTATAAATAACAGGGTGGCCTGGCACATTTGTGGGGAGCTGAGACTCACAATATGAGATTTTTTTAATCTTGGAAAGGCTTTGAATCTCCATTTTCTTGCACTCTTACACTCATCACAACATAACTCTATTTCTGATCAAAGGAGTAAGAGATCCTGGAGGAATAAGCTATTAGAGCTGTGAGCTATCCTGGGGACCCCAGAATCCATCCCGTCCCTTATACATTGAGGCAAAGATCCCCAGGAGCTACAGTGGCTTGACTAAGGTAGTTTTTTTTAATTTTTTTTGGTTATGCTGGGTCTTTGTTGTTGCATGCAGGTTTTCTCTAGTGGTGGTGAACCAGTGCTACTTTTTATTGTGGTGCATGGGCTTCTCATTACGGTGTCTTGTCTTGTTGCAGAGCACAGGCTCTAGATGCACAGGCCTCAATAGCTGTGGCCGCCTGCAGTGCAGGGGCTCATTAGTTGCAGCTTGTAGGTTCTAGAGTGCAGGCTCAGTGGTTGGTTGTGGCACGTGGGCTTAGTTGCCCAAGACATGTGGAATCTTCCCGGACCAGGGATTGAGCCTGTGTCCCTGCATTGGCAGGCGGATTCTTATCCACCGTACCACCAGCGAAGTCCAGAGCCAAGTTTTCTTCTGACTCTTTTCATGACACCATGCTACACATCGTGAAAATGTATCAACTTCTACCTGGTGGAGAGCGGGTAGTGGAGGGATTTACTGAGTGTCAGACACCATGGTAAGAGTTGTAGGTACATTCTCTCATATATTCCTCATACCAATCTAAGATTATTATCATTCTAAGTCTGCAGGCTTATAAATGGAGACTTTGAGAACTTAAGCCACAGACAAGTATATGGCTGAGTGAGGATTCATACCTAGTTATGTCTGAATGGAAAGGCTATTTACTCAAAGTGCTATACCATACTATATTATCTGTGTAGAACATAATTTATTCTAGAGAAAGAAGCATCACCAAGATGTGGAAAGTAATTTGAGACCCCAGGAAACAGTGAGATCCCAGGAAACATATCCAGGACAGGAATTATCCCTTAATAACCTTAATCATTGACTGAGGGCCTATTAAAAACCAGACATTTTATTTCATTTAATTACTGCAACCACCTTGTGAAGTAGAGGTATTATATACCCAATTTTTTCATAGGGACTTCCCTGGTTGTCCAGTGGTCAGGACTCTATACTCCGAGTGCACAGGACCCAGGTTCCATCCCTGGTCAGGGAACTAGATCTTGCACGCCACAACAAAGATCACGTGTATCACAACTAAGACTAGGGCAGGCAATCTGAAAATAAGTGAATAAATATTTTAAAAATTGAACGTATGAGGAAATATGTACCCAATTTTCGCGTGAAGATACTGAGAATTAGAAAATTAAAATTTCCCAAGTCACACACTTGGCAAGTGGTAAAATGAAACTTTGTATTAAATATGAGTGCTTTGAGACACCATACCTTTATTCATCTTAAGATGAGTGCCTGGCCCGTGGAATCTGTTTAATAAATATTAAATGCAAGAACAAGTGAATGAAAACAATGAATGAATGGGAACTAGAGTGGAACATGCACCTGGTATATAATGCTCAAGTTGGCCTTAGTTAGACTCTCTTGAAAACAAATAAGTAATACATACATAATATACTGTTTTGCTCCAAGAGGTAGGACGGGGACAAATCAGTGGAAATTGCAGGCTTCCTGTGGCTTCCTGTACAGGAACCCGGCTTCAAAAATGTCATTGCCTGGATGACCTTCAATTCTGTGATTCAAAAATTCTGTGAAAGTCAGTGTCTCTACAGAGGCATAATAAAAGCACTCCAACAGTACGAGTTGCCTGGTGAAACAGTGACCTGCCTGTTTTTGAAGGTGTGCCAGCTACATGACCACCTGCCAGGAATGCTGTAGAAGAAATGCTACAGATTGGGTAACTGCAGAAGGCTGCAAAAATGGCTGCACTTATTCTCTTCCTTTTTTACATTTCCTTTTGCAAAGATGACGTTGAAACACTTCCCAGTGAGAGATGGCGTTTCCCCACCCCGTGAACCTGGGCTGGCCTTGTGAACTGCTTCACCAAACAAAATGCAACAAAAGCAATACCATGCCAGTTCTGAGGGTAGGTCTCAAAAGGCCTTGCATAGTTTCATTCTCCTAGAAGTTTTGGCGACCCACATGAATAAACCCTAGCTAGACTAGTTTGCTGAGAGAATGCCAGACTTTATGGGGAAGTACCATAGCTAGTAGCCATCCAACCTCTGCCAGCAGAGCCCATTTAGCTGACCTATAGCTCTCCATAGACACATAAGTGAGCTTAACCTGTAAATTCATAGGCAATGACTCACACAGTTAATGGTTGCTGCGTGATTCTCAAAAGCACCGTCTGAGATGAAGGGGAGAGATGGAATGCTTGATGTCCCAATCAGAACAGGCTGCTCCACCGTCATCTACCAGTGTCCAAAAGGCCCCAGAGACTTTTTTCAGTGGACTTAGTGGTCAGTGTTAATTGGGCATCTTACTACTCACCAGACAATGGCTTTAACGCTTTATGTAAATTCTTAAGCCTCAAAAAACCTAGTGAGAAATGTATTATTTTTTGAATTTATATGAACTTTATTTTTAGACAACCTACATGATGTGTTTGTTTTTTCCCTCAAAAATAATGCTTCTACTCCAAATAAATCAATGTCAAAATAAAGAGCTCAAGTTGATCTCAGTCCCATTTGTCTCAGTCCTGGTAGATGAAAAGCAGCTGCCAGTCCAAAGTCATAGCCAAACTTGTTAACGTATTTCTATTTCTAAACCTTCCTTAAAGAAAATCATATATGGGGTCACAACATCCTCATACAAGTCCAGCAACACAACCATGCAACTGGATTCGTGTTTCCACCAGTAAAGGACTGACGGTTTTTGAAATGGGTGAGGATGGGCTTGATTTGTTCTGTAGCCCCTGCCATAAAAGGCTTTACTCTTCTGGTCTCTGTACTTCAAGTATCCGTTTGACTGACCTCAGGTCATCTTTAATGTACTTCTTGTAAGCATCTTTTGTGAAACTTGTTTCCTAAAAGTGATGGTTCATGACAATATTGACACCAGTGATTACTGTGCTTTAGGTACCTTTGCCCCCTTCAGCGGAGCCATTTCCATCAATGAGTGAGTCATCAATATTACCCTCTGTGCTACTGACAGCTTCCCCTCCACTTCCAGACACAGCCCGTCAGCGACCTCCTAGATCTTGTAGATGTCGGAGAACATCTCATCATGCCTGATGAGGTCCCGGTAGGTGACCATGATGGCCACTGCAGGAGCCCAAGCTCAGAGCAAGCCCAGTGTAGCCCGAGCGGGTGGGGGAAAAGGGGAATGGGCGGAAAAGCAGAAATGTTTTATTATTGAACTGATTTGACAGATATAGAAAACTATGCCAGAGAACTGACACCTACCTAAGGTACAGAGTGAGTAAATGTCCAGCCTAGGTTTTGAACTCAGGAAGCACAAAGCTACAGCCTTAGCTCTTAGCCACACTCCTCTGCTTCTTGCTATTGGATGTCAAGTAGATGATTGTCTGCAGGAACTAAAAATATCTTCACAATACCTGGTAGTTGTAAATATTCCCCCAGTGCCTTTCACCAAGCTCTCTTTACAGAGCCTGGGATGTCACCAAATACCTCATTCAGTTTCCACGCTTCTTCCATCTCGAAGTTGTTTTTCTTTTTTCCTCGTTTCTAAGAAATTTCACTGTTAGACTTAAAGTTTAGAACCATGATCAGGAGAAATATTTAAGAAGACTCATTATCCAAAGCATGAGAACGATTGGAGGGGAAAAAAAAGAAACCTCCTTTTCCAAAAGAGAATCAATTTTCCACTATGAGAGTTTCCATTCTACCAAGAAATGAAAATGTGCATAAATTAGGTTTAGAAAAATACATGAGACGGCTTATGCAAAAAGGCTAAACCTGGGCATCAAATACTAATAAAAGCAGATCTAATAATCATGCTTGATTCAAGTCCAAGATATGTCAGGGTTTTCCCTCCAAGATACAGTTTCCCTGCAGCTCATGATAATTACAAAATGTCTCAATGTTTCTTGTTGAGTAAAATGGACTGCCAACACTTCAAACATAGTAAACCAGTCCAACAGGAAAAAAGCCAAGGAATGTATCCATTTCAACATTTTTTACAGTCTGGTAGTGTGTAGCTCTCTGAGAGAACTGTGACTGCCAAACTGGATGAAACATGTAAGACATACACACTTTTCTAGAAATTTCTTCTGCCTTATCTAGTTTCTCCGTTAGAGCCGGAGGTATCACTCATTTCCCTCCCATTGTGTGTGTGTTTAGATATCTCTTGCAGGAGAGTGAGTATCCTCTATCACCTCCCACTCCCATCCCACTGCTTAAAACTTGACCCTGGCACAGTAGTGTGAATGCTTATGGTCTGTATGCAGACTGTCCTTTTATTTTACCCATTTGCCTAATTATATTATTCTGTATTCTCAACTCCTTCTTGCTTGTGGCTTCTTAAGGCCTCAATGGGAATTCCTATCTTCACCTACCCCTTTAGACTAACCAGTGGGCTCTCAAAAGCAAGACTGCAGTCTTCTGGGAAGTTTTCCTGGAACCCTTTTTTTTTTTTTCTTCTTTCCTTTTTCTCTTTTTAGTAGGTTTTATATTTCAGGCTGTCTTTAGATTCACAGCAAAATAGAGGGGCAAGTACAAAGAGTACCCATACACTCCCTGCTCTCACACACACATAAGCTTCCCCCACTATCAGCATCCCCTAGCAGAGTGGTACAATTGGTTGCAATTGATGAACCTACATTGACATCATTATCACTCAGAGATATACTTTACATTAGGGGTCACTCTTGGTATTTTACATTTTATGAGTTTTGACAGATGTCTGATGATGCTTATCCACTGATATAGTAGCATGTAGAATAGTTTGTGAGAGCTGGACCGTGAAGAAGGCGGAGCACCAAAGAATTGATGCCTTCAAACTATGGTGCTGGAGAAGACTCCTGAGAGTCCCTTGGACAGCAAAGAGATCAAACCAGTCAATCTAAGGGAAATCAACCCTGAATACTTGTTGGAAGGACTGATGCTGAAGTTGAAACACCAGTATTGTGGTCATCTGAGGCAAACAGCTGACTCATTGAAAGAGTCCTTGATGCTGGGAAAGATTGAGGGCAGAAGGAGAAGAGGGCATCAGAAGATGAGATGGCTGGATGGGATCACAGATACAATGGACATGAACTTGGGCAAACTTCAGGAGATGGTGAGGGACAGAGAGGCCTGGCATGCTGGAGTCCATGGGATCACAAAGAGTCAGACACACCTTGGTGGCTGAACAACAACAACAACAGAATAGTTTCACTGCCCTAAAAATCCTCTGTGCTCCACCTATTCATTCCTCCTTCTCCACTAACCCCTGGCAACTGCCAATCTTTCACTGTCTCCATAGTTCTGCCTTTTTCAGAATGTCGTATAGTTGGAATCATACTATGTGTGGTTAAGTTGCTTTAGTCATGTCCAGCTCTTTGCAACCCTAAGGGCCATAGCCAACCAGGCTCCTCTGTCCATGGGATCTTCCAGGCAAAAATATGGAATGGGTTGCCATTTCCTTCTTCAGAGGATCTTGCCAACCCAGGGATCGAACCTGCATCTCTTATGTCTCCTGCATTGGCAGGAGGATTCTTTACTATTAGAGCCCCTTGAGAAGCCCCAAATCATATTATAGTCTATAGCTTTTTCAGATTGGCTTCTATCAGTAATATGTATGTAAGTTTCCTCCATGTTTCCTCATGGATTGATAGCTTGTTTCTTTTTAGTGTTGAATGCTATTCCATCATCTGGATGTACCAAAGTTTATCCATTTACCTGCTGTCTCTGTCACCTTGGGCTGCTACAACAAAAGAGCATGAACTTGGTGGCTTAAACAACAGACATTTCTTTTTCACAGTTCTAGAGGCTGAGAAGTGCAAGATAAAGCCCCTAGATTCAGTTTCCTTCCTGGCTTGCAGATGGCCTCCTCCTGGCTGTCTCCTTGTGTGTGAGTGTGTGCTAAGTCACTTCAGTTGTGTCTGACTCTTTGCAACCCCATGGACTGTAGACCACCAGTCTGGGCTGCCATGCCTTCCTCCAGGGGAGCCTCCCGACCCAGGGATTGAACCCGGGTGTCTTATGTTTCCTGCCTTGGCAGGCAGGTTCTTTTACCACTAGCACCACCTGGGAAGTCACCTTACCTGGTAGAAAAAAGAAAGCTCTTTTTCTCTCCTTCTCTTACAAGAAGCTAATCCCATCATGAGGGCTCTACCCTCATGCTTCATCTAAATCCGATACCTCCCAAAGACCGCACCTCCTATAACATCACTATAGAGGGTAGGGCTTCAACATATGAATTTGGAATGTTGTTGTTGTTTAGTCACTGAGTCATGTTCGACTCTCTTCCTGGGGGAGTAGGGACACAAACATTAAGCTCATAACACCACTGAATGACATTTTGGTTGATTCCAAGCTTTGGCTATTACAAATAAAACTGCTATAAACATTAAAGTGCACATTTTTGCATGGATGATTTTTCAACTTATCTGGGTAAATACTAGGGGGTATGATTGCTGGATCATATGGTAGTATGGTAAAGTTACCGATCAGGGTCCCTGGACTCTTTAATTAGTAGACATTGATAAGAGGTCAGACAAGGAATTCAGGGAAGGCTTGAGTCACACTGCAGCATGAGGGGACGAAAACAAGTAACAGCTGCCCTTGCTTGCACCCTGAGTGGGCAAGCTGTTCCCTTAAGGGATGAGCGTAGGCCGGAAGGGTGGGTCAGCCGGAAGGAGTGACTTTAGGTGGTCTGTCCACCCCTTGCTGGTGCCAGGTGCAGAAATCATGCACAGTCCTCTCAGAAGTGGCAGTTGGGTTTTGCCACTTTGTATCTTGCTCATGATTTGCCCCAACTGCTAATTCATGAGCTATTTTTCGTTACTTGTAGTGTCTTTGTATTCTGTTGCTCAAGAAGACCTTTGTCCAGGTGCAAGCACTCCATCCAGTAAAGGGTCCCAGGTACAGGCCATATCCTGTTTCACTTAAGAGTTTGTGTAAGTTTTGTGAGAAACTGCCACACTGTCTTCCAAGGTAGCTGAACCATTTTACATCGCCACTGGCAACTGAAGAAAGTTGTTCCTGTTGTTCCACAGCCTTGGAAGCATTGGTATCATCAGTGTTCTAGATTTTGGCCATTTTAATAGAAGTATAGTGAATTCTAATTGTTGGTTTTTGTATTGTATTTTTTGTTTTTGTTTTCTTCTATTGTATATACACTATATTGTAAGATTTTCCTATTTTACTTCAAAATGTTTTTATAAAAGTAATACATGCTCCATAGAAGTCCCCTTTGCACACCAGCCTCTGCCTTAGACTTGACTATTAGCTAGCCACAAGGGACCCAACATCAACAATTTCCTATACCTCCTAGAAATATATCTTTTTACCTCTCTTCTGAATCTCTATTCATTCCACCATGTCTTTTTTTTTTTTGTAATAATTTTATCTGTTATTTATTTTTGACTGTGCTAGGTCTTTGTTGCTGTGTGGGCTTTTTTCTAGGTGTGGCAATTGGGGGCTTCTCTCTAGTTGCAGTATGCGGGCTTCTCATTGCGGTAGCTGCTGTTATGGAGCACAGGCTCTAGGGTGCTCAGGCTCAGTAGTTGCAGTTCAGGTTTTAGAACACAGGCTCAATAGCTCTGATACACAGGTTTGGTTGCCCCATGGCATGTGGGAGCTTCCTGGATCAGATTTAACCCGTATCTCCTGCATTAGCAGGCAGATTCTTTACCACTGAGCTACCAGGGAAGCCCCCTTCCACCATGTCTTGATCTCACCCAACTCAAGCCTAGACCTGTCAGTGTGTTTTTGTGTTTAAATAATTTTATGTAGGAAAACGTTCTGTATTTATCTTATAATTACAGTAAGCCCAGAGAATTGCTTTTATAATCTCTGATGTCTCTGGTTGTTGAACTGCCCATGTGATTCTCTTATTATCATTTTTGCAACAATGGATTTATTTATCAGTTAAAATACAATATTTTATCCAGAATTTTTTACTAAAATGGAAATATTTTATTCACAAAATTCCTGTTTAAAGCCTTCTCCTTTTAAAATAATCCATTCAATTTGAGCAAAAACATAGTTATTTAAGTAAAAAGTATGTGTTTAAATTAGAAGTGAAAGTGATCATCTGAAATTATATTTAAAAAGAGACTGAAATCAAGTCAAGTTTTTATTGTGGTTTTGGTTGTTCATTAGTAGGTTTTTTTTTTTTTTGGAGGCTGAATCCACCTTGAGTGTGAATTCTACCCTCAGATAAGGCAATGTGGGAAAGAAAATCCAGCCAATGGATGAGGGTAACAAAAACCACCCCCCCACTCCACCGCCATGGGAAGAAATTCTCATCACTAACGGAGAAGGTGAAGGGCCAGGCCAAGCAACGTGGGAGAAGAATTTCCTTTTCCCAGGAGCTCTGCCTTTGGCAGCAAGGACCTCTAGATTGGAAGAAGGGGTGGAGGGCCAAGGATGGCCGGGGCTTTCCCTGGTCTGAAGATTTCTGCAACAAGAATGGACATGTACTACGCATGCTCCATTTCTTCTCAAATAAAATAATTAAAGTTTTGAGTTTTGCCAAATTTACACAAACAAAACTTAACGAGTTCTACAAGTGGTGACGGTTCAGTCACTAGGCTGTGCACTGTCGCCTGCCACAGTCCTGTAGCCTCCTCTGTCCATGGAATTTTCCAGGCAAGTATCCTGGGAACTGCCGTTTCCTACTACAGGGGATCTTCCTGACCCAGGGATTGAACCTGAATCTCATGGCCTCCTGCGTTGCAGGCAGATTCTTTACCACTGAGCCACCAGGGAAGCCCAGGTTTACTACTAATAAGAACATAGGTCGGTACAACCTCACCTCGCATCATTTCCCCTTACCTATAGGAAATAAGTTAGACTCTTAATTGTTATTAACTGCCTGAAAATCACGCTTCTCCAGTGGCACTAGTAGTAAAGAACCTGCCTGCCAATGCTAGAAGACATTGAAAGATGCTAGGTTTGATCCCTGGGTCGGAAAGATTCCCCAGAGAAGGGCATGGCAACCCACTCCAGTATTCTTGCCTGGAGAGTCCCATGGACAGAGGAACTTGGCAGGCTACTGTCCATAGGGTCACAAAAAGTAGAACACGACTGAAGCCTCAAAATCCACCTGAATTGCTCCATTTCCCTGGTCTCCACACTATTCTTTTTCTCCTTTCAAGAGGAGTGAACTCTGATTCTAAGTTTCTTGAAGCTTACAAATTTTAGGGACTCTTTTTAAGAGAAAGTTGGATTTCAAATAAAAAATGGAACTCTAAGACTTAAGCTTCATTATTAGCTTCATGGTAAATCTGCCTCTGCCTTCCAGTGAAAACACACAAGGTCTATTGTTTGAAATTATCCTGTTTCCCAATCCACATACCATGTCTGGAACAACAGATCTCTCAGTAATTTATATTCAAGTTGTTTCCAAAAGCCCACCTCCTCTATAAAATCTTTTCTATCGGACAGAAAAAACAGTAATAATTCTTTCATTCCATTTTCTCTAAAATTTAATTCTGTATTTTCCTTCACTTATCACCCTATAACACATACTTATCGCACTTGGTTTGAGGCAGTTTTAGAAAATGACATATACTCATGAGCAGCCCATGAAGCACAATTAGGAATAAAGTTGGCTTTGCATATCAAAGGACATTAGTTATTATCTAAATCATTAAGTTTGAGGCAGAAGTCCTTTTCTAGGTGCAAAAAGCTTTAGGGAAAATATAATTTCCAAGATTTGACTTAATATGGCTGCTTTGCTATGAAAAGTGGTAAAATACTAAATTTTAAAGATGACCAGATGGTAGGTAGTGAAGCCAGTAAGAACAAATCCAAGTAGGGTAAAAGCATAGGCACAAAATGTAACTTAAAGCAGTAGCAGAGCTGAAGCTATTCTTCTTTAGTATTATGAATCTCTTTCTTTGCAAATGACAGTTCCAGAGATCCAACAAGGCAATCTTATACATCAAACTGTCAGGAAAATATGTGGCTCTCTCCTGCAGTGTCATGTTACTACCGAAATTTTTATTTTCCAGTAGTACTGGAGGTAGTAGTTAGAAGGTGTATTATTTTGGCCAACCATAATGGATACAACCACAGCAAAAGGTTAATTGTTTTGCTACAAACACTGCAGTAATTAGTTTTTAAAGCAGGGCTCGATGGGCAACATACTTCAAGTGAAAGTTTTTAAATAAAGGTTATGCTCAGTGTTGTGATCATGTGCTGTGCTTAGTCGCTCAGTCGTGTCCAACTCTTTGCGACCCCATGGACGGTAGCCCACCAGGCTCCTCTCTCCATGGGGATTCTCCAGGCAAGAATACTGGAGTGGATTGCTATGCCCTCCTCCTATGCTTGTAGACTCCTCTAAATTAAGTCAAGAAGCCATCAAATTCACACATGTGACCTGCAGGGATTGGAGCCATGGGGAGCATTTCCAAGGGTTAGACCAAGAAGAGTTTAGGCAGAAGCTTCAGGAGGGAAGGTCCGGTGCAGCCCAAGTTCCTTTCTTTCCCTCTGTTCTCTTCTACACCTCTGCTCAGCCCAGACTCCTCTGGCAGGAATCCCCCTAATGCTGTTTGCTCTCCAGCCCCCTAACACCTGGGGTCACAAGCAGGCCTTTCCACATGTCTGCTGGATCATTTGGCAACCTTAGGGTTTGGGGAAACTGCATAATGTTTTCTGTAGTGGTTGCATCTCTGTGTTTACATAGTTAAAAGTTATAAATCAAGCCAACAAACTGTTAAATAAAATATGTTCAGTCTTTCTACCTCTATCCTAAGATAAACTTTTTTATTATGTATAAAGCTATATTTTAATGAATATGGGCAGACTCATGGGCATTTTAATGAGTATGGGCAGTGTGGAAAAGATTTAATTATTATTGTGTGTGCCTGCATAGCCTGATGATGGGCTATAGATGTTTGGATAAGTAATATTAATAAAATAAAAACTCATACAACTTACTCTATGAAATTTATTTTCTCCCCTTCATTTCAGCAAAACAACTTAATGAAGTTGATATAACCTATTCATATAACCAGTGTTCTATTAACAATAATGCCAAACAACATAATATTGTAGCTTTGGAATTTTTAAATTTAACTTCAACTTTGGAGAAACTTTGTTCTGCTCAGTAGCAGTTGAAATTGTCAACAAGATTCTTAAAAAAAATACTTATTTTAGAAAATGAAGAATTGGGGTTTCTGTTCTGGCACGTAAAGAGTATAGAAGCCATCACTTCACCCTAACAAGTAAAAAGCTGAACAAACTGAAAATCAACAACTCTTCTTAGATCTGTCAGGGAATTGAGATCACAAAGCAAACTGCTACTCCTAAAATTGGAGAGACAAATGGGTAAAAACAGAGAATTACAATTTACTGGAGCAGAAGCCCGTGGGCAGAAACCTACAGGGGAACCAGTAAGGGGTATGAAAAACCTGAACTGTCATAGATGAATTCCTGGAGACTCAGTGCCAATGACTCTGAGAGTTAAAAACTCCATGGAGATCCAGTGTTTGCAGGATACTCACACTTCTGTGAGTTTTATCTTCTGAAGCTCTACCAGATTCTCACAGTGAATATTAGGGGAAAAAATAAAACCCTCACATTTCTGGCAGGGTGGAAAGAAAAGGTAAAATTTTGAAATATGCTAGAGAATTCTGTTCTTAACAAGTCCTGTCCTCTAGAGAAATTATCTTACCAGAAACTAACCTTTGGGGTTTTCAGTTCAGTTCAGTTGCTCAGTTGTGTCCAACTCTTTGCAACCCCATGGACTGCAGCACACCAGGCTTCCCTGTCCATCACCAACTTCCGGAGCCTACTCAAACTCATGTCCATCACATCGGTGATGCCACCCAACAATCTGATCCTCTGACAGCCCCTTCTCCTCCTGCTCCCAATCCTTCCCAGCATCAGGGTCTTTTCCAATGAGTCAACTCTTCGCATGAGGTGGCCAAAGTATTGGAGTTTCAGCTTCAACATCAGTCCTTCCAATGAACACCCAGGATTGATCTCCTTTAGGATGAACTGGTTGGATCTCCTTGCAGTCCAAGGGACTCTCAAGAGTCCTCTCCAACACCACAGTTCAAAAGCATCAATTCTTTAGCGCTCAGCTTTCTTCACAGTCCAACTCTCACATCCATACATGACTACTGGAAAAACCATAGCCTTGACTAGACGGACCTTTGTTGACAAAGTAATGTCTCTGCTTTTCAATATGCTGTCTAGGTTGGTCATAACTTTCCTTCCAAGGAGTAAGTGTCTTTTAATTTCATGGCTGCAATCACCATCTACAGTATTTTGGAGCCCCCAAATATAAAGTCTGACACTGTTTCCACTGTTTTCCCGTCTATTTCCCATGAAGTGATGGGACAAGATGCCATGATCTTAGTTTTCTGAATGTTGAGCTTTAAGCCAACTTTTTCACTCTCCTCTTTCACTTTCATCAAGAGGCTTTTTAGTTCCTCTTCACTCAAAAACCTGTGCACAGATGTTTATAACAGCTTTATTCATAAGAGCCCATACTTGGAATCAACCAAGATGTCTTTCAGTAGGTGAATGGATAAATAACCTGTGGTCCATCCAGACAATACAATATTATTTATCACTAAAAAGAAATGAGCTATCAAGACACAAGAAGACATGAAGGAATATTACTCCATGAAAGAGTATGAAAGAGGCCAGTCTGAAAAGGCTACATACTGTTTGACTCCACTGGACAAAAAGAAGTGTATTGAGATTCTGCAAAAGACCAAACTTGCTGACAGTAAGATCTGGTGACTTTCAAACGTTAAGAGGGAAGGAGGGATGAACAGGGAAGCACTGTGAGATGATGTGTGGCACAGTTGGTACTAAAAACTGGGTTGACTTCTAGAGCAGTTCAACTTTCTAATACGGTTCTGCATCAACAAACCACAGGACCTGCCAGGCCTGAAATCTCATCGCACCTGTGCCTCCAGTTGGTGACCAGACACCCTGAATTTAAAAAAGGATGTTTTTTGGTTTTTTTTGTTTTGTTTTTCTGTTTTTTGTTTTTTAGGACAGATACCCAGGAAATTACCCACCTTCCATCTAAGGTCACTTGGGCAACTGACTTTATAGAGCAAACTGGCCCCGTTTAAGAATTCTTGGCTCCTCAAATTCGAAATAAATTGGGTTTTTCTAAAAGAAGTTTTATCTGGGAATCAACAAGAGCTTCAAAAAAATCCTTCTAGGCTGAACCCCTGCGGACATAAGAGACGGCGAGGTGGAGGGGGCTCCCCGGCCCCGCAGCCGGACCTCGCCCCCGCGACACCGTTCGCCCCTGCCGGGTGGGGCCAGCCCGGGGCCAGCCCAGAGCCAGACCCGGACTGCGCGGCGCGGGTGGGGCCCGGGCGGAGAGCCAGGTCCGCCGCCGCCGCCGCGAGCCGGGACCTGCCCGTCCGACCTGGCGGCGCTGTCTCGCGGGATTGCTCAGCTCTCGCCCGGCCGTGCGACTCCCGGCTCCCTTGGTGGCCGGAGTCCCGGACGCTCCCTGGAGCTGTCGCTGGCCGCGGGGGGGGACGGTGGGCTGGACGGGGACGGGGAGGAACGGGTGCCTTCGACCGCCGCCCGAGGTGAGGTTTCTCGGACGCCAACTGGGCGAGTGGCCGCGGGCGGGCGGGCTGGCGGGCGCTGGGGCGAGCGGGGCGGGCCTCGAGGGGTGCGGGGTGGGCGGGGGGCGAGCGCTCCGAGCCGCAGGTGCGCGAAAGGCTGCGGCCGGACGGTCCGCGCCGGCCCGAGGTTCCCAGGAAGCTGGGGCGCTGCGATAGTGGTCCCCGCGGGGCCAGGGACGCGGAGCACGGCGCTGGGCCTGGGGCAGGTGCCCGGGGGTGGGGCGCGTTGCCCTGCCCGGCGCTGTGTGTGTGTGTGTTGGGGGGATGGGGGATGGGGTGAAGGGGAGCGACCATTCGTAGGTGTGTGTGTGTGTGTGTGTGTGTGTGTGTGTGTGTGTGTGTGTTTTGTGGGGATGGGGTGAGGGGGTGAGTTGCCCTGCCCGGCGCTGGAAGCCGGGACGTACGTGTGAGTGTGTTGGGGGGATGGGGTGACGGGGTGCGACGATTCGTGGCTCAGTGCCCAAAGCTTCCCTCCCACCGAAACTCCGTCGGCCTCCCGGGACAGCTTTGCTCATTTTTCTTTTCAGTGAGGTCGCTACTCCCCCCTAGCCTTTTGAACACTTGTTTCGCTCCTCCGCAGTAGGAATCCTAGAAGTCTCCCTCTGGTTGGCCTTTTTAAAGACAAAAAAGTTCGTCTCCAGGAGAGTGCCACAAAAGCTGGCCCTTTAGAGTCTTTATAAAGAATTTAAGAACTCGTGACATCTTAAGGAATTTCCGTGCAACTCAGTTTTCTTGTGCGTAATAAGACCCCCGACAGGGCCTTTTAGATTGTACAGTTCTGTTAATCCTCGTTAACTTGTTCCCAACCCCACCATTTTCTCCATCTCACTCATCCAGTGCCCCGCTTTTACCCTGTGTTCCATGCAGCACGATCCAGTCATCCGGTCCCTAGAGATGAGATTTCCTCCGCAAGTCATAGATTCTGTGCCAAGGCAGGTGGAACAGTAATTGATGGGACGAGATTTTCCATCGTTTTCCCGGTGTTAATTACCTAGCATGAAACTCTGCACTTTGACGTTTGCATTTGAGTTGATAACAAATGTTGCTGATACACCCTTTTGATTGTTTTTACAGTAATTGACCCAGAACTCATTTTCAGGAAAAAGAGCTTCCTTCAAAATGGTAAAATAATCAAATGAGGAATTTGAACATTTTATCTTTGGATGGAAATCTGAGAATGAAGAGTGATTAATCCAAGCCATGTGGTAAAATTAGGAATTTGAAGAGAATGGAAACATTTACATTTTTGTGGACATGTATTTTTCTGCCCCTGGTAAGAGGGCACAGTCTTTTCACCTGTGAACCAATTACTGTTCCCAGATGTATGAAAATGGCCTACAACATGACGTTTTTCCCTAATCTGATGGGTCATTACGACCAGAGTATTGCTGCTGTGGAAATGGAGGTGAGTAGTTCTTCATGTCTTTATGAAAGAAGAGTTTATGCTCTGTTCTGGAATAAACTATAAATGCAACCTTTTTTTATAAAAGATAACAGTAAGGCATTTCTTCAAGTTGTAAATAAGTCCTACTTTGAATAAATGCCTTTGAAAATTAAATCTCCCTACTGGATTATATTTTGTGTATATTTGTGTCTTTGTTTAGTGGATTTGCATAAGATAGGGTTTATTCTCTATGAATTATAGGTATGAATGATTTTGAAGTATCGTGCACCTGGCAGATATTTTGCTCTCCTGAGTCAATTTGGTAATTCCTCATGGTAAAAAATGTGAATTCTGAATTTTAACTAATCCATTGAACGTATAATCTATTGCCTGGACTAACGTGCTTGTACTACATGTATTTTCATGAGTAGTTGTTATGTTCACATGGGCCTGTTTGTCTGAAGCAAATCAGTGACTAGAAGATTTTGGGGATTTGAGGGCTGTAGATAGTGTTTTGCTAAGAAGTGACTTTTTTTTTTTTAAGTATAGTGCTTAAATAGTCTTGTAAAAAGAAAGAAAGTGAAGTCGCTCAGTCGTGTCTGATTCTTTGTGACCCCATGGACTGTAGCCCACCAGGCTCCTCTATCCATGGAATTTCCTAGGGAAGAGTACTGGAGTGGGTTGCCATTTCTTTCTCCAGGGGATCTTCCCAACCTTAAAAGAAACCACACGTCAGGGGAGGACCAGAGTGACAGTAAAGATTGCCGCAGGTGCCTCAGTTGCCTGCCTCTGGTTTAGCGATATGCAGATGGCTAGGGAGGTGTGGGAAGAAAGAGTTACCTGTAGAGACAGGAACCTGTCCTCTCCTACAGATCTGTTAGGATGATAAATTTTGTGAAGGAAAGAAGACAATTTGTTTTTAGATTTTCTCCAGAAAGGCTGAGAAAGATAAAGGCTTTTTTCTCTCAGATTGTTTCTAAGAGTTGAAACCCCGGCAATTTTAATATAGACAGAGCTTTAAAAACTGACTAGGCTTGATTTTGCAGTCTTCCCTTGTTGTTTAATTGAATAGTTAGTTGTCCAGCTACCTCATTGTAGACTCGTGTCTGAAATAGAAGGGCTTTTGATTACTGAGTAGAAGTACTTTTAAAAGATATGGCAAATTATCAATGTGTTACTATAATCTTTCAGTAGATTTCCAAGCCGGTGCAAAGTTGTCATTTTGAGCACTGAACAGACGATGTGGTGAGATTTCCATTGGCTAATAAGAACCATTTTGATTGTTTAATCTGATTAAATCATGTAATGTGAGTAACTTCAAGGAATAATTATAATATTCATTCGCATTTTCTCTAATATGTGTTTTATAACTCATTTCTTATAGCGTTCTTAAAAATTTTTTTTAATCTGGTTTCCTTTTTGTGTAGTAGCTATATACATTTGAGGTTAGAATGCTGACATTGACCTTAAAATTCAGATTCTTTAGAGTTCCTTATCATAGAGAAGTACCATTATGAATATATAGAGAGATGTCTCCCTGCTATTAGATACTGTACTTTTAAGACGATAAGAATGAGTTTTTGTTTGATGCATGTCTTTTTAAAGCCAATTGTTTCTGACCCCTTGAAAGAGTTATTTTTTATTTACCTAGCTTCTTTCCCAGGTAGTTTTGTGTCTGGACGTACCCAAGAAATGTCTTCCTTTACTTGATTGCTGTCACTACTAATTTCTTCATTATATAATCTTTTTTATGCACTACACTTTCTCCTACCATTTACTATTGAGTTTTATTCCATAAGTAACTTTTCAGTTGCTTTAAGGATGTAAAAGAAAAATATCAAGCAGTCATTTAACATCAGCATTCACCTAAGTCTACGAAAGAAAGGGAAATGGAAAGGCAAAATAATAGCAGCCTAAGTCAGTCTTTGTTGTTCTTGTTTAGTCGTTAAGTCCTGTCCAACTCTTTGCAACTCCATAGACTGCAGCATGCCAGACTTCCCTGTACTCTGCTATCTCCTGGAGCTTGCTCAAACTCATGTCCATTGAGTCAGTGATGCCATCCGATCACCTCTCATCCTCTGTCATCCCCTTCTCCTCCCGCTTTCAGTCTTTCCCAGCATCAGGGTCTTTTCCAATGATTCGGCTCTTCACATCAGGCGGCCAAGGTGTTGGAGCTTCAGCTCTAGCTTCCCTGGGGGAGGGAATGGCAAACCACTCCAGTATTCTTGCCTGGAGAATCCCCATAGACAGAGGAGCCTGGCGGGCTACGTAGCCACCACAGGGTCACAAAGAGTTGGACACAACTGAAGCAACTAGCACACATGCAAGTGACTTAAATACCATGCAGAGTTTCTTATCCTGTTTTGTGCCATTGATGCATTCTCAGAATTTTAAATAAAATGAGTAGGATTACAAAGGAAACCAATTATAATGAAATATACTTCTGTTTATAGCCCAGGTTAGGAAGCCCCAAGAAGTTGTGATTTGCTTGTGATTTGAGCACTGTGGTCTGATGCAGTCCTCTCTGTCACCATGGACCATAGTGTCATCTTTTAACTATTTTATGTATTTTTTTTTTTTACCCTTGACCTTATTAGATAACAACAACAAAAAAATACTTCCTAGATTAGAATGTCATGTGTTGATTTAAGTCTTCGCTGCTTCTTTATAAACTTCAATAAAAATTAAGCTGGGAGATTTTTTTTTTAACCTCTAATCAGTTTTACCTTTCTCTTTCTTATCCATGCCTTGGATACAAAGTCTCATCAGAATTTTTAGATCGAAAATAAAATCTTTTGGCTTCAATCTGTCCCCTCTGGTGGTGCCAAAGTGATTTTATTGATATGCAAATATGTGCAGTCCTCTCTGGAATTAAAATTCTTTATTTCCCTAAAGTCGGAAAAATACAGACCTGACCATGGCACCCACCGTTCTTTGTATGTGACCCTGCCTTCCTGTCCAGCTTCCCATCTCGCCCCTTTCCACATTATACACTCTGCTGCAGCCAAAGTGACCTGTTTGTAGAACTCAGATTCATATTATTCCCTCTCACTTTCATACCTTTGCATATATTGTATCCACTGCCTCGATACCTACCCTTCTTCATCTGCTCAGTCTTTGCAGGTCTCAATTAAAGTAACTCTATGTCTAGTGAAGCCTTCCTTTCACTTTTCTCCCAAGCATATTTAATCAACTCACTGTACACTCTGATAGTACATAATATATGCAACTGTCCTTGTACTGAGCATGCTGTATTACCTACATAGCATGCACTTACCTACATAGCTCTCTCATGAGCTTGTGAGCTCATTGAGAGGAGCGCTGTTTATTCTTTTCTATCTCTAATGCCTAGTACAATGCCTCTGAGCCTGGTAGATGTTCAATAAAGGCTGGTAAAGGAAAAGGAGCTATTTCCTATTCTAATAAATCAGCAAAGAGAATTTTCCCTCCAAATCTTTACCTTCCTCTGTATCTTCTGCAGAGTCTAAGTGAAAGGCACTAATATCTTTAGGTGGTTTACATATCATCCACCTTGGATCTGCCTGAGCTAGTTCTAATAAAAATACATTAGTTGTATCATCTGTTCATAGACCAGCAGCTTGTGAGCGTGTTAGAAGTGCAAGTTCATGGACCCCATCCCAACCTACTGAACCATGATCTGTGAAAGTAGAGCCCAGGAAACTGATAACAAGCTGTTTAGGTGTTTCTTATGAGCGTTAAATTTTGAGACCCACTGGTTTAGAACAGGAAATGCAAACTTCTTCTGTAAAGGGCTAAAGAGTACTTTTGGCTTGCAAAACATTTGGTCTCTGGCACAGCTATTCAGCTCTTCAGTTGTAGCAAATAACAAATGAGTGTGGATGTGTTTCAATAAAACTTTGTTTACAAAAACAGTGCATCATTTTTGGCCCACAGGTTATAATTTGCTGAACCCTGGTTTAAAGTACTTGAAAATCTTCTTAAGGATTACATACATACAGCATGTAATAAATAATCATTATTGTGCATTCTTATTAATGTGTTATTATATGTGCTATATTTTATTTACTTTCCAGATAAATTTTTTTCAGTCAAACTTATCACAGACCAAAGGATCTGACCAAGATATCCTGGTCCTTTAGTCTTGTTTCAGAGATTACCTGAAATAAAGGACTTTGAATTTTTTTCCCTCATTTTATTATCTGAGGCTGAAGTAATTTGTATTACAAAGAGTTAATTTACAATTCTGGGTAGTTACTTGGCTTTATAATGAAAAGGATGTTGTACAGTGTAACTCTCCAAGTGTGAAAACAAATGGTTGCTGGTTATCCATTGTGTTGCTTTTTGTTTCATATCTAGAGCATTGTTTCTCAAATTGTGAGGTTGATGTCCCTTGAGAGACTGATTTCATCCAAAAAGAGCTGAGGCTGATCTAGGGAAAATGGAAACCGGAATATTGTATTTTTCTTTTTGAATTGCCTACATTAAGGCCTAGGCAAAAGCTAAGTCAAGTATTGTGTTTAGAACAGCATGTGGTTGTTCCACTTTTGAACGGTCTAAAAGGAAGTGAGCCAAAAAAACCCTTTCCTTTCACCTGTTAATAAGCACTATTAAAATGTCTCTATTCAATTAAAAATAAGGGGATGGAGAAAAAACTGAATAAACAAACTTTTAAGAAAAAAGTCAGCTTCTATTGGGCATTGGTTTTTAAACATATTCATCTGCTTTTTGATGAGTCTAGTGGACCCCACTTCTATCCCATGCAAAAGGAAATGTTTGATATGACTAACCTCTGTATTTTTTTAGGGAAGACTTTCTGAAAATAAGTGTAACTATTCTGAAAGTCATGTATTGAATCATTTAAAGTGAAATATATATGGAAGAGTATTCCAGATCAGTTGTGTGTATAATGGCCACTGTTGCATTTTAAATGAAGATATAAACTTAACTTCCTTCCTGACATTGTTCTGCGTTAAAAGAGAGAGTACCTTGACCACTTCTGAGTCTGCAGAATCAAGGTTAGACCTGTATGGAAACAGGGGACAATATTTCTCCTAGGAATCTCTGCTGATAGGCACAAGGTTCCTAGGGCCATTCCTTGACATTCCACCGTCTAGGATATTAGTTATGATTTCAGGAGAGCCTGCCACAAAGGGATGTGGTTCTTTTAGACCATGGGAAGACTGTTGTGTTGTGATTATCACCTTTCCTTGAGAATGCAGCATGTAGATATTAAATTTTTACTACTCTAGTTTGTGTATTTGTTATGTATCCATTCATTGATGTTTGTTCAAGGTGTACCTGAATGTGAATTATAGTCTTTCAAGTTATAAATTTTCTTCAGGTAAAATCTCTGCCCCTTTCTCTATCTCTCTCCTCCTTCTGGGACCCTTATAATGCAAATGTTAGTATGCTTGATGCTCTCCCAGAGGTCTCTTAAACTGTCCTCATTTTTAAAAATTCTTTTTCCTTTTTTCAGTTCAGCTTGGGAGATTTTTACTACTCTGTATTCCAATTCACTAATCTGGTCCTCTGTATTATCTGATCTACTGTTTATTCCTTGGACTGTATTTTTTCTTTCAGTTATTATATTCTTCAGTTCTATTTAATTCTTCTTTATAATTTTAAGCTCTCTTAAATTTCTCACTGTATTTATCCATTCTTCTGAATTCATTTGAGCATCTTGTGGTCATTATCTTGAACTCTCTATCTGGTAGATTGCGTATTTCCACTGTACTTAGTTTTTATGAGGTTTTGTCTTGTTTCTTCATTTGGATCATATTCCTCTGTCTCTTCATTTTGCCAAATTCCCTGTGCTTATTTCTGTGTATTAAGTAGGTCAGTTATGTTTCCCGGTCTTGGAGAACTGGTCTTATGTAAGAGACATCCCATGGGGTCTGGCAGAACACTCCTCCTTGATCACCAGGGCCGTATACTCTAAGGGTGTCCACTGTGTGGGCCCTCCTGATGTGACAGGGCTGACTACCGTGGGCACCCTGGGAGGTGGGTCTGGTCCCTGGCCCTACTGGCTGCCACACCCCTGCCTTGTATGGTGGCCACCAGTGATAGTGGACCCCCCACCACTAATAGGCTAGAGGGAAGACTCAGAAATGGCACTTGCCAGCACCATTGTCCTCATGGTAGAATGAGCCCTCCAAAATGGGTGCCACCACCGTCTCTTTCCCCAGAAGGAGTCCCTTGCCTTGTCCCTCTCCAGGAGGCTCTCTAAGATCAGCAGGGTGGTCTTACCCAGTCACATTACTGCCTCTGCACTGGCACTTGGAGTGTGTGAAGTTTTGTATGTGCCCTTTGAGCGTGGAATGTCTCTTTCTTGCAGCTCTCCAGCTCTCTTGTGTGCAGCGCTGCTGGCCTTTAAGGCCAGGCATAGTGGGGTCTCGTCTTCCCAGTGTGAGACCCCCAGGCTAGGGAGCTGATGTAGGGCTAGGACCCTCACTCCTTGGGGAAAACCTCTGCAGTTGTGATTATCCTTCCGTTTGTGGGTTGCCTACCCTGGGGAGTCGATCTTGACTGTACTGTATCAATACCTCCCCTACCTGTCTCATTGTGGTTCCTTATTTATGTCTTTAGTTGTGGAAAATCTTTTCTGTGAGTCTTCAGGTCATGTTCATCAGTAGATGCTGTGTACGTCGCTGTAATTCTGGTGTGCCTGTGGGAGGAGGTGAGCTCAGAGTCTTCCTGCTCCACCATCTTGGCCACACTCTCTAAGTTATAAGTTTATCTCTTTTCAGTATTTATTTTTATTTATTTGTTTGTCTGTGTCAGATCTTAGTTGTGGCATGTGGGATCTAGTTCCCTGACCAGGGATCAAACTTGGCCTTGGTCACTAGTAAAGTGGCTTCTTCCATGTACCAGGGGCTTCAGAAAAGTTTATATAATAATCTGCAGTTTTAATACAAAGGGAGGCAAGGTATAGACAAGACACTACCACAAGACCACTCTTCAGAGGCTTAGCTGTATATATTTTATATATTTTTTAAAATAAAAATATTTTTCCTCTTTAGATTCCTCTCTATTAGCCTTCTAACCCAGAGTTTCTCTTCAGGATCTTACAGCAACAGCAAGCCCAGGTCCATGCTATGGTTCTTTCCATTATCACGTCATTATAGCATGCGGAGCTAGCCAGTATGTTTTAAGGAAAAGGTGTAGTATGGCGGAAGTAGGCATTCTGAGGATATGAGCAGTAGCTTTCCCTTAAGTTCTACTCCGGCCACTTGAAGAGGGAATGCTATTGGCTACACCTGATTTCATAAGTAGGTGACCAGATAACACCCAGTTCATGAGAGGTCTTGGGCTGATTATCTTTGGGTGTTCCATAGATGTGTCCAGTGTCTGCCAGGAACCATTAATAGAATCAAGGTGGAAGGTCCCTTTTATTTATGTAGGGTTAATATCCTCATTGGAATGTATCAATGGCCTCACCAGCTTTCTGTCCTAAATAAGGTGGGCTAGAGTGATGTCCTATGAAACAGTAATATGCTTAGAGTCTCTAGTCTCCGGTCAAATGAAATTAAGGCACAGAGCTGAAGAGCTGATGTTACTCTAAGTGCATCAGATGTTACTCTAGTGTGCATCAGAATCGTCTGTAGGGCTTGTTAAAACACAGATCACTGACCCCACTTCCCAAATCAGTAGGTCTTATGTGGGATGGAGAATTTGCCATTCTAACGGGTTTTCAAGGGCTACTGCTGCTGCTGCTTCAGGGAGCACTCTTTGAGAATGCTCTGAGGCAAGCTGGTGAAGACGTGTTGGTCTCCTTGCTAGGTGAAAGGAAATTCCTTTTGGAGGAAAAAGCATTGGCCAGATTCAAGCTGCATATGTGTTGCCAAGGGCGTACTGATTTGTTGCATTAAAGAGACCACATCTGGAAAACTACCTTAGACATTTGATTAAGGTTGCTCAAGACAATATATTAATAACATATCCAGTTAAAATGGACAGATGCCAAGAATTGCTACCCATGAATATGGGCATTACTTATCTCTGAAAGCCCCATCTGCAGTATTGCTTTTGATTTCCTGCCGTGGTAGAGGGAGCTCTCTAATATTTTTCGTTTGGCTACTTCAGCCATAAAAATGTTTATCCAGGAAGCCAGTATGGTACTTGGGCAGACTATCAGTCTTGGGCAGCTTCTAGGGCAGGGAAAGCCAGTGAACATAACTTCCAAGGACAGGAGAGGGGATGAGAGACCTCCAGTTGCCAGGGTCTAGCTCATGCGTCACATCCTCCCCATAATCTCCTCCAACAAGATCCCACCAAGCCCCTATCAAAAACCCACTGATCATCTGACCTCCAAAAGACCAGTCTCTGAAGCTACCACATTGAATCTAGAATCAATACATTCGTATCAGTATATCTTAGCCCCATCTAAAATTTCGTTCTTTCCTCCATAATCTAGCACCCTCAAACCAATGTAAACGTGTAGTGTCATATAAATAATATATAGTCCTTTTTCCAGATTTAATTTTGACTTGACCTTTCCAGAGCATGGTGGGTAGAACTCTACCTACAGATGAAGACATTGAACAATGGTGGGAATGGGGTATGAGGCTATTTATTTTCTTGTTACAAAGTAAATCTTTCAGACCAGTGCCCCAGCAGACAAGGGATGAGGGTCTGCCTTGAGGGCTGTGGGTTCAGAATCCTGCGTGGGTACTCTGAACCTTGTCGCGTACCCCCACGTCACATCTTGAGGTCCCACTCATCACAGTATCCCTCCTTATCACTATATCATTAGATCTCTTATATGAAAGGGAAGCAAATTTAACTGATGTAATTCGACAACCTGCAGGATCAGTCCATACCTTTGGTTTTCAACTTCAGCCTTGAGAGAGTAAAGCGGTACTGAGCCCAGTTAAAGCCTCTGTATAAACCTTTTAAGATTCTGGCAGGCGGGTGCGGAGGCCTCATCACCTGGTGTCCGCAAGACAGGTCTCATGTGTGTGTTTTCTTGCTTACTAAATGTGGCACATACCAGTCTGGAGTGGCCTTTAATCCGTGTGTTGCACTCCACACCTTAAACCGAGGATTCAGGGGTGCCAGTTTGTCACTTTCTTCCTAAGCCGAACAGTGCCCTTAGAAGCACTCACTTCAGCCCATAGGCCTTGAATACATGATGCTCTTTATACCTTTCTCGGCTTCTCTGGTAGCAGCCACTCAGCCTTGTCTCTGCTGGGCACGTCATTCTAAGAAGTTCTTTGAATCTGAGTGATTATAAGATAACGCAGTTAATTGCTTTTCTGCTATATACCATGGGCTTCCAGATTTCCATCTTTAAACACTGACAGAATGTCCACTCGCTTTTGGCCCCAGTTAGGCTGGAAAACTAGTTCCAGAATTCTTCTCATTTCACTGAGGTCATTTACAACTCATTCTTTATATCATTGCCATGCTGGCTGGTCTTCTTGGTTGCAAACAATAGAACCCCACTTTGACTAACTGAAGCAGAAAGTAGATGAATGTTGGGTGGCTTGTCGGATCATTGGAGAGGCTGGAGAACCAGAGAAAAGCAGAGGAACAGCACACAGTTAAGATCATGCCACAAGATCACCCTACCACCAGTGCCAGTGGGCGCTTCCTGAACCGTTCTCCCTAGACACTTATTTTGGCCCCGTGGATATTATTGATCCCACTGCAAATGCATCAAGTAATCTGACTGTTCTTTTCTACAAGAATCTCAACACTTAGAGCATCCAGCTGGCCTAGCCTAGATTTTGTGCCTTAGATTTTTTGTGCCTGTATGTCAGGTTGCATCCATCCATAAGTTTGTGCAACATCCCACCTACTTTGGGATTCCCCAGAATCGTACTACTTACTGCTGGGCATATGGAAATGAAAATGTTTACTCTAGAGCTCAGTACAGACAGAGTTAGTTAACTGATAAGGAGAAATATTCATCGTAGTACCAACAGTTGCTTTGAAGTGTATGTCCAACTCTGCTATTCACATCTTTGTCAGCTTCTCCATGAACTTTTTGAGACACAAAGTGGCCTTGGAGGCTATCCTGGAGTTCGTCACATTCATTTTCCTGATGAATGCTCTGAGACTCAAAGACAGAAAGTTACCTGCCAAAGGTGACACCAGTAGTTAATGGCAAAGCTGGGACCAGAACTACAGCGCTGGCATTATTTCCAGCAAAGAATTAGATAAAATCCTGCCATGCCAAATACTAGTTAAATAACATGATGATATTCTGAGTACAAGATTAAGGACACAGGAAATGTCACAGTGAGTCATGTTAGTAGTCTTTCCGTCTCAGTCAAGGTTTGGTTTCTGAGAAGGAAACCCAGGACATTTTATGGAAGAACATAGATGATTTCTATCAAGAGTTTTATTTAAAAGATGAGGGAAATATGCTCCTTCTGTTTTTTCAACCATTTGGGACGAGTTCAACCACAGGCTGACTGCTCATTATTTAAAGTGCTATTATGCGTTATAAAATTACCCATTCCAGAATTACCAGCTTCAGGAGGTGCATGTCTCATCTAGGATATGATAAACACAGTTTAAGGTTTTACTGTCTTTGAGTAATGTGTCCTGTGAACATTGGTTTTGTTTTATGTTAAACAACTCAGTCCTCCTTTGATATCCTCCTTCGCCTCCACTCACATTGGCGTTCCTGCCTGTGTCATGCTTTGGGGAAGAGTAGTTTTCAGGGAGAGCTGGGTGGCAGCTTAGCATCAGGGTTACAGAGGACAAATCTGGAGTCGTAGGGACCCGGGTTCCTATCCTGGTTGCCGCTTACTACTTATTGACTCTATAAAAGGTGCTCTTAGAGTCTCTGTTTCCCTATCTATGAGGTGGAAGTAAGAGTGTCCCTTTCACAGATTTGCTGTGAAAAGACCTGGTATATAAAAAAGCACAGTGCCTAGTTTATGGTAGGTGCTGAATAAACCAAAGCTCTCATTTATTATCAGTAACATTAGCTCAGGGATAAGGCCCTTAAAGTCTAATTCAGACTGGTTGTGGGGATTGCAATAACAATTTCAGTAAGAATTGGATTCCACGTTCTCACTTGTAGTCTGAGGGTTTGGATTAGGTCAGTGCTTTGCAGACGTGATCTCTGGAGGTGCTCTGAGGTTACTGGCGGGAAAGGGGAACAGTGAGAGGTGTCTCAGAGGGAGCGCTTCCTGTTCAGCCAGTGCAGCTGTGCTTTTATTTACTGCATGTATTACGCCTCTTTGTACTTCTTACTTAAAGAAACTATTCCTTGGCAGAATGCACACATACATACACACGTTTTAAAAACAAAGTCCCTCCCAAGTCTAAAATTCTAAATTGCTATTAGCTTGTAACGGAGCGTGAACGTTAGTAGTCCACACTGGATCAAATCTGAAGACATGTTTTGTTTGTCCTGTACGTTATTTTACATGTTCACATTAAATTTTCTTTTTATTTGGAGACTTCTCATACAAATCCAGATTCTGTTTTCTTACGAAAACTTGAAATACCTGAGAGTTCTGTGTTCCCACTCCCTGATAACGGTCCACTAGAACTGAGTAGCAGCTGCTACCCAACTACTCCTACACTTTTGAATTTATCTGCCTGACCACTAAAGGTGTCTTGAGTTGTCAACATCTGATTTATCCTTGTGGATTGCATGAACAACATTATTATTGGATTAACCAATGTTGATACTCTAGAAGTATTAGACAGAGGATGTGACTTGCCTTGTTTGCCCCATAAGAAAATTGTTTTAATATAGCAAAAGGTACATGTGTTAGTTTCATTTTGTCCACCCAGGACAATAATAGTTCTAAAGTGCTGACCCTCAATTTATTTATAGCTGTTGGGATGGAAGACTTAAACACAGTGTGTTTTAATTCTTTCCATCATAAGATTCAATTTCCAGAGACTCAGAATTTGTAGGAACTAGGGTTTCTTGGGATGGCAAACAAAGATGTAAATGCTGCCAGTTGCTCATGCCTCCTCTGTTCCACCTCAGTCCCAGAGGAGGATACTCACACAAGCTGGGCATTCTCCCCCTTGGGCCAGAGAAAATGGAAAAAGTACTCTACTGTTTGCTCTCCAACAAGCTCCTGTTAGGTGGTTTAGGCTTCAGCATCATTCAAATAAGTATCAAATTCAGCATCATTCAAATAAGGGAGATGCAGTGTATCTCCCTTATTTCCCTCATAGCTCAGTTGGTAAAGAATCCGTCTGCAATGCAGAAGACCCCGGTTCGATTCCTGGGTCGGGAAGATCCGCTGGAGAAGGGATAGGCTACCCACTCCAGTATTCTTGGGCTTCCCTTTTGGCTCAGCTGGTAAAGAATCCGCCTGCAATGCAAGAGACCTGGGTTTGATTCCTGGATTGGGAAGATCCCTTGGAGAAGGGAACGGCTACCCACTCCAGTATTCTGGCCTGGAGAATTCCGTGAACTATACAGTCCATGGGGCCTCAAAGGGTCGTACACGACTGAGCAACTTTCACTTCCAGTGTATAATCATGGCAGCCCTCTCTTTGCTCAGTCACTTGCCCCATCAGGGCAAGATGAACTCTGCACTGGTCCAAAGTCCTCCACAGCTCTTGTCCTGTAATAGTTGGGCATGCCTTTAAACCAGACTTGTTAATTGCAGTGTTGTAATCACATCTCATATTTACTTACTAATTTTTTTGTCTGCTTGGTCTTTCATTTAGTAAGATCTATGCATTGAAATTTCTCATTGTGATCATGAAATTATCCACTTCTCCGTGTAGATTTGTTGCTTTGCGTTTTATATATTTTGTGCCATTTTATTAGGTTAATACAGTGCTCAGCAGTGTATTTTAAAGTTTATCTGTTGCAGTTTGTCTGGAATCTGAATGTTTTGTGGGCAGAGATGCTTAATTGGTCACAGTGCTGAAAGTAGAAGTCTTCATTCTCCTTTTTATATTTCAGAGATGTCTCAGTGTTCATAGTTCAATGTTCATAGTTCACTGATGAAACCCTTTTCCTATTTTTTGTGTAGCTATAGATTTTCTATTGATTTTCTTTTTTATCTTTAAACATTTTCTCACATTTCAAGTGGCATTTGGAAGGAAAGAATACAGATCATATATATACAGATATATAAGATCAGTGCATTCCCCCTTGATTCAGATTTTTTATCTTACTCTACATGTTCTCTTTGCTGCTAAGTCACTTCAGTCGTGTCCGACTCTGTGTGACCCCATAGACGGCAGCCCACCGAGCTCCGCCATCCCTAGGATTCTCCAGGCAAGAATACTGGAGTGGGTAGCCATTTCCTTCTCCAGTGCATGAAAGGGAAAAGTGAAAGTGAAGTCGCTCAGTCGTGTCCGACTCTCAGCGACCCCATGGACTGTAGCCTACCAGGCTCCTCCGTCCATGGGATTTTCCAGGCAAGAGTACTGGAGTGGGGTGCCATTGCCTTCTCCGACATGTTCTCTTTAGATAATTTAATTCAATCATTTTAGTTACCATTTTTATAATGATGACTTACAAATCTGTAGCCTTAACCTAATCTTACCTGCAGAACTCTATTTGTTTAACTTCCTGTTAGTAGATACAGACACTCACATGTCCCATGGGCAGTTCTTACTGTCCATCAACAGGAGAATGGATAAGCAAATTTTGATATAGCCATACAATAGAGTGTGTGTGTTTGTCTCTCAGTTGTATCCAATTCTTTGCAATCCTTTGAACTGTAGCCTTCCAGGCTCCTCTGTTCATGGAACTTTCCAGACAGGAATACTGGAATCAGTTGCCATTCCCTTCTCCAGGAGAACTTTCAGACCCAAAAATCAAACTCAGTTCTCCTGCATTGCAGGCAGATTCTTTACCATCAGGGAGCCAACAGGGAAGCCCAATACAGTAGAGTACTACTCAGCAGTTGTAAAGAATGAAGTATTGATATACAGAACAACATGGATGAATCTCAAAATGATGCTAAGTAAAAGAAGCCAGACAAAAAAGAATATATACTGTATGATTCCCTTTATGTAAAATTCTAGAAAAATACCACTCTATTGTGATAGAAAACAGATCAGTGATTGCCAGGGAAGGTTATGGGTGGGAGAGGGGGTGTTGATGAGAGAGGGGATAGGAGGGAGGGATTACCAATAGGCAAGAGGAAACTTCTGGTAGTGATGGATAAATTGGTACCTTGATTATGGCAATGATTTCAAAACCTATCAAAGAATGCACTTTGTACATGTTCAGTTTATCATACATCAATTATACCTGAATAAAGCTGGGAAAAAACCCTCAGAATTAAGGACTTTTAACAGGAAAACAGCAATCCTTGCCCACTGTTCTCTATCTCCACCCAGTCCTCCTCCCTTGTGGCAGGTACTTTGAGCTCTTTTGGGTATTCCCTGCTACAGAGGCCATATTCTACCTCATATGCTTAGTTTGTTATTTATTGATTTATCAGTTTACAACTTCAGGCAGTATCTGTTCAGTCTTTCCTCCATTATGGTAGTTGATTATTTATCTTATTCTTCCACTTTTACTTCTCTCAACCTAGTACAATATGTTACACTGCTGAATCAAGTAGTATACTTTGATTACATCTACTTCTATAATACCTACACCACTGCCCCCTGCTGCCCCCCCCACCCCGCCCCATTAATGAAGCAATTGCATCTTTCCCCATTTGCTTTGTTTCCTGTATACCTATGGCTAAATTTTTTCAGATGTTCCAGCAGACTTGTTAGACATATAGCAGTAATTATCCCAGATGCTCAGAATATCATAAATCTGTCAGTTCCAGTCCTCCACTTCCAGCCCCTTGGAGATCTTCCTCCTTTAGCTGTCTGTCTGTCCTCTTGTACGCTCTGGCTGCTTGTTTAGATTCTCAGTTGTTGTACTGTGGCTTCCTCTTGCCATTCTTAGTGTTGGGTCAACTAATTCCTAAGTCCCATGTCATTTTCCTTCCTGATTTATTCATATACTCCTTCAGTTGGTTTTAGGAATACTATATCCTTTAGTTGCTTCCTTAAAAGGCATATTTGAAAATTAAAAATTTGCTTCCTCACAGGGCCCAAAAGGTCATTATTTTACTGTCACCTAAATGTTTGGTTAGGTGTAGAATTCTAGATTGAAAGTAATGCTCCTTCAGAAATATATAAATTATTTCTGCATTGTCTTCTAGTATCTGATATTATCAAATATTCAGAATTTAATTCCTTTGCATATGGGCTATTTTTTTTCCAGCTGGAGATATTTATGATCTTTTCTTCATCTTGATGGTTTGAAATTTTTTGACATGCCTTGTCATTGTTCATTCATTGCTCTGGATAGTTATAATTTATTCAATAAATATTTATAGATAAATCACTCTACACTTACACAAATGGTTCTAGGTACTGTGGATACAGCAGTAAAAAACAGACAAAATCCCTTCCCTTCATGGAATTTACCTTCTGACAGTGAAGGCAGAAATAAACTAGGGAATATATCAGTTCAGTTCAGTTCAGTTGCTCAGTCATGTCCAACTCTTTGTAATATCATGGACTGCAGTACGCCAGGCTTCCCTGTCCATCACCAACTCTTGGAGCTTGCTGAGACTCATGTCCATCGAGTCAGTGATGCCATCCAACCATCTCATCCTCTGTCGTCCCCTTCTCCTCCTGCCTTCAATCTTTCCCAGCATCAGAGTCTTTTCCAATGAGTCGGCTCTTTGCATCAGGTTGCCAAAGTATTGGAGTTTCAGTTTCAACATTAGTCCTTCCAATGAATATTCAGGACTGATTTCCTTTAGGATGGACTGGTTGGATCTCTTTGCAGTCCAAGGGACTCTCAAGAGTCTTCTCCAACACCACAGTTCAAAAGCACCAATTCTTTGGCACTCAGTCTTCTTTATGGTCCAACTCTCACATCCATACATGACTACTAGAAAAGCCATAGCTTTGACTAGACAGACCTTTGTCAGCAAAATAATGTCTCTGCTTTTTAATATGCTGTCTAAGTTGGTCAGAGCTTTTCTTCCAGGGAGCAAGCGTCTTTTAATTTCATGGCTGCAGTCACCATCTGCAGTGATTTTGGAGCCCAAAAAATAAACTAGAGAATATATAAAGCTAGTAATATAATGAGATGTCTGATAGTGATAAGGACTATAAAGAAATACAAAACATAGTAACAAACCAGAGAAAGACAGTATAATTTTTATGTAGGGAGGGCAGGGTATGCCTTTCTGAGACAACATTTGAGCCGAGACACAGCTGTGTGGCTACCTAGAGGAAGAGTGTTCCAGAGGAAGGGAAAAACAAATGCAGAGTCCTGAAGCAGACATATACATGGAATGCTGAGAGGCAGAAAGCAAGTTTGGTGGCAATTGAGTAAGAGAAAGAGTTAGGAAGATGAAACTGAAGACATAGCCAAGGGTTAGGAAACTTAAGGCCTTATAGGACTTAATAAGGACTTTGAAATTTTTTTCTCTTGGGGTCTTTTGGACAAGGATAAATTTGCATTTTGAAGAATCACATTTAAAGGATCAGAGAAATCAACTGTAAGATTAGCAAGAGTGGTAAGTAGTGAGACCTATTGTTGTTTGGTTGCTCAACTCTTTTGCAAGCCCATGAACTAGCATGCCAGGCTCCTCTGTCCCTCAGATTTCCCAGGCAAGAATACTGGAGTGGGTAGTCATTCCCTTCCTTCTCCGGGGATCTTCACGATGCAGCGATCGTACCCTCCTCTCCGAGACTCCTTCTTTGGAGGCTGGTTCTTTACCCCTGAGCCACTGGGAAATCCCAGTGAGAGCTGTTAGGACTATTTCAGTAGTCTGGGTGAGATATATACTGGCTTAGATGTAGTAACTTAATAACAGTGAGTCCATATAGTCGAAGGTATGGTTTTTCCAGTAGTCATGTGAAAGTTGTACCATAAAGAAGGCTGAGCGCCAAAGAATTGATGCCTTCGAACTGTAGTGCTGGAGAAGACTCTTGAGAGTCCCTTGGACAGCAAGGAGATCAAATCAGTCAATCCTAAAGGAAATCAACCCTGAATATTCATTGGAAGGGCTGATGCTGAAGCTGAAACCAGTACTTTGGCGACCTGATGGGAAGAGCCGACTCATTGGAAAAGCCCCTGATTCTGGGAAAGAGTGAAGGCAGGAGGAGAAGGGGACAGAAGAGGATGAGATGGTTGGATGGCATCACTGACTCAATGGACATGGGTTTGAGCAAACTCCAGGAGATGGTGAAGGACAGGGAGGCCTGGCATGCTGCAGTCCATGGGGGTTGCAAAGAGTCGGACACGACTGAGTGATTGAACAACAGCAGCAACAAATGGTCACATTTGAGATATATTTTGAAGGGAGAGCCAATGGATTTGCTGATGAATTGGCTATGGAATGAGAAAAGGAGAGGAGTAGAGGATGAAAGATTCTTGGCCTGAGTAACTTGGCGAATGGTGGCACCAGCTCACTGCAATGGGGAGACTAAGGCAGTGTTTGGTGGATAGGGCGCAGTGGGTTTGAGTTGTGTTTCTGACGTGTTAGGTTTGAGATGCATGTTGACAGCTAAGTGGAGTTGTCCAGATGGCAAATGATCATTCAAGTCTAGAATTCATAGGCGAGATAGAGGCCAGAAATTGTGAATCCTTCATGGAGAGTTGGTGTTTAATGCCGTGATTCTGGATTTGTTTCTCCTGAGGAGTTGGGTATACAAAGAGTAGACAGAGGTCTGAGGAGTGAACCCTGGAATGCTTCACTATTTCCAGTCGGGAAATAGAAGAAGTCAGAAGAGGAATGGACAGTGAGATCCATAGAACCTCAGGAAAATTCGTATTCTAGAAGTCAGTTGAGAAAACTATCTCAGGAGGAGAGCAGAATCTACTGTGTCAAATGTTAAGAGTCGAGTAGAATGAGGACTCAGAATTGACCATTGGATTTGACAATTTGAAGCTTACTGGTAACACTGACAAGCAGTTTCACTGAAGTATGCAGACAAAACTGGATTGGAGAGTGGGCTCAAAAGGAAATGGAAGAGCAGAATTGGAGAAAGTGGGCAAAGATGACTGTTTTCAGGTTTTTTTTTCTGTAAAGAGGAAGAAAAAAATGAAATGATACCTGAGTTGGGGTGGGAATATGGAGTCAAGGAAAGGTTTTTTTTTTTTTATGGTTAGAGATAATAGAATAAGTTTGTATGATGGAATCACTGTAACAGAGGGGGGAAATTATTGGAAGAATAGGAGACCATTATCAGAGGAAAGTCCTTGATTAGAAAAGTGGGAAGGGATCCAGTGTACAAATGCAAGAGTTGGTTAGGAGTTCAAACCGTTCAACCATTGAAATAGAAGAAAGAGAATATGGATAAAGTAGGTTAGGTTTGGTGCCTTCTGTGAGAGGTTAAGGACATTATCTTCTGGTTATTTCTGACTTTTCAGTGAACTAGGAACAAAGTCATAACCTGAGGAGAGAATGTAAAAGAGTTAGTTGACTGACATTTGAGCCCAGACAGGTTTTAGTAGCAGGATTGCAATGTGCTGCCAGCCTTTCCAGTGTGGAAACTGGCATCCTTCTGTTCTGAAAAACCTTCTTAATTTCTTTATTTGATTGTCACGCCCACTCCCATCTTCCTTGTTTATTTCCGTAAGTCCTTTAATCAGGAGTTGGACACTTGGGCTGCTACTCCTATGGGCTGTCTCTTCTTTCAGCTTTATCTTCTAGTGCTTCTATAGAGTTTTTAATTTCATCTGTCTTATTTTAAATTTTCCATACCATCTTATTCTTTTTTTTAATGGAAGCTATAGCTTCTCATTTAACTTATTAAGGTTTTTGTTTGTTTTGTGATTTGTTTTCTTCTGTTCCCTGGATAATCTCTGTTTCCTCCACATTTCATTTTATTTGCTTGCTTATTTTACTTTCTGTCTTTCATGATGTTTTCTTCAGGTGCCTGATGATGCTTGGCTGTCCATGTATGTTTGTGTGGGACACTGGAAAGCTCTGTGTGAGTGAATGGGCCTTGTTACTGGTGGGCTTCATAGTAAGGTGAGCTCGAGGTCAACTAGCTTTTTCATTGTCAATGTGTAGAGGTCTTTTCTCCAAGGCTGTGAGTTTTTTTCAGTTTGGGGATGGTAGGTATATGCCCATTTGCCGGCCTTTGGGAAACAGACCAGGAGGAGAAGGTGAGGGCTTCCTGTTTCCATAGGTGGACTGTTCCTCAGTCCCTCCCTTCACTGTGGATTGTACTTTTGCCCTGCTCTGTGCCTGATATCCAAGCGCCAAACGTCTAGTTCCATCTTTTCTGGAAACAACCTTGGTAGGATGCAGTGGTCATCTGGCTGCCTGGGTAGGGGCGTGGGGGTGACATAGTGAGGAACTAATGTGTAAACGTTCCTCCAGTTGTAGCCTTTTATGCTACTCTGTGCTTCAAAGAACTGAGACTCTCAGATTCTTTAGGGCAAATGAATCAGCTCATTCTCTTGTGAATCCCTCCACTCCAGCTTTGTCCCATTAAGTCACTTACCACTCCTCTAGTAGCTTTCTGTTGCTCAAAGTTTGGGGCTTTCTTTTTTGTGGTTTTGTTTCATATTTGTTCTTTGGAAAACTCTGATATGCTAATGTAGTTTCTCTTGTTTTCTTACTAATGGATTTGTCCCGTTAATAAGGAAGCAAGGAGGGGGGAAAGGAGATAAACATATGTGCTCAGTCTACCATGTTTTTCCGGAACCTATCCACACTCCCTAAAGGGTAATAACCACAATAACTAACATTTATTGAGTACTTAACTTTATGCCAGACTCTGTTCTAAGTGCCTTACATTTATTAACTTTGTATTCATAACAATCTTGTGTGTGTGTCTGTGTGTGTGTGTTAGTCACTCAGTCGTGTCCGCCTCTTTGCCATCCCACAGACTGTAGCGCCAGGTTCCTCTGTCTGTGGAATTCTCCAGGCAAGAATACTGGAGTGGGTTGCCACTCCCTTCTCCAGGGGATCTTCCCGACCCAGGAACTGAACCTGGGTCTCCTGCATTGCAGGCAGCAGCTTTACCATCTGAGCCACTAGGTTGAATATTTATTGAGTACATAACTATATGCTTGACACTGTTCTAAGCGCTTTACACTTATTAACCTTGTATTCATAACAATCTTGTGAGACAAGTACTATTATCATTGCCATTTTACAGATGAAGAAACTAAGGCACAGTGAATTTAAGTAACCTGCCAAAGTTATAAAACTAGTAAATGTGGAGCTAGCATTCAAACTCAGCTGTCAGACTGTCGACATCCCCTGCTTAAAATTCTCGCATAGTAGCCCACTCCTTCTTTTATAATCCAAGCAATGTAGCATGTCATCTGTGCTCTCTGTGATCAGGTCCAGGAACCTCTCCAGTCTCATCTCTGTCAACTCCATCCTTGACTTCAAGTCTTTGACTTGGTATTCTAGTCATACTCAACTTCTTTCTCTGAAACCACCATATTCTTATGATCCTCATGTCTTTTTTCATGCTGTTCCCACCATCCCAAACATTCCTTTATTCTCCAGAATGCTCAGTATAGTGATAGAGTATTTTAAAATATACTTGCACGCATGCCCAGTCATGTCTGACTCTTTGCAACCCCATGGATTTATCACCCACCAGGCTCCTCTGTGCATGGAATTTTCCAGTCAAGACTACTGGAGTAGGTTGCCATTTCCTCCTCCAGGAAGCATATACTTATAAATTGAATATTTGTATAATTTATTTCATCTAGCAATAACTCATACTTTTGATTTAACATGTCTGCTTGAAAAATGCATAATTGTATAAATTAATATTCCACTGTGTATGAAGGGTTCTTATGTCTAATTAAACAATTATCTCCTCAGATTTGATTGTATTGAGAGTGAGACTTAAAATTCTTTTAAGGTCTAAGTGAAAAAGCATATGCTAAAAAATTCATTTGTTGTATTAAAATGTTTTCTAACCTTCTCTTATTGTTTTTCTTAATAGCTTTTTCTTCCTCTTGCAAATCTGGAATGTTCACCAAATGTTGAAACTTTCCTTTGCAAAGCTTTTGTACCAACCTGCACTGAGCAAATTCATGTGGTTCCACCCTGTCGGAAATTTTGTGAGAAAGTGTATTCTGATTGCAAGAAATTAATGGACACTTTTGGGATCCGATGGCCTGAGGAACTTGAATGTGATAGGTAAATTATGTTTTCAGCTGAAAACTACTGATGATATTTTCATATTAGTATTAATTTTCAAGAATGTTAGTGACAAGCTTTCATTATTTGTCAACAACTATTTATTGCACACTTAAGATATGTTAGGCACTTGTATATCAGCACTGTACACAGTGGTGAGCAAAACCAGACTTTCTTGTTTTTAGAGAACTTACAGTGAGGTGAGAGGAATAGAGAGTAATCAAATAAGCATAAAATTAAATGCACAATTACACCTGTGCTAATACAACGAGTGAAGGTGCAACGTTCTGTGAGAATGAATGAAGATGCCTTTGCTCTAAACTGGGGGGAAACGGGCATTATTAATTCACGGACCTTTCTGCATATGTCTTGATTAATTACTTTTATCTGCTAATCTCTAGACATTGGGAGCTTGTAATTTGAAATATTCTACTAACATAATAAGACCTCATATAATAAATCTGGGAACGATGGTGACGGTTCTCTTTTTGTTTCTTTATCCGTAGACTAAAGAACTCTAGAGCCTTTGTTGAACTCATACACTTCTGCTAGATGCATAATCACTTTTTAGAACAACTGATAATACATAGTAAAAGTGAAGGTGTTCTTACTGTACATCTTAGGAAATCCCCTTCTATGGAAACTTTTCCGCAAACAAGGAATCATATACAAGAATACTTACTGTAGCATTACTCATAATTTTTTTTAATGAAAAAAAATTCTGGGGGCTTCCTGGTGGTCCACTAGTTAAGAATTTGCCTTGCAGTGCAAGGAACACTGGTCCAGGAAGATACTACATGCCACAGAGCAGCTAAGTCCATGCACCACAATTACTGACCCCACACCCTAGAGCCCATGAGCTGCAACTACTGAAGCCCATGTGCCCAGAGTCTGTGCTCTGCAGCAAGAGAAGCCATGCAATGAGAAGCCCCCACACCAACAAAGAGTAGCTCTCACTCACTGAAACTAGGGAAAGCCCTCACGAGCAACGAAAAACCATCACAGCCAAAAAAATAAAAGATTTTTTTAAATGAGAAAAAGTCTGAAAGTCCATTGTAAGAATAAGTAAATTGTGATGTACTTACACACTAGAATACTGCCGTACAGTTATGAATGTGGTTGACCTACATCTGTCAATATGGATAAATCTATAAGTTATAAGGAAAAAAAAAGTATGATATATATAGCACCATGTCAAAAAGTTCAAAACCTATAAAACAATACTGTGTAACATTATAGTTGGAAAAAACATTAAGGGAGGAGAAATAAAAACTGAACTTGTAGTAATGAATACTTTGGAAGAGAGAGAAAAAAGAGAATAGGACCAGAAAGGGGTCCCAACTGTGTCTGTAATAAAGTAAAACTTATATACTACCTTTTGAAAAAACTAGTAGATACACCCATGTGTTTACACAGGCATACATTTTATTATTTTCTATTCTTTCTAATGCATATTTAAAATGCTTTCTCCTTTAAAACCTCCACTAATTGCTTTTTTAAAAATTTTTGGCCATGTGGTATATGGGATCTTAGTTCCCCGACCAGGGATCAAACCCATGTCCCCTGTTGGAAGTGTGAATCTTAACCACTGGACCCACCATGGAGGTCCTCTACTAATTTCTAAACCATGTAGCTCCTCCAAAATAATTCTGGTGTGTAGAAACTCAGTGATAAAGTTCTGTACAAAACAGAAATATCACTTGTATCATTCTGGACTTCCCTGAACAAGGGAGGCAAACAACCATACCGCAACAAAATGGTGATGTGAGTTCAGCTGGTCCTCAGCCTTCCTCTTGGTGATCTTCTTGCCCTTCTTTATAAACTTAGAGATCACTTGAACTTGGTCTTCTTCATCCAGGAAATGATCTCATTTCAGTCATTTTAATTGTTATCACCTTACTATGTGGCTGATCTACTTTGCTTATGGATGTTAGAAAATAAAAATTCATTTCCCCAAGACTTATATTTGAAAATATTTCAAACAGATAAGCCAGCATCTTTTTGTCTAGAGACTACCAATCAAGATAAATTCTTTCTTAAACACTTAGCCTTGAAATCAGAATTTAACAGTTATTAATTGATTGTTTTCCAAGTAAGGGAGTTTTCATGTTCACTTGCCTGATACTTAATATATATGTTAGTGTATTGGGGCCCCATTAACAACTACAAGTTTTTAGTCAATTTCAAAACTTCCTCCCCAACTGTAAACCTGTATCTGCTTAAGTGTATGTCTCCCCATCAGTTATGAATGCATAAGGAGGGACTTCCCTGGCAGCTCAGTGGTTAAGAGTCCATGCTGCCAGTAAAGGGGGTGCGGGTTCAATCCCTGGTCAGGGAACTAAGATTCCACATGCCGTGTGGCTGGGCCAAAAGATTTTAAAATGATAATAATAAAAGAATTTTTAAATGAATGCATGAGGAATCTTTTATAGTTGTGAAGTATAGCATTAAAATAGTAACTCAAAAATGTTGGCTTCTTTTATTTATTTTTAAATCTTTACAGATTACAGTACTGTGATGAGTCTGTTCCTGCAACGTTTAACCCACACACAGAGCTTCTCGGTCCCCACAAGAAATCAGAACAAATCCGAAGAGACATTGGATTTTGGTGTCCAAGGCATCTTAAGACTTCCGGGGGACAAGGTTATAAGTTTCTGGGAATTGACCAATGTGCACCTCCATGCCCCAACATGTATTTTAAAAGTGATGAGCTAGAGTTTGCAAAAAGTTTTATTGGAATAGTTTCAATATTTTGTCTCTGTGCGACCCTTTTCACATTCCTTACTTTTTTAATTGATGTTAGAAGATTCAGATACCCAGAGCGACCTATTATATATTACTCTGTCTGTTACAGCATTGTGTCTCTTATGTACTTTATCGGCTTCTTGCTAGGCAACAGCACAGCGTGCAATAAGGCAGATGAGAAACTGGAGCTTGGTGACACAGTTGTTCTAGGCTCTCAGAACAAGGCTTGCACCATTTTGTTCATGTTTTTGTATTTTTTCACCATGGCTGGCACTGTGTGGTGGGTGATGCTCACCATTACTTGGTTCTTAGCTGCTGGCAGAAAGTGGAGTTGTGAGGCCATTGAACAAAAGGCAGTGTGGTTTCATGCTGTTGCGTGGGGAATACCAGGTTTTCTCACCATTATGCTCCTTGCCATGAACAAAGTTGAAGGAGACAACATCAGTGGAGTCTGCTTTGTCGGCCTCTATGACCTGGATGCTTCTCGCTACTTCGTCCTCGTGCCACTGTGCCTTTGTGTCTTTGTCGGGCTGTCTCTTCTCTTAGCTGGCATTATTTCCTTAAATCACGTTCGACAAGTTATACAGCATGATGGCCGGAACCAGGAGAAACTGAAGAAGTTTATGATTCGAATTGGAGTCTTCAGTGGCCTGTATCTCGTGCCATTAGTAACTCTTCTGGGATGCTACGTCTACGAGCAAGTAAACAGGATTACCTGGGAGATAACCTGGGTCTCTGACCATTGTCGTCAGTACCATATCCCATGTCCTTATCAGGTAAAGGGTATCATTTGTATTATTTCACTATTTAATTTTAACATGGCATTCCCTGGAAATATCTTTGAATTCATCATGAAGCTAAAATTAGATTTCAGGTGAGAAAATCCAATAGAGGGAAATGTTCCCTAGACATCAGTTAAAACTGGGATGAGTGTCTTAAGAGTTTTCTCAAGTTTTAGCTTCAGTTACAATGATAGTAAAGTGCCTCCTTTAGCTGTTCTTTTAAAAATTAAGTTAGATTGCAAAGGCAGATGAATGGTAGTGAAGAATAGAGTCAGAAGAACAGGTTCTTGTCATAGGGAGAAGAAAAGTAACTTTTGCTGAATTGGGAGTAGTTTTTAATTCTTTAGTTAGTTGAGAAAACCCTTATTTGGGTTTATAATAAGATGATATGTAATATATCATTTTATATTTTGCTCATATATACTTTTAAAAACAGAACTTTTGCCTAAACTATCCTGTCATTTCTTATGACAAAAAGCACAATTAAAACAAAACTTAATTCATGTGCTTCTGAATCTTGTGATTAAAGTTGTGATTTTAAGATTTAAAAGTATCTGAAAATAGAAAATCTCAGAGCATTTTAGTTAAATTTTTAAAATAGAAGCTTTTTTTTTAATAGATTTTATAAATTTTTCTTGAATATCTATATATGGTACTGACTAATGTTGCTTGTGAGTGCTATATCATCACAGTGTATCAGATCAAGCAATGTATGGACTGAATTACGTAGTAATTTATATTTTAGAAAGTTACTGCACTGTAACAATGAAACCTATTTTACATACTGATGTGTGGGGATAATGGTTTTACCTGTCTTACAGCCTGTCCATAGTCTGTTATCCATCATCTGTTTTTACTATATAAGCAATAAGGAAGTACTCTTAAAGTGATCCTGCCGTATTTTGTCCTAGATTGCTCATATTTTTGGCAAACTAAGGGGGAAGGCAACCATTACATCCTGTTAAAAAGTGGAAAATATATGATGTTTTAAGATTACATTTCATGTATTAGAACTGTATTAGTTCTAATACAAAGAAAAACTGTATTAGAAGATAAAGTGAGAAAATTCTAATCTTATAATGGGGAAGGACTTTATGATGTAAAATTCAGGAGCTATGAAAGAAAAGATTGCTAAATTTGACTAAGGAAAAATTTTTTTTCAGATTCTGCATGGCAAAAAAACCCACCATAATCAAAGTCAGGAGACCAACTGGGAAATTTTATTCACACTTCACATCATAATTAAAGGGCTAATTTCCTTATTTATAAAGGATTCCTATAGATCAATAAGAAAAAAAATCAACAATCTGGTATAAAAATGACAAAAGGATATGTCAAGAGGTCACAAAAAGGGAAAATAAAATAAGCTATTCTTAACATAAGAAAAATGCAAATTAAAATTATAATAAAATCATATTTCTGCTTATGACATGGCAAACATGGTTTTATAACCACTGTATTGATGAAACTGTGGCAGAATACACATTCTAGACTTCACTGCTCAATTAGTTCAACCTTCTGTGGAAAGAATTTTGATAATATCCGTTATTTAAAATGCACATACTCTTTGATCCTGTCTTTTTGGGACTTTATCAAAAGATCTGCTCACAGATGTGAGGTATTACATATATACAAAGATAGTCACTGTCACATTATTTGCAATGGCAATAGGAAATGTCCTGAACATCTATTAGTAGGGGTAGTTGAATGAATTAGAGTTCATTCACACAGAATGAACAGCCTTTAAAAAGAATGAAGTGTTCTACTTTTACTGATATAGAATTGTCTTTAAAAAGAATGAAGTGTTCTACTTATACTGATATAGAATGGTCTCCAAGAAATATTAGTAAATGTAAAAAGAAGGATATAATGCATAATGTATAGTATTTTGATATTGTATAACATTCTAAAAATATTTGAAAGTTTATGCTTGAAAGAAAAATATGATTTAATTTTTACAAAATTTCCACATTTTTTTCATTTTACTGATGCTTTCTTTGTTCTCACTAACCTAGTTTTTATAACATAAACATCAGTAGTGCATAAAGACTGAAATAGTATGCTGTTAAAAATGAGTTTAAATGTATTTTTTTTATAGATTATAGTTAAGGAAAATAGATAAATATTGAGAGGCACATATTTTGGGAATTATAAGAGGCTGCTATACTTACAGGAAAAAAAAATGCCAGATATCAAGCCAGGATGTAAAGACATCCTTCCTAAATGTATTTAATGTGTTTTTCCCTTTCTAGTTATATATTTTGATAAAAGCTCTTTGTTCAGAACTTCTGTGAGGAATGTATTACACTTATTTCGCTATTCATTATGCCATATCAAACATTTCATAAGACCAACTGATTCATACTTTTGTTCAAGTTTTGCACTTACTGTATAGATTTTACTTTAAATTTATCACTGAAATTCTTATTTTTTTGTAGGCAAATACAGAAACTCGACCAGAATTGGCTTTATTTATGATAAAATATCTGATGACATTAATTGTTGGCATCTCTGCTGTCTTCTGGGTTGGAAGCAAAAAGACATGCACAGAATGGGCTGGATTTTTTAAACGAAATCGCAAGAAAGAGTAAGAATCTATTGAATTATCTGACATTGTTTTAAAATAAATAGATCGAATAACAAGGAATTATTCAAATCATTACTGTTCTGGAGTTTCATTATATTAACTGTTTTTTCAAGCTGAAGTCTTGTTTCATGGAGAGAGATGCTTTATTTTAGTATTTGTTACAGTAGTCTTTCACATATACTATTATATTGAAATATAAATACAAAGTTTGTAAAATGTACATTTTCTTTCTATGGCTTATAATATATCCAATATTATTACTGCTATCATTGAATTAATTGTTTTGGGTTCAGCATTGTAAATAATTTTATCCTTTTTTATCAATGATAAAAGATGAAATGGGTTAAATATCAATTATATTAAGCAACATATAGAATATGATTCAAATGTGGTATATGATCATTACCGTTAAATTTTATTACACATAGTACTGACTTAACATGTCACTTATTTTCCTTGTTTAAGATGGTAAAAATTTCAACTTATAGAATATTCTTTAACAATATAGTAGATTTACATTTATGAGTAAATAGTTAATTTTATTATTTATATATGTTATAGATTGTGTACTATCAATGTAATATAGAGTTTTTAAACTGTTTCCAATTGGTTTGATTAGTGAATATTTTTGTGGTAAAAATTTTATAACCTTTTTACAAATTAATTTTTGAAGTCTGAAGAATTCATTTAACTGGACTTTAATTTCTTTGACCTATTATTATATCTCTATCCCTGGTGGCTCAGACAGTGAAAACTGTACCTGCAATACGGGAGACCTGGATTGGATCCCTGGGTCAGGAAGATCCCCTGGAGGAGGGCATGGCAACCCACTCCAGTATTCTTGCCTGGAAAATTCCATGAACAGAGGAGCCTGGCGGGCTACAGTACATGGAGTTGGACACAACTGAGTGACTAAGCACATCCCATATTTATGTGCCCACACTAACTTCAGAATAACTTGCTATAACTTGAATATTAGAAAGAAAACAATTGTATTTAACTAAAGACCATTAATTATATTCTATATTCTCTCTCTCTAATTTACTTGCATATTTTATATCTTTGTTTGTGATACACATACAGATAATCCCCTACTTTATGCCAGTTTGAGTTTTTTTGCCCTTATCTTTTGATTTTGCCTATTTAATTTCTTTCTACTATTTATGCTGACAAAAGCCACTGACAGTGTATGCACAAAAGATTTCACTTCGTGGCAATCTACTTATATCTCATAATATTTATAATCCTAGATGTTATAAATAATGTAAGTCATATAGAATCTAACTTGAATGAATAAGGATTTTTGGCACAAGATGTTTGATATGCTTTACAGTTTCTATTATAACACTTAACCTTTATTCAGTAAACTTTCTTCTTGAATTTTCTTACAGTCCAATCAGTGAAAGTCGAAGAGTGCTACAGGAGTCATGTGAATTTTTTTTAAAGCACAATTCTAAAGTTAAACACAAAAAGAAGCACTACAAACCAAGTTCACATAAACTGAAGGTCATTTCCAAATCCATGGGAACCAGCACAGGAGTGACGGCAAATCATGGTACTTCTGCAGTAGCAATCACTAACCATGATTACTTAGGACAAGAAACTCTGACAGAAATACAAACTTCACCAGAAACATCAGTGAGAGAGGTGAGAGGGGATGGACCGAGCACCCCCAAATTAAGAGAACGGGACTGTGAGGAGCCTGCCTCCCCAGCAGCACCCAGCTCCAAACTCTGCGGGGAACAGATGGACAGGAAAGGCCAAGGCCGGGCAGGCAACGTGAATGACAAGAGCAGCGTGTCTGAAAGTGTGCGGAGTGAAGGAAGGTGAGCTTGGATTTGCTTCTCTTAAGTCATATGACTATTTCGAATACTGCCTTACACACACCTCATTAAAGCCTAACATTTTCATTTCCAGCATAAAGCTGGAAAGAAAGCATTCTTTGAGATGACAGGTCTATATATTTTTAGTCCAAGTCAGTTTGGGATTAAGAAGTCTAGATTCTGCCTATAAATGCTCTTTTATAGTTTAATTATTAGTATTGGGAAGAGCCTTTCATGTATACTGTTCAAATAGAAAAGTAATGTTCATTTCTATGGTAATTGTTAAGAGTTGCTTGTGAATTTAGGAAACTGTTTGATTCATGTAAAAATACAGTCTAGTAAGTTTCGATTAGCCCTACATTATAATACTGTCTAAAAGGTATTTGTCATTTTATGAGTTTGATTATAAAATGTTTTTATTTTCTGAACGTGAAAGGATATTGACGTTACCTTTAATAAATTTTTCCAAATGATCATAAGTGATCCAAACACAGGTAAGTATTGAATTCGCCAAAATATTGACAGCTGACTACTTTAAGGTCTCAAGGCTGTCTTACCTCATCCTCCCAAACTAGACCAAATGTAGCTCCAACAGCTTTTGCATACTAGATTATGTATTATTAGATAAATGCCTTTATCATGTCCTAGATTTGTAAACTCCTCAAAGGTGAACCTGAGGTCATACTCATCTTTGTGCTCCCAGCCTCTTCAGTTCAGTTCAGTCACTCAGTCGTGTCTGACTCTTTGCGATCCCATGAGCTGCAGCACGCCAAGCCTCCCTGTCCATTACAAACTCCCAGAGCCCACCCAAACTTATGTCCATTGAGTCGGTGATGCCATCCAACCATTTCATCCTCTGTCGTCCCCTTCTCCTCCTGCCGTTAATCTTTCCTAGCATCAGGGTCTTTTCAAATGAGTCAGCTCTTTGCATCAGGTGGCCAAAGTATTGGAGTTTCAACATCAGACTTTCCAATGAACACCCAGGACTGATCTCCTTTAGGATGGACTGGTTGAATCTCCCTGCAGTCCAAGGGACTCTCAAGAGTCTTCTCCAACACCACAGTTCAAAAGCATCAATTCTTCGGTGCTCAGCTTTCTTTATAGTCCAACTCGCACATCCATACATGACTACTGGAAAAACCATAGCCATGACTAGACGGACCTTTGTTGGCAAAGTAATGTCTCTGCTTTTTAATATGCTATCTAGGTTGGTCATAACTTTCCTTCCAAGGAGTAAGTGTCTTTTAATTTCATGGCTGCAATCACCAGCCTCTTACACGAGGTCTAATCCATGGGAGAGAATCAACAAAAGGTTTGCTAAACTAAGGGCAGGAATCCTGTCTTACTCCCCATGAGATACCGTGCTTAGCCCATACAGGGGTGGTGCTTGATGAAGTTTCTGAAATTAGCAAAAATTGTATTTGAAAGTAAATTGTTTGTACTTTGAGGTGTTAAGAGTATGCATAAAGAGTTAATTATTTTCTGATAAAAGTGGTTACTAGTTAGGAGTAAAACTCATGGAAAAAGAAATAGCAGTTTTAAGAACATCCGGCATCACGTTGTGTATGTATGTACACACGGTGTACACGTGGTGTGTATGTACATCAGCTTTTGTTGTTTTACCTAGGGTAACCCCGAAGAGTGATGTCCCCGAAACTGGCCCAGTACAGAGCAACCGTGGGCAGGCATCCAGTTCTCCAGAGCCAAGCAGCTTCAAAGGCTCCACGTCACTGCTTGTTCACTCGGCTTCAGGAGTTAGAAAAGAGCAGGGCACTGGCAGTCATTCAGATACTTGAAAACCAGGTCATCGTGTTACTGAGAAGTGGATTCCTGCTACACTGGAGGTGACAGTACACTGTCTTACAAGAATCACTGTTACAGTCTTCTTTTGCACTTAAAGCTACATCGCCTCTTGTTACACTGAAAACAATAGATTCTGAGAATATGATTCATTTCACACAGAGGTTAATGGGAGCAGTATACCCCTCCAAATGGGAATGTGCAGGTTAATAATATTTTTCAAGTTGTGTGGGAGGAGAGACTGTTAGAGGAATCTTCCTTTTCTATTTATGAAGATTCTCCTCTGTCAAAAGTGTTTTAAGTTGTATTATGCTGTTTCACTTTTATAGTATAAAGTCAAGATTTTTCTTTGCTGAAGTATTTAAAACTTAGCTTTATATCATTTTTATATATTTGAAAATGAATTTTTATGTTTTGAATTTTTTTTAGAAATCCTCAAGTCTATTCAGATATTTTTATTATGTTATTCCAGTAGCTGATTTTAGCACTATTTTGGTAGCTTTTACATTGAATTTCTAAGAGAATAAGTATTCTTTTGTAGTATGAAAAATAATTGATACACTGAAATTCATTTATAATGGAAATTCAACTTTAAAAATCTGTTTACCTTATCATCTTCAATGTGTGAATTTTATAAAGTCTAGTTGTTTTAGGAATTTCACAGATCTATTATGCAACTGAAATAAGGTGCTTACTGAGTGTCCAATGTTGATAATATTATGCTGCTGACTGATCCTTCTCATTTTTAAAATGAAATGTTCTGAAGGATTAGTAGATGAATTGTTACTCTTTTATAAATTAAGCCAAGTGCAAGATGAATTGTTACTGTTTTATAAATTAAGCCAAGTGCAATTGATTTCCTTTTTTAATATATCATGACTACCCGAGATTGTGTTTGTATGACCACTTACAATTGCTTATACATTTAACTTTTGTTTTTTAACATTTAGAATACTACAGACTTTTTGCATTTTTGCAGTATCTTTCTCAGACATAATGTAGAATTCATCTGTGCAGCTAAATAGGATTTTGCTGAATATTCAAACATGTGCTAGCAATATTAGTGCCAAACAAATGGAAAAATATATATATAGTCCTGATAAACAGAATAAAATGTATTTCATATAACATACTTTGAAATATTAAAGAATTTTCTTAATTTTGTTTTCAATGAATATCTTTCCCTGAACAAAGCTTTCTTATGCTTTTGGTTTTTTCCTCTATTTAACATTCTGTTAAAGCGTAAGAAGAAAATCATCATGTACTGTATGAAAAATGTAAATATTAACTTTTCCACATTTTTTAACTTTGTATACAAAAATTTTGTGTGATCTTTTCAGTAATAAAATGTTCTCTGTATATGAGATTATAGCGTAATCCATGGTTATGCACAGTGTTCCTGGCCTAAGAAGTGGTATAGTTTTTCAGATTGATGGCTCCATGACTAATAAGCCAGAATAGGCTCTTTTTTACTGGAGAATCAAAAGACAGTCAAGACTTGTGTTATTTTTTTCTTTGTCACAGTTTCTTCTCAAAGTATATTTCGTGTTCAGTCACTGAGTCACATCCCACTCTTTGCAACTCCATGGAGTGCAGCATGCCAGGCCTCCCTGTCCTCCACCATCTCCTGGAGTTTGCTCAAGTTCACGTCTATTGAGTTGGTAATGTATAGATGTGTAGTATAATTATTGGAGAAGGCAATGACAACCCACTCCAGTACTCTTGCCTGGAAATCCCCATGGACAGAGGAGCCTGGTAGGCTGCAGTCCATGGGGTCACTAAGAGTCGGACACGACTGAGCGACTTCACTTTCACTTTTACCTTTCATGCATTGGAGAAGGAAATGGCAACCCACTCCAGTGTTCTTGCCTGGAGAATCCCAGGGACGGGGGAGCCTGGTGGGCTGCCGTCTATGGGGTCGCACAGAGTCGGACACAACTGAAGCAACTTAGCAGCAGCAGCAGCAGCAGCAGGTATTTTTAACAATAAAAAAATCCTGTTCCATTTGACAATTTTTTTTAATTGGCAGTAGGTGTTGAATTTTATCACATGCCTTTTTGCTACCAGTGTTAGTCAAGGGGGCTAACTGCTGTTACAAACAATCCTCAAAATTTTATTAGCTCATACATAGAAAATAGGTAACAAATAAGGACCTACTTACAGGACAGGGAACTCTTACTCTGTAATGGCCTATATGGGAAAAAAAAATCTAAAAAGTGAGTGCTGAGTCACTTCAGTCATGTCCATCTTTTTGTGACCCTATGGACTGTAGCCCCCGTAGGCTCCTCTGTCCGTGGGGAGTGGATATATGTATAAATGATTCACTTGGCTGTACACCTGAAACTAACACAACACTGTAAATCAACTATACCCCAATGATTTTTCTTTTAAATTTAGCATTTTAAAATTTGTTACCACACTTCCCTGGTGGCTCAGATGGTAAAGTGTCTGCCTGCAATGCGGGAGACCTGGGTTGGGAAGATCCCCTGGAGAAGGAGATGGCAACCCACTCTAGTGTTCTTGCCTGGAAAATCCCATGGATGGAGGAGCCTGGTAAACTACCGTCCATGGTGTTGCAAAGAGTTGGACAAGACTGAGTGACTTCATTACTTCATTACCACTCACATGACAAATGCAAATGTTCTTGAGGTAGCCTGCCAAGTGAGTACTCAAGCACCCATCACTTCTGTCTGGTGACTCTGCTGTCTGTTAGGGCTTCAGATTCTCCTCCAGGATTCTCTGCACCCAGCCACCAGGTGGAGGCAGAGAGAGAAAGAGCAACCGCCTGAACACAGAAAAATATGACTTGAGCAGGGAATTGGCTCGCTTCACTTTCAGCTACATTCCATTTGACAGAACTCAGGCACAGATCCATATACCTAACTCCGAAGGAGGCCGAGAAATGTGGTCTAGGTGTGCATGTGAGAGGGTGAAGAAACAGGCTCAATGAGCAACTCAACAGCAATGTTTTAGTCTACAATTGTGAAGCACTTTTCCTAATATAAGGTATCCTTTCATGCTTTGAATAATTGATCATAAACACTTTCTATATCCACCTGTGTTCTAAATGATGTCTCAACCATGGGCATAATGTTTGTAATCAGTAAGCTTGAATTTTTTTCAAGTATTCATTTTTAATAACAAACTTTAAAACCATCTTCTTAATTCAAAAGAAAAAAGCAGTTTCTCTTTTTCATGGGACCAGCATCTGTGATGCAAAAAGAGCCTGCTATTTCAGAGTCAGTGACATAAATTTTTAAAATCTTTATTGAATTTGTTACAATATTGCTTCTGTTTTATGTTTTGGTATTTTTTGTCATGAGTCATGTGGGAACTTAGCTCCCCAACCCAGGGATCAAACCCGCACACCCTGCCTTGGAAGGCGAAGTCTTAACCATTGGACCACCAGGGCAGTCCCAGTGATGTTAATTTTTATAAGAATTTACATAACCTTTTTTAACCAAGAAAGTTGACCTAAATTACATACTATATTTACATTTACAATAACGAAGTTGGCATGAGCCATGCTCAGTTAAGTTCAACTGCAGTCAAGATGTGATAAAGCAGCATTTATCACTATGAATATCAGCCACAAATCCTCAACAGAACCTGGTGGAACGCCATCTTACAAAAAGACAGTACCCCGTTGGGATCCATAGTGGCTATTCATGGTTCTGAAAGAATCTTCCCTAGACTTTCCTCGAAAAACTAGACCAAAAACAGCTTGTAATTGCCACCCATCATCAAAATCACAGTTTTAATGCCTCTTTACTTCTCAGAAGTGTACCACTGGTGGGCGTTTCCCACCAGTACTGCTGGAAAGTTTTAACATTGCCAAGGCAGTTAAACACGGGTACTCTCAGGAAATGAAAGATGTAATTTTTTAATAACCACAGGAGCCCTGCTGTTACTTTTCTGCCTGAATATTATCATCTTTAATACCTTACTGCTCACACATCAAAGACTTAAAATTCCAGATGCTAAAGGTTTTAACAGTGACCACTGGGACTTACCACGTGCAGAAGAATCACATTTTCATTAACTCACAATGGCAATGAATCAACACAGAGAGAAGAAAAGATTAAAGGGCTAATATAAGGAAAGATTCCTCAAAGTCCCTTGCAAAGCAAGGAGATCAAACCAGTCAATCCTAAAGGAAATCAACTCTGAAAATTCATAGCAAGAACTGATGCTGAAGCTGAAACTACAATACTTTGGCCACCTGATGTGATGAGCCGACTCACTGGGAAAGACCCTGATACTGGGAAAGATTGAGGGCAGGAGAAGGGGGTGACAGAGGATGCAATGGTTGGATGACATCACTGATTCAATGGACATGAGTTTGAGTAAACTCCAGGAGATAGTGAAGGACAGGAGAGTCTGGCGTGCTGCAGTCCATGGGGTTGCAGAGTCAGACATGAGTTAGAAACAGAACAACAATAAACAGCTCAGCATCAGGAAAACAAACAGCCCAATCAAAAAATGGGCAGAAGACTTAGACATTTCTCCAAAGAAGATACACGGACGAGTAGCTTTGAAACATATATACTACCATATGTAAAATAATTAGCCAGTGGGAATTTGTTGTATGACACAGGGAGCTCAAATCTGGTGCTCTGTGACAACATGGGGGTGGAGGATGATAGGGTGGGAGGTGGGAGGGAAGTTCAAGAGGGAGAGAACATGTGTATACCTATGGCTGATTCATCCTGATGTTTGGCAGAAACCAACATAACGCTGTAAAACAATTATCCTCCAATTAAAATAAATTGAAAAGATTAAAGGGCTAATCCCAAAGTTCAGAAGACACTGGGACCCAGAACTAAACAGTAATGAAAATGGCATAGTAAGTTTGTCATGAACATAACCAGAGGAGCGGAAACCAACGGAAGCAATGTGAAAGAAAGATAAGAAAAGGAAGGCAGAGGAACTCCCCTGGCAGTCCAGGAGTTAGGTAAGATTTCGCCTTCCAATGCAGGGGTTCAGGTTTTATCCCTGATCAGGGAACTAACATCCCATATGCCTTGGGCCAAAAAACCAAAACATAAAATGAAAACAATACTGTGACAAATTCAATAAAGACATAAAAAATATCTTTTTAAAAAAGATACAAAAAGAAGGCAGAACTGGAACTGGTAAACACCAGTTAGAAATGAAAATAAAAGAAAAAGTAACTGCTAGATGAATACATTTAGCAGCCAAATCTGAGGTTTTTATTTCCCATCCCAAGAAGAAAAAAAGGGAAAATTAGGAAAATGTTCTAAGAATACATTTTGTAATTCTCCACCACAAAAGGAGGATGTGAGGGGGATGAAGTTGAATTATTTCCTTGGGGGCCTATTCTAGGATAGAATTAGTTTCACTGTCAGGAAATGTATGAATCTGAATATATAGAGACTCCAGACTTTATCTGGGAAAAGTCACCAACAAAGTACTAGCTCCCCTGGTGGTTCCAGTCTTTCTGAAGAGCTGGTCCAGTGCCCGAATGAAAGTTTTCGTAAAACAGGAAGCTCCAGAACCTGTAAACCAAGCTGACCACTGGCAAAACCCCTTGCTGGCATTTTCAGCCTCTCAGCTGCCACCTCTGTTAGTGCAGAGTCCAAGTGAAAAAGAATAACATGCTGTGTTTCTAGAGCTGACCTTGTTGGCAGGCTGTGAGCAAATAAAAAGTACAGTAAAACAAAACAGGAGGACTGTGTTTCCTCAACTGACAGTCATCACTGCCTCTTTGTCACTGGTTCTGAGACTCCAGGTAGGGCTTTCCAGGCTGGCCTTGCAGATGCTGAAAAGTCCAAAGGTTTTCTTTAGGAAAGCCAAGACCAGGAGAGGTGTGAGCAGCACATCCCAAACCGGGGAGTTACCAGTCAGGGTTCTCGGAGTCCTTAATAGAAACGGCTAAGAGGCCAGAGGAGAAGTTCAGACAAGCCTTTATCAAGACACACCCTGCAGCACCAGCGAGGGGAAAACAAGCAGCAGGTACTCCTGCTTGCTCCCTGAGTGGGGTGAGAGTGGGGGCGGATTGGTGGGTTGGCCTGGAGGAGTGGCTTAGGTGGTCTGGGTGGTGCTGTGTGGAGAGATCACAGTGCAGTCCTCTGCTTTTGCTCCCAACAGCTGGCACCCCACTCCAGTACTCTTGCCTGGCTAGCCTGGACACCCTGAAGAGACTGAAGATGAAGCAAGCTCCTGTCCTCTGATTCAGCAAGTGTACAGCCTGGAGGAAGAGGTTGATTCTGCACAGACAAGAGGTAAGAACATTTAAAGAATTAGCAGTTAGTTAGTTCCAAGGCATGAAATCTAAATACACTGACATGGAAGTCTTCCAATATATTGCTCAGCACACAAAAGCAAGTGGCAAAACTATACTTCCAGAATATCACCATGTATGTAAACAACTGCCACCCCAAAGGACAGTCTATATGTTTCCTCTTGTTATACTGACATGTATCTAAATGCATAAGGATACCATGTATGTGAACAACCCTCACGTCACAGAATGATGCTGTATGTTTTCTACAGTTACATAATCAGGGACTCTGGAAAATGTGATAACATGGGTTTTCTCTGTGGAGAGGATCAGCATCATAGGTGATGATCAAAGCAGACTTTAACCTGATCTGTAATGTTTCCGGAGAAGGCAATGGCACCCCACTCCAGTACTCTTGCCTGGAAAATCCCATGGACGGAGGAGCCTGGTAGGCTACAGTCCATGGGGTTGCTAAGAGTCGGACATGACTGAGCGACTTCACTTTCACTTTTCCCATTCATGCACTGGAGAAGGAAATGGCAACCCACTCCAGTATTCTTGCCTGGAGAATCCCAGGGACAGCGGAGCCTGGTGGGCTGCCATCTATGGGCTCGCACAGAGTCAGACACGACTGAGGTGACTTAGCAGTAGCAGTGGCAGTAGCAGTAATGTTTCAGGACTTCCCAGGTGGTGCTAGTGGTAAAAAGAACCCACTTGCCAATGCAGGCGACATAAGAGACCTGGGTTCGATCCCTTGGTCGGAAAGATCGCCTGGAGAAGGCAATGGCAATCCACCCCAGTATTGCTGCCTGGAGAATCTCATGGACAGAGGAGCCTGGGGGCTATGGTCCATAGGATCACAAGGATGTGACTGAACTGACTTAGCACGCATGTAATGTTTACATTTGTACAAGGAATACCCATTAATAGATCACATGTTATAAGCATTGATTTTTTAATAGAAGATCTACCAATCACGTGTCTAGCTAACGGTGACACAGTGGGTCCAGCCACATCTGGCTGCAAGGGTCTTCGTGTTACTGATGTGCATGCCTGTGGGCAGGGGAGGGGCAGCCCACACCAACGAGACCTGGAAAGGCCACCAGCTCATCTGGTTGAGACTCCGTTTGCTTGCTCCGTCCTGTGCTTCTCTGTGTCCCCGAAACAGTCTTCTCTTTGGCTGGCAATCAGTACATGGGCTTTGAGAGCATCCATGGTTCAGTCCCTTCTCCAGACCCTGCTTGCATCCCCACAAATAAAGCTTAGGCCTGCTAACTTGACCCAGCACTGGGAGACGGAGGATGTCCAAGGACCAGCCACCCAGGATGTGATATGGGGACATGAGCAGAGGAGGAGAGGGTGCCATAGGCTGGATTCAGCTGAGCGACCATAATGGCAAATCCTTTCTCTGCACCTCCCCTCCACCCCTCACCCCCATACACAGACACCGTCGCCTCGAGTGCTGTTTGTTTCTGTGTTCATGAATTTCAGGTTGAGAAGTGGGTCAATAGTGAAAGCCAGAGTCTGGGATCTGAAAGTCCGGGTGAATCTGGGGTGTATGTGACTTTCTGATGAAGGCAGACCCCTGCTTTTCTCTAGCGACTCTGCCCCGTGTATTCACCCACCCCTTAGAGCCTGGCATGCTGCAGTCCATGGGGTCGCAGAGTCAGATGTGATTTAGCGACTGAACAACAACACAGAGACATGCAGTCACCCCAGGCTCCTGAGGCAGAAAAGTGTTCTAAGCGGCCAAGCGAGGGAAAGAGACAGGGAGAGGGCCAGAGACGGCCACCTCTCCCACATTCCCCTAGGCTCTGTTGCCTCATGGAAGGGATCTAGAAATGTCCAAGAGCTCCTAGTAGTAACAATAGATAACATTCACTGTCCTGGGTGCTAGTGATATAATGAGAAACGAGACAAGCCCCTGCTTCATATCCCAGGGGGTGTAGACTACACGCAACTAACCGAATAAACAAACAAGGTAAATTCAGACAGGGATAAGCTTTATACTAGAATATTAGCCAATTGTGTTAACTGAAGCATCTTTTATAACAAAAGGCCTCCCTCATAGTTCAGTTGGTAAAGAATCACCTGCAATGCAGAAGACTCCGGTTCAATTCCTGGGTCGGGAAGATCCGCTGGAGAAGGGATAAGCTACCTACTCCAATATTCCTGGGCTTGCCTTGTGGCTCAGCTGGTAAAGAATCCGCCTGCAATGCGGGAGATCTGGATTCGATCCCTGGGTTGGGAAGATCCCCTGGAGAAGGGAAAGGCTACCCACTCCAGTATTCTGGCCTGGAGAATTCCATGGACTATATAGTCCTTGGGGTCACAAAGAGTTGGACACGACTGGGCGACTTTCACTTGCACTTCACTTATCACAGACACTTAAGTGTCTACAAATATGAAACTGGTTATATAATTCATTCCATTCAATGGAACATGTGAAAATATTATAAAGAACATGGAGGAACTCTAAATATTCATAGGAAAAGAAGTCCAGGAAATATCACAGGTGAAGAAAACAGATTATAGGAAATATGTGTATGTATTTTCAACACCACTAAGCAACTAATTTAATTCTGACACCATCTCTTAGGAGGTGGAAACAGGTTAGGGGTTCAGTCCCAGATGACTGCCTCCCGCCTTCAGTTGCTAGTAGAAATCCAGGTGGTCACCCAAGCTTCTGACGCACCAGCTGTAGATTGGAGGTTCCCCTGATCCCTTCTCGGGTTCAAGTGATTTGCTGAAGTGGCTCAAGAACTCCAATAAATGTTTACTTACATTTACAATGTCCTCTGGAGAAGGAAACGGCAACCCACTCCAGTATTCTTGCCTGGGAAATCCCATGGACAGAGGAGCCTGGCAGGCTACAGTCCATGGGGTCGCAAAAGAGTTGGACATGAGTTAGCGACTAAACAGCAATAATATTAATATAGTAATTTATATTATCATAGGGGATTCAGATGAGCAGCCACATGAAGCAATACAATATATAGAGTGAGGTATGTGGGAAGGGTAGTGAGGCTTCCAAACAAACTCTGAGCAACCACTTCTCCAGCATCTGCCTGTGTTTGCCAACCCATAAGTTCTCCAAATCCCATCCTTTTGTGATTTTATGAAGGCTTTATTATGTAGTCAGAACTGATTAAATCACTGGCCATTGGTGTTTGATTCAACCTCCAGCCACCCCTCCTCCAACGGAGGCCAGGGGATGGGACTAAAACTTCCAACCTGCTAATCTTGTGGTTGGTTCCCTTGGCAACCAGCCCCTACCCTTAGGTACTTTCTAAAAGTCCCCTCGTTAGTGTAAACTCAGATGTTGTTGAAAGGAGTTTGTTATGAATATTAAGACAACTTTATTGCTCTTATCACTTGGAGAATCCTAAGGCTTTAGGGTTTCTGGGCCAGAAATGGGGACAAAGACCAAATATACACTTCTTAGTAAAGGTCACAATATCATATGTGTATACAATTATTCTATTTAGTTTATATTCACATCTGTCATGTGTGTTTAACGACTAATAGAACTAGGGAAGCAGGTGGACACCCCTGAAGGAAGGAGGTGTCTCTGACGACTCAGCGAGGTCACAAAAGTTTCCACACTTAGTGGCTCCCAGCGGCACCAGGGCTGAAGGTTCAAGTCTCCAGAGAGGTGCTGGCTGGTAGGGCGGCCCCAGCGAAATGCCCCACCTTTGGCTCCCTGACTCCTCCCTCCACTGGGGAGCAACCCTGTTCTCCGTACCACACCTAGACTGAGCATCTTGAGGTCACCACTGTTCCTCTGTCCATCCCACACATGTGGCCCCCACCCTGTATCTACCCAAGCTACCCACCACAGGGCAAGGACCAGGCCAGAGCCAGGATGAGCTCTCCAAGGCAAATGGGATGGCAAACCATCCCTCACCACCCAGACACCAGCAGCTGTTGCCCTGTGGTTGCAGGGGGAAAAAAAAGTTATTTTAAAGGAGTGAGATTTTGGTGAGGGTTAATAACAGGGAAACTTTGACTTTCTGCTTCAGACAGTGTATTGTCTGATTTCAAAATAAGCATATGCTATCTCCTACCCACCTGCAAAATTGGTGAGAGGGCGCTCCAGTTGGTAAGAAACAATAGCCAGTTTTGCTAACTTCTATTACCTGTTTAACTACTTTGGCATTTCAGGTAAATAAAGGTATATTGCATTTTAAGATATACATGAATACAAAAATAAGCAGCTTTATGAATTTCATTATCTCCAATATTATTCTAGCACTTTCCAAATTACTACTCACCATATATATATTTATTTTTTCTGATTTTGTAAAAGACACAATATGCTTGTTTCTATATGCATAAAAATTCCCAATAGTGTTAAATTTTCATGCATTCCATGTATAATATTAATGTATAAAATATACAGTTGGTTTTACTTCCTATTGTAACTTGTTTTAGAACTTGACTTGATGAGTGATCCGTGTCTCTGGATAGAGATTATTAGAAATAATTGACATGTTTTAGTCCTATACTGAATTCAAGGTTAAATATTTCAAGATGGCTTTGGTCAGCCAAGCCTGATGGCTGGTATGCAGACATGAGCAAATCACTAAGAAAAACAATTAAAGCCCTGACTTTGGATATTCAGCTTGGAGACTAGAGTATCTGTTGAATGTATTAACCATGACTCATAACCACATGAGTTAAATATATTGAGGAATTAAATGTTTAGCTCATAGTTCGGCTTGTGCTGAGGTCTAGAATTACTGTAACGCCAGTAGAAAATTGGAATTGAAATAGATACACTGGATTTGACTCCTAACTTCAAGGCCAAGAGTTTGCTAGTAATGCACCCTGTTGGGCTGACCCTGGAGGGGAGCCTCCCTGTCTCCCTCTGCCTTCTGTTTCCCAGGATTCTGTCAGGCAAGAGGGGAAAAAATTCTTTGCAGCAGCCCATGGTAAAACGGATTCTTGCTCCTCACGCAAAGTCCAAAAACCTCAGAACAAAAGGAGCCTTGGTGACAAATTATAAGGAGAGGGAAATCTTTTACTTTCTCACCGTGTTAGGGAATCCCCAGGAGTCCCCCAGGGTGTGCGTCTGGGCCCCCTTCACTGGTGGAGGCAGCTCACTGGCACACTTGTCTGCTGGCACACTGTCATCTGCTCTCAGCACATTCCTGGCCTTGAGGGTCATCCTTCTGCAGTGGGAACACCCCAGCATTCCAGCCTCTAGGGCCAAATCCTGCTCTCTGGAAAGGAGCTAACACACTCACTCATTATTGTTGTTTAGTCACTAAGTCGTCTCTGACTCTGCGACCCTATGGACTGTAGCCCACCTGGCTCCTCTGTCCCTAGGATTCTCCAGACAAGAATACTGGAGTGGGTTGCCATTTCCTTCTCCAGGGGATCTTCCTGACCCAGGGATCAAACCCAGGTCTCCTGCATTGCTGGCAGATTCTTTACACCTGAGCCACCAGGGAAGCCCCATACTCACTCAGCCTAAACTACAAATGTTGATGGGGAGTAATCTCTGATAAATGGATAAATAAACCATGCAATTTTGCTCAATGATAAGAAGAAGCAAACTGCTGATTTTCTAATCATAGGTGGATCTCAAAAATATGCTCAGCAAAGGCAGCCAGAGCCATGAGTACACAAACAGCACACTGTCTGAAGGGGGTGAGTATGAGGCTAGGCCTGCTAAGGAGTCAAGTGTTGTGCTACAGGCATTTCTAGCATCTCCCTGTAGACATGTGGGGGTGTGCCCTCTACTCAGGCTTTATCCAAAGTTCTGAGGAAAACGGAAGAGTCATCTTTAACATCCTGTTTCACATAGCTGTAGGCTTCCCTGGTGGCTTAGATGGTAAAGAATCCGCCTGCAATGCAGGAGACCTGGATTCAATCCCTGGGTCAGGAAGATCCCCTGGAGAAGAGAATGGCAACCCACTCCAGTATTCTTGCCTGGGAAATCCCATGGACAAAGGAGCCGGGTGGGCTACAGTCCGTCAGGTCACAAAGAGTTGGACATGACTTAGCAACTAAATCACAATCACAACCACATACATACCTGCATCTTCAACCAGAAGCTGTTGGCCACCATCTCAGCATTCATTCCTCCACCCATTTTCATTACCAACTACCCCTCCTTACTCACATAGCGATTCTATTCTACTCGGAGATTCTTCTTGATTTGCTGAAGTCTGCGGTTGTCAACTTCCCCTTGTTAAAGATTATTTTAGGGTTGAGTATGTAACCACCCCCCTCTTCTGGCCAATGAGATGTAAAAGGGCTGGAACTTACTGGAAAAGATTCTCTTTCTCCTAAAAGGGGGATATCACAAGAGAATGTCCTTTTCTTCCTCTTGATATCGTTGCATCCAGCAGGGACGCTCGGACCAGCTGTCTCCCCGTGGTGAGTAATGACATGAGAACAAAGCCAAAACCCTAAGAGTAGCAGAACAGAAAGATGGAAAAAACCTGAACCCTTGATGATGTGGTTGAGTCACATGAAACAGCCCTTGCAAAAGAAATTTCCTTATTAAGCCACACAATTTTCTATTACTTGCTGCTAAAAGTATCTTAACTGATGTAAGAGTCAACTCCTTGGGAGTGATAAATAGCCCCCAACATAGAGTGTTTGTCACACGAAAGATGTTCAATAAATGTTTATTGAAATATTATAAGAATATATATATCAGACCTGTGATGATCTCCACTGGAGTTATGTCATTCCACCCAGTAAGACTCAGTTTGAGTTTGCTTATACTGCAGAATGAGTTGCAAAGTAAGAGGACATGGTGGGGTTTATGTGGAGTGAGCACATCTGGGCATCAGTGACGGTCAGGAGTCAGCAGGGAAGGCAGCAGTAACCAGCTGGCTGGGGGAATGTGGTTTATGTCTGCAGGGACTTCAACCTTCAGTATGAAATCCTGGGAAATTCTGCTATAAACATGGTGGAATGATGGCAGAGCAGAATAATTAGTGATAAGCTGAAAGCTTATCCTAGTCTGAGGTCTGGTGAGAATAAACAAAATAGATACAGAGCCTTTAGATGAGAGATTTAAAGCTTTTGGCTCTGCCCTACGGTCCTGTGCTCTTGTCTACCTTCTTAGAGAAGTGTCACTCCATGCTTTGCCTATTGCTATAGCCAAAGTGATTTTTGCAGTGGAGGAAATGGCAAGTCTAGGAAGCCTTTGTTCAAACAATGACCTAGAGCCATAATTTCATGGGGACCTTTATCAACACTGTACTAGTTTACCCAATCATACCCAATTAAAAAAAAAACAGACTTTTTAAAGAGCAGTTTTAAGTTCACAGCAAAGTTGAACAGAAAGTACTGAGGTTTCTTGTATACCACCTGCCCTACATGTGCATAGGTTTTCCCATCGTCACCGTCACTCGCCAGAATGGTACATTTGTCACAACTAGCGAACCTACATGATTGGACCATTGTCACTCAAAACCCATACTTCAATTTAGGGTTCACTCTTGGTGTTGTACATTTTATGGGTTTTAACAAATAATGTCATGTATCCACCATTTTAGTATTATACAGAATAGTTTCACTGCCCCTGCTCAATCATCTGTGCTTGGCCTATTCACCTTTCCCTCCTCCTCTACCCCTACCATTCCTGGAAACCACGGATCTTTTTACTGTTTCCATAATTTTGCCTTTTGTGGAATGTCATTTACTTGGAATCACCCACTGAAGAGCATCATGGGTGCTTCCAAGTTTTGGAAACTATGAATAAATCTGCTATAAGTATCGATGTGCAGGATTTTGTGCGGACATCAAACTTCAACTCATTTAAATTTGTATAAATACCAAGGAGCATGGTTGCTTGATCATATGCTAAGACTCTGTTTAGTTTTCTAAGAAAAAAACACATTATCTTCCAAAGTGACTCAACTATTTCTCATTTCCATCAGTAACGCATGAGAGTCCTAAGGCTCCACATCCTCATCAACAACTGGTGTTGTCAGCATTCTGGATTTTGACCACTGTAATAAGTATGTAGTGGTTGCTTACTGTTGTTTTAATCTGCAGTTCTCTGATGACATATGATGTGAGCATCTTTTCATATACTTATTTGTTATCTATACATCTTCGGTGAGGATCTTTTGCCCATTTAAAATATTTTGCCCAATTTAAAATTGGGATATTTGTTTTCTCATTGTTGGGCCAAATTTTAAACGTTACTTTGGTGACAGATTTCAAAACAAACTGATCCTCATCCATTTATTTTGCTTACCCTGCAACTCATAGGAAGGCAAAGTTAGAATTTCAGACAAATATAATACACATTATTTAACATCTACTATGTGCCCCCACACATTGTTTTAAGTACTGTGGAAGATACAAATACATGTCAGATACAATCCTTGCCATCTTGGCAATCTTTAGGGAAACCAAAAATATGGAAACTAAAATAACTAGACAACGCTGAAGGGTATAAAAGATTAATTGCCAAATGTGTGTTATCCCCTCTAAGTACTTACTATGGAATTTTTGATCTAATTAAAAATAAAATTTTCTATCTACATACATTCAAAATATATTTTATGAAAGGTGATGATCAATTGGGAAGGTATTTTACTGAGAACTATTACTCTATAAACTTATAAACTGCACATGCATATCATTTTTACTGGTATACTGAACTACAAGAAAACAGAATAGAAGAAGGAATGGAGCAATCATCTGATACCTCTTTCAGACAGATAAATTGGTAGAGAAATTCTATAAAGTGGAAAAAACATCATAAGGATTCATAGTTTCTTCTTGGGTTTGGAAATAAAGACCACATCATCAGTGGGGGAAAAAAAAGACTAGTGTGGAAACAATCAACCAGTGAGCCACAGTACAATGATAATTATTATAGCAGAAGCATGAGGACCATCTTTGATAGCAATTTGGAAACCAATGCCTCATAACTGAGTTTCTACCAATGGACCAGCCCTTCAGGAACGTGGAGACTGGAATGAGCCAAAGAAAGAATACAAGCATCAGGAAAGGGCCTAAGTTTCATCTGAGGCTTTATCAAGAGACAGCAAAATCCCTGTGGAAGAAGAATTGACCAAAAAACTCTCACTCGTTGGTGACATTGCCCAGACTTACACAGGCTCTTTGGAAAGTGCCCCCACGCCCCCAGCCAAGGCTCACCCCAGGAAGAAAAGGCACATTCCACTGAGATTAGAATTGCTGCGGAGGTGGAAAGCAGATATTATAGACAAGACATTGAGTAAGCAGAGCAAGCTTATTGGACTTTGCGTAAAACACTCATAAAAATGGATCTTCTTAGGAACATTCCATTGCAACCACACTGAGATGGTGTTATTTCCCTAAAAATTGAGCTGGTTTTCTGATTAGCCTTTGTATACTAGAAAAATTACCAGTTCAAGAAAAGAGTAGGTACCACGTATTAATATCTATGAATGGAACTTGGTGATACATCCTTTGAACTTAAGGGTTTACTTCCTCTGGTGTTTTGTCCTAAGACTATGCACTTTCACTGCAAGGGGCACAAATTTGATCCCTGGCCAGGGAACTAAGATCCCACATGCTATGCAGTGACAAAAAAGACAAAAAAGATAAAAACAAACAAGCAAAAAAACCTGTAATGCATCTCCTATTTCCAAAAGACATCCAGAAATGAAATGACTGATAGTAGGTTGGATAAATAAACCAAGGACTTTCCTAAGGTTGACAGGAAGGGGGAAATAGTAACTGTGAGGATTTTATTTTATCTTATTTTGTGGCAGATACTCTCAGGTCTACCCAACAGTCAACCAACTATGCCTGCCACTCACCCTTCTTCCCTACTAATAGAATCCAAATGTTGTTCCCTGTCCTCCAAGAAGCCATATTCTTTAGGGGAGGCACAGTCTCTTCCTAGCCCCAAGGAGTTAATGTCTCTTGCCAAAGAGATTTGTTTTAGATAACATGCACATGAGAAAATCCTGGCCAATGAGACTGGGAGGAAGTTCTTCAGGGAGGAGTCCAGAAAGCATGTTGTTACCCTTTAAAGGGAACACATAACAGGGTCATTCCACATTGCCTCTGGAAGAATGCTAATCTATATTTGGTTATTCAGATGATACATCCTCATTGCCCAGCATGTGTCCTGAAATCCAAAGTCTATCTGTCCTTGAACTGGAAGGGACCAGCTTTTAAAATATAGGCAAGTTTAAAAACACAGTCTAATAAAGTCATGTACTTTAGAAATAGAGTGGGAACGTTAAGGAAATAGCAGACAAGAAGTAAGGGCTAGGTCTCCAGTTAGACAGTTCTGAAAGCCTAATTCAGTGGAGAGGTTGGGGGCAGGGGAATTTCTATTTCTGGAATGTAGTCTTGGTCTCCAATACTTTGGCCACCTCATGCGAAGAGTTGACTCATTGAAAAAGACCCTGATGCTGGGAAGGATTGGGGGCAGGAGGAGAAGGGGACAACAGAGGATGAGATGTCTGGATGGCATCACCGACTCGATGGACATGAGTTTGGGTAAACTCCCGGAGTTGGTGATGGACAGGGAGGCCTGGTGTGCTGCGATTCATGGGGTCGCAAAGAGTCAGACACGACTGAGTGACTGAACTGACTGACTGACTGAGTCTTGGTCTTCCATATCAACTGCAATTGCCCTATGGGAACCAACCCCAAAAAGAAGGTAGCACAGAGGTACCACTGCACCTTCTAACAGCACCTCTGCTCCTGCCTACTCACAGCCAGGACACCCTGATGTCTCTTGCAATGCAAGCATCGTCCTCAGTGATCACTTCCACTCTTAGCATTTCCTGGAACTTACTCTCAAGGAAGTTTACACCACCTTCTTAGTAGAATAGACCAAGGCTCTTCTCTCCCTTCTGTGACAGCCCTTCGTATTTTTGCACCTTGTCTGCTCTTAGCCACAATGCTCTGATTTTCAACTGTTCCTTCTTTGAGGTGGTTTCTAAATCCCCTTACAATCATGCTCACACTATATATAAACATTCCTGTGCTGTATTTGCCAATATTCCTCTAAAAATACTGGATTGGTCCAAGAGTTAGTTTGCGTTTTTATGTAACATCTTAGGAAAAACTGAACAAACCTTTTGGTCAACCCAATATGTTGTCTAGAAGAGAATACAGTGCTCCAGCAAGTCTTTCACCATGCAGAACATGTATATCTGTCAATGAATTTGTTTCTTATAGTGGTTACAATGCCACTAAGTTTAGCTCACCTGGTAAAGAATCTGCCTGCAATGTAGGAGACCCCAGTTCGATTCCTGGGTTGGGAAGATCCCCTGGAGAAGGGATAGGCTAGGGACTACAGTATTCTTGGGCCTCACTGGTGGCTCAGCTGGTAAAGATTCTGCCTGTAATGGGGGAGACCTGGATTCAATCCCTGGGTTGGGAAGATCCCCTGGAGAAGGGAACAGCTACCCACTCCAGTATTCTGGCCTGGAGAATTCCATGGACAGAGGAGTCTGGCAGGCACAATCCATGGAGTCTCAAAGAGTTGGACACAACTGAGTGACTTTTATTTTCACTTTCAAGGTTACCTTGGTAGCTCAGTTGGTAAAGAACCTGCCTGCACTGCAGGAGACCCAGGTTCAACCCCTGGGTTGGGAATATCCCCTGGAGAAGGAAATGGCAACCCACTCCAGTATTCTTGCCTGGAAAAATCCCATGGATGGAGGAGCCTGGCAGGCTATAGTCTATGGTGTCACAAGTGTTGAACATGACCTAGCGACTAAACCACCACCATAGTAGCCATATCATACTGGCCTTGGATAATTGTGAGATATGAAGCCATATAATTGTAATCAGAGCAGAAATTCAGGACATCACCTTTGCTTGCCTGCATGAATATGAGCTGGGGAGGCAAGGTAACTGGGAGATCGCCCAGGAATCTAATATTCCAAACAGAACTTTGACATGTCATCAGACACTTAATAAAGGATTACCAAGAAGTAGATGCTGAGATGTGACCTGGCTCTCAGAAGAAGTCTATCTAAACAAAAGGAGTAGAAAGGACTAGGGCACTAGTACAAATTTCCTGAGATACTCAAGGAACCAATCACTTAAAAATTAAGGTCCATGCCAAAGACCCCAGTTACCTAATGAAGAGATTTCACAATGAAACCCTGAGTGGGGTCAAGCTTCCAGGCATTTCTTACCACTCCTGGTATGGGGGCCACACACAGCTAGTGGCAGCATCTAATTGGTGGATTTAAGGTCCAAAAGAAGGGATCAATAGACGTTTCTATCTGTTTAATGAGTGAGACTTTTTTCTTTGACCGCGCCCCATGGCATGCAGGCTCTTACTTCCCCAACCAGGGATCAAACCCTCATCCCCTGCAGTAGAAGCACGGAGTCTTAACCACTGGATCATCGGGGAAGTCCCTAAGTGAGACTTTTTATTCTCTCTTACTATTCAACATCAGATGACTTTCTTCTGTACAGTTTTTTGGTTTTCACTTACTGTCAGTCGCTCAGTCATGTCCGACTCTTTGCGACACCACGGACTGTATAGCCTGCCAGGCTCCCTCTGCCCATGGAATTCTCCAGGCAAGAATACTGGAGTGGGTAGCCATTCCCTTTTCCAGGGGGATCTTCCTGACCCCGGGATCGAATCTGGGTCTCCACCATTGCAGGCAGGTTCTTTACCATGTGACCTATCAGGGCTAGTACAACATTTACCCTGCTCCCCTCACCCCTAGACCTAACCTCCCTGCTCTTTTTCTCAGAAACTGCTACAAGTCAGATCTTTTCCATCTGGCTTTAGTGCAAGCAGCTTCAGCTATCTTTTCTAGCTTTGGGTCATCTACCCATTTCAAACATGCTTTCTACAGAATCCATGAATAAATGGGGAGGGCAGTGTCCATAAAAATAGGAATCATTAATCTAGCTAAGAGTTAAAAGGAAACGCGGGTAAGAGGATACTATTGACAATAGTGAGTATTCTGTAAATTCTGCCAAAGATGATCAATGTTGCCAAAGGGTTATTTTCAAATAATGGTAAGAAGAGTGGGAAGAAAGTTTGCCTAGACTTAATTTTAAATTCTACACAGTGGGTAACAAGTCTTGTAACCACAAACTTCTATTAAATATGTCATAACTGACAATGAATTATTCCAACTTTTGTTTTTTCTTCAGACATTTGTGTTTTGTATCCAAACTTCTTGATCTCTTTCTCTCTCCTGTCACCAATTTCCATTTTATCACTGTTTAGCATCCTCTATTGGCAGCTTTGGAGACAGATCAAACTGTCTTCAGCTTGCTTTGTCATTTGATAAAAACTCTAATAGTTAAGGGAAGAGATGAATATTAATGGATTATTTCAATTTAATTACCGGCTATGGTCTGACTTTATATCAACAAAGCAATTATATCTGTAGTTGTTAGGAGACCTGGAGAAAAAAAAAAAATCAGAAACCACATTTTAGCTGATGGAGTTGGAGATCTGTGGAGGGAGACAGGAGACCTGGATGTATTTTGTAAACCTTAGTGTTTAAGATGTAATTCCAAATATCCTGCTTACTTTGGCTTTCTTTTATCATAAAACAGGCAGTTCTTTGTGCCTTGTAAGAGACACAGGCTGCAAAGGGTCATCTGAACTGCCCAGAAATGTCTTTAATCTTGATCATTTTCAAACACAGATCTCCATGGTGAAGAATTTTCTGAGGAATTCGTACAATGCAGAGTCTGTTCAGAGGATGCTTATTTGAAAACCTCTGTACACAGGGCATAATGAAGAGGGAAAGAAAACACATAACTTCCGGTAACTTAAGAAAAAGGAAGAAAACTGGACGGGAATGAAAGACTACCCAAGTAGAAAGCACGTAGCAGGCTATGACTCAGAATAAATGAAATGTAACTTGAAACGTAATTTAACCTTGTCTGGTCTAACACAGACCAGTGCTTGCCCTCAAGCACTGCAAAGGATACCAGCTTCTAGTTATATACATTTGCACAAATAAAACAGGATGCATGTGAAATGTACTTGCCACGATCGCGGGCAAGGGACTCTTACTCATCTTTCATCAGTGACTTTTAGGTTCTATAATTTTCCATCAACCTTTATTCTTTTAGAACCATAAAGATTCCAGTCACTCATGAGCTGGTAAGGGAAATGTGTATTTAATGTCTATCAGTGCAAGATGTGGGTAGATTAGCCATTTAATACTGATCTGAACAGTTTGATAATTGAAGGATTTAGAAATGCAGATGAAGCCACTGCATTGTTGGATTTTTTGCTGTGTTTGCACATGCGAACTTGAGCCAGTGGAGGGAGGAATTTAGCCCCCATTTCAAGACATCACTGCTGTTTGCCCTCTGTACCATTTTTTGTGCTTCCCCTGCCCTGGTCTATATCCCAGGAGGGTGGCCTCTGTAGGATGTTTCCAGGCTCCTCTCTGCTTCCCAAATAGCATTAATATCACTGCTGCTGCTGCTGCTAAGTCGCTTCAGTCATGTCCGACTCTGTGCAACCCCATAGATGGCAGCCCACCAGGCTCCCCGCATCCCTGGGATTCTCCAGGCAAAAACACTGGAGTGGGTTGCCATTTCCTTCTCCATTAATATCACTACTTATTGATAAATTTCTCTTTCTTCCTTCCTTATCCCTTCCCTCCTTCCCTACTTTTCTCTCTTTTTCTTCCTTCCTTCCTTCCTTTTTTTTTCCTCTAGCTGCATTTAGTCCATCAGAGACTGGAGGATGGCAAGAGGGGAGAAGCCAGGTATTATCGTCTTTCCTCTCTGGTATGGGCTTTGTCTCTTTCTTGGCTCGAGCTTCCGATGGACAAACCCTATATAATCCCAGCTTTGACTGGGCACCTATGTCTCTCCCGTTTAGGGGTGGTAGCAGCTTACAGCTATGGCCAGTCTGGGCTTGCTTCACAGTCCCCTGTTGAGCTTCTAGACTTTGTGGTCAGTTTCCTACATTAAATTCCTTTTGTTTCAAATACTGAGAGAGGTTTCTGTTTCCTAATTGGACCCTGAGTGGTAGAACTGTTTTGTAGATTAAGTGTAATCTATTAAATCATGGTTTCCTTTAATTTTATACAGAATCTCCTACTTTTTTTGAAGATTTATGTATTTATTTATTTTTTGGTTGTGCTGGGTCTTCCTTGCTGCATTCAGACTTTTTCCAGTTTCGGTGTGTGGGCTTCTCACGGCGGTGGCTTCTCTTGTTTGGGAGCACTGGCTCTAGGCACGCTAGCTTCAGCTGTTGCAGCCCGCAGGCTTCCGGAGTTGCGGCTCATGAGCCCCACAGCACTGGCTCGGTAGTTGTGGCACGCTGGCTTAGTTGCTCCACGGCACGTGGGATCCTCCCAGACCAGAGACTGAACCCGTGTTCCTTGAACTGCAAGGCAGGTTCTTAACCACTGGACTGCCAGGGAAGCCCCAGAATCTCCTACTTTTATAATAAAATAATCATAGCTAACGTAGGAGAAGGAAATGGCAACCCACTCCAGTATTCTTGCCTGGGAAATCCTGTGGACTGAGAAGCCTGGTGGGGGTCAGACACGACTTAACGACTAAACAACAACAATGGCAGTTCTAGTCAATATGTAAGAACAAAAAGTTGTAAGGAATTGGGGATTGGGGCTGAAACAAAAATCCTATTGTTTACAGACGTGATTGTCTGTTTAGAAAAACCAAATAAACTGCAGGCTAATATTTAAAGAAAGATAATAGCTAAAGTGTATTGAGCACCTTATAAGTACCAGGTAAAAGTACCTAGTAAGTAACTCAGCAGAGCATAGCTGCAGCTTTAGCCTCCAGCTTCCCTTGACCATGCTACACTCCCTCAGAGGTACAAGCACCAGTTGCCCATGACCTCCTTGGTGGTCCAAGTACTATGGACTTGGTGTTCCAACCAGAAGTCTAAGAACCAGCTGTGCACCCCTGAGATGGGGTTGCCACTTCCTCCAAGCTCTAGCTTCTAGGACCTCCCCCAGAGACTCCTCTGTTTTGGGTTCCAGCCCTAGGGGTGGCAGCTGCTTCCTTCAGTCTGGTTTACCTCCACATCCTGGCTTTTCAACATCTAGGTGACCAATCTGTATTAAACCTCCTCTGGTTGAAATATCTAGTATGCTTTATGCTATTCTGACTAGACCTTGACTGATAACTAAGTTCTTCTATCTCAATTCCAGTAAATGTCCCATTGATTCTAAAAAATTGGCACTTTTAGACCGTTTATTTCTATATTTATTTTGACTATACTGTTTATGAGCTCTTATTAATATCACTACTTTTCTTTTTTTCTGCTCTTTTTTTTAGAAGAAAATACCAAAAAAAAGTAAAATAATTGCACAAATAATGTTACAAAGATAGAAATGCTGCTGAAATGAAAAATTCGACTGGCAGGGAGAGATCATGTGATACTTTGAAATGCTTATCATCAACTGATGCATCAAAGATACACCTGGCATGCAAAGGGTAGTGGAGAGATATGTGAATGCTTAACCAGTTTAAAGCTGAGAATTGCCTGTATTTGTTTTCCTACAAAAGAAATATAGAACTCTGTGGCTGACTCCAACCTCTAGTGTGATTAGAATACTTTTTTTTTTTAAGATTTTTTTGATGTGGACCATTTTTAAAGTCTTTTTTGACATTGTTGCAACATTGCTTCTGTCTTATGTTTTGGTTTTTTGGCCATGAGGCATCTGGGATCCCAGCTCCCTCACCAGGGACTGAACCCTCACCCCCTGCATTGGAAGGAAAGTCCCAACCACTGGTGCACCAGGGAAGTCCCTGGAATACTTTCATTGGCCTTCCTGACCTTGCCATCCACCAGGCTGGTTGCTTTCTATAAGTGTAACTGAATAGGACCCTATCGGGCCTTCCCTAGGTGGGCCCTTCCCCTATATCCTCTGCTCTAGCTCCTCTCTGAAGCCCAGATAATAATACCTGATGCATATTTCCAGAGTTTTTCAGATGTTAAAAACCACCACCAAATAGAAGAAATTAACTACTTGATGATTACAAGTACATAGCCCCCAGACCTACTGGCACCTAATAACTGATAATGTTCGTTAACCAGTCTGTTACCTGAACATCACCCAATCAGAGAATTGTGCATGAGCTGACCACATACCCTGGAAATCCCTCCTCATCTGGCCTTTATGAAGGCTTTGCTGAAACCCTTCAGGGAGTTCAGGGGGGTTGGGAGTATGAGCTACCCTTCTCCTTGCTTAGCCCTATAATAAACCTTTCTTCTCTCCAAACTCCACACTTCAGTATTGTCTGGCCTCACGGTGCACCAGGCACAAGAACTTGCTTTTGGTAGCATAAGGAGGCAAGTGATAAAAATCAAAAGCTTCCAGCTATAGCCAGCTGATACATGTGGTAGAGAGAAATCTGAGATGACCACTAAGATTTCTGTCCTATGGTATATAATCCCCTCTCCTTGAGTATGAGCTAAACTGTGAATATGATGGATGTCACTCCCTTGTTACATTATATGGCAGAAGGGATTTTGCAGGTGGAATTGAGTTTCCTAATCATTTTACTTTGACTTACTCTAAAGGGAGATTATCCTGGGCAAGCATGACTTAATTGTGTGAGCCCTTAAAAAAGACTGCACGCTTCCTGACGTCAGAGATTCAAAGTGTGACAGATGATCTATGGAAGGGGGCCATATGGCATAGACCTGACAGTGGCTTCTAGAAGCTGAGAATGATCCCCAGATAACAGACAACAAGGAAGCAGGGACCTCAGTCCTATAACCACAAGGAAATAAATTCTGCCAACAACTTAAGGAAGCTTGGACATATATCTCTTCCCAGTCAAGTTTCCAGATACGGACTCACTCAGCTGACACCTTGACTTCAGCTTTGTAAGATGACTTCAGCTTTATATGATGCTAACTTGTGCTAGACTCCTGACCCACAAAAATGGGAGGTAATAAAATTCATGTTAAGTCACTAAGATTATGGCAATTTGTTACACGGTAATATAACAAGAATATAATCAGTGTGGAGGTATAGATTCCCCTTGCAACAGCAGCAAAATACATAACAGCCAGAATGAGGAATATATAAGACCTATATGAAGAAAAATTTTACCTATGCATAAATGAGGATTTGGAAAAACAGGGAGCTATATTATGTCTCTAAATGGGAAGATTAAACATTTTAGAGATGTCACTCTTAAAGGAGTTTTTACGACAGATAAGAAATGCATTAATAGTTCAATAGAAAAATATTTGAACAGAAAATATGTAGACATTTGGAAATCTTTGGGAAGGATCACTCTGGAAATAGCACCTAGGACTCTGAACTAATCCATAATCCCCAACTGGAACTAAAACCTATTAAGTTAGAATGGGTCTAAGTTTTAAACCAAGAAAACTCAAATTTCAGAGGTAGTAAGATAAATGACTTTGCAAACCCATGGAGTTATAGGATCTGGGAGATCAGATGTGTGAGAGCCCTTTATATGCTGTAAAACACTTATACATTATTACATATTATCTTTGAAAAAAAGACAATGATATCTGGTTTACTTGTCTTACAGTGTAACTTAATTAGCTATGTGAATGTGTAGATTAAAAAAGCATCAATGTTGGGGCTTCCCTGGTGGTCCAGCGGTTAGGACTTCACCTTCCAATGCAAGGGGTGTGGGTTTGGTCCCTAGTCAGGAAGCTAAGATCCACATGCCTCATGGCCAAAAAAACCAAAACATAAAATAGAAGCAATATTGTAAGAAGTTGAATAAAGACTTTAAAAATGATCCACATCCAAAAAAAATCTTTAGAAAAAAAATGCATGGATATTAATATAGTATTAGCTAATTGCTGAAACCCCAATCTTGACCTTAGATTTACACAGAGACGGGCCATCTGAAGTCACTGGGTGGTAGTAACAGCAGCAAGCATTGTGCTTGAATAGAAGACAGATTCTCTGGTGTTGCCCACCTCTCCTCTCCACCCCGTGGACTGCTGCCACCACACTGGTTTGGCTACATAAGGGCATCAGTTTTACACAGGGCTGGTTTCATGGGTAAACAACCCATGTGATTGCATTGAGAAGGATCCCATGCCTGGTGGATTGCTCTGTTACCACTATCTTGAAATTCTTAATAATTTTTTAACAAAGGATCCTGCATTTTTAGTTGGTACTGGGCCCCACATAGGCAGCCAGTCCTGGCTTTAGAACCCATTTGGATGTTTGCTTCTTTCGACAAACAGGAATAGAACTTACCTGAGATTAGTCACTGGCCCAAGATGAGCAATCCTAGAACTGCCCTGAACTGCTCCTCGGCCAGACTGTTCCTTCTCATTAATATCCATCTGTTGAGCCCACCATAACTTCCCAGAATCTGGCTGGGTATGTAAAGAGAACCCTACTGCTGAATCTGACCTCAATAACATCACCATTCTGTTGGAAACTTCCACATTATTATTATTGGTAGAGCAACACTTCTGTCCTGCCTGACTCCAGCCAGAGGTGAGGAAAGTTGTTCATACTCCAGCCTGACCCTAGCTGGTAGGTGACCAGGGTATCTGAGGATGCTTTCTTCCAAAATGGACAAAGAAGGACAGAAGAGGTTAGAAAAAGATAATTATCAATGAGAAGTCAAGAGTGACTTCTACCACTGAATGTTGCTTAGCCTCCTGAACCTCAGTTTTCTCATCTGTGAATGGGGCAAGCAGTTGTTGTTCTGTTGCCAAGTTGTATACAACTCTTCGGGACCTCAAGGACTGTGACAGGCTTCTCTGTCCCTCACCATTTCCCTAAGCTTGCCCAAGTTCATGTCCATTGAATCAGTGATGCCATCCAACCATCTCATCCTGCAACCCTCTTCTCCTGCCTTCAATCTTTCCCAGCATCAGGGTCTTTCAATTTCCACAGGATAGCCAAGAGGACGCAGTGTGTGTGTGTGAAAGACTATGTGGTTCCTGGAGTTTTGTAAGTTTTACCACTCATTATGAAGCAGGGATTCGTAATTTTTGAGTCATGGGTCCCTGGGATGATGTATCCAAATGACTCTGAATCCGATGATACCTATGATTCCTTCCCATCCTCCTTACTCCCCGCCCTCCCCCGCAATGTCATCTCGCAAAAAAGAACTTGTCCACGGTGCCAGGGTTTGATCCAGGTGTTCCTGGATCCAATACTTCTACAATGTTCATTTAAGCCGTGCCATCTCCACTCTGTCCTTAAAGCCTCCACCTGTGTGGTTCGCTGACCTCGGCCACCGCCCCCGGCTCGGCCGGCGACTGATCCACGCGGTCTGCACAGCCCCCGAGGGTCCCGGCGGGCGGGGCGGCCGCAGGACTGGGCGGGCTCGGCTGTCGGCCCGCCCCGCTTCGGGATCGGGGTGGGGGCTCCGACCTATTACTGGATGGAAACTCTGATGTCCGGAGGGGCGGGAGGGAGAGGGGGGAGAGAGGGAAGCGTGCGAGTGAAAGGCACATTCATGCAACCGGCGGCGGTGGCCTCGGAGCGCGGCAGGGCCAGACTGTGATCACGTCGTCCGGGCTGCAGGGTCTCTCCTCTCCAGCTCCGTGCGTCCCGGGGCCGCCGCGCGCCATGCGCCCCCAGGGCCCCGCCGCCTCCCCGCGGCGGCTCCTCAGCCTCCTGCTGCTCCTGCTGCTGCAGCCGCGGGCGCCGTCGAGCGCCTCCGAGACCCCCAAAGGGAAGCAAAAGGCTCTGCTCCGGCAGAGGGAGGTGGTGGACCTGGTGAGTCGGGTGGAGGGGACAGAGCCGCGGACCAGGGCCAGGGAAAGGGGTGGGGGTCTTGCGTGCCCCTGGGGGTCCCGCTTTGTCTGAGTCTGCGGGTAAGAAAGGACCTGGGCTCTGCGGATGGTGGAGTCCTGGAACTCGCAAGGGAGACTGGTCTGAGAGGGCCATCGTGGACCACAGATGCTCCGTGGGTTGGGTGGGACGCCTGGAGTACAAGGAGTCGCCCAGTAATTTCTGACCTCTGCGCCGCCCCCCACCCCCATCGTCCCCCGCCCCCAGGGACGGAGAGGGTTTGGGCTGCAATGAGTAGAATAAGGAGCTTGGGAGGTTAGAACGGAGGCCAAGGAGCTGTCAGCGAGACCCTGGATTCGCTAATCCCCTGGGTGGGCCTGGGCCATGGACTTGCAACGTGTCCTTTGTTGGGGCTGGTGGCCACGTCTGCCAGCGGAATAGAATAACAACCCTCACCCAGTATCGGTCCAACTCTTTGTAACTTGATAATAGTGAGTCATGTTGGGTCATCTTCTTAGGGAGTATGTGCTGCAGTTTACTTTGTCATAGCTGGGCCAGGAATAGCTCAGAGGGTTTATGATCAGAAGAGAAAATGAAGGGGCCCAGCACTAGCCCTCCAAGGACCCATTTCATTCTTTATTTAGACAGATGGGCAGTCAGTCCTTCCAGACAAGCTGGGTCTTCAGCCTGTGCCACCAGGTAGGAGCATGACAACTGAACTCAGGGATCAGACAGTTTCCAGGAGAGCAATAAATAGCCCAAGTTCTTTCTTTCTTTCTTTGGTGGCCCCCATGGCATGCAGTATCCTAGTTCCCTGACCAAGGATGAACTCATGTACCCTGCGTTGGAAGTGGGGAATCTTAACCACTGGACTTTCAGGGAAGTCACCCAAGTGATTTCTGAGGGGCTAATCTATGGTCAGGTCTGTTTGCTTCAAGCTCTTTCCTTCTAAAAGTTAGCAAACCCATTGGAGGACAGAGTGGTTTTCTGCCCTTGTAGCAAGAATGATCCTTTCAAAACTATCACATTCCTTGGCATATAATAAACTTCAGTCATTGAGCAAATATGAGTTACAATCATTACAGGACATAAAGGGGGCATTTTTTAAATTTTAAAATAAAAACAAACTGTTTTGAATTTTTTAAGCTGCCATTGTAAACTGAGCTAATGAACCAAGCTCCCTGGCAGCTGTTCTATGCCAGATTCAAAAGCTCAGGAAAAAAATTCCTGCCATTCCACACTGCACTTTTTGATGATATACTGTGTAATTTTCCTCCACAAAGCAGACTATGTGTTCAGGGCTATAGTTCTATTTTGAGTGTCTAAATTGTTTTAAACTGTACCAAATGAATGTGGTTCATGTGCAGTCTGCATTTTACAAGTCTGTAGTTATGATACACAAAATACCCTTTTTCCCTATAAAGCTAGCAATTTTTTTCCTTTCCCTCCAAGGATTTACTGAACCTGAGGTTTCCCACAACTCTAGCCCGACTTGGAAAAGTTTATTGTGCAGCCAGGCTCAGGTGCATCCTGTAGATTGGATTTGGTTTTGCTAGGGGAAAAGAATCCTCGCAGTCATTAAGGTTTCAACAGATTCTATAAAGCAGCTTCTTTGTACAGGGTCTTTCAAAGCCTTCCTTTCAAGCGTCCAGCAAGCTCTGCCCCCTGGTGGCCAGTGAAAGAAACAGGGGTTCATTCCGTAGACCTTAGTGCAACCCCTGCCTGGTACCCATCACATGCTGGATTAGCATTTCAAAGTGAAAGAAGACAGATTAATACCTGTGGAACCGAATCCAGTAAAATTACGCGGCCTCTTAATGCAATTTTTTAGGTAAAAAAGGTGAATAAAAATTCTCAACCATAGCACAGTTTACATTTGGAGCTAGGTGATTCTTTGTTGTGGGGACAGTGCTGTGCATCTGGCATGCTTAGCAACATCCCTACCATCTTGGGCTTCCCTGAAAGCTCAGTTGGTAAAGAATCCACCTGCAAAGCAGGAGAACCTGGTTCGGTTCCTGGGTCAGGAAGATCCCCCGGAGAAGGGATAGGCTACCCACTCCAGTATTCTTGGGCTTCCCTGGTGGCTCAGCTGGTAAAGAATCCTCCTGTATTGCAGGAGACCTAGCTTCGATCCCTGGGTTGGGAAGATCTCCTGGAGAAGGGAAAAGCCACCCACTCCAGTATTCTGGCCTGGAGAATTCCATGAACTGTATAGTCCATGGGGTCGAAAAGAATCGGACACGAATGAGCGACTTTCACTACCATCTACCAAGTGCCAATAGCAATCCCTCCTTTCCAAGTCGTGACAACCAAAAATGTCTTCAGACATTGCCGGGTAGCCTCTGTTATCCAGGTATCCAATTTTGTCCTCCGTTGAGAATTTATATATAGAAAAATAAAACTTTGTGTAACATCTTGCTCTCAGGGAAATAATAGTGAAAAAAATGTTTTAAAAATACCAGAAATGTTATTCTTTCTCCCTTCCCACTTAAAATCTGTGTCTAAATATTGTATATATCTGCTAGTGAAAGTAACATATCTACTAAATGAAAATTAAAGTATATCTACTAAATTAATCTACAAAATAAGACTAAAGTATATCTACAAAAAATGATAATTAAGCATAAAATAAACCAAACTATAATGTTCTGTACATTGGCGTGTCTTCATATACTTTTGCAATTTTGTTAAATACATTTCTTATTTCTCTGGCGGCAAATACATAGAAGTGTCTCTTTTTTTTTGCTTAAAGTCAGGAAAATGTCAGTGGTTGAAGTCACAAAAATCATTTAGAAAACAAAATTCAAATTGGTGATGTGAGGAGATTGATCTGCAAGCATTAGATAATAAGGACCTTTTCTAGGTAGTGTCATTACTGACTTTTTAAAAACATGTTCATTTATTTGGCTGTACTGGGTCTTAGTTGCCAAATATGGGATCTTCCATCTTTGTTTTGGCATACGAGATCTTTAGTTTCAGCATATGGGATCTAGTTCTCTGACCAGGAATCAAACCTGGGCCCCCTGCACTGGAAGCTTGGAGTCTTAGCCACTGAACCACCAGGGAAGTCCCTGAATTTTATAATATGACCATATCCAATCCTAGATGCTAAAATTCAAAAATAAAATTTGAAGTTATTTTAATATGTAAGGAATCTTGATTTTTTTCTTGTTGTTCTCACTGGACAGTAGATTTATACAGAATTATAGTATCAGATCATTTATACAAATAGGGATTGTTAAAGTAAAATTTTAAATAAATTGGGTTTGGGTCTTGAAGGATCTAATAAATGGACCAGTTCAGGGATAGGCATGGGAATTAGGCAGATGGAGATCCAGTTTTACCACTGATGCAACTGTTTTGCTGTGTGTGGTTTATGGCTTATATGTGTTAGCTGGCAAGTTTGCTAATGCTCTCTTCCCCAGGTCTGGTGCCCTGGGCAACTGCCTCACACAGTCTTGGGGGAATAATAAGAAAAATCATGGCTGCAAAATATGATATTTACTGTGTGCCAGGCACTGCTCTAGCACATTTCATGTATCATCTCACTTAAATCTCCTACAAGGTAAGAATCTTCATTATTTTCCCCCACATTTTAGATAAGGAAACAGGCGTTGAAGTGTTGAATGACTTGTCCTGTCTCTCATAGCTTGTAAGTGGTGGAGCCAAGATTAAAATCCAGAGAAGATGACTCTAGAATCCATCGCTCAACCTCTACATCATATTACTGCACCACTCCCCAAGAAAAAGAGACAGAATCGTAGCCCTTAAGAGTTTGATAGGGGCTTCCCTGGTGGCTCAGTGGTAAAGAATCCACCTGCCAATGCAGGAGACACAGGTTCGATCCCTGATCAGAGAAGATCCCACATGCCGCGGAGCAACTAAGCCTGTGCACAACTGTTGAGTCTGTGCTCCAGAGCCTGGAAACCACAACCACCGAGGCTGTGAGCCGCATGTACTAAAGCCTGTGTACCTGGAGCTGGTGCTCTGCAGCAAGAGAAGCCACTGCAATGAGAAACCTGTGCACCTTAACTAGAGAGTAGTCCCCACTTGCTGCAGCTAGAGAAAAGCCTGCACAGCAATGAAGACCCAACACAACCATAAATAAATAAATCAAGTTACCAAAAAAAAATTTTTGATAGATTACTGTTCCCCTCTTTAAGACTAACGGACACTTGCAATGAGGTCACTTACTCCTATTCCTTGGCAGGGTGGGCTAGGTGGATTTGGAGACCAGAAGTGTTCCCCTACTGACTCTTCTTCCACATAAAAATAAGAGGAGAAGGTTTGCATATCCAGCTTAGAGACATTGCCAGTGTGAAATAACTATTGAGTTAAGATTTTATTGTATAATTATATCTCTAAGAATTTATCATAGGGAAATAATTCCAAAAAAAAAGAATAAAGCTATGTAGATAAAGATTTTCATTATGATAGAAAAAATAGAAATAACTTAGCAATCCCAAACCAGTGCAATGTTTGCATAAAACTGTAAAAGTGTAGTTCTGAAATCTAAGTCCCTTTACAATATATAGGGTTAGAAGAATAAGCATTATATCAAATTATGTTCACTGTGGAATACAGCCATTTAAAAATTATGTGTACTTTTAATGAGCAGTTGAAGAAGGAAATTGTAACCTGATCCAGTATTCTTGTCTGGGAAATCCCACGGCCTGGTGGGGTACAGTCCATGGGGTCACAAAACAGTTGCCCATGACTTAGTGACTAAAACAACGACAATGAGCAGTAGAAAAGCAGGCAAATGAAAACATTTTCTCTTCTTTGATGTTTGATGTGTGTGTGTGTGTAAAGTCTGTGCAAAAAAAAAAAAGAATAGGAAAGAAATTCCTATATTTTAGGAATAACTTTAAAAATCAGTTCTTTATGTATATGGGACTTCCCTGGTGGTCCTGTGGTTAAGACTTTGAGCTTCCAATGCTACAGGTGCAGGTCTGATCCCTGGTCAGGGAACTAAAACCCTATATATGTATATATATACATATTGACTTATCTGGAACACTGGCAACTGGTCCCCTTTGAAGGGATTCTTGACTCCTAGGGCTCAAAATAAATGCAGTTCTAATCAGACTGAGTCTTTGAATCTTAGGTGGTGAGAGATTTTCCCCCTTTCTTTTTTTCTGCTGCAGTACAATGGCATGTGCTTACAAGGGCCCGCGGGGGTGCCTGGGCGAGACGGGAGCCCCGGGGCCAATGGCATCCCTGGTACCCCCGGGATCCCAGGTCGAGATGGATTCAAAGGAGAGAAGGGGGAATGCCTGAGGGAAGTCTTCGAGGAGTCCTGGACGCCTAACTACAAGCAGTGTTCATGGAGCTCCCTGAATTATGGCATAGATCTTGGAAAAATTGCTGTAAGTCTAGTCTGAATTATTTTAAAGTTGAAATAAAACTTAAAGGTTTTCATAGTTGAGTGATCATTTTAGGTGAGATTTTATTTTATTTTTCCTAAAAGACAAAAAAATATTAAGGAATGGGTACATGTGACTTTCAACTTAGAATTAATGAAAAAATTGATAACTTCAGAATTAATTGTATAAAGGTATTTCTGAGACAAATATGTCACTGAATTATTTCAACTCTAAGAACATTTAAAGTAACTTACTCTTTTTTTTTTTTTTTAATGGAAACTGTCTGTGTTGGACAGTAAGTAACTTTCCAATCTTGTCCTAAAGTGAATTTAAATTAATTCAAGAAATTCTGCTGTGGTTCCAGACATAAAGGTGGAAAGAAATCTCCAAGAAATTACTGCATGATTGGAATTATCTAGAGGTGGGAAGTCCAGTGGTATTTGTCGTTATTCTGAGTATCAGACCCAGCTTAAAATTGTTTGGCCTAATGGGAGTAGAATGGACTAGAGATGTACTACAGTGATCATTTAAAATTATTCAGCATTATTTAGGAAGAAAAATTACTCAAAATAGCCCGTCTTGCCATGCATTTGGATTAATGATTCAATCACTTTATTTAGTGTTTGCTTCCAAAGTAACTGGCAAGTCCCTTGGATGGAATAGAGTTGAACCTGGTGCCATTTCAAGCCTCTTTCTTCTTTTGTTGACCAACTCTATACATGGTTCCATATCCACAATATATTATTCCTTGATATTAACCACTGCTACCACCAGGCAAATAGAAGAAATTTTATTTTCCAAAAACTCTCAAGTTCTAAGTAGCAACCTGTATCTTATCCCTTCTCCTCATCTCAGCTCTTTAATGTCTGCTCTGTTATTTATAAAAATGTTTGAGATGGTCTCGATTTGATTTCTGTGTGATAGAATATCCATTTAGCTTTCATAGTTTGGTGACTATGACCAGTTATACTTTCATATGTGATTTCTTAGAAAGCATTTTGTTTAAGTGTTGCCTATTTCTTTAAACACTTGACAGTATAGGTTGGTTGCTTTTTTATAGTTCATCAAAATTGGCTGGTGGAGTTCTCTTTAAAAACTTTCCCTATGGACTCTGAATTATTAATATGTTTCCAGTCTCCTTTTGGTGGTCAGAATGGGTTTGGGAGACTTTTGCAAGTAAAAGATAGTAGTAGCACCATGAGTCAGTAGACAAATTTTGCAAAGACCAGTTAGAAGAAAAAACCCTGGGTCTTATCATTGTGTCATAGGGTTAAAGACTAACAACCCTGCCTGCACTTTACTCCTGATACTGTTTTCTGGTGCTTGAAAAGAGACAGGTCCGAGTTATATATATGGGCAGTGCTAGTCTAGAATGTAAGTTCCATGGTGGCAGGGATTCCATTTTGTTTACTGCTGTTATCTGTAGCATCCAAAATATAGGAAATAATTTTGGAAGAAAAAGAGAAGTAAATATATAGATTGATTTAGTCTAAAATTCTGAAATCTGTCTGTTTTTGTAAAACTGAGAGATACCCTCAATGGAGGGAATAATTCTAAGAAAGCCATAATTCAATTTTCTTAGAGTTTCTAATATCATCGTCTTTTACCATCTTGCAGAGAACTGGTTTCCCTCTGTAAAAGCTAAGCTTTTTAAATGTACTTTGTGTAAAAGAATAGTTGAATAAAATTCACAATACAGTTTGAAAGCATCTTTTTAATTAAAAATGAAAATGCTAATTAAACCCTATTTCTGTGTTTGTGATAGGAATGTACATTCACAAAGATGCGTTCGAACAGTGCCCTAAGAGTTTTGTTCAGTGGCTCACTTCGGTTAAAATGCAGAACTGCATGCTGTCAGCGTTGGTATTTCACGTTCAATGGAGCTGAGTGTTCAGGACCCCTTCCTATTGAAGCCATTATTTATTTGGACCAAGGAAGCCCTGAATTGAATTCAACAATTAATATTCATCGCACTTCTTCTGGTATGTAGAATTGTGATGTTGCAGAATGGGCCTCAGATCTTTAGAGAGCAAAGATTAGTTTTGAGTCCACTATGATGGTAGGTCATCACAGGCTTTCTGTGTATAGTTCTCCACCCTGGTTGCACTTCAGAATTTCCTGTAGATCTTTTTAAAAAATGTGTGGATGCCTGAATCCCATCTCTGATCAACTGAATCAGAATCTCATGGTTAGAACCCAGCTGCTGTATTTTTTCTAAAAAGATCACAAGGTTGAAAATCACTGAGTTAGGTGAAATGGCAAAATAGCCAGTAATGCCATAGAGCAGTGGTTTTCAACCTTGTCTCTACCTTGGATTCAGCTGGGAACTTTGAAAAATCGCCATGCCTGGGTACCACTCTTCCGTGGACTCTGACTTAATAGGTCTGGTTGCACCCTAGGTGGCGGAACTTCCCAAGTCTCTCCTGGTTATCCTAATGTCCTCCAAGGTGGAGAACCACTAGCATAGATTGATAATGAGGCTGATTTCTCTGCCTTGTTCTTTAAAATAGTAGGTACAGTCTGCTGCATTTGTGAGAGAACATTTCTATATTGCTTCTGTATTCTCTTCTTGCTTCTACTGGTATGAGAGAAGAGACATTCGATTAAACCAGTGATTACTTAGGCTGTTAAAAAAAAAAACACCTGGAACTTCTCTGGTGGTCCAGTGGTTAAAATGCCATGCTTCTTCTGCAGAGGGCACAGGTTCCATCCTTGGTTGGGAAGATCCCGTATGCCTCTCTGCACAACCAAAAAAACCAAACAGATAAACAAAAAAATATAAAACTGTTGGGGTTTTTATGTTTTTTGGGGGGAGGGTTGTTTCGTTTCATTGTATTTTAAGGTTCACTGAAAGAGTTTAGAAGCTACAAAAAAGTAGAAGTGGAAAAAACTGTTAGGTTGGTGCAAACATAATTGCAGTTTTGGACTGTGACGTTTAGATCATTATAACTAGGCTCAAACACATCTTTATTAATCAAAATAGGGACCATTATACTCAACACATTTTTGCCAATGAGAAATAAGTTTTTTTCCTGTAGCATAAAAATTGATGCTTTGGGATTTGATGAACTCTTGGAAAGCATTTTCTGCCTCTTGCTGGTTGTGGAAGTGTTTACTCGGCAAAAATTCTAGATGCTTGAAGAAAGTACCCTGACTAGCTTGACAAAAGGTCAGGTAAATATGGCAGATGAGGCAAAACTTTGTAGCTCAATTCATTCAACTTTTGAAGTGTTGGTTGTGCAATGTGCAATCAGGCGTTGTCGTGGAGAATTGTGCCCATTCTGTTGACCAGTGCCGGCTGCAGGCATTGTAGTTTTCAGTGCATCTCATCAATTCTCGAGCTTCCCAGGTGGCTCAAATGGTAAAGAATCTGCCTGCAATGCAGGAGACCCAGGTTCAATCCCTGGGTTGGGAAGATCCCCTGGAGAAGGGCATGGCAACCCACTCCAGTATTCTTGCCTGGAAAATTCCATGGACAGAGGGGCCAGATGGGCTACAGTCCATGGGGTCGCAAAGAGTCAGACATGACTGAGCAACTAACACTTTCACTTTCATCAATTCACCGAGCATACTTCTTGGAAGTAATGGATTCCCCAGGATTCAGAAAGCTGTAGTGGGTCAGACCAGCAGCAAACTACCAAATAGTGACCATGCCCTTTTCTGTAGTGCAAGTTTGGCTTTGTGAAGTGCTTTGGAGCTTTTTCTTGGTCCAACCACTGAGCTAGCCATTGCCGGTTTTCATATACAATTCACTTTTCATCCCACATCACAATCTGATTGAGAAATGGTTCGTTGTTGTTACATAGAATAAGAATACACTTCAAAAATGACAATTTTTTAAATTTTTGGTTAGCTCATGACGCATCCACTTATCAAGCGTTTTCACCTTTCCAATTTGCTTCAAATGCTGAACAACTGTAGAGCGGTCGACATTGAGTTCTTTGGCTACTTCTTGGGAAGCTGTAAGAGGATCATCAAAGCTGGTCATTGTTAACTTCCGATGGCTGGCCACTACACTCCTCATCTTCAAGGCTCTCATCTGCTTTGCAAAACTTCTTGAACCACCACTGCACTGCATGATCATTAGCAGTTCCTAGGCCAAATGCATTGTTGATATTGTAATTTGTCTCTGCTGCTTTATTTTTGAACTTGAATAAGAAAATCACTCGAACTTGATTTTTGTCTAACATCATTTCCATAATCTAAAATACATATAAAATACACTACAAGTAATAAATGATTACTCAACATTCATAAAACTAAGATCATGGCATCCAGTCCCATCACCTTATAGCAAATAGATGGGGAAACAATGAAAACAGTGAGAGGCTTTATTTTGGGGGGCTCCAAAATCACTGCAGATAGTGACTGCAGCCATGAAATTAAAAGACGCTTGCTCCTTGGAAGAAAAACTATGACCAACTAAGACAGCATATTAAAAAGCAGAGACATTACTTTGCCAACAAAAGTCTGTTTAGTCAAAGCTATGGTTTTTCCAGTGGTCATGCATGGATGTGAGCGTTGGACTGTAAAGAAAGCTGAGCACAGAATTGGTGCTTTTGAACTATGGTGTTGGAGGAAACTCTTGAGAGTCCCTTGCACTGCAAAGAGATCCAACCAGTCAATCCTAAAGGAAATCAGTCCTGAATATTCATTGGAAGGATTGATGCTGAAGCTGAAACTCCAGTACTTTGGCCACTTGATGTGAAGTGACTCATTGGAAAAGACATACTGGGAAAGATTGAAGCCAGGAGGAGAAGGGGATGACAAGGTTGAGATGGTTGGATGGCATCACCAACTCAATGGACATGAATTTGAGTAAACTCCGGGAGTTAGTGATGGACAGGAAAGCCTGGCGCGCTGCAGTCCATGGGGTCGCAAAGAGTCGGACATGACTGAGTGACTGAACTGAACTGAATGTCATTAGCAAAAAAGCATAAAGCGAGAAATGCACATTAAAATGATGTCTAACATAACCACATTTATTTAAGAATGTATTCCAATATCTAATGGCAAAGTTCAACAATACAAAACCACAACTACTTTTGCATCAACCTAATATTAATGTCATCACCCAGATACACCACTATCAGTATTTGACTCCCAGCTATTTTGCTTTCTTGAGTTGTTCTGTGGGGGGGGGGGGGGGTCGGGGGGCAGGTGAGGTGTGGGGGTGACCTACCTTAACAGCACATGCCAGGAGAATCACAAGGTGTATATATCACTAGCTTCATTTCCCAGATTTCTTGAAAAAATTTCTCTCTGATCTTATACTTTAGAATGGAGAGGGAAGAGAAGAGATAACCTCACTGCTAATCAGAAAAACTATTTCGGCATTCTTAGGGGCCCAAGCCAGATACTGATCCCCAAAATTAATATAGCACATTTATTGCTAAGAAATCAAGTGCATTCCTTCCACTTTCGTCTTCAAATCCACACAATATCCTCAAGACATAAAGAAGATATTTTAACCTCTTCTCTTTGCACATAGAGAAGGCCCAGGGAAAGAAAGTACCCTGAACAGGAGAATCAGTGTCCTGGTGAACAGAAACCAAGCCATGCTCTCGTCTCCCAAGACAAGGTTTGATCAGAATGAAAAGCCTCTTCACTAAGTTCTGTGCTGTAAAAGAAGATGTGCTTTCCATCTGAGAAGCAGTCACTAAAATTTTAAAAATTTTGGTATAAAATCTAAAATTTGATTAGAAAATTATATATGTTTAAATAGTAGTCGAATGCATCTAGAGATTATCATACTAAGGGAACCAAGTCAGAAAAAGACAAATACCATAAGATATCTCTAATATGTGAACTCGAAAACATGGCGCAAATGAATCTATCTACAAAACAGAAACAGACTCACCAACATAGGGAACTGACTTTTGGTTGCCAAGGGGGAGGAAAGGACCGGAGTGTGGGATTAGCCGATGTAAACTATTATATATAGGGTGGGTAAACAACAAGGTCCTACTGTATAGCACAGGAAACTATAGTCAATATCTTATGATAAATCATAAAGGAAAAGAATATTAAAAAAAGAATGTGTATAATTGAGTCACTTTGCTGTACTGCAGAGACCAGCACAGCACTGTAATTTAACTATACTTAAATTTTAAAAATTAAATTATAAAATTCAAAAGATACGTTGTAAAGCAGCTATGCTCTAATAAAAGTTAATAAAAAATGAAATCCATAAAAATAAATAAAAATAAAATAGTAGTTTATGTAAGCAACTTACTTTCTATTATATTATCTTTAAAGTGTATATGTTAATATCTTGCTATAATGTAAGTCCTCAGGCCTAGGAGCTGTCACCTATACATACACATACTTCATAAATTATATAACATAACATTTACCAACCACATTGTAGAAATTCATTTGGTATGATCAATTGGGTAAAATGTCAGAAGTAATTTGTTATTGATAACAAATTTTGTCTTAAGATGAATTAAAGGTTGCCTCTATAGTGAATTCACTTTCTTTGCATACTGATACTCTCTTGAGAGAAAGAAAAGGAATACACTTATATTTTGCACATCAGAGGATGACATTAAGCCTTAAATATGCCCATGGGAGTTTAGGATATCATCTTCTTACCTGGATCTAGGAGGAAAACAGGTTGAGAACCTTTAATTCAACGTCTTTTAGGTGCTTAATAAGCTATTACTACCTTATTACAGCAAAAAATGTTCGTTTGTTCAAAAAACATTATTTTATTTGTTAAAGACCATGAAGTGACCATTTGACTCTCCCTGTGTGAGGCTGATGCCAGACCCAACCTTGTCTGACCTGTGGAGGGAAGTGAACACATTTCTAGGCCATGGGTATTGCTGGCACGCACAGCTTAGTTCTTCCAACTTGGAAAGGGTCTTGAAACAGAGACAGGTACCTGGATTCAGTGGGACTGCCTTCAATTCACTGATGTCACAGCGGTAGAAGCAGATTGTTTCAGGCCTATATCCCTGGGCTTAGCTTGAACATGCTAACCTCAACCAGATAGGAAGACTAACCAGTCACATGCGATCATCTGTACCCTACTTATGTGTCAGGACCTGTTTTCCTAAAGAATCTGCCAACCTGTGGTTCCTTTTTCCCCTGACACAGACATCAGAGGGGTATACCTTTTGCCTATTAAAATGAACAGTACGGGGAATATTTTTTTAATGTTGGAGAAGAGGCTTGATAAGATGGAATGCAAGTTATATATATATTAGTGTGTGAAAGTCTGGAGGACCTATGAAAAGGCACATGTTTATACAGCAAAAAAACAAAACACAGAGGAAAAACAGGATTTAGTTAGCTTGTTTTTTCACTGTGGAGGAATTTCTATGTAAAACGGGATTCCAGGTTGAAGGACTAGTATAATGATTATGCTAGGATTTCTTTTGACTTTATAGAAGTCCTTTCTTCTTCTACTTAGTACCATCAAGTATATATAGGAAAGGGCTCTTTTTATTTTTTTAACTCTTAAAAAAAGACATTATTTTAATTACTTAAAATTTGGTCTTTTACAAGGTGTTTTCAGTTTGGGCTGCTGATAGAAAATTAAAATATGGAGGCTTCAGGTGTAACAGCTTGTCCCAAATGGTTACATAAATTACTGATTCGGCTTATAATCAGAATTGTATTTTCATCTTCCAGTGCTCTTTTCTTCAGATGGAAAGGGCTTTCTTTAAAAAAAAGAAAAACTTACATATTGTATCAACATATTTTTTTTAAGAAAATACAACTTTATTTAATTTTTTATATTTATTTATTTTTTTGGCTGAATTGAGTCTTAGTTGTGGCACACAGGATCTTCCTTTGCGTCATGTGAGATCTTTTGTTGAGGTGCACAGACTCTCTAGTCATGGCATGGGCTCCAGAGTGTGCGGGCTTCAGTAGTTGCGGTGCAGCAGTTTACTTACCCTGGGGCATGTGGGATCTTAGTTCCTTGGTGAAGAATCGAATCCACATCCCCTGCATTGCAAGGTGGATTCTTAACCATTGGACCACCAGGGAAGTTCCCTGCATCAACATCTTGGTTTTTAAAAGTGTAGGCTTGGTGCAGTGGTTCAGACTTGGTACTTTCACTCTTAGTGGCTAGGGCTCAGTCCCTGGTCAGAGAACTAAGATCCCTCAAGCCACATGGTGCAGCCAAAAGAAAAAAAATTAAATGTAGGCTTCCTTTATTTAGTCATAAATAAATTGCTTTTTTTCTTTTAGGTCATCTCCATAAGTAAACAAATTCTACCTTTATGGCTGAAACCTCAAAGAAAATTTCCTGTGAGCTTATACCATAGAATGGATATGTATATGTCTTTTTTTTTTTAATTTTTAAAAATTTACTTATTATTTTGGCTGTGCTGGGTCTTTGTTGCTGTGTGGGCTTTTCTCTAGTTACGGTGCATGGGCTTCTCTGTGGAGGCTTCCTTGTTGCAGAATACAGGCTCTCGGGACACAGGCCTCAGTTGCAGCACGCAGGCTCACTAGTTGTGGCTTGTGGGCTTAGGTGCTCTGTGACACGTGGGATCTTCCCAGACCAGGGATAGAACCCGTGTCTCCTGCATTGGCAGGCAGATTCTTCACCACTGAGCTCTCAGGAAAGCCCTGGATATATATACATCTTTTAAAAATACTTATGTGCTAGGAAAATGAGAACTTATCTTTATGAGGCCCTTATTAAATATTAGCATTTTAAATTTACTGTACATTAACTTGATTTAATCACTAGTATGCTAAAGTAATAAAATTGAGCTGAAAGTTTTTGCCTTTTTATTCCAAAGAGATTTGTAACTCTCATCTTTGTTTTGCAGTGGAAGGACTCTGTGAAGGCATTGGTGCTGGGCTAGTGGACATTGCTATCTGGGTTGGTACTTGCTCAGATTATCCGAAAGGAGATGCCTCTACAGGGTGGAATTCGGTGTCTCGCATCATTATTGAAGAGCTCCCAAAATAAATCCTTTCATTTTCATTCCCTACCTCTTTTTTATTATACTTTGAATGGTTCGTTTTAGTGACACCTTATATAATTTTTATGTGTACTTTGTTGTTGTTGTTCAGTGTCTAAGTCATGTCCAACTCTTTGCCACCCCATGGACTGCAGCATTCCAGACTTCCCTGTCCTTTATTATCTCCCGGAGTTTGCTCAGTGTCATGTCCATTGAGTTGGTGATGCTATCTAACCATCTCATCCTCTGCCTGTACTTTTCCTTTTGGCTGTACTCCTGAGTGAAAGAACATGACTAAATGTGTTTACAGACCAAAGTGTGACTTCACACTGTTTTTAGATCCAGTATTATTCATTTTCCTTCAATCAAAATTATAGTTTTGAGATTTTGTAGTTGATTAAAATACTTTCTTCATTTTTCCATTCCCTGAACCTGTAATTTGAAATGTTATTATGATCTTCATTTCTTTACTGTTCTCTTAGTATAGCACTTTTTAAAATATAAAAGCTACCAGTCTTTGTACAAGTTGTAAATGTTCAGAATTGTTTTATATCTGTGAAATAAAACTTATTTCAAACAACCTTGCTATCTTTAATGTAATTGCTACTAAAAGGAGGGTTTCTGGTACTTTATATCTGGAAAGTTGAGGATAAACCTGACTTTGTATTTATCCATTTAACACTCTTATTTTAAATTTAGTACATGTATAGTACTGTTCCATATTTTAAGAGATTCAAAGAGAAAGGAGCATTTATGTGCCAGGAAATATATTAGTACTAGCACCTTAAAAATCTTTTTATTTAACAAAGAGTAAAGAGATGTGGACTCTAGCCTCACGTTGCTTACCATTTGGTAGGGAGGAGAAGATATACACAAAAATAGCATATATCAGAGATTACTCTGTTGTTTGCAAGGAATGTTGTTGAAGGGGTGGTGTAATTCAAGGAAAGACCTATCACTTCTAGCTGAGGTGATCAGAAAGAGTTCATGATGAAAGAAATATAGGTGTAATACTGATAAAGTTAAGTAAATCCTGGGCTTGACTTGGAAGTGTCAATATGAATTCATAAATTACTTTATCTTGAATAAAGCTATAAAACAATAACAGAATCTCCTAACTTTGATTACTTAAAAGACCTAGGAAACAATGACCAAACTAGTAATACTCTGATTGTGAACTCTATATGCCATTTCATACTAAAAGGATCTAAGGCTCCTTATAGGAATGGGTGATTTCAGCTCTGGGGCAGGAAATGTACAATATGAGACTGGAACATCTTGGCAACTATGAATGACAACAGGATCCAAGAACCAACATGGATTGGTTCCCGCTGGCAGAGAGGATACAATTGAAGCATCAGTGAAGACAATAACAGAATGATTTGAAACACATCAGATATTATATTTAAATGTATGAGTTCATAATAATATTAAAATAAAATTCATTTGTCAACTTAGTGGATTCCAGGAAATCGATCTGTTACTCTGAAATTTAGGGCAGGAGGTGGAAAGCAAAGCATTTGTTCTGCTTTCTCAACATGAACTGTATTTCTGGCTATCCGGATTGTTGATGAAGGAAAACTCTGTAGAAAGTGTGTGTGTGTGTAGTAATATATTGGTATACATAACAAATGAAGAAAGTGATAGCATATCACCCTTTTCAACCCTGCATGATTAAAGGGCTCTGGCAATGACCATCAATGACCAGTAACATTCCAAAATAAGAGAAATGCTATGTGCCCCCTAAGGAATGCATGTAGCACCACCCAGGAAGTTGTTTTGCAAAGAAAAAAATCAAGCCTGGACCTGATTTAGCCCCAGATATAACCATTAAATTTTAGGAAGTACAGGGGATTGAAGAATATGTTAATTGACATGTCAGCCAATCAGGCCTATGGAAAACTTGAAAGACAACTGGGTTTCTTCAACAAATATATTGCAACAAAAGAGAAAAAGAAAAATATGGATTGAAAGAGATTTGAGAGATACTAACTCATTTCAGTGTTTGGACTTTATTTGGCTACTTGGGATAGTAATTTTGTGGTGTAAAATAGTATTGTGACTATTTAAAAATAGTGCTTATCATTTAGAGATACTGAAATATTAAAGATAAAGTGACATGATGTCTGGAATTTGCTTCAGAATAACCTTGAAAGGAAGAATGGGTGACAGAAGTTCTAGATGAAATAACATTGAAGATAGGCAGAAGTTGACCAAGGTGGGTAAAAACTGTGACAAATGGAGGCTGGGATTAAGGACATTTTGAGTGGAGATGAGAACATTAGTTAAGATCTCTTTGAATTGGCACAGAAAGTGAAGACATTTGTGTCCCATGTGAAGGCCCACCAAAGGACACCCACTTCAGAGGAGGCTCTTAATGACAAGGTGGACAAAATAACTCGCTGTGGATGTGAGTCAGCTTCTTTCCCCAGCACTCCAGTGCTAGTTCAATAGACCCATAAACAGATAGGCTGTGGTGGCAAGGATGGAGGTGATGTATGGACTCGACAACATGGAATTTCCCATATTAAGGCTGGCCTGGTTAGTGTCAGTGCTGGGTGCCTAATGGGACAATAGCAGAGTCCAACATGAGTCCCTAATATGGCATCATTCCCAGGGGGACAAGCCAGTCACCTAAGTGCAGGCAGGTTACACTGGACTTCCATCATGGGGGGGCAGAGAGTCATTCTCATGGAAATACATATTCTGGATACAGATTGACCTTCCCTGCTAGCACTACCATCCATGGACTCACAAGAATGCCTTATCTACCATCTTAAGTTCTGCACAGCATTGTTTCTGATCAAGAAACTTCATATCACAGCAAAGAAGTGCAGTGATGGGGCTCACCCCATGGAATTAACTGGTCTTACCACATCCCCCCACCACCTGGAAGTGACTGGCCTAAAGGAGAGGAGGAAAGGCTTACTGAGGTCTAATTATGGTACCAGTTGGTAGACAGCATCCTGCAAGAATGGGGTTCTGTCTTATAAGTGCAGTGTATTCTTTGGATCAGAAAGGTGTTCTCACTCCCACAGCCAGAATACAAGCAGCAGTAGTGGGAGTGGCTTCTCTTACTGTTACATCTAATAACCCATTTGTAGACTTTTTACTTCCTGTCCTGACAACTTTGAGCTCTGCTGGTCTGGAGATCTTAGTATCCAATAAGGGAAAGCTTCCACCAGGAGACACAACAATGGTTCCGCTGAATTAGAAGATGAGAAAGTGTTCATCACTCAGTCGTGTCCGACTCGCTTAAGACCCCATGAACTGTAGCCTGCCAGGCTCCTCTGTCCATGGAATTCTCCAGGCAAGAATACTGGAGTGGGTTGCCATTCCCTTCTCCACGGGATCTTCTGGACCCAGAGATCAAATCCAGGTCTCTTGCATTGCAGACAGATACTTTACCCTCTGAGCCACCAGGGAAGATGAGGCTGTGTATGTAAAATAACACAAATGTGTTTATCCCATGGCTTCTGTTGATCAAGGATCTAGGTACAGGTTAGCTGAGTCCTCTGCTCAGGGTGTCACCAGGCTGAAATCGAATTGTTGACTGAGGCTGCAGTCTCATTTGGGTCTCAGGGTCCTCTTCACAGCTCACATGGTTGTTAGCAGAATTCAGGGCCTTGCAGCTGAGTGATTAATGTCCCTGTGCTCTTGCTGCTGCCTGAGGACAGCTCTCAGATTCTGAGGTCACTCTCAGGGCTTTGCCATGTGCTGCATTTTTCGTATTGTTGTGTTTGCATTTGTCTCCAGGTATTTTCTTCTTTCCTCTTTGAGGTCTTTAATGACCTACTGGTTATTCAGTAGGATATTGCTTAGCTTCCAGGTGTTTGTGTTTGGGGTTGTTTTTTCCCTTGTAGTTGATTTCCAGTCTCACAGCCTTAGGGTCAGAAAAGATGCTTGCTATGATGTATGGTCAGGCCACTCAAGATGGCTATTCTCTTGCTCTCTGTACATTCTCTGCTCAACTGGTCCCTGCTTTACCTGCATGACTCTCCAATCCTCTTAATTACAGGGCTTAATTAGTAACTGCCCATGTGCTTGCTCTCTGCCCCAGCTGCTGGTTTCCTTGGTAATTGATGAGCCAATCTGATGTCATTTCCCCCTATAAATAGTAGCCTCTTTCTCCCCAGAGTAGTGAGGATTGCTGCTAGCTAGCAGTCCTGTTTGCTGTCTGCCATACACAGTGGTGATCTAGGACCTTCCTTCAGATTGTAAGTTGCTCTGTCCAATAAGTCACTGATGTCTCTGTTGCTATCTCAGGACGAGGAAACCCCCGGGAGCTGAGATGTTAGGACACAAGGATGGAGGAAGAGAAAGCTGTGGGGGTGATTCCGAGGAGGCCATCCAGTAGCATGTGGGGCCCCGTGGCAGCTGTGTCCTATGAGAGATATCTTTTTCTTCTATCATGTTGATAATATCCTGTTAACCTCAGTCTTTTTCCAATTTGAAAGTAGCAGCCCTGTGCTCTTGGTTCATCTGACTGCACAGGGGTGGCTGGTGAATACAGACAAAATGCAAGGGCCTGGATTATATACAAAATTCAAGGACACTCCCGACCTACCACCCCTAAACAATTACAGACACAGGCTTTAGGGATTTTTTTTTTTTTTTGCCACGAGGTGTGTTTTATTTTAATTCAGAGACAGATCTGTGAGTTGAACATGGCCAGTTAACCAGAAAGGTTTGGTTGGAGACTATAGCAACAGCAAAATAACGAGAGTGTCCTTGGGCTTCTGGTCCCAGGTAGAGTGTGATGGAACAACAGCTATATGCAGTCTGTGATGTATTACAACAGATGGGAGACATGACAAAAAAAACTACCTGATTCTTTGAGCGACACAAAAAACCACTATTCATTTGTGTGCAACATATAGGGTCCCCATGGACATCAATAGTGATCAAGGAATCTACTTAATTGCTGTGAAGTTCAGGAATGGGCCAATATAAATGACATACATGGGCATTTCCACCTGCCTTACAACTCCACTGCTGCTGGGCTATGAATAGACTACTTAAACAATAGTTGAGATGGGAAACTCACTCTCAACACGTGGGCATATCCCAGGAGCAATCATCTCAGTGCTGAGGCCATGTTAACCTAGAGACAAACAGTCAATACCACTCAGGTTCAACTGTTGATCACTGAAGAACTGTTGACAACTATAGGTCAGGACAATAACTCAGTTTTGCCTTTGCCAAAGGATCTACCCCCAGAGGAACAGATTATAAATAGCCCTTGGGGCTGGCAGATAAGTCCCCAGTGATTTGGGTTTACAACCCTGTTGGAATAGGATCAGAAAGGGACTTATGCATTTCACCTGTCCTCTACCTGGTCCCACCTAACAAGGTAATTCCAGGCCCCTCCTGGAGAAAGGCACTATTATACTGACTCTGTGGTCTGGTCTGTTACACTGCCTCTTCACTATTTGACACTGGTTATGGGCACTAAATGTAGGCAGGTGGTACAGTATTGCAGGCCAGGACAAAACCCTTAGGCAGGGGTGCCATTATCTCAGGATGATGTTACTGTTTGTATTTGCTTAGTAGTTAGTAGTCGTGATCTTCCTTTATTGGGCCTGTTAAACATCTTGCAACTCATCCTACTCTGAGTGAAGGGAATCTGTTGTGAACTGAGTGACAATGATGGCCTCACCACAAAATGAAATGATTGGTGAGTCTACAGCAAAATGCTGTTGTCAACCTCTGAAGTTCCCTGAAAAATTGACTTGATAAGCACCTATCTCCAAAGCTTGCCCACCTCTTGGATGGTTTGTATGGCATTTGTGGCATTTTGTTGCAATGCACCTCTATCTACCTGTCCTCAGGGATATTGCAGAAGAGGGATGGGCCAAGATTATAAGGGTCATACAGGGTATGTACGGGTGGAGTGTATGACCAGACAATTCAGGATGGCTGTTTTCTTGCTTTCTGTACATCTCCTCCTCAACCAGTCCCTGCTTCACTTACATGACTAGCCAATCCTCTTAATTATAGGGCTTAATAGTAATTGCCTACTTCCTTGCTCCCTGTCCCAGCTGCTGGTTTCCCTGGTAATTGATGAGCCAGTCTGACATTATCCCCCTATAAATGGTAGTCTCCTTCTTCCCCAAGTAGCAAAGACTGCTGCCACATCCTGCCTGCTGTCTGCCACACACAGTGAGGTGCTGCTCTAGGACCTTGCTTCAGATGTGTAAGATCCTCTGTCAAATAAGACACTGATGACTCTGTTGCTATCTCCAGGCTTTTTCTTCAGTCCTGAGGCTGGGCAACTGCAAGACTTGCAGGCCTGCAGGGTACAGCCCAATGTATGATTTAAATCTTCAATTTTGTGGGACTTGTTTTGTGGTCTATCATGTGATATATCCTGGAGAATAGAACTTTTGTTTTTGGAAAACTTGCCTGGTTAGATAGGTTGGACCCACCCACGATAATATCCCTTTGGATTATAGTTGACTGATTAGGGATGCTAATTACACCTGCAAAATTCTTTTTGCTGTATTGTTATATAATCATGGAGATGATATCCAACTGCATATACAGCATGTGTATATACAAGTCCCTACAACGTTCAAAAGGAAATTATACTGGTGTTTACCCTGGGGTCAGGAATTGTGGGGTCCATCTTAAAATTTTGCATACAACATACAGCCACCTGACCCTCTTACACTCCTTATAGCACGAACCAAAAGGTGAAAAGGGCTAATTTAACTGTAATGATCCCAATTATCAAAGGAAATTTGTTGCTACTATAAGGGAAGCAAGGAGGACTTTGTCTGGAACCCTGGAGATTTTCTGAGGTTCTCTCAGTACTTCCATACCCACAGTAAAGATCAACGGAAAGCTACAGGAACTGAAAAAAAGAAAGGCGGGATAACTGAGGAGTCAGACCCTTCAGAAGGGAAGGATAGAATCATCCTACCTGGTAAAGAATCTAGAGCTGTAGGTTCTGGCTGAGGGCAAGAAAAACAGGGAATGAGCAGGTGAAGGTGGAAGCTGTAGACTGCAACCCTGACCCCGTGAACAATTACAGAAACCAGGAATGGTAACTGCATATTTTCTGTTATATGTATGTGTTTGTATATTCTAATCCTCTTCTACTTCCCATTTTAATTTTATATAAAACTAGGTGGAGGTCAACTTTAAAATGTAGTCTTTAGTGGAACCAAGACTGAGATTGAAGCATGATTAATATAGGCAGCAATGAATTCCCTGACCATTGGGGTTTTGGGTCTTACTTGGGTGAAGGGCAGGAAGGGCAAGAATTTCACTTATTACAGGGTTAACTGTTTCTTGCTAAAAATGTAGTTAATTGTTATGCAGGTATTGAAACGGGTGTAGAATGGTGCATATGAAAGTTGAATAGTCGAAGGGGTCAACTGAGCTGATTATAAGCTTATGCTTCCTAGCTCTGAATTCATTCCCCAGTTGCACACCCAGAATGTGCAGTCCTTCAACTATCTTGCAGCCCCAGCCCAGGAGGCCTGGTGATCACCTTGCTAAGAGTCTTGTAAGAGGCACACCACATGCTTCTGGCCTCAGGCTGTAGCAACCTTCTGTCCCCCATCGCACACACTCCCAAGCATGACTCCTGACTTTCTTGCCCACTGCAGGGCTGTTCCTGAGACCGTTCCAAGGTGGACAATGTCTGCTCTGGCTTAGCACCTGCAGAAACATCTTGGCTTCCTCAGCAACCAGTTCACATTCCTTGGCTTGCCTGTGCCCTTGGTGATCACCATTTATCAGACGATTCTGTCACGCGAGTGTATGCTCCTCGGTTCTTGTCTCGTCACAACAAAGATTTGGAGTGACGATTCTAAACAAGTTCTGACACAGGCAACCCAGCAAACTCACCACCCAGTGTCATCTGCAAACACATATTTTCCAGTGAAAAAAATTCAACTAACAATCAAGTTTAAAAAAAAAAAAAAAGGAATTCCATTTGAGCCAAACTGAAGATTCTAACCCAGAAAGCAAATTCTTAGAAAGCTCTGAGAACTGTCCCACTGGTTAGAAGTTGAAGGCATAGATACACATTTTTGAGACAAAGAATTGTACATCAAAATGACATGCTGATATTTTACATAAAATTCATGAAGGACATATAGTCTGGGTAAGCACATACAAAGCCAGCAGCAAGTCACCGTGACCCCCGGCAGAGCTGGAAAAGAACATTATTCTTTGGAGAAGTTACCTTGCTAGGGACTTCCCTGGCAGTCCAGTGGTTAAGACTGTGCTTCCAGTGCAAGGGGCACTGTTTCAATCATTGGTTGAGGAACTAAGATTCTACATGCTGTGTGACACAGCCAACGATTTTTTTTTGAGTTACATTGTTAGTGTCAGAAGAAAGAAGAAAAAATTGATCTTTAGGGTCGAGCAGGCACTCCTATCTTTGAGCAGGTCTGGTTAATGTGTAATGAAGGCCTGAACAGGATTTTGGGTTTAATATTTTTTGTCCTGCCTTTAAATTTGATTCCATCAGAGGTATGACTGCTGGACAGCTTCCAAGCTTGGAACTTGTCAAGGACAAATGGATATGTTAAGTGTCTTTTCCATAAATATTAGTAAAAAGTGTGGTGACCCAAGGACAAAAGAGCAGATAAAACCAAGGAGGGTCTTAGAATGCAGGACCAAAAAACCAGACCCTTATCGTCCTTCCCTCCCCCATGTTACAAGGTCCTCCTGAGCAGTACAACCTGTCTCCCCTCCTACTCCATAGGGAGAAGGTATTTGCCTTAGTCTTTCCCCCTCACCCAGTATACATGCCTCATCCAATCAGCAAATGACCCGCAAGACCCCTATCCCTCTCCTTGTACCCTGGGTATAAAAGTGGACTAAGGCAGTTCTCCCTTGCGCTGCCCTGTGTTCTAACAGCGTCCCCCATTCTAAAAAACTTTATTTTCCTCTCATTCTGTCTCATGTCTGGAAATTCTTTTCCAACCTGCTCACAGACCACAACAGAAAGGAGTTAGCCATATAGACAGGTGACATTGATTTGTTCCATTTGCCAGAAACCCAACTTGAATCTAACCTCTTTTGTTATATTGTACCTGATTCATGACTGAAATTTTGGAATGGGAACGTGGGGTCTTTTTATTGAGTCGAAGCTCACTCTGCTTGCTACACAACAGGCCAATGAACCCAAGACTTGAGGTGTTGAGGCAAGGAAGAGACTTTAATCGGGGAGCCGGCAGACCTAGAAGATGTCAGGCTAGCACCTCAAAATAACCATCTAACTGGGGTGTGGATGCCAGGTTCTTTTATAGATTGGAGAAAAAGAAGCAATGAGGAACTTAAGTCAAAAGGCAGACTAGGAGGGAGAGGAGGTTGGGAAGTAAAGTGAAAGGGTCTTCAGGCTTGCAAAACATCCCCAAGGGAATGGTCAGCCTTTGGAAGGGGTGTGTTAATCTCTTCTATTCACAGGTGGGCAGGGACAAATTATCTCTCTGGGAGCTAAACAAAGGTACTTTAGTTTACAGTCAAGCAGAGGGGCAGGGTCTTCCAGACAAGTCATTGTGTATGTTTACAATGACAAAAGCAAAGAAAAGCAAGTCAAAGAAACAGTTTGCAACAGGGAGTCAGAATTGGCTTTCTCCTGGTAACAGTCTCTGTGAGTATGTATATGTGTGTTGCAGATGTGTGCTATTGTCAATATTAATTTTTAAAAGAGCTCTATTTAATTGACTTAAAGGAAATTAAGTGCTTATATAAATACTTGGAAATATAAATGAAACTGGTCAGAATGAACTTCAGGTTCATATGATCTGGAAAACATTCAGTACTGAATTAATATTTGATTAAGTTAGCTTATGCTTGTTGGTTTGATTAATAAAGACATGTCTTTACAGTCATCAATATTAAATATACTTTTACTGTACCTAGGTTTACTAGAAATCAATAAGACCTTATTACTGTTACAAAATTTGTCAGCAAGAAAAATAACAATAACTTTTACGTAAATAAAATAGAGGTAAGTGAGATAAGAACTTTAGGTACACTCTTAAGGAATATCTGATTTAGGAATGTCTACTCCAAGGATAGTATCTCCAGATTTCGGTAACCTGAAACAAAACTAAGTTAAACCATGAAAATTCCTTCACTGTCTGGGTCATTATAAGTAGGATAAAATACTATGACATTAATTGCTGGGCAGGTCTAAGTTTACCTACTTTCGTCTTATTAGAAACTGAAGTTGTTTGGGCTTATTAGATACATGTTTTGTACCACATTGTGGCAAGAAATTCTAAAGATGTATGTTTCTAGAGGTTATAAAATACACTCATAAATGCCAATCAGGAAACGCCGGTATGACAGTTTATAATTACTTGCTTCTTGGTTTTTGCTAGAGATTAAGGTTTAAGGTTAAGAATTATAAGTGAAACATTTCAGTATGCAAGGAAAGTAGGATGTGTGTTTTCAGCAAAGAAGGTAAGAGGAACGGAAATACATTTTGTTTAAAAAAAAAAAGTGGTTTTGTTATAGAGCTGGTTGTTTCTAAATGGATACATCAAGTTGTCAAAGATTTGTGGAAACGAACACTAAGAGGTTTGTACATGGTCGGGACTGGCTTAGGTAAGATTGAACTTCATTAAAAACATAAATCTTAAAGTAAAGTGGTACAAAACCTGAATTTGGTTATCTAAGAGGATAAAGTTTTAAGATTTTGGATTGTTTTTGGTAACAGATTGTGAGTTTCTTCATGTTTAAATGATCTGTATTTGCCAGCGAGATCTTTTATTATCACCTTGGTTGTGAATAGGTATTCATTCTATTTAGTGACCTGTGATTCTATTTGACCAAGTGTTTTAAAGCTTCTTAATATTTTTGACAGAATTCCCAAAGATAAAATCCTAAATGAGGCTCATGTGACCTCCAGCTAACTTTGAAGTTTTATAAAGGGTTCCTGGAACACCTCAAAATGTTTTCTCTCCATCTCAAGAGAGGAATGTTAAGCTAATTAGGCTTATTTGGTATGTCAAATTACATGGGAAACATTGTCAAATAAGTGGTGATAAAACTTCCTTAGACTGTATTCTATGGGTAAATGTTATTAATGTCAAGGAGTGTGTAATTTCCTTGGTTCTGTCTTGCCGCAGCAAAAATTTGAAGCGATGGACAGACCAGTGTTACAGCTCTGTCTTACTTGGCAAACAAAGGAAAATACATCCTTGAGGTGTGAGGGCGGGCCGACCCAAAATACGCGAAGAGAAGCCCCCAGCTCAATTTTGGCTCCTCTTTTTATAGGTTTTTTTCTCCTCCCCCTGATCCTGCCCTACGTAAACTGGGCTAGCCAGGAGAGGGCTGTTTGTTTCCCCTGAGGTCCTCAATCCGGCCCTTGGGCCTTCATTTGTTCTATTTTCACAGGCTTTTCCCCTTGTCTTTTAGCCACCGCCATTCTGGATTCCTTTTCCCTATTCTAACTACCTAACATTAATACACATACTCTAGAAATCATATGGAATTCCTAAAATTCTGATAAGTCCTAGTAAATGACTGTCAGTCATTTTAGTAATTATCTTAAATTGTTGTATGTCACAGCAGTAACCAAGTTTTTCAATTGCATTATAATCAGATGTTTAACCTTGACTTTTAAAGTCTTTTGTCATTTATAGACAGTTATCATTGTACTTTGCTTTTTGCAAAAATGTTTCATCCTTAAAGAAAATTCACCAAGTACTCCTTGACAAGTACAGATTTCTGATTAATATTCACATCATACTGCTGAACTGGGTAAGAAAGAATTCTAATGAAAACTGGATGGCTTCATATAACTGTTAACAGAAAATAAGGGTCAAGGATTAGTTACATAGGACTGGGTGAACTGAGTATGGTTATAATTTTTGTCTGAAATATTACTGCTGACACATCTTTGGAATGGCTTTCCTAACCTTGAGGTTTTTAAGCTCAATCTGAGAGTCTTCATGAAAGATTCCAGCACAGCCAATTTAGAAGTCTCCGTAGTCAATTAGCCAGGCTTATTTTGTGAACAAGTAAGTTTCAATTTGGCTATATTTGGTAGAAGTGAGGATACCTTTAGAAAAAAAAAAAATGTTTCAGTGAACACTGAATTCTAGTTTTGTCAATTGAGGTCTGTATTTACTAAGACTCACTTTGCAGATAACTCCTTGTCAAGTTAAGTCATTAAAAAGACCCTCTGTTTCCAAAGTTTATCATAGTAATCTAACTTTGGAAGAAATCAATAATGCACCATGACCTGCAACCAGGAGATTATGTCTACTGGAAAAGACAGACAAAGGACTTGGCCACTTTTGAAGGGACCTTATCAGGTCTCTGCTGAATGAACTGCAACTCCTGTTTCTGACACTTGACTTAGATTAAGACCAGCACTACCAGACCAGCTTGAGAAGATAACATCTGAAGTAGACAGCTAACCCAAGATGTCAGAGCAGGCCTGTATACTGATTACTCTGACAATTGCTCACAATTTTGTAATGAGCCAAATGTATTTCTTGGGTTCAACCATATGCAAGTTTCAAATTATCAATTCAAGTGCTGGGTTTGTGGACAACTAACTACATCCAGTACTCCCAGGTTGCCTTGATGGATTTCTCTTTTCCAAGATGGTCCCTAAACATTTTATTTTAAAATTAATTCTAGCACTGTGCAATCTAAAGTTACCACCAATATCACTAAATGATATCCTCTTATTTGTTAACTCATCTTATGACCCATGAAGTGTCAAATTTTTGCTCTGAACAATCTTCTTACTCCAAGTTTATGGAAAATACTAGGAAAATGATTTGATTCAGGAGGATTGTGGCTTAAATCTTTGCTAATGATATTGCTACCACTATCAATTTAGTTTCTAGAACTTATAAGTTGATATTTTCCTGCCTTTCAAGCTGCATCACCTACTTGTACTAAGATAATGTCTAAATGACTTGAAACTCTAGATCACATCTGCAGTTCTCTATAAAATCATGGATATACGCAACACACGTGAGGAAAGTGGGCTTGAAAGTCTTACTGGACAACTTAGAATTGAATATCAGTCCTTGCCAAACATCCTGCTAGTACAGTTCCCCTGAAAGGAGAGAATCGGGCAATTAGAACTTGACATGGAGGGACATGATAGACCCTAGGGCAGGCAAGCAGTGACCCTGGTTTTGAGTGACCAAACAGTTGAACACCTAATACTTTCTAGTGAAAGATTACTTTTGCAGTTTCCGCTATTGATCATTAAAGTTCATGTTTTATGGCAAGACAGGAAAAATTTAAACAATTTTTTCTCTGCCCTTTGGTAGCCTCTGTCCCCACTACTGTGCATTGTGTATCTGCATTATGCATCCACCAAACTTCCTCATCAGCAGAAATACCTTCTCAACCATAAAGAGAAACATTCTCCTAGCATCAGCAAGACAGCTCCTTAAAAGATAACATTCCTTCTTGATCTTATAAGGGGCCATGATGATGCTTAGATCTGGACTGTGTAAACTGTCAATAATACATCACTTAAGGAACAGCTCTGTCTCAACAAGTTTCCAAAACTGTGCCTTTACTTCACTTCTCAGAGCTTTCTGATATGCTCCTCCTGGGTTTAATCCTCAAATTTGACTCAAGTAACAGTTTCCATTTCTTAGATTGACTCGTTTTCATACACTGATGTGTCATAGTGACTTGCTTCCTCACTTAAGTCAATGTTTCAAATACTACCTCCTCAAAGAGACCTTTCCCGACCTCAACCGTCCTATGTGACATAGCAACACTATTCCCACAATTCCTCAGTTATTTCTAGCATTTAATACCTGAAGTTATATTATGCATATTTTGGTCACTCACACAAAAATGAGAATTCCCTAAAGCCAGGAATGTTGTGTAGCTCATTTACTGCTCCATCCTCATGCATGGTAGCATACATGGATGGCACAGAGCTGTAAGGGGTGCTGTAACTTGTTCAAGTGGAATGAATTCTCAGAACTCTTGCAGAGTTTGTAGAAATCTTCCATGTTCTAATCTAGAACTGTAGTTATTTAATGCTGATTTGTCCTACAAGTCTGTATGCCCTTAGAGAACAGGAATTATGCCTTGTTAATTCAGGGGTACACAGGCATTCAAATGACACTACCTCTAAAATTCCAAATGCCAACCCAACTTGTCTTTCCATATAGGGACTACTATCAGGACTTTATATGAATTATAGTTTAATTCAAAAGTAGGAAAATGTATCACATTTATAATGCATTCCTCTGCATATAACAAAGTAAATACAACTAAGTACTGATCATTTCATCTTTATTTTTAAAACAAAGCCATTTTTAAAATATAAAAAATAGATCTCTTTTCCAAGAACCATTTAAATATGGCTTTGAAAACCACAATATTTTATTTACAACAAATGGATGGTAGTGCAAAAAAGCACTCATATGTAAATAAAAAGTACTTACTGGAGTAGCTAATAGATCACCTTATATAGATACTAGATGATTAAAGGTATAATTTGTTGACATTAGGATCATTCTGGCATCCTTTTGGGGCAGAGGCCTTTATATTTATAGACAATTACAATTAACTCAAAAGTAAAATCAATAATGGCCTTTAGAGTAATCTGTATTTAAACCTGACTTTGAGCAACCAATGTAGATTGATCAATTATTTGGGATCTAAACCCACATATCTGAAATCTGAAGTGAAAGTTCAAACTTTTCATTTTCAGTTTGTCAACAAATATACCCTCAATCATCTAGTATCTATATCCGGTTATCTATTAGCTATTGATTTATGGTCAGAAAGGCTAAATAAGGGCTGATACTGCTGGATTTTGTTCTGATTTTATAAATATAAAAGACAGTAAATATCTATGCCAAAAAATAATAGTGGGATTCAGGATTACATTTTAAATTATGAAACCAGCCTCTGGAAAAAAAGTAGTGATGGAATGACAACACATGTCAGATATTTCTCAAAGTAAAAGTAGTATATAACTTCTTGAATTTTTCAAATTTCAATTGCATTCCAGCTGAATTAAAACTAAAGCACATTTATGGAGGACTTTTTTTTTCCCCACAAAACTTTCCAATTCAAAAACGGTCAGGATTTGGACAGTATCTTTCCCAGTAAATCTTTAACGTTTAATTTACTCTTCAAATATCAATGACATCTTTTAAGAGGCCATATTCTTGCTATTGCACAGAGCTTGATTTTTAAAGCCAATCCAGGCAAATGAGTTCAGAAAAAGCAGCACATTCTTCAAATCCATCCAGCAAATGCTGCAAATCAGCTTCTACTTGGACAATGAAATGGAGAAAATTTGCGAAATTCTCCACTTGGTGTCAATTTTACTGTAGTGTTGCTGGCAGCCATTTCAGGGAGAGGTAGCCAAGTCCCATACCCATGAGGAAAGCAAAAGCAGAAAAACATGGTGAAGACTGAGCCGTTCTGTGACTTCTAATGATTATAGACTAAGTTTGATTATGAGCCATGTTGCTGTGCAGTAATCTTCTGAGTTTTATGTCTCAGATACAAAGGAGTATGTTGCTGCCTTGGGCAGATGCACTGGAATTATCTTCTCTTAGTTTATGTCGTCTTTTCTAAGGCCAAGTAAAAAATGTGAGACATTTTCATATACCACAAAGGTAATACAGCAGGCTGGAGTCACTCTAATCAAATTGGGGGCAATCCCTTTGTAAAATCCACTGATGCCTTCTTTCCTTTAGAGAGAGAGAGAGAGAAAAAAAAAAAAAAAATATATATATATATATATATATACACACACACACACACACATACACACATACTTAATTTCCTGCAGAACTAGTCTGAAGACACAAAAGTTTGACTGACAGGGCACAGAGCCAGCATTCAAACCTCACTGGGATTTGAGTTCACGTTTTCAATGTCCTGAGGTAACAGTTTATGAACCATTCATAGGGCTTACATGCCTTTTGTGGGAATGAGGAAGAGAGTGCAGGGACACCTCAAAATAAACTAAAAAGCGCTTTAATCATAACCATCTTCAAGATGCCTTTATATGTACGAACATGTAGGAGTATTAACTGATCTAACACAGGCATTAAACATTTCATAAATAAATGCTAGACAATACTAAATACTAAATACTAAATCCAGCACACACAAAAATAAAGCTTTATTTCCTTCATGCCTAGAGTTGGAATACGGCCTTGAAAGTTTTCACTTAGGTTCTCAAAACAGATTTACTGAAGTGAACTGAATTGAAATGCTGAATATTCTGTTCTGACCTTTTAGAATTAAAAGAAACATGGGGATGGATGTCTACCTATAACAGTTTAAGGATTCCCATACTGAAGAACAAGTGTCTCTTCCACATACAGAAACAAGTTATTTGCAAAAGTCCTGATCTAGTAGAGATGTGGGGCCTTCTTAATTACATTAAATTAGGTTTTTTTATGACTCCCTATGCTCAATGCCATTCAAATAGTTTGCAACACCTAAAATTTTATTTAATTTGTCAAAGCACTTTCACATATCTCATTTGATTTTTATAAACAACTCTGTCAACACAGAAATTCAAATTTTACAAACGAAGTCAAGTCTCATGTAGTAAATGGGATATGTTCAGGAAGGAGCCATCAGCCATGTCTTCACCACAGACACTGGTCTTTGCTATAAAACTAACATCAGTTGGACAGTTTAAGATTTATAATGTACCTCCTAAGAACCATAAAGGAGATCAGTCCTGGGTGTTCATTGGAAGGACTGATGTTGAAGCTGAAACTCCAATACTTTGGCCACCTCATGCAAAGAGTTGACTCATTGGAAAAGACCCTAATGCTGGGAAGGATTGGGGGAAGGAGGAGAAGGGGACGACAGAGGATGAGATGGTTGGATGGCATCACCAGCTCAACGGACATGGGTTTGGGTAAACTCTGGGAGTTGGTGATGGACAGGGAGGCCTGGCGTGCTGCGATCCATGGGGTCACAAAGAGTCGGACACGACTGAGCGACTGAACTGAAGAGCCATTCTAACACACATGTGCTCTTACCTCCATGTCCTTGTCATTACATCCAATACACCATTGTAAAACATGTGTTGATCTTGCAGACGAGCTCTTATAACCTGGTAGGGGTATGTTGCTGCCACAGCAAATATTTTGGATAGTGCTGCAACTGATATATATTCTACTGTGCTCTAAAATGACAATATAAAACATTTTTTTTTAGATGGAATTTCTTTAAAAATAAAGATAGGAAAACACTGAAGTGGATCCATAAGCGAAAATCAGTTTCCTCTCTTAACACAAACTCTGTTTTTAACATTTATCTGTTCTATTTTTAACATTTATGTGTCATTACCCTATAAAGTATTTAGCTATAAATTAAATTAGTGGCAGAGTCGGTACTCATCATCATAGCAATACTACTAAACATGATAAAATTTCTACTAAATGCCCATAAAAGTAAATACCAATTTTTTTCAAATTCATCTTACCAATTGTGCTTCTGGTAATCTATTGATATGTTGGTTGTATTTCAACTTCAATAATTCATATGCCATAAACTGAAGGGCACCATGGGATGTTCCGAACAGCCCAGGAATAAACCCCTAAAAAAGAGAAATAAAGAAAAAAAGGCTAAACTAAGCAAGTTCCCAAAGGACCACAGCTTATGGGGAGGGGAGTAAGGAATGGGTGACCTCAGTGTGTGACTTAGAGAAATGGTTATTCAAAGTTTTAGTGCTTCTCACCCACCAGCGTCATGATACTACTTATGGTAATGAGGACAAATGGTTTAAAGTACAATTTCAATGCAGATTTCAGTTTTCATTAAATTGTTCCTTGCCTAAATTTGGCTTTTTTCCAGGACTGACTACAGGTCATTCAGAACTCAGACAACAGAGTCAAGGGAAATTACAATTGTCAGATACTAGAAATATGTTGATAATAATTTATTACCTTATACAATCCACGCACACCTTCATACTTATATATTTTCACAAGTGTATCAAACATTCCTTTATATTGCCGCTGTGAAGCATTAACAACACCATCATACTGTAACATAAGGCGAGTTTTTGTTACCCATAGTGGGTTGGTGATGCAGAGGGTCATGGCTCCTGAAATCAGATTTAAATACTATTATTACTCAGCATACAGGTACTTTCTCACTTCTGACAATCCGAATTAAGAGCAGTCTGTTTATATAAAGAATGGGGGCTGCTCAGGGGTTGTACCTACAACTGTAAGATGTGGTCTCTGAGGCACAGACCTAGGGTTAACGAATGGGTAGACATAGTTTTTGGTGGTCTTAAAAAGTCCTCCATGTGGTTAGTGAGAAGTAAATTTAAAAGGAGGCAAAATGTGAAACACTCCCTTTGAGAGGTGTGAGGACAGCAAAGATGTCCTGGCTCCTAAACAAGGTGTGGAGAACAGATGGAGGCCCTGGGAAGCAGATGCTGCTGAAGAGATACAGACTCTTAAGAGTAGGACACAGTACAAGCCAGAGGGACTGAAGACTGGGGAGAAGGACCAGGAAACCAGCACCTCAACCGTCTGTGCATGTGCACACACATCTCCACCTCCACTTGCTCACCACCTTCCTCAAACCCACTCAAAGTAGCCACTGTATCTCAAACATTAAATGACTACATAAAGACAAAAGTAATATTTACATTCTTTACAGAAAGTGACAAGTTAATAAATAAATAAATAATCTGGTTTAGTTTCTCATTTGCTGCGTTTCCTAAGTAGTCCTTTATTCAACAAATATTGAGTCCTACTGTGAGTCAGGTCTCTGACAGCAGTTAGGTAGGTATTCAAAAATGAGCAAGATAATTCTTGCCTTAAAAAACAATCGGTAAACATGGGAGGGAGGTTCAAGAGGGAGGGGACCTATGTATACCTATGGCTGATTCATGTTGAGGTTTGGCAGAAACCAACAAAATTCTGTAAAGCAGCTACCCTTCAATTAAAAAAAAAAATCTATAAAATTTTAAAAATTCAGTAAATATTAAGAAACCAGGGTGGGGAAATTTCCTGGTGGTCCAGTGATTAGGACTCAGCGCTTTTACACCTGGTGGCGGAACTAAGTGCTCACAAACTGTGTGGTGTGACATGACGTTCCCCTCCCACCTCGCCAACCCCCCACAAAAGAACCAAGATAACAAGGTATCAAAGCAGGACTTATAAGTCCTACTTTGTTTTAAGACCACCAAAAACTATGCCTACCCATTCATTAACCCTAGGTCTGTGCCTCAGGGACCACATCTTACAGTTGTAGGTACAACCGCTGAGCACCCCCGTAAGTCTGAATATTATACATACGTGAGGCAATTAAACAAGGCTACTAAATTGTTTAATTCAAAGCTTGAAATCATACTTTAATTGAAGAACACTATATCAAATCATCTTAAATCAGAATCATAAGCATTCTAAATGTTATATCCTTTGTGACAAGTACAATTCTTGAAATCTACTCAGGGTAATCCATCAGTATACCTGCCTTCTAAGAAATTTCATGTGATAACTGATTAGCATAGTTAGAGGAGCATATTTAAACTCAGATGTTCACAGGAAAAAAGGCAAATAAAGAACAAAATTGAAAACCAAGTTGGAAGCTGATGTTTTATATTTCACAGACCGCCTTACCAGCTTCAGCAGCTGAGATGAGATACTCTGTTGCCTCTAACCGTTCAGCTCTGCCGTCTGTCTTATATGACTTGATGGCATTGTAACTAGAAGAATAAAACAAAAACACTTGGATAAATATTTGAATGGGGGTCATAAAGCAGGAAATGCTATTTTAAACTGTGGGTAATTTAACAATACCCCAGAAGTAGAAGTCAATGCATAATCCAACTACAAAATAAGACCTTTCTCAAATAATGGGTTTACTGGAAGACTATACCATCTCTCCCTCCAAATATGGAAGGCTGGCAATACATATGTAAAATATTTTCATCACACACTCAACTCTTAATCATAACAAAAAATAATACAGATGGTATCATGAGAGATTCAGAAATTATTACTGATCAGAGAAGGCTCAGTGGAGGAGGCAGCACTGAACCAGGTATGGAGAAACAGGAGCATGAGTGGAGTGGTGGGAAGTGGATGGGAAGACCTGCTTAATTGAGCCACTCTTGAATGGAACACTGACATTTCTGCTTTACATGGTGGAAAACAGCCACAAAATACTTCTGAGTTAAGGGAGTTATCAATCTTTTTTCTCTAACTCCAATTTCCATCTTCTTCCAAGAAGACAACTTCAACTAAATAAATCTTTCCAAACTTGACCAATCCATTTCATCATAAAACAAGCATATTGTTTTATTATAAGATGATTTCAACACATTAAACCTTACGTGGCTTGCCCTTAGAAACTCTCTTTAAAGAATCCACACAACTCTAGAGTTATTAACACAATAAATTTTATACATACAGTTTCACCCATCTAAGCATTCCTTACAACTGAAAATAGGAAAAATATTTAAACAATATTAAGGCTAGTTTTTATTTTGCTTTCACTAAACATTTTAGTGAAAACATTTTAAGGTTACTTTGGACACTGCCATAAGATTATGAGAGATCAAGTAAACTACAGGACACAAAAGAGGAAAAGGCAAATATACCAGGAGAAACAGTGGAAACAGTGGCAGACTTTATTTTTTGGGGCTCCAAAATCACTGCAGATGGTGACTGCAACCATGAGATAAAAAGACGCTTGCTCCTTGGAAGAAAAGTTATGACCAACCTAGACAGGATATTTGGAGAAGGCAATGGCACCCCACTCCAGTACTCTTGCCTAGAAAATCCCTGGTAGGCTGCAGTCCATGGGGTCGCGAAGAGTCGGACACGACTGAGTGACTTCACTTTCACTTTTCACTTTCATGCATTGGAGAAGGAAATGGCAACCCACTCCAGTATTCTTGCCTGGAGAATCCCAGGGACGGGGGAGCCTGGTGGGCTGCCGTCTGTGGGATCGCACAGAGTCAGACACGACTGAAGCGACTTAGCAGCAGCAGCAGACAGGATATTAAAAAGCAGAGACATTTGCCAACAAAGGTCCATCTAGTCAAGGCTATGGTTTTTTCAGTAGTCATGCATGGATGTGAGAGTTGGACTATAAAGAAAGCTGAGCGCCGAAGAATAGATGCTTTTGAACCGTGGTGTTGGAGAAGACTCTTGAGAGTCCCTTGGACTGCAAGGAGACCCAACCAGTCCATCCTAAAGGAAATCAGTCCTGAATATTCTTTGGAAGGACTGATGCTGAAGCTGAAACTCCAATACTTTGGTCACCTGACACGAAGAGCTGACTCACTGGAAAAGACCCTGATGCTGGGAAAGATTGAAGGTGAGAGGAGAAGGGGATGACAGAGGATGAGTTGGTTGGATGGCATCACAGACTAAATGGACATGAGTTTGAGTAAACTCTGGGAGTTGGTGATGGACAGGGACCCCTGGTGTGCTGCAGTCCATGGGTCACAAAGAGTCGGACACAACTGAGCGACTGAACTGAACTGAACTGATGTTTCCCTAAAATGCCATGTAATAAACAAAAGCCTTCCCATTCATGGATTCAGTTTCAAATATCAGAGGCAAGCTCAGGGCAGCACACGCTCCTCCACCGCAGGGTGATAACGCTTTGTTTCCTCATCCTTGAACACTCAGTAACTTGAGCTGCCACAGGTGCTGTATGTGGCTTCTTCAGTAAGCATCCACTGGCAGGTATAACAAATGGTGATGCCAGTAAAGGAGTGATGGATGAACGAGCTATGAAGATGAAGGAGCAGGTCAAATAGGAGATAAGAAGAAACATGCCTCAGACTCTTTCAGTCATGCCCTGGTTTTGACTTTCTTTTCCCAAAGAGTTGTCCTGTGATACATGTTCTTATGAGGGCTCCAAGATCTGTCCACTTTTGCTGTTTCAACTTCAGTATGAATCACATGTATTTTGGGACGTCACCTTCCTGACTCATCTCACAGAAATGGTTTCTGGAAGAGTGTCCATCTCATCCTTTTACCTTCTTCCTATTAAGAACTTTTCCCCAAACCAAATGCCTCTGATAAATGATAAAAGCTCACAGAAAATGAAACTAATATGACATTTCACGCTTCCTAGCTCTTCCAAGTCAGAGAAACTGCTTCAATGACTCATTTTGCTTCACCAACTGATTTTTTTAAAAAATCATTAAAAACAAAAATTCCTTTTTATTTACAATTGTAAAATATCCCAGAGCTACTCACAAGAAAAAGTAGAGTCCCCAGGATAAACCTGCACCCCATACATTTGGGGTTACTCCTTGGTAAAGTCCCCGTAGTCCATCAAGTTTCCAAATGGTGGTCAAGCAATGCAAAATTCCTTTATATTTTGGTCTCAGTTCCAATCCATCACTCACTGCAGTAAAGGATACACAGAGTTAGGTAGAAGCAAAGTTCTAGCTCTGAATTATAAACACATGTCACATAATTGGTCATATAAAGAAGGTAAATTCAAAAGAAAATCATTTTTTGTAGATAAAAGTATTTTCCAGGATTTGACATTTTAAAATTAATACATTCATATATTTATCCAAGTTTTAAATGCTTAGTATGCTCTCAATACAAACTTGGATAAAAATATGAGCAGTGACAAGAAAGAAAATATAGAGAATGGAATAAATGTTTCTGGAAATTCTCTTGCCACCATCCCCACCAACACACTCACCAAAATAAGAATAGAAAGTAGAAAATCTCATCCATTCTTTTCTCTCAAAAGTCCTAAATTAATAAAACATGATAGGGTAAAACAAAACCTAAGTGCTACAACATACATTCTATGTTTTTTAAATAAGAATTCAAATCTGTTTTGGAAGTTTAAAAGATAACACTTATTTTAATTAACTTCTGTTTTATGAAAGATTTCACAAACCAAGAAGAGATTGAAAAGAGTAATATAGACATAATATGTCTAATTTACAAAAAAAGGATTCACAAATAAGAAAACGACAAACAGTCCCTAAAAATTTTATGGGCAAATTACATGAACTGCTGATTCACAGAAAATTACACACGGTCAAATGGAACAGAATGCAGAGGCCAGAAATAAACCTGCTTACGGCCAATTAATCTGTGACAAAGGAGGCAAGACTGTACAATGGAGAAAAGACAGTCCCTTCATAAGTGTGCTGGGAAAACTGGATAGCTTACGTGCAAAAGAATGGAATTAGAACATTCGTTAACACCATGTACAAAATAAACACAAGATGGATTAAAGACCTAAATGTAAGAAGGGATACCATAAAACTCTTAGAGGGAAACATAGAATACTCTTTGACGTAAATTGCAGCAAAATCTTTTTGGATCCACCTCCTACAGTAATAAAAATAAAAACAAAAATAAACAAAGAGGACCTAATTATACTTGAAAGCTTTTGGATCCAGCAATCCCATTTCTGGGCATATATCTGGAGAAAATTCTCATTCAAAAAGATAAATGCACCTCCAATGTTCATTGCAGCACTATTTACAATAGCCAAGACATAGAAGCAACTTAAATGTCCAATGACAGATGAATGGATAAAGATATGATATATATGCATGCAAAGAGTCAGAATGACCATGCAACTGAGCACACACAAACACACAGATATACATACACACAATGGAATAATAAAAAAGAATGAAATGATGCCATTTGCAGCAATTATGGATGGACCTATCATACTAACTGAAGTCAAAGACAAATATCATATGATATTGCTCACATGTGGAACCTAAAAAAATGATACCAACCAACTTATTTACAAAACAGAAGTAGACTCACAGACTTAGAAAACAAACTTGTGGTTACCAAAGGGGAAAGGTGAGGGTAAGGGGTAAACTAGAAGGCCAGGATTAACATACACATACTACTGCAAATAAAATAAATAATCAACAAGGACCTAAGGGTGGAGCACAGGGAACTCTACTCAATACTCTTTAATAACCTATATAGAAAAAGACTCTGAAAAAGAATAGCTACATGCATACGTATATAATTGAATCACTTTGCTGTACACCTGAAACTAACACAATGTTGTAAATCAACTATATTCAATATAAAATTTAAAAAGTTGAAAAAGAATGTCATACATACATGAGAAATTAAGCAAATATTTTATAAATGGAGTGTAACCTCTAAAAACTGTGAATTACTATATTATACACCTGTAATATGTAATATTGTATTCAATAAAAAAAGAAGCACTGAAAGAGTTTTCAAACTCACCAATAAAATACAAATTAGACAAGGTAGCTTTTTCTCTTTTTTTGCCTTCGGAATTAAAAGAGCTTTATGATTTGTTATAGGGAAATTTTCATGGCCTTTTTGAGAGAAGTTTAACACTAATAAAAATTCAAATGCAATTATTCTTTGAATTAGAAGTTTCATTTCCAAAAATATATCCTATATAAATAAGGCCCCAAATTTACAAAGATACACATACAACGAAGTTCACTGAAGCATCTTCTGTGATGGCAAAAGTGAAAGTAATTTCAATATTCAAAAACAGGGAAATGTTTAGATAAATTATGATATATCTATACTGTGGACTACTCTAAATATTCAGAAAGATTGACAGCTATAAAAGGAATAGACTGAAACACTGCATATGGTTAATAGTAGCTATCTGCAGAAAACAAGACTGGCTATGAGTGGTTACAGGGGAAGAATGATAAAGACAATTCAACAATACAAATTTGACGATGTAAAGTAAATAGTGATGACATACCTTTTGTAATAAAATAAAACACAGGCCTAGGGAAAATTTTTTAACTTTTATTTCTGTTATCCTTCACCCAAGAACATTTTCAGATGCTTCACATCTCCAATTGAAGTAATTTTTCAAACTTCCTTCATGTAATAAATGTTAAACTAGCATACAATTGGGCTTCCTTGATAGTTCAGTTGGTAAAGAATCCGCCTGCAATGCAGAAGACCCTGGTTCGATTCCTGGGTCGGGAAGAACTGCTGGAGAAGGGATAGGCTACCCACTCCAGTATTCTTGGGCTTCCCTTGTGGCTTAGCTGGTAAGGAATCCGCCTGCAATGTGGGAGACCTGGGTTCGATCCCTGGGTTGGGAAGATTCCCCTGGAGAAAGGAAAACTTCCCTGGTGACTCAGATGGTAAAGCATCTTTCTGCAATGCGGGAGACCTGGGTTCAACACCTGGGTCGGGAAGATCCCCTGGAGAAGGAAATGGCAACCCACTCCAGTATTCTTGCCTGGAGAATTCCATGAACAGAGGGGCCCGATGGGCTACAGTCCACGGGGTTGCAAAGAGTCGGACACAACTGAGTAACTTCACTTTCAGCATACAGTTATTAAAAATGGTGTTGTAAAAAGCAAAACATGTATGCTGCAGAATATTTACAAAATATAGGAAGGCATGTGCTCAGTCACTCAGTCGTGGTCAACTCTTTGTGACCCCATAGACTGTAGCCTGCCAGGCTCCTCTGTCCATGGAATTTTCCAGGCAAGACTACTGGAGTGGGTTGCCATTTCCTTCTCCAATAGGAAGGCATAAAGAAAATAAAAACCACGCACAATGCCACCACTCCAAGATGACTGCCCTTATTGTTGTATATTTCCTTTCTTTTTTGTCTATGGATATAAATGCCAGTCCTCTACCCTCTAGACCAGACCTTTTTGTTGATCTTCAAATCTACATAAATAATGCAACTAACAAACATTGCAGCTTGAACAAATCCAAACTGAACTAGTTTTTTCCATCCCTTTTGAAGATGCTCTTACTCACTACTCTGTGTTGGTCAATAAACAGAGATTCTCTGGTAGCTCAAACAGTAAAGAATCTGCCTGCAGTGCAGGAGACCCTGGTTTGATCCCTGGGTCAGGAAGATCCCTTGGAGAAGAGAATGGCAACCCACTCCAGTATTCTTGCCTGGAGAATCCCATGGACAGAGAAGCTTGGTAGGCTACAGTCCACGGGGTCTCAAGAGTCGGATTCGGCTTAGCGACTAACACACCATCTATACAGATGCTCAAGACAGAAACCTGGACAGACACCAATGTCCACAAACACTCCTCCTTTCACAACTTCTTACCAATTAAGACATCCTGTTGATTCTACATCACAAGTCTTTCCTGGACCCGTCCATGTCTCTCAGTTCACATTGCCATTGCCCTACTTTAGGACACCATCACTTCTTCACTAGCAACAGAAATTAAATTCGCTTTCTTATCTCCAGTTTTGCTGCCTCGCCCCACTAGTTGCACTGCAGGTTGAGAAATCTTTCTAGAAATGTGCATTTCAGTAAGTCACTTATCTATTATACTTGAAACTATTGTACACCCCAAATAAAGAACATTATTCCTTGACACATTACATAAGACCCTCCATTACTCTTCCGCCACAAGCCCCAGTCTCTTCTTCATTCTCTCTCTGTATTCAACAATGCTGCCTCAGGGAACTTACTGCATAGTACTTGGCTCACTGACGCCTACACTTCAAAAATATTAGATGGAAATTGCTAGAATGTTCAACAATTTTCAGTTCTTACACAGCCTCTGACCTTAACACTTTGGCACAGGCTACTGATGATCTGCCACGAAAATTCTCTTCTTACCTATTCCTTCACACAGGTAACTTTGATTCCTCTTTCAGGTCTCAGTTTAATAATCGTTTCCTTTGGAGATCCCTTCCTACCCTCTAGATGCAGTTTCCTATGGCATACCATACATTCCCTACCATAATAAAATATTCTTCATTGCAATAATTAGTGGGGTTGTTTGTTTTGTTCAATTATCCTGGCTTCTCATTGCTCTGTGAGAGCAGAGACTACTTTTTCATTGCAATATGTACACTCCTATCATAGTGCTTTGTACATTGTAGGCTCTCAAAATATATGTGCTCAATTGATATAGCCTGAATATCTTCCACTGCCTTTCCAGAACCAGAGTCCACTCTTCTCTACCATGTTCTGCCCTAGAAGTCTGATGTTGCCTCTAGCCTCTAGTTGAGTTGGGTTGGTGGTGAGCCCAAGCAGATGAAAGGGATAGAAGAGAGCAGATGCAGATATTAATAATATTTATTCTTGCAGAGGTTGCCTTGGGTAGGCTGCATTCCTCTACTGAAGGTCACAGTTCCTCTCAAGTTTGCCCTCTCTCAATGACTCTCCCTGTCCTGCAGCCCTTCAGGTGACAACAGCCCAAACTGTTTCTAGTCACAAAATACTGCGTTATTCCTTGTGGTTTTCCTATAATCTGCATTGTTGTTGTTCAGTCCTTAAGTCATTCTGACTCTTTGCAACCCCATGGATTGCAGCATGCCAGGTTTCCCTGTCCTCCACTATCTCCTGGAGTTTGCTCAAATTCATGTCCATTGAGTTGGTGATACAATCCAATTATCTCATCCTCTGCCTCCCTCTTCTCCTTTTGCCTTCAATCTTTCCCAGCATCAGGGTCTTTTCCAATGAATCAGCTCTTCCTATCAGGTGGCCAAAGTATGGGAACTTCAGCATCAGTCCTTCCAAAGAATATTCAGGGTTGATTCCTTTAGGATTGACTTGTTTGATCTCCTTGCAGTCCAAGGGACTCTCAAGAGTCTTCTCTAGCACCACAATTTGAAGGCATCAATTCTTTGATGCTCAGTCTTCTTTATGGTCCAACTTTCACATCTGTATATGTCTACTGGAAAAACCATAGGTTTGACTATACAGACTTTTGTCAGCAAAGTGATGTCTCTGCTTTTTAATACACTGTCTAGGTTTGTCATAGTTTTTCTTCCAAGCAGCAAGCATCTTTTAATTTCATAGTTGTAGTCACCATCCACAGTGATTTTGGAGCCCAAGTTTGCCATGAAGTGATGGGACCAGATGCCATGATCTTAGTTTTTTGAACGTTGAGTGTTAAGCCAGCCTTTTCACTTTCCTCTTTCACCTTTGTCAAGTGGCTCTGTTGTTCCTTTTTGCTTTCTGCCATTAGGATGGTGTTGTCTGCGTATCTGAGGGTATTGATATCCCTCCCGGCAATCTTGCTTCCAGCTTGTGATTCATCCAGTCTGGCATTTTGCATGATGTTCTCTCCATATAAGTTAAATAAACAGGGTGACAACACACAACCTTGTCCTACTAACCTGCTTACATTTTTGTAAACAGTCCTTTTGCTACACTCAGTATGTCAGCAAATTTGGAAAACTCAGCAGTGGCCACAGGACTGGAAAAGGTCAGTTTTCATTCCAATTCCAATGAAGGGCAATGTTGAAGAATCTTCAAACTACCGGGCAATTGTACTCATTTCCCATGTTAGTAAGGTTATGCTGAAAATCCTTCAAGCTAGGCTTTAGCAGAATGTGTATCAAGAACTTCCAGATGTACAAGTTGGATTTAGAAAAGGCAGAGGAATCAGAGATCCAACTGCCAACATTCACTGGATCATAAAGAAAGCAAAGGAATTTCAGAAAAATATCAACTTCTGCCTCACTGACTACACTAAAGCCTTTGACTGTGTGGATCACAACAAACTGGAAAATTTATCAAGAGATGGGAATACCAGGCCACCTTACCTGTCTCCTGAGAAACCTGTATTTGGGTCAAGAAGCAAGAGTTAGAACCTACATAGAACAACTGACTGGTTCAAAACTGGGAAACGAGTACAACAAGGCTGTATATTGTCACCCTGTTTATTTAAATTATATGCAGAGTACATCATGTGTAATGATGGGTTGGATGAAGCATTAGCTGGGATCAAGATTTCTGGGAGAAATATCAACAACCTTAGATATACAGATGCCACTCTAATGGCAGAAAATGAAGAGGAACTAAAGAGCCTCTTGATGAGGGTGAAAGAGGAGAGTAAAAAGGCTGGCTTAAAACGCAACATTCAAAAAAGTAAGATTATGGCATCTGGTCCCATCACTTCAAGGCAACTAGAAGAGGAAAAAGTAGAAGCAGTGACCGATTTTCTTTTCTAGGGCTCCAAAGTCACTGTGGATGGTGACTATAGCCATGAAATTGGAAGATGCTTGCTTCTTGGAAGGAAAGCTATGACAAACCTAGACAGTATATTAAAAAGCAGAGACATCACTTTTTCAACAAAGGTCCATATAATCAAACCTATGGTTTCCTTAGCAGTCATGTATGGATGTGAGAGCTGGACCATAAAGAAGGCTGAATGCCAAAGAATTGATGCATTTGAATTGTGGTGTTGGAGAAGACTCTTGAGAGCCCCTTGGACTGCAAGGAGATCAAACCAGTCAATCCTAAAGGAGAAAAACTTTGAATATTCATTGGAAGGACTCCCAACACTTTGGCCACCTGATGCGAATAGCAGGTTCATTGGAAAAGACTCTGATGCTGGGAAAGATTGAAAGCAAAAGGAGAAGAGGGTTGCAAAGAATGAGATAGTTATAGGATTACTGACTCAATGGACATGAACTTGAGCAAACTTCAGGAAACAGTGAAGGGCAGGGAAGCCTGGAGTGCTGCAGTCCATGGGGTCGCAGAGTCAGATATGACTTAGCCACTGAACAATAACAATGCTCCAGAGCTATCCTATTTTGAATGTGTCTTCTGTTTCCTACAGGGAAATGGAATGAAAGAGAATGCCAAATTTACAATACTGATTATGTTTTTATAAAATCAATATTTTGTAAAAGAGGATTCCAAAAGATCCCCCCATTCCCCCCCAAAAAAGATTTCTAAAGCCTTTCAAAAATAAGATCTGAACAATGGTATGATGGTGCTGCCTTTCACAGATATCCCATCGTTCGTACAAACAGTCCTCTGGTTGACATGTGAATAATTTTTTTCTCTTTGCTATTATCGAAAGGTCTCTAAAGAAAATTCTGGTCAACAATTTGCACAAATCCTTATATACTTAGAAGGGGAATAGAAGGGGTTAAAGGGTATAAATTTAAGGTTACAAATTTCACACTGAAACTGTCTCCCCACAAAGTTTTAACAATTACCGTCCACTAGTCACATCCAGGCATGCCTAGTTCAGTGTACCCTTGCCACTACTTTACTGTGCATACTGCAACTTGGCAAAAACCACTATTTACCAATGCCAGGCAAAGGGGGAAAGTCAAGTTTCTTTCATCATTAACCTGACAATGTTACACCATGAAGTGAGATTAAAGTACACCAGGCTTTGTTAGAAGACCTGGGTTTTGATATTTAACTTCCCTCATTAGCTACCTGGTGTTTTCTTCCTGAGCTTTAGCATCCTCTTTTATAAAGTGGAGATAAATATTCCCTACCTCGCAGGTTGTTGTGAGTTTTGTAAAAGATAAGTTTAAAGGGATGTAGCTGAGTAACTCGGAGAAGGCAATGGCAACCCACTCCAGTACTCTCGCCTGGAAAATCCCATGGACGGAGGAGCCTGGTGGGCTGCCGTCTATGGGGTCGCACAGAGTCGGACACAACTGAGGTGACTTAGCAGCAGCAGCTGAGTAACTCGGAGAAGGCAATGGCAACCCACTCCAGTACTCTCGCCTGGAAAATCCCATGGATGGAGGAGCCTGGTAGGCTGCAGTCCATGGGGTCGCTAAAAGTTGCACACGACTGAGGGACTTCACTTTCACTTTTCACTTTCATGCATTGGAGAAGGAAATGGCAACCCACTCCAGTGTTCTTGTCTGGAGAATCCCAGGGATAGGGGAGCCTGGTGGGCTGCCGTCTATCGGGTTGCATAGAGTCGGACACAACTGAAGCAACTTAGCAGCAGCAGCAGCTGAGTAACTGGCTCTCAAAAAATGTTTTGCTCTGTACTTTATAATCTTTCTGGTGGTTCCCTTGGATTTCATGGCTCTCATTTTCCTGTATTAAATGCCTTCCAAGTAAGTTTTCCTTTCAATAAGCTCACAACACAATTTTTCTTTCGAGGTTAAAAAAAACAAAGAGAAATCACACAAAATCATTGGTTCATATATGAACCAACGATTCCTTTGTTTTGAGAAGTCATTTAATCCTAGAAATATAGAGTATGAAGTATCTCAGTAATAGGCAACATCATTCTGTACCCTATACTTCATTAATACTATAACCTTATTTACTTTATCATATATTTAGGATCAAATCTTTAGTTTTGAAAAATATTTGTTCACAGATAATTTTTTGTTAAAAAAAATTTAAGAAAACAATGTATTGATTCCTTATCATTGCCAGGCAAAGAAGGAATATACGCCTAAGTATGACACAAACTCTGACCCTGAGGAGGATATAATTCTCAAGGCAAAATGGACAAACAATCTCATGACCAAGTCATAAGCACTGTGGTACACCTATGAAGAGCTATAGGAATAAGGAAGAAAAAAGATCACTGCTATACATAGGAGCACCTGGAGAGAGGCAGGAGGGTGACAGGGGGAAAGTGTGAGAGCAGATAAAGGGTAGAGTCCTGAAGACTGATTAGAAACTTGTCTTTGGGAAAAGGAGAGAAAATTTCTCTCTGGACAAGTGCAGCTGGTACAAATACATGGAGCATCACAGCACCCGGCGCTGTTGAGGAGAATGCTGGGGACATGGTACAGCTGAAGTGCACAGCTCTTAGAGGGAAAGGATGGCAGGAAATTAGCTTATGAAGAAGGACAAGGGCCTCTTTAAGGACTGAGCTGCATCCTTCCTCTAGTTCATATATTGAAGCCCTAACCCCCAATGTGAGTGTACTTGGGATAGGGCCTGTAAGGAGGTAATTAAGATTAAATGCGATCATAAGGGCGGGACCCTAATCCAGTAGTACTGGTGTCCTTATAAAGAGGAAGACACAGCAGGAATGCATACGCACTGAGAAAAGGTGCTGTGAGGACACAGTCAGAAGGCAGTCATTTGCAAGCCAAGGAGAAAGGCTCCATCTGGAAAACACCCCTGCTGGTCCCCTGATCTTGGACTTCAAGCCCCCAGAACTAGGAGAAAATCAATTTCTATGGTTTAAGCCACCTTGCCGGTGGTATTTTGTTATGGTAGCCCTAGCAGACTAAGACAGGATAATTGCAAACATTCCTGAAAATCACTAAAGAACATTTGCCTATGATCAAACCTATGATCAAAGTCCCATACTTCTCAAACTTGGGTTCAGGTGTGCCTAAGATAATCTAATATGTGTTTAGAAAGGAGACCCTGGTGCCCTGGGGGGAATGCATTTGAAGGTGGAAAATCTGGAAGCAAGAAAACAAGAGATGACTGCACAGTTATTGAGATGAAGAGGGTCTGAATATGGGCCTCTCTAAAGTCGAATTACAGTTCAGTTCAGTCGCTCAGTCGTGTCCGACTCTTTGCGACCCCATGAATTGCAGCACGCCAGGCCTCTCTGTCCATCACCAACTCCCGGAGTCTACCCAAACCCATGTTCATCGAGTTGGTGATGCCATCCAACCATCTCATCCTCTGTCGTCCACTTCTCCTGCCCCTAATCCTACCCAGCATTAGGGTCTTTTCCAATGAGTCAACTCTTTGCACGAGGTGGCCAAAGTATTGGAGTTTCAGCTTCAACATCAGACCTTCCAATGAACATCCAGGATTGATCTCTTTTAGGATGGATTGATTGGATCTCCTTGCAGTCCAAGGGACTCTCAAGAGTCTTCTCCAACACCACGGTTCAAAAGCATCAATTCTGCGGCGCTCAGCTTTCTTCACCGTCCAACTCTCACATCCATACATGACCACTGGAAAAACCATAGCCTTGACTAGACGGACTTTTGGTGGCAAAGTAATGTCTCTGCTTTTAAATATGCTATCTAGGTTGGCCATAACCTTCCTTCCAAGGAGTAACCGTCTTTTAATTTCATGGCTGCAGTCACCATCAGCAGTGATTCTGGAGCCCAAAAAAATAAAGTCTGACACTGTTTCCACTGTTTCCCCATCTATTTCCCATGAAGTGATGGGACCAGATGCCATGATCTTAGTTTTCTGAACGTTGAGCTTTAAGCCAACTTTTTCACTCTCCTCCTTCACCTTCATCAAGAGGCTCTTTAGTTCTTCTTCACTTTCTGCCATAAGGGTGGTGTCATCTGCATATCTGAGGTTACTGATATTTCTCCCAATCTTGATTCTAGCTTGTGTTTCTTCCAGCCCAGCGTTTCTCATGATGTACTCTACATATAAGTTAAATAAGCAGGGTGACAATATACAGCCTTGACGTTCTCCTTTTCCTATTTGGAACCAGTCTGTTGTTCCATGTCCAGTTCTAACTGTTGCTTCCTGACCTGCATACAGGTTTCTCAAGAGACAGGTCAGATGGTCTGGTATTCCCATCTCTTTCAGAATTTTCCACAGTTTATTGTGATCCACACAGTCAAAGGCTTTGGCATAGTCAATAAAGCAGAAATAGATGTTTTTCTGGAACTCTCTTGCTTTTTCGATGATCCAGCGGATATTGGCAATTTGATCTCTGGTTCCTCTGCCTTTTCTAAAACCAGCTTGAACATCTGGAAGTTCACAGTTCACGTATTGCTGAAGCCTGGCTTGGAGAATTTTGAGCATTACTTTACTAGCATGTGAGATGAGTTCAATTGTGCGGTAGTTTGAGCATTCTTTGGCATTGCCTTTCTTTGGGATTGGAATGAAAACTGACCTTTTCCAGTCCTGTGGCCACTGCTGAGTTTTCCAAATTTGCTGGCATATTGAGTGCAGCACTTTCACAGCATCACCTTTGAGGATTTGAAATGGCTCAACTGGAATTCCATCACCTCCACTAGCTTTGTTCGCAGTGATGCTTTCTAAGGCCCACTTGACTTCACATTCCAGGATTTCTGGCTCTAGGTGAGTGATCACACCATCGTGATTACCTGGGTCGTGAAGATCTTTTTTTGTACAGTTCTTCTGTGTATTCTTGCCACCTCTTCTTAATATGTTCTGCTTCTGTTAGGTCCATACCATTTCTGTCCTTTATCGAGCCTATCTTTGCATGAAGTGTTCCTTTGGTATCTCTAATTTTCTTGAAGAGATATCTAGTCTTTCCCAATCTGTTGTTGTCGAATTAGAATTGCTATATAAATAAAATATGGTGAATATTTTTGGCCTAAACGGCCTCATAATTGTCTCAAAAACACTTGCCATTGAAAATTTTGCAGTTACATCTAAATACTTCCTGCATGACTGTTATAATGGCCTATGGCAGCACTAAAAGGTGCCCACAGACGCAGCTGTGTGCAGGTGCACTCTTGAGACCCCATGGACTGTAGCCCACCAGGCTCCTCTGTCCATGGAATTTTCCAGGCAAGAAATACGGGAGTGGGTTGCCATGTCCTACTCCAGGGGATCTTTCTGACCCTAGAATCAAACCCAGGTCTCCTGCATTGCAGGGGGATTCTTTACCAACTGTGTCACGAGGGAAGCCCAATAGACATAACTGGAAGATAGAAAAGTTTGTTGTGCAAGAGGGAACCAAGACAGGGGACACTAATTTTAACTACCCTATTACAACCTGTTTCATTTGTTGCATGTTACTTTTATCCCTCCTTTCCTCTGTAACCCTGAAGATCTGGTCCTTCTTAATAAATAAAACCAATCCCCTCTACTTGTACTCTATCTCAGCATTTTGAAAGCTGCAGATGGGTCCGGAAACTGATTGAGCAGATCATTAAGAAAAAAAACAAAAAACCAAACAAACAAAACAAAAACTGCCACCACCAACAGACTGGAGTAGAAGACAATATAAATGACATCACAAGCAGTAAGGATAAGTATTGCTTTATGTATCTGTTTCAGTAATATGTGTGTGCTTGCATCAGATAGCAAAGATAAAAATTTATTTCCTAGAGACTCACAGACTTAGAAAATGAACTGATGGTTGCCGGGGGGAAGGGATAGTTAGGGACTTTGGGAAGGTCACGTACACACTGCTATGTTTCAGATGGATAGCCAACAAGGACCTACTGTATAGCACATGGAACTATGTGCTATAGTTAACTAGTGCTATGTGCTCAATGTTATGTGCCAGCCTGGATTAACTGCCAGGGGCATTTAGAGGAGAATGGATACATGTATAAGTATGGCTGAGTCCCTTCACTGTTCACCCGAACTACCACAACATTGTTAATCAGCTATACCCCAAAACAAAATAAAAACTTTTGGGAAAAAAAAAGAAAAAAAAATTTCCTACTGAGGGTGGCCAGAAAAGTTTGAGAGAAACTGCTTTAGATTCTGTTTGCTTAGAACCCCTTAGAAATCTCACTAATTATCTTCTTGCCTCCATCTCCAATCTCTTCCTCATTTTTAGTTTTTTCCCAACAAAATAAAAACTCAAATATCTCATCTCCTGAGTGTCTCCTTTCAGATCCCAGTGCCTCCCTGTCAGTCAAGCTTCTGGAAGAGATAACTACAATCTCAGCCTGGACTTTCTCACCTCCATTGCTTCTCAATCCACTGAAGGCTGGTTTGGCCTCCACCTGCTACTGCAGTTTAAAGACTTCCATGTGTACTTTGGGACTCCTCTTTTTATCCCTTGACCAGCATCTGACATAGTTTACCTCCTAAAACATACTTCTTTGGGCTAGTTTCATTCTCTTCTGATTTTTTTCTTACTTCTTTGGCCGTTAAATTTTCTTGCAGTCTCTTTCTTCTTCTACCCATCCTTTAAAAGCTGGTTTTTATGCACTCTTTCCACTCAACAGGGGTAGTCTCTCAATCACTAAGTAGTTTCAATTTCTACCCTCATGCTTTGGTCTCTACAACTCCAGTTCTGATCTCAAACTGTTTTTGAACTGTGGTGCTGAAGAATACTCTTGAGAGTCCCTTGGACTGCAAGGAGATCCAAGCAGTCCATCCTAAAGGAAATCAGTCCTGAATATTAATTGAAAGGACTGATTCTGAAGCTCCAATACTTTGGCTACCTAATGTGAAGAACTGACTCATTGGAAAAGACCCTGATGCTGGGAAAGATTGAGGGCAGGAGGAGAAGGGGATGACAGAGGATGAGATGGTTGGATGGCATCACCAACTTGAGGGACATGAGTTTGAGCAAACTCTGGGAGATAGTGAAGGACAGGGAAACTTGGCATGCTGCAGTCCATGGGGTCAAAATGAGTCAGACATGACTTAGCAACTGAACAACACTCTTGATCTCATTCCTAACATCCAGACCTGGTTTCCATTTTTACATGGCATAAAAGATGTGTCAATCTGGAAGCTTAACTTTCTGGAATCATTTCATTTCAACCTCTAGCATTTTACCTTTCAGATATACCAAACTACCCATTTAGGGTTTCAGTCTAACAGCATATGCTATGGAATCAGACTTCCTGGGTTTGAATCCCTATTTCAACACTTACTCTGTAACCCCGAGTAAGTTACTAGATTACTCTGTGCCTGAGTTTTTTCATGCACAAAATGGAGAAAATAACACAACCTAACTCTCATAAAAGAATTAAGTGAGTTAATACATATAAAGCAAATCTTAAAAGCATGCCTAGCACATAGCAAGCATTCAGTAAGTTATTATTTATGCTACCAGGTCCCCCAATATCACATACATACAAAACTTGACTGTATGCTATTCTTGTCAAGGGCTCTCTACATTTAGGTTCCTTAGATTAACCTACACATTATTAGGATTTCAGGTTATTTTAGAAAATTACTATTTTTACTTCACATTCTTTGTTGAGGCTTCCACTCACCATTCTTGATGGCTTAAAATGGTGTCTTGAAGTAATAAGGGGCCTCAATAATCACCTCAAGTGACCTTTCCACTCAACACAAGAATGTCTTCTAGCCGTTGTCATCCAACTGCGGAACCACTAGCATTCATCAACAGTTTCACTTCTGAGCACCACCACTTTGCCAGGCCAAAACCTGCTTCCCTGTAATTTCCACCCAACCTCTGCCTTTCAGATTACCTGCAATAAAGCAGCTCCCTTTCTCACATGGCAGTTCTCTAAATACCTTAAGTCCCTCCCATGTCCTAAGTTAAACTAGTTCCTCCAGTTATTTCTCACACGAAATGATTTCTACTCCTCAGACTATTGTGGACACCTCTGAATTCCAATTTGCACCTGAACTCATTGAAATATTGCAGGTTTGGTTTAATGGTCAAGACTAACATCCCCATCACTAGGTATTGTAATTTTATTAAAAGGGCTTAATTTTATGAAAGCATTAAAAATCCTACCATTAATGCTGGTGGCCAGTCAACTATATAATATTTTGATTTCAGTTATTCACCTTCCTAAGTTTTCTTTTCTATCACCATTTCACAGCAACACTTGTGCTGTGCACAGCCACACTGGGGGTTTCTTGTTACACAGTCCTGCTTCAACTCCTAGATTTTTAATTTTGTCCTCCTATCTTGATTACCTTAACTGTCACTTCAGTACTACCGGTCTCCTAATACCCTCTCCATTTAATTAATATTACCAATATTCTCAGGTACCAAGAATCCCCTTTTCTCAGGCATAGTCTGCACCACAGCACTGTCTTAAACTCACCAGGCCAAGCACACTAAAATGATCATCTCAACCATTACCTCTTTTGCTCTTACATAAAATTGAGAAATATCAAGTCATATAGGTCTGCACCTGCAGCCAAATCCAGAATTCTTCCCTTCATGTTCAAGTCACAGTATACCAGGAATTACTGGGGTAAGGCTTAAGTGCCAGAGGGTTCTGAGTTAGACGTAACTCAGATCTAGATTCAAATCTCAGATAACTTATGACTTGGGCAAGTTAGTTAACTCCAGTTATCCTCATCTGTGTATCGGGAATAAAAAATTCACAGTGTTTTTCAGAGTAGTAAATGATCTAACGCAAGAAAAGTTCTTAGTTCATTGCTTTTATTGCAAATAAACACTCAATGAATGTTCCTTGTTGTCGTAATTCTTATTTGTGCATGTATGGTAAACTCCATGGAAATTACATGCCTTTGTGGATTCTCTTCTAGGGAGAACCCTCCATGATTTTCACTAATTTTCAATGGCTTCTTATCTCCTCTCCAGCTGTCAAAATTTTAGCCCTTCTCTGGCGAACCTCAAGACTAATCAGACTTTTACAAATACAGATATATGTGGCCATATATATGTACATATATACATACATACATATATATATATATACACACACACACATATATATATATACATGGCCATCACCAATCTATAACTTTCCTAACAGTCTCCTGTTTTGGTATTTGGATTTATTCCATTTTGACCTTAATTTTATGTTGTCTACAGTTACTTTTTATTTGACTGAGTCTCAAGACTAAAATTACAATGTAATTTTCCTGAGGGCAAGAACTTTATTTCGGTGCTTCTATATCCTATACAAATGTTAAAAGGCTAAGATACAAGTGAACAGAAGAAAATCTCCTAACTCTTTAAGATAAACCACTACTGCAGATCTAATTCTCAAGGTAGACTTAAACTTATAGTAATTAAATAGAGCAGGACTGTCTAGTCCTTCCCTTCCTCCAACTCCATTCTCCACCAGCCTTCTGTCTGTAGAAAAACTTTAGTCAAGTAGTTTAATCGAAGAAGTGAGAAAATACAGAAGCCATGGAAAACAGTCCAATGGGACCAAATACTAATAGTATATCATTAAGCAAAGTCAAGGACCTTTCATTCCTCTTCAAGGGCTATAGATAATATTCTGAGCCATATCCTTTAAGCAGTTTTATAGATACTGAAACGCCCATCCAGTGGCAGAAGATAACTACACGATGACCAAAACTGTCATGATCATGAACTCCTTATTGCCAAATTCAGACTTAAATTGAAAAAAGAAGGGAAAACCACTAGTCCATTCAGGTATGACCTAGATCAAATTCCTTATGAGTATACAGTAGAAGTGACAAATAGATTTAAGGGACTAGATCTGATAGACAGAGTGCCTGATGAACTATGGAGAGGTTCGTGACATTGTACAGGAGACAGGGATCAAGACCATCCCCATGGAAAAGAAACGCAAAAAAGCAAAATGGCTGTCTGAGGAGGCCTTACACATAGCTGGGAAGAGAAGAGAAGCGAAAAGCAAAGGAGAAAGGGAAAGATATTCCCATCTGAATGCAGAGTTCCAAAGAATAGCAAGGAGAGATAAGAAAGCCTTCCTCAGCGATCAATGCAAAGAAATAGAGGACAATAACAGATTGGGAAAGACTAAAGATCTCTTCAAGAAAATTAGAGATACCAAGGGAACATTTCATGCAAAGATGGGCTCCATAAAGGACAGAAATGGTATGGACCTAACAGAAGCAGAAGATATTAAGAAGTGGCAAGAATACACAGAAGGACTGTACAAAAAAGATCTTCATGACCCAGATAATCACGATAGTGTGATCACTCACTTAGAGCCAGACATCCTGGAATGTGAAGTCAAGCGGGCCTTAGAAAGCGTCGTTACGAACAAAGCTAGTGGAGGTGATGGAATTCCAGTTGAGCTATTTCAAATCCTCAAAGGTGATGCTGTGAAAGTGCTGCACTCGATATGCCAGCAAATCTGGAAAACTCAGCAGTGGCCACAGGACTGGAAAAGGTCAGTTTTCATTCCAATCCCAAAGAAAGGCAATGCCAAAGAATGCTCAAACTACTGCACAATTGCACTCATCTCACACGCTAGTAAAGTAATGCTCAAAATTCTCCAAGCCAGGCTTCAGCAATACGTGAACTGTGAACTTCCAGATGTTCAAGCTGGTTTTAGAAAAGGCAGAGGAACCAGAGATCAAATTGCCAATATCCGCTGGATCATCGAAAAAGCAAGAGAGTTCCAGAAAAACATCTATTTCTGCTTCATTGACTATGCCAAAGCCTTTGACTGTGTGGATCACAATAAACTGTGGAAAATTCTGAAAGACATGGGAATACCAGACCATCTGACCTGTCTCTTGAGAAACCTGTATGCAGGTCAGGAAGCAACAGTTAGAACTGGACATGGAACAACAGACCGGTTCCAAATAGGAAAAGGAGTATGTCAAGGCTGTATATTGTCACCCTGCTTATTTAACTTATATGCAGAGTACATCATGAGAAACGCTGGGCTGGAAGAAACATAAGCTGGAATCAAGATTGCCGGGAGAAATATCAATAACCTCAGATATGCAGATGACACCACCCTTATGGCAGAAAGTGAAGAACTAAAGAGCCTCTTGATGAAGGTGAAGGAGGAGAGTGAAAAAGTTGGTTTAAAATTCAACATTCAGAAAACTAAGATCATGGCATCCAGTCCCATCACTTCATGGGAAATAGATGGGGAAACAGTGGAACAGTGTCAGACTTTATTTTTTTGGGCTCCAAAATCACTGCTGATGGTGATTGCAGCCATGAAATAAAAAGACGCTTACTCCTTGGAAGGAAGGTTATGGCCAACCTTGACAGTATATTTTAAAGCAGAGATATTACTTTGCCAACAAAGGTCCGTCTAGTCAAGGCTATGGTTTTTCCAGTGGTCATGTATGGATGTGAGAGTTGGACGGTGAAGAAAGCTGAGCGCAGCAGAATTGATGCTTTTGAATTGTGGTGTTGGAGAAGACTCTTGAGAGTCCCTTGGACTGCAAGGAGATCCAATCACTCCATCCTAAAGAGACCAGTCCTGGGTGTTCATTGGAAGGACTGATGTTGAAGCTGAAACTCCAATACTTTGGCCACCTCATGGAAGAGTTGACTCATTGGAAAAGACCCTAATGCTGGGAAGGATTGGGGGCAGGAAGAGAAGAGGACGACAGAGGATGAGATGGTTGGATGACATCACTAACTTGATGGACATGGGTTTGGGTAAACTCTGAGAGTTGGTGATGGACAGGGAGGCCTGGCGTGCTGTGATTCATGGGGTCGCAAAGAGTTGAACACGACTGAGCGACTGAAATGAACTGAACTGAACTGAGCAAAACTGTAGCCATGAGATTAGCTGCCACAATTCTAAGAACTGGCCTCAAAGAAATGTGAACAAATGGACCCTCGAACTGAAGACTAGCTGTACTTAAAACAATCAAGATTATGCTGCATGACCAATTTCAAGATGACTGTCGGGCTGCCTCTGCTGTTTTTACACGTAACGGGCTTCCTCCACCTATAAACGTCCTGCCCACTGATTGTCAATGGCAAGGAGGGAATTCAGCCTTGGGATATGAATCTGCCCCTGCCCCCAGTTCCATCCTCCAAAATAAAGCAAAGTTTCCATTCTACCAACTTTGCCTCTTTATTTGCTTTTGAGCCAAGAGCAGCTGGACCTCACTTTCAGTAAGAGAAATGAAATGCCAGAAAATAGTTTTCAAATAAAGTTATAAAAGACATTTTTTGAAGCTATCTTTTTCAGAATTTTATGTTGAGTTTAACTTTTAAAGTATTTTCTTAATTTCCATACAGTTAATTCACTTAGTGCACTTAATTCAATAAAGCTAAATAAAAACCTGTACTATTTGGATTCTAGCTACTTATTCCTTCACAAGAACCGGTACATACTACACCCGACAACAACAAACTTTGAAGAGAATTCTGTACCAACCCCATTCCTAACAATGTGATTATTCCCTACTCCAAACTCTAGGATGTCCCTCTCAGCCCAGAGGGCAAACACGTGCCTATTTTAAGATTTCCAAGTACAGGTTTATGGGCTTTGCTAGAGTAAAGCATGAACGCTTTAATACAGGCCAAAAGTGCATAAGGCGAAGAAGCAATTACCTTAACACGCACCTTGCTGCTGCTGCTGCTAAGTCGCTTCAGTTGTGTCCGACTCGATGCGACCCCATAGACGGCAGCCCACCAGGCTCCGCCGTCCCTGGGATTCTCCAGGCAAGAATACTGGAGTGGGTTGCCATTTCCTTCTCCAGTGCATTAAAGGGAAAAGTGAAAGTGAAGTTGCTCAGTAGCAACCCCATGGACTGCAGCCTACCAGGCTCCTCCGTCCATGGGATTTTCTAGGCAACAGTACTGGAGTGGGGTGCCATTGCCTTCTCCGACGCACCTTGCTAAAGGATGCATAAAATAAATTCAGATAAAGCACAGACGCTCACAGACACAGTTCAAAGCTGTGACTGATTGACGCTGAGATGCTGAGTGTGCCAGGAAAGGAGCTGGTGGCGCCATTCGTGCTGCTGGCGGTGCACGCTGCCTCTCAAGGGCTTGGTGCAAAACAAACGCTAAACGCTATTCTCCATTTTCGCCTTCTTTCTGTAACGGCGAAAATCCTCTTCGATTCTTTCCGATTTGGGGGTGAGCGGAAAAAGGCTTACCAATGTAAGCCTTTCCTAAAAGCGAGGTGGTGTGAAGCGAACTTTCTAAAAGCTGGGGGAGTGGGACTTGTACCTCCAAGGGTGAAAGATTTGCACGTGTGAGGTTTAAGCCCTGAAAAGTGATAAACCCTTTCTTATTTTATAAAGCTGGCTTTTGAGTTCCACGTTCTATACCAATGAAGACCTTTCTCAGACTTTTACATCCATTCTCTTCATCCCTCAGCACCGGGGGAAAGGGGACGCCGGCAGCCAGACCACTTAAACCAGGCTCCCTTTCCTCAAATCTGGCCCCACGGGAGCCTGGGCAAACAGTTTTCTTCTTCAGCTCTCGCCTCGCCTGCAGTACGCAAGAGCCAGGTGAGGACGAAGCCCTCCCTCTGCGTCTTTATCACTCGGTTCGGAGTGACAGCAAGGAGAAGCCCAGGGTCTGTCTGGTCTCTTACCAGCGAAGCGGATCTTCACGAGGTCAAGCGGGTGCAGCGCGAGGTTGGAAAGGACCCCGCCGCTCACGCCCGCCACCAGATTCTCGTAGCGGACGTGGCGGAATATTGTGCTGCTCCACGCCGACAAGCCGGACGCCGACTGGCCCTGGCCGGTCATGGGCTCAGGGTCCGCTGATACCGCGGGCGTGGGGCGAGATGCAGTGGCCGCCACCGTGGCGACGGTCGCCGCGCTGGAGCAGAAACCGCAGGGCACGAGCCCACTTCCGGCACCCGCGCGTGGAGTCACGCTCGCGGACGCGAGGGCGAAGCCGAGAGACCTAGGCGCACGAGTGACCGACTAGAGAGGCGCCGCCGCACTTCAAGCGGACAAGGCAGAGAGTGGGCAGCGGGGCGGAGCGCCTCTGCCAAGGCCCCGCCCCGCCTCGCCCACCTCCTCGGCCCTGCGGAGGCTGCAGAGCGTGAATCTGAGAATACAGATGAAGCACCGCCCCCGGCTAACCTTTGTCCGCACGACTACGGAGCGCCGCAGGGCCCATCTGAGGCCGATTTCCGCTCCGCGGAAGTCACATGACAGGAAGTAGTCGGAAGAAGCGGAAGTGGCGTGTGTTGGTGTAGAAGGCGGCTGCGGCGGCGGTAACTGCTTCCTGGAGGGAAAGGGTCGTGAGATCCCGGGAGAACTGGCAGCAAGATGAAGGTGAAGATGCTGAGTCGGAACCCCGACCACTATGTTCGCGAAACCAAATTGGACTTACAGAGAGGTGAGACAAGTTAGTTGGGAGTCCGCCAGCCTTGGATCCGGCCTAGGCTCCACCGAGTAAAGCTGGTCGGGGAGGGGAGACTGGTGTTCCACTCTCGTTGTTTACTTGTTTTCTTTCGCTAGGGCTCTTGGTTTATAAAGCGCTTCTGGTTCTAGGTAGCAGAACACTTGTCTTCAAATCCCTTTCCTCATAACTTTTGTCTAGTGGTCAGTGGCAGTTAGTTATATGGGGAAATGATTCCGTCTACACCGTTTTCAGCTGCTGCTCTCTGATTGTTCTCAGGGTCTTGTTGGGGGAAAGTGGACTTGAATGACCCAAACTCGTGGATTGAAGGAATTAACAATTAAGCAGACATGTTTAAACCTCTCCTGTTACTCTAACTTTCGACAACTTTGCTACTTACAATTGCATACTTCGGGATGTGGGAACAGACAAAGGTGACACTTAAAGCCATCAGTTTTCTCTTAAAAACTCTTGTGGAGAAGTTTAGTGGGGGAATGACTAAAATGAAATTAATGGGTTTTATCTGTACTGGTCTGTTCCCCCATTAACCTACTAACTACTTGTATGAGTTATAGCTAAGTGACCAAGCATGTGTGAATAGACTGTTCTAAGTGAAGCAAATAACAGGTGCAAAGGCGTTAAGGCAGGAACAAACTTAAGGCATAAGAGAAGGGCCATGTCTTCGGAGTTTGAGATAGGAGTAAGCCATAGAAGGTGAGGCTGGAACAATATTTCCATATGATTGAGTCATATAGCATATCAATATATATTGTGAGCAATGCTAACTAAATGGTGTCTGCTCACAAGATGTTTACAGGTTAAGTATCAAAACAGCAGTGTTCTTAAAATGCAAATTAGATTGTGTCGCTTGGACTTGACATCATCCATACTCCTTGAACTTGGTCCCATCTTCCTCTCTAGTTTCATGGGTGACTACTTTTCCCACAGCTAGTGAACATGTACTCTTGTTAGGCTGTGTGCATTTCAGGCATGCTATGGCACACACCTTTCCCCAGTTTCTGTCCCCTGCAGATTTCCCCCCATCCTGTACACATGTAGGCACCCTCCTATGCGTCTGTTTCATATTTTTATACTAACAGTGTTTATTACATTGTCTCATTATTATTGTGACTGTCAGTCTCTTATCAGACTGAGCTTGCAGAGAGTGGCACAGTTGTGTTTGTTTCTATGTCCCCTGTGTTTAGACAGCACCTGGCATCTAGTAGTTGCGTTATTAATGTCTGAATGAAGGAATGGGTAACTGGTTGGTCATAGATTTTTTTGTCTAAGTGTTCTTTGTAAATTTTGTGCCGTATTCAAATACTTGAGTATTCTGACTCATAGATCTGGGGTGTGGGCATCAGGGAATCTGTGTTTTTAAAACTTTGTTGGTAATATAGCTGATAACATACAAATGTATGGGAACAACATACATAGATATGTACCGTGAGTTTGTTTGCTCTGATATCCCCAGTGCTTGTGGTATATGGGAGGTGTTCGATATATCTTTGTTGAATGTTTATTGCTGACCGAATTGAATTTAGAGGTGGGCATAGTTATGGGTATTTGGAAATTTTTATAGAAGATACAAGATTTAAGCTGAATTTTTTTTAAAGGATGTGTAGGGTTCAGATGGGCTTCCCAGGTGGCTTGGAGGGTAAAGAATCTGCCCGCAGTGTGGGAGACCCATGTTCAATTCCTGGGCCAGGAAGGTCCTCTGGAGAAGGGAATGGCAACCCACTCCAGCATTCTTGCCTGGAGAATTCCCTGAGCAGAGGAGCCTGACAGGCTACAGTCCACGGAGTCGCCAAGAGTCGGACCCAACTGAGCAACTCACACACACACACACACACACACACACACACACACACACACACACACAATCAAACATTAAAAGTGCTCAATAAATAGTATAATGATAATCACAACATTGTGTCCTTAGTAGTACAATGATCAGCACTGGAGATTGTTAGTGTTCCCTGCCCAGTAAGAGGGCTTTTCAGATGGCGTTAGTGATAAAGAACCCATCTGCCAGTGCAGGAGATGCAAGATACATGGGTCCGATCCCTGGATCAGGAGGATCCCCTGCCTAGAGAATCCCATGGACAGAGGAGCCTGGCAGGCTACATTCAGTGGGTTGCACAGAGTCAGAGAGACTGAAGCAACTTAGCATGCATACACACACCCAGTACGGAGCTTAAGAGTTCAGTTGAGCAAACATTTATTATGCACTTGTTTTGTGCTCGGCATAAGAAATGTAATGAAGAATGTAGCAGAAGCCCTGCAGGTGAAGGCTTATAACCCAGTTGAAGAGCGTAGTAGGACATAGAAAAGGAAAAGTTGTGTGTGTATATATAGAGTCTAGTTATTTTGCAAGATGTATGCGTTCTATCACTTTCTGGACAAAAGGTCTTCAATGTTTTTAGCTTTAGTCCTCGGCATAGACAGTGTCCCTAATTAAGGCTTATTGATAATATATTGAATGATTAGGTGAGGAATACCACAGGAGATATTAAGTGTGAATTATTTTATTAAGAGGAATCATTCTTATTTCAGTTCCAAGAAACTATGATCCTACCTTACATCCTTTTGAGGTTCCACGAGAATATATAAGAGCTTTAAATGCTACCAAACTGGAACGGGTATTTGCAAAACCATTCCTTGCCTCCCTGGATGGTCACCGAGATGGAGTCAATTGCTTGGCAAAGAATCCAAAGAGCCTGGCTACTGTCCTTTCTGGGGCATGTGATGGAGAGGCAAGTATCACTAAACACTGACATTTTAAACTGAAAGTAGTTACGTTGCAAATATTCTTCCATTAATTGTGAGTTACTGTGGGTTTTAATTGGTTTGATTTCATTTTTCTATGTCCTGTTTTCTTTTAATTCTCAAGACTAAATTTTCTTTGAATCAGTAATTTCAGTAGTATCTTATCTAAACCTAAGAAATTAAAAATGTAGTCGCTTTCGGCTGTTTGACAGTAAGTAATAAGACATGTTTACAACACAGATATTTAGCTGTGAGTTTTTTTCACAGAGTATGTTATTAACAATTCAACACTTAATTATTTCCCACTCTGCCAAGAAAAGAAAAGCTTTAAAGCATTTTTACACTAGAATCAACAGAGTATTTAAGAGATTCAGTTTTCTGCTTGTTGATGTTCGTATCTATAGACATTGCATTTTTTTTTCCAATGTGCCCAACAGACATTCTTCTGTGAAATTAAAAAAAATTTTAATTTAATTTATTTTATTTATTCTACCTTTGGCTACACTGGGTCTTTGTTGCTGTCTGTGGGCTTTCTCCAGTTGCCACGAGTGGGGAAGGGGGCTACTCTTTGTTGCGGTGTTGAGGCTTCTTATTGCAGTGGCTTCTCTTGTTGCAGAGCATAGGCTCTAGGGTGCGCGGGCTTCAGTAGTTGCTCCATGCCATGTGGGATCCTCCCTGACTAGGATCGAACCCGTGTCCTCTGCATTGGTAGTCAGAACCCCAACCATTGGACCACCAGGAAAGTTCAGCATTGGATTATTTTGATCTAGAGGATTTTGTTTTTAGCCATCTGGTAGAGTGATTTATAGCCTTTTCAGTGTTGAACTTATTTTTCTTGGAATGTAGTACTTCTGTGCCTGAACATTTTTTATTTATACTTCACTGAAATTTCCTAGTATGTTTTATTATAGGTTAAAATATGGAACTTGACCAAACGAAAATGTATTCGTACGATACAAGCACATGAAGGTTTTGTACGAGGAATATGTACTCGCTTTTGTGGGACATCTTTTTTTACTGTAAGTATAATACAGTTAAGTCATTAACTCTTTTCAACATGTGTAAATCTAATTGAATATTTTCTGAGCTCATTTATGTGATCCAAGGCCCTTTCTGATTTTCACAATGCAAAATAACATTAAAACTCAGATAAGTCTTGGTTTTCTTTATGTAATCCAGCCTTTCCCATACTTAAAAAATTTTTTATACCTAATTACATATTACATGCATGTGTGCTAAGTCATTTCAGTCATTTCCGACTCTTTGCAACCCAGTGGACTGTAGCCAGCCAGGTTCCTCTGTCCATGGAATTCTCCAGGCAACAATAGTAGAGTGGGTTGCCGTTCTCTCCTCCAGGGGACCTTCCCGACCCAGGGATTGAACTCACGTCTCTTATGTCTCCTGCATCGGCAGGCAGGCTCTTTACCACTAGTGTCACCTGGGAAGCCCAAATACATATTACTGAACTAATATTCTATAGAATGGTTAGAAGGGGGATTAAAACAAGATGAGTCATTTGTACTTCCTTTGTCAGTTAGCAATAAGTCATTGAAGGATTTTTGTGTATGATAAAATATGCTTAACAAGATTAACCATTCTAGCCATTTTTAAGTGTACATCTCAGTGGCATTAAGTACGTTCACATCATTGTAAAACCATCACCACTATCCATCTCCATGACTTTTTCACCTTCCAAACTGATAATGGTGTAGCTGTTAAACACTAACTCCACATCTCTCACCCCTACCTCCTACCCTTGAGTAATTTACCTGGTAATTACTGTTGTGCTTTATGTCCCTATGTGTCTGATAATTTCACTTAATATTAAAGGCTCATCCATTTTGTACCATGTATCAGAATTTCTTTCCTTTTTAAGACTAATGCTCCGTTGTATGTATATACCACATTTTGTTTATTCATTCATTAATGGATGTTTTGGTTATTTCTACCATTTGACCTTTGCAAATAATGCTACTGTGGTGTGCAAATATTGAAAGTTTTTAACAGGAAAATGATGGAGTCGGAGTTGAGCTTTGAGAGCATTAATTTGACAGCTGTGAGTGATCAGTTTGGAGGCAGTTTTAATAGTCTGCATAAGCAATAATAGAGTCAACTCTGGAGAGTAAAAGTAATTGAAAGTAGTTGTTAGGTTTAAAAACATTTTTATTTTTAGAATAAGGAACTGTTTTATTGCAGTGTAACTGACATACAGCACTGCATAAGTTTAAGGTGTACAACACAATGGTTATATACATCCTGAAGTGATTATCGCAGTAAGCTTCCTGAACATTCGTCATTTCATATAGATACAAAATTAAAGAAATAGAGAAAAAGTTTTTTTCTTGTGATAGGAACTCTTAGGATTTACTCTCAACAGTTTTCCTATGTTACATACAATCATGTTGATTATATTTGTCATGTTGTACATTACATCCCTAGTACTTGTTTGTCTCATAACTAGACGTCTGTACCTTTAACTGCCTTCTTCCAATAACCACTGCCCCAACCCCACGCCTATGGTAATCGCAAATACCATCTTTTTTTCTGTAAGTTTGTTTTTTTTGTTTTTGAAGTATAATTGACCTACAATACTAGGTTGGTTCTTTGTGCACATCATAGTGATAATATTTCTGTGCATTTCAAAATGATCACTACAATAAGTCTAGTTGCGATATGTCACCATACATAGATATCCATAGTTTTTGACTATATACCCCACTCTGTACACATACTTTGCAACAAGAAGTTCATACCTTTTAATCTCTGTCACTTACTTCTCTCATCTCCCCTCTCCTCTCCCTGCTGGAAACCACCTATTTGTTCTCTGTATTGATAATTCTATTGTATTTTGTTTATTCATTTGTTTTTTAGAGTCCACATGTAAGTGAAATCATACAGTGTTTATCTTTTTCTGACTTATTTCACTTCACATTATACCCTCTAGGTCCATCAGTGTTCTTTCAAATGGTAAGATTTCATTTTTTTTTTAAGGCTGAGTAATATTCCATTATGTTTATATAACACATTTTCTTTATCCATTCATCTGTTGTTAAGCACTTAGGTTGCTTCCCTATCTTGGCTATTGTTACTAATGCTGCAGTGAGTATAGGGGTGCACATATCTTCCAGTTAATACATAGGAGTTGAATTGCTGGATCATATGGTAGTTCTATTTTTAATTTTTTGAGGAACCTCCATACTGTTTTCCATAGTGACTACCAGTTTACATCCACCAACAGGGCACAAAGGTTCCCTTATCTCCACATCCTCACCAACACTTGTTACTTGTTGGCTTTGATAATGATAGCTTACAGTGAACAACATCAGATTCCTGATCTCTGAAGATTTAGCTTCAGGACCAGGGACCAGGCTTGATCACTCAAGAGCTTTTGTGTAGCAAGAGTTTTACTAAAGTGAAAAAGGGCAGAGAGAGCTTCAGACATAGACATCAGAAGGGGGCCAGAGAGCACCCCCACTCACTAGTCTTATCCAGGCCTTATATACTTTTACCAGACCCCCTCCCACAACATACATCTTAAATTAACAAGATTAGAACTAACAGTAGAAAGATGTTACCAGACCCACTCCCATAATATACATTTTAAGATGACAGGATTAGTCAGAAGATTCTTAAGAAGGAGAAACATATCCTGGAGCAAGATACATTGTTATATTGACTAAGACAAAGCAGTGTAGAAAAAAAACATTTGTCCTTTTCTCCTTCTTGAGACCCCAGACCCCTTTCTCCTCCTAAAGGACTCTGGACCCCTTCCTCCTCCTTGGGGACCCTGTACTTCTTATCAACCTTCCTAGGAATTGACTCACTCTCAATAATAACCATTCTCCATTCTGACAGGTAAAAGGTGATCTCTCATTGTGGTTTTGATTTGCATTTCCCTTATGAGCAGTAATATTGGGCATCTTTTCATGTACCTATTTGGCATCTGTGTGTCTTTGAAAAAAAATGTTTATTCAGAGCCTCTGCCTATTTTTTGAGTTTTTTTGATATTGAGTCGTATGAGTTCTTTGTATACTTTGGATATTAATCCGTTATTGGATTTATTGTTTGCAGATATCTTTTTTTACTTTGTTGATAGTTTTTTTTTGCTATGCAAAGGCTTTTTAGTTTGATGGAATCCCATTTGTTTTCCTCACCCGAGGAAACATATTCAAAAAAATTTAGTAAAATCGATGTTTACATGATATCTTGAACATACCTGCCATGGCCCAAAGTCTAAATTACCATAGTTTGTTTCCTTAACTTTCATTTGGGCTAAGGTGCCAGCAGTTCTGCCTACCACTTCTTTTACCATCTCTGTAACCGTCAGCTCCAGTGAAAAGGCAAGCAATGCCTATACTAACATTATGAAAATAATATTATCCTTATGGACTCCTGAAAAATTCTCAGGATCCTTCAGAAGTCTACATTTTACAGTTTGAAAACCTCTGCCTTAATATTGATAGTTTTTAGAGTTTTGAGTCATACAAAGAAAGACTTTTCCCATGGCAAGATTATAAAAATGTCTTGTCTCTAGTATCTTTATGGATTTTGTCGCATGTTTTACATTTAAAGTTATCTGTAATTATGTTTTTATATCAGGTGTCACATTGGTTCATACTTTTTAAATGACTAACCTGATCTCACAATACTGTTTTGTTGTAATTTATTTTTCTTCCTAATTTGAATGTCATCCTTATTACAACATGCAGTTTTTACCTTCTTTATGATGTAATATTATTTCTACCCTTACTCTTCTTTTGCTCTATTCATCCTATTTTATTTTAAATCTTATGCGTTTTATATGTTTATCACAAATCTTTAACAAGGTGGGACATAAATGAATCAATAAACACAGTACTGGAAGAATGTGGTATATGTTATTTTTTAAACCAAAGATGTTTATAGTTTGATGTATGTGTTGGCAAGTTTACAGCTTTTAACTGTTCTTCATTATTATCATAAATATTTCTAGGTTGGTGATGACAAAACTGTGAAGCAATGGAAAATGGATGGACCAGGCTATGGAGAAGAAGAGGAGCCATTGCATACAATATTAGGAAAGGTACAAAAATAAATTGACCCATACTTGGGCTATTAAAATTCTTCTCTTTTACCTACAATTATTTCATAATTTCAATTTCATAAAAAGGTATAAGAAATCAGACACTTTAGGCTGCAGTACTTCACCTGTTGTAAGCAATAGTTAATGCAATCAAAGGGCCTTTGCAGTTAAAAAATTTGAACAGTTCTTTGGTGTTCATTGCAATAGGGTTCTGTTTCTGTTTTTAGTTAGAAGAGGCAGTGAAACATTTCCTATAGCATGAACATGGGAGGAAATCTGTAAGATAAAAGGTCAGAAAAAAAACAGTGCTTCAGCTTCTCATTTATATCATGGATCTTTCCCAAAGCTCAGCGTTTACTTGAAAGTATTCTTTAGGAAATTAATAAATGTAATAGGGTGCTTTCTATATAAATCTTATTTACATTTCTTAACAGCATTCTGCAAATCAGTTGATATAGTTTAGTTATAACTTTATATAGCTTAATAATTTGGATCATTTGCTCTACCCATGTTTTTTAATCCTTATGTTTTGATACTAAGGGAAATTCTAAAATTAGAATTAATCTTTAAATATTTCATCTTAAAAATCTTTTTGTCATTTTAGTATTTAGTGTATATTTAGGTTCTGCTCTTCAGGCTTCAAGAAGTTCTGAATGTTTTATTTTAAATGAGAGGTTTGGCCCATGATTAGAATTTGCTGAATTCTAATGGTCGATCTAAATGTTCTTGAAGGATGTGGAGGTGGTATATTAGTATGGAATGGAAATAGTTTGCAGATGGTAAAAAATTAGTAATTCCTAAAAGAAAATTTGTTTCATTCTTGTAAAATGTCTTATCACTAGGAGTTCCAAAGATTTTTGAAATATTTAGTGTTACCCCTTCTCTGTGGTACTGGGGGTTAATTCTTACTGTGGAAAAGTTTGTAGAGACTTGAATAGAAATAATTCTAAATCTGCAGATGCTGATAAGAATTCTTAAAAGCTTAAAGTATTGGCTAAATAGTTGCCTTTAATTTGCAAACATTTTTTAATGTCTAGTACAAAGGTAGACTTTAATCTGGCCCTGAATAGATGAGTCACATATTTTAAGTAAATAATACCAAATTTATGAGATTTTATTGCTTTTAACAGCCTTAGCATCCATGCTTGCTAATTTTGTTTCTCTCTCTAAATTTTGATGTAGTTGTTTGTGTTTCTGTCCTCGGAATCAGTATTTCATATGTTAAATGTGGAATTAAGTTTTTTAGAAATTATCTTTTGTGTTTCATTAGTTGATTTCAAGATCCTTCAATACCCAGTGACGATTTAAAAATTACTTCAGTGCTATGTATTCAAACGTAATTAAATACATCCCATGTTAACATTCTTCTTTATTCCCAGAATGTGTGATAAGGAACATCACTTCTTATGGTAGAATTTTCTCCTTTAAGTAAGGGCTTTGAAGAAATTTCTAAGTGAACGGGGATTTTCTTAAGCAGATGAGAGTATAGAGAAATTATTTTAAGATATTATTCTGTAGATTTGAAGTACTAATGAAAAGACTCACCTGTAGCAACCTCTCTGCTTTTAAAGACAGTGTATACAGGAATTGATCATCACTGGAAAGAAGCTGTTTTTGCCACATGTGGACAGCAAGTAGACATTTGGGATGAACAAAGAACCCATCCTATATGTTCAATGACTTGGGGATTTGACAGTATAAGCAGTGTTAAATTTAACCCAATTGAGGTAATGCTCCTTTTTGAAATATGTTCTGCTTATTGTTTCTTTATTATCATATAATTTCAACTCTATTCAGGAAAAACTTGAATGTGTGATCCAAGAATTTTCTGAATTTTAGTGGTGTTCTCACATTTGGTCATTTTTCCAGATTATGTCTGAGTTCCGCTTTCTTTGGTCAGATCTCGACATGTTTATCCACAGTTTAGTCCCAGACACCAGTGTTCACTGTTAGAGGCAGCGTATGTGTGTGCTCGTGGGGGTAGAACTCAAGCACATACCATGCTGAGAAACTTTCAGTTTTATTTGTACCTTTAGCACTCATGTTCCACAAAGTGAAAGTGAAAGTCGCTCAGTCATGTCCGACTCTTTGTGACCTCATGACTATACGTAACTATACAGTCCACGGAATTTTCCAGGCCAGAATACTGGAGTAGGTAGCCTTTCCCTTCTTCAGGGGATCTTCCCAACCCAGGAATTGAACCCAGGTCTCCTGCATTGAAGGTGGATTTTTTTACCAGCTGAGCCACAAAGGAAGCCCCATATTCCACAGATTACCTTTAAAAAAAATGTTAATTCTTCTGAACTCTGTTGGAGGTCAGAAGAAGAAGTGTTGAGCATTGTTTTCTTTAATTATTTGTACATTACAAGGATATCAGTGCTTCCAAATAATATACATGGTTATTTTCTACATGATAATTCGTTATAATTCTATTTTTCTTTGCTCAGAAGACTAAATTGTGATTCCTAATTCCTTCCATATCTAAGGGAAGAGTTAGAGATTAGCCTACTTATTGTTTAGGTCCAAACGTGGGAATGGAGGCTGCCCTGAAGGCTAAGCTAGCTCCTGGACTCCATGCCTTTCCCTGAGCTTTTTCTAAATGCATAGCAACTGATAAACTCACTGTCCAGAAGACTCAGTCAACATGCCTTTTCCTGAAGGAAGAAAAAGAAATCACTGTGTATGAGCTCGTTTCAGAAGTTATCAAGAGATTATCTTGTTAGATGGTACCAGAGAAAATTCTCATCTGCAAGTTTTGCATCCTAAGAGACTCTAATTGACAAAAGGAGGAATAAAAGGTTGAGTCAAAGTAGTAGGGTATAAGACTGAGTGAGGGACTTCCTTGGTGGCTCAGTGGTAAAGAAGCCGCCTGCCAGTGCAGGAGACGTGGGTTCAATCCCTGATCCAGGAAGATCCCACATACCAGAAACTAACTATTGAGCCTGTGCTCTAGAGCCTGGGGGCCTCAACTACTGAAGACCATGCGCCCTAGAGCCTGTGCTCACAACAAGAGAAGCCACCACAACTAGAGAAAACCCTGCACAGCAAAGAAGACCCAGCCAGCCAAAAATAAATAAATAAAATTATAAAAATAAAAATATTTCTAAAAAAGAGTGAGATGCGGTAGTGCGATGTGAACTTGGCTTTGAAGTCCTGCTGAGAAATCAGTCAGAGGATACCCCCCTTCCTTCAGCCCACACCGGTAAACACACTTCTGGGAGAGTCTGTAGGATTAGAGCAGGGGTTGGAAAGATACAGTCTGTGAGGCCACTGCCTGTTTCTGGTTAGTTTTGTTTTTTTTTTGCTTTTTTAAGTTTTCTCTGGAACACAGCTGTATCCATGTGCTCATGTATTGTTTGTAACTGAGTTTGCACTACAAAGTAGAGTTGAATAAACAACTGCAGAAACCATATGGCCCCACAAAGCCTAAATGATGTCCCCTATCACTCTTTACAAAAAAAGTTTGCTGATCGCTGGGACAGAGTATCTGTCCCTTTTGTCTATATATTCCTCACTCCATCCTCCATCTCCCTTCCCTGGGTTTCCCTTGGTTGTCAAAGTGAGCTATGGCATGCAAGTCAGCCTTATAGACCAGGCCACGGTGACACTGGGCAGAAGCAGGCTACAAACACTAGTGACTTGTGAGAAAATTTAATGTCTTACCTTGCTGTGGACCTAGGCTGGAACTGTATTTCCTGCCAGTACGCCTTTGCATTGACCTTTCACAAGTCATAATTTTTCTCTGTATTTGTCTCTCTGTTTTTAAAATGAGATTAATTATATCTTCCAGTGTACTTCTTAGGTTTGTTGCAAGTGTCAAATGTGATAATATATGTGAATATTTTTAAAAGGTGCTACCCAAGTTTAAGATGGTGATGTTATGCTGTTAAAAAATAAATAGAACAGATAGTGATTCCTACTTCCCTAATGGGTAAATGAGATCTTTTATTTCTCTGTTTTGGTGAACACCTGTGTCAGTATAGCTGATGGCCAATCCTAAAATCATAATTAATGATTAATGATGATCTAGCAACCATGTTTCTCAGATTAGCCTGTATAAAAACTCTTATTTGTTCAGCTGTGTATGTGTGTTTTAACCTTATGACCTTGACTCAGTGGTAAAAGCAAATGATGTGCTTGTCTCTTACCCTGACCCTGTATTAAACTTAATGGGGAGGGCGTGTTGCTGTGAACAAACGGAGTGTATTTGTCTCTTCTAATCATCACTAATTAATTTTCTGTTAAAATATTGAAGCTGAGAATTCTGATAAAGCCAAAAGTTTATGCTGAGAATTGCTACACTTTACAGCATTAAAGTCAGCTTCCTCCTTGGTAGAATTTTTTGCTTTGCTCAAATTGAGGTCTTTACTTTTTGAAAACAGTACCTGGTCAGACCTTAGAGTGAAATAATGAGAAACTAAGAACGATTGAGAGGAGTCATTCAGTAGGGGAAAAGCTCAGAGAGGAAGCAGTTTAAAAAGAGTTTGGGAAAGAACTGAGATCCTGATGGTAGCATTGGCTTTATGAGTTTTATTTGAACTATATACACAAATGTAGCAGGCAATACAGCAGTTTAGTAAATAACTCCTCTGATTCCTCTTATGCTTGCGGTAGGAATAGTATAAACAGAAGCCAGGAGTTATATCAGGAACAATGGGTGAGGAGGAACGGCACTACAGGGGGTGGGATTTGGGATTCCATTGGTAGGTGGAGAGCTTATTTTCACTTAATACGGAGGATCATGTAACCACTTGACAACAACTGACTTACAAATAAATATTTGAAACATGTTGAAACAACAGTTGGACAAAGGACAGGCCTAGTTTATACAGACAGTTAATAACCATGAGGAAATGTCTAACTGTTAATAGAGCAATAATTTATATAGTCGGCCCTCCAAATCCATGAGTTCTGCGTCTGTGGTTACAGGAGGCTGAGTATTAGGGACTTGAGAATCCTTGGATTTTGGTATCCTGCACCCAGTCACCCACAGGTACCAAGGGACGACTGTATATTTAGGAAATACTGCCATAGATATAATATTCTTAAATGAGACTTAATATTGCTGCCGGGTGTAGTAAAATTAATATATTTCCACATTACAATGCTTACTGCTATAACTCTTTGGAAAAACCATTACCTCTAAATACCATAAGCCATAAAATTATTTATACTTTTTGATTAGGATGCCACTACTAACGTCTTACCCTTAGGAAAAGAAGATCTAAATGTATTCAAATGTTTACTGAAGTGTTATTTATAATATAGAAGAACAGGAAACAGGTCTAAGTGAAGAAGGGGTAAGTAAAATATATTGTTATAAAATAGAATGCAGAATATCTACAGTATCATCTCAGACATCTAAAATACACGCATGGGAGTTTAACCATGAAAATCTTTGGCTTTGGTTGCCAAGATTATGAGTGATTTGTTGTACCCTTTTACAATGGACTTTAGTGTTACAACTTTGTATCTTAAAGGGTAGTTAAATCATTTGTTCACAAATGGACATGGTTTGCTGCCAAGCCTGGCTTTTAACTGAAAATTGTTACACTTATTTTTAGACATTTCTCTTGGGAAGTTGTGCTTCTGACAGGAATATAGTACTGTATGATATGAGACAAGCTACTCCTCTGAAAAAGGTGAGTTTCAGTTTGTCTTTTGCTTTATACAGTTGTTAATGCATCCTCTTGTGAACTGAGTGGCCGAAAATATAGAGTGAATGTTTCTTCAGAATTAAAAAAAAAATTATTTTTAATAGAGATGGTCTCAGAACCCAAAGTGGTCATAATGGCATTCCCTCAATTCCTTGTTGCTTTTTAGAGACCCTTAAATTTCCATGAGGTACTATATTCTAGTCTTCCGTTTTCCATAATGCCAGAATATTTTAGACATCTAGTTTATACTTACTGAATTGAAAGTTCTTAAGTATTGCATCCTATTAGTCAGGCCCTGTGATTATCATAGTGACACACATGGTATTTTTATTCCAGAAAGTTTTATAACTAATTCACATAATCACCTTTATTTGTTTAGTTACACACCAGTGGGTACCACTATCCTGTTCAAGGTGTCAGATTTCCCAGCAGTTCTGAAGCAGTCATTCCAGGACTTTAGATATCAGAGTTAATACAACCTTAAGCTGATTATAAAGAGGGAGGAAATATTATTAGTAAAGAGAGGAGTGCTATTATAAGTAAACGAGTATACAGTTGATTGCAAGTGCTGGAATTGAGCGAGTACCAGAAGAGCTAGACCTTGTTAATGGACTTCAAGTCTGTTGTCATAGATATCTTTGTGCCACACGTAACAGAGATGCTTTTAAGATTTTTGTTGTTACCAAATCATTTTTATAATGTAATAAATTCAGAAATATTAGAAGTAGAATATATTGATTGATGTTTGAGCTAGATAAGTAGAATAATCTTTCCAAATTTCACTCATCCATGTCATATGGTGGGAATATCATGCATGAACTTTGGTGTTAAGACTTTAAGCAGGTAACTTAATCTATGTTTCTTCTGTGAAATGGTGATATTAATAACTACCTTACAGCCCAGTGGTAAGAATAAAACATTAAGCATTTAGCAGAACGTTAACATGGAAGTGCTGGTTTTTTGTTTATTTGGTTTTTGTCTTTTTTATTGGAGTATAGTTGCTTTACAATGTTGTGATGGTTTCTGCTATACAAGTGAATCAGTTGAATGTATACATATGTCCCCTCCGTCTTGGACCTGCAGCCGAACTCCTTCCATCCCACCCACCCAGGTCGTCATGGATTGAGCTGAGCTGAGCTGAGCTCCCTGCTCTGTGCACCATGCGTCCCCACTCACTCTCTGTCTTACACATGGTAGTGTGTGTATATGTTGGTCTCAATCTCCCAATTCATTCCACCTCCGCACCAAAGGACTACTTTAATAAATAGTAGTTTCTGCCCCTTTCAACCCTACCTGAGTTCTCAGTTGTTAAGAACAGTGTTTTACTACTTTTGGGTTGAACTATTCTTATATATGTCTCATTTTCCCAACTACACTCTAAGCTTTTTGAGGTCAAGGGACCATTTATTAAGCATTTTTATATTTTTCAATATTTAGCACTCTGCTTGTGTGTTCAGGAAACAAATTATTGATTTTCTTTTCCTATTGCACTGAGCCAACTACTGTGCACATGATAGGTGTTTACTGAAGTATTCGCTTAAATCAATGAGAAATGAAGAAAAGGAAATGAAGTAGGAATTTATCCATTTTAGAGGGACTTAATTTCATAGTAATGGGTTAGTGTATGTTTCTCAGGTCATCTTAGATATGAGAACAAATACAATTTGCTGGAACCCTATGGAAGCATTCATTTTTACTGCAGCAAACGAGGATTACAAGTAAGTTTCCTTTTTCTTATAATTTAATTTCTATCAGAAGTGACTCAACTGTATATGTCTTATTAATGAAATATATTTTCCTATGTAGTATTCTTTCATATACATTAGGAAATTACCATTTGTTTTGCTTAAAAAAAAGATTTCCCAAAATAGAGAAGTACTTCTTAAAAAGTATTCTTAGTTTTCAAAATGATATGGATCAGGTAGAATAAACTTTGATCTATGGACTCAATCCTATCTGCTACCTGTCTCTGTAAAGTTTTATTGGAATATAGTCACATTTATTTATTTTTCACTTTTTAAACTTTTTAGTTTGTATTGAGATATAGCTGGTTGGCAGTGTTGTGATAGTTTCAGGTGAACAGCAAAGGGACTCAGCCATACATATACATGTATCCATTCTCCCCCAAACTCCCCTCCCATCCAAGCTGCCACATAACATTGAGCAGAGTTCCATATGCTATACAGTAGTAAGAATTGATGTTTTTGAACTGTGGTGTTGGAGAAGAGTCTTGAGAGTCCCTTGGACTGCAAGGAGATCCAATCAATCCATCCTAAAGGAAATCAGTCCTGGGGTGTTCATTGGAAGGACTGATGTTGAAGCTGAAACTCCAATACTTTGGCCACCTGATGCGGAGAGCTGACTCATTTGAAAAGACCCTGATGCTGGCAAAGATTGAGGGCAGGAGGAGAAGGGGACAACAGAGGATGAGATGGTTGGATGGCATCACCGACTCGATGGACATGAGTTTGGGTGGACTCCGGGAGTTGGTGATGGACAGGGAGGCCTGGCGTGCTGCAGTTCATGGGGTTGCAGAGTCAAACACGACTGAGCAACTGAACTGAACTGAGTACATTTCCCTTTTTCTGACTCACTTCACTCAGTATGACAATCTCTAGGTCATCCATAGACACATTTATTTATGTATGGAATATGGCTGCTTTTGTGCTATAATGCCTGAGTTGAGTAGTTGCAACAGAGCCCGTATGACCCACAAAGCCAAAAATGTTGATTATTTGGCCCTTTACAGAATCCCTGACATTAACCATATATCAGTAAATAATGACTGAATCATACATGTTTTAAGAACCTAAAAATGTCTGCCTGCAAAATGTGTAGGCAGGTGATTGTTATTCATGTTGTCATGTTATCAGCCACCACTATTACTTCACTAAGACAAAAGGAAAAAATAAAGTTTCAGTCTTTACCTTAATATTTACAGATACATTAATCTGTGACTCTTTGTAAAGGAGTAACTTAGCAGCCTTATGTTCTTGACCTGGATGGAATTTTATGATTTCTTGTATACTGCTTTAAAACTTGCTGAAGCATTTGACATTAGCTCACTCTATCTTTTCAATATCCGTATAAGGTGAATAAGACATGTATGTTATCCCCTTTTTATAGATGAGGGTATTGATGTAGGGAGTTTAATCTAATGAGGAAAGAATGTCTTATTCATATTTTTTTAATCCAAGCATTTATTGTAGTGTTATGCATATGATGGGTTCTTAATACGTGTTTTTTTGCAGAAGGTGGAAATTTGTCATTGGATTGAACTTTAGATCCTTTGTTCTTTCTACTACTGTTAGTTAAGAAAGCATAAATTAGCTCAGAAATAGGATTTATTACATGATGCTTTAGTGCTATTAAACTAAAAGCATCAATTACGACTTTTCTGTACTGAAAGGAAGCTCTCATCAACTCAAACCACTTAATTGACGTTCTTTTAGCCTTTATTAGTGTTTGAAATTAAATGCCCTTGTTCCAGTTAAAAGCAATAAAAAAAAGTCCTGCTGACCAATCTTACTAACATTTCTAAAATTTGCTCTAATTAGCTATTTGGGGAAAACAATCTTTTTTTCAGAGTATCTTTAGAATTTCTCCTTTTTTGCTTTGGAAATAATTATATATGGAAGCTGAAACAAAGGAGTACATCACTTGTAAGAAGTAACTGTTAGTGTACCATAATTGCTCTTACTTGAAAGTGATTTTGCTGTGTAAAATATCTTTTAACATTTTATTTCTTTTCTTGCCCTTTAAATAATCCTATTTTAATTTAGAAGTCCAAGTTCAAGCTAGACCCAACCAGTAACTATTGTAAAAATTTAGACAAGTCATGTAACTAGTCGATGGTAGTTTCATCAGGTAATAGGGTTGAACTATATTATCTCTGGAGAATACTGTGACTTGAAACTTTGTTTACAAAAACATTTTGCATCCAGATGGGTTGATTTGCTTGAAATTCTAACAAGTTCTTAACCTTTTTCTCATGTAGAAATTAAAACAGAATTTACTAAAAAAAAATTTTGGCTAAAAACAAGCCTGGTTAAAAACCACTGCTCTAGGTAGGGAATATACAGCAGTTGTCAGCTCAGAAATTTAACCTCAGTGATCAGTATGACCTTGACTGACAATCCTGTGTTATGTTTGAAGATCATAAAAGAGAGCAATGACTCATCTCTTGATGAGAATTTCATGGTTATTTGAAAATTGTTACCTTTAGCATCAGTGGCTTTTTCTAATGTATTAGAAAATATTCTTTATGAATTTTTTTTTTAATTTTTGTTTTGAAGTAATCTGAGGCTTACCAAACGGTTACAAAAAAGGTACCTGTAAGACAGTTTCCCCAAATGTTAATGTCTTAGGTCACCATAGTTCAATTAGCAAAACCAAGAAATTAACATTGGTACAATATTGTAAACTGCAGACTTTATTCCATCACCTCTCTTTCCACTAGTGTTCTTTTACTGTTCTAGGATCCAATGCAGGATCCTACATTGCATTTGCATTCGATTACCATGTCTCCTTAGTCTGCTCACTGACTTTCTCGTTCTTCCCTTTTCTGTTATGACCTTACTTTTGAGAAGGCCTTACTTGTCAGTTATATTGTAGACTGCCCTTAACTTGGGTTTAACTGGTGTTTTCTCATTATTTCATTGAGATTATGCATCTTTGGCAAGAATACCACAAAATTGATATCCCCTTCTTGGTGCATCACATCAGGAGTACGTAATGTCGGTACATCTTAATCACTAGTAATGTTAACCTTCATCACTTAGTTAATGTCTACCAGCTTTCCCCACTATAAAGTTACTATTTTCTTCTTCTGTAATTAATACATATCTATCTGTGGGGAGATACTTTGAAATTTTGTGGATATCTTGTTTCTCCTTAAACTTTTCCCTCGCTCATATTTGCATCTGGAAGTATTTTGATGTTAGGAACTTGGTTACAGTAATTCTGTATTACTACTGTCCATCGTTTATGTTGGTTCATTTTAAGCACTGTTCTTCTAGCTGTCAATTAAAAAATTTTAAAGCTCAAAAATCATGAAGTCATTGTTCTTGCCAATTGTGCACGAAGTATACTTTTCTAATTTTAGTACATCCTTTGAAAAGCTGTGCTTGCTTTCATGTATCACTGATGGAGTATAAATCAGTGTGATTTCATTGGAAGTGATTTATCAACTCAAACACCTTAAAAATGCTCATGCCTTTGAATTTAATAATTCTAATTGTAGGAATCTGTCCCATTAAATATCAAAAGTTATAATAAAACATTGGAAACTTTACTAACAAATAGATTTAAATATAAGTTTAAACATATGATCAATTATTTTAACTCACTTACATATGAAAACATTAAAAATATGCTCAGAGATTAATAGATAAATGCTCATAATATGCTACATGAAATACCAATATAGAGCTTTATACAGTAATATCTTAATGTTTTAAAAGGCACATAATTAAATAGCATGGTTAAAAGAAACAGTTACACTGTGCTGACTTTCTCTGGGTACTGAAATTAAATGCAAATTTTGTACTCTTCATGCTATTGGAGTCTACACATTTTCTACAATGAGATTTCTGTTTGTAAGGATTAAAGAATAATCTTAAGGAATAATAGAACTGTTGATATTTTTCCCTATCCCTTATCTGCTGTGTGAAGAATTGAGCTATTTATTTAGATGTGCTTTATTTATTAGCTAGCCATCTTAATTTCACTGGTATATCTTAGTACTGCATATGCATTTTTTAATAGAAACTTGTATCCAATAATTAAAAACTCTTTTACAGCTTGTATACTTTTGATATGCGTGCCCTGGACACTCCTGTAATGGTACATATGGATCACGTGTCTGCAGTGCTTGATGTGGATTACTCTCCCACTGGGAGAGAGTTTGTGTCAGCTAGTTTTGATAAATCTATTCGAATCTTTCCTGTGGACAAAAGTAGAAGCAGGTATGTGACTACCAGTAAACATTTGTTTCTGTTTGACTTTTTTTCCCGCCTCGATCGATCATCATGTATCTTTTTCGAAAGGTTATTTGGTGGACAGAGAATCCTGGTGGACTCCAGTCCATGGGATGGCAAAGAGTTTGACATGACTGACTAACACACGCTGGTTTTGTGCATATGATGGGACTCACACTCAGGTGTTGTGATGTGGGGTGCCAACTTCTGCATCATCTGTGAACAAAAACATCGGCCTGCTGGGCAGATTCTTCATTGAACAGGATATTATATAATTTATTGATGTGAAATCTTAGTGTTTGCCTTAGGGCAAAATGTTTTTAAATGTTTTATACTAATTTTTTAAAGTAAAGGCTTTTTTTTTTCGAGGAATTTTAGGCTTACAACAAAATTGAGAGGAAAGTAGAGAAAGTTCCCATATATTCCCTCCTACACATGCAGAGCCTGTTCCATTATGAACATTCCACACAGGGTGGTACTTTTGTTACCTCACCAAAATGTAGGATGAACCTACACTGACACATCGTAATCACCCCAAATCCATAGTTTACCATAGAATTCACTCTTCGGATCATATATTCTGTGGGTTTGGATAAATGTATAATGACATATCCATCATGATAATATCATACAGAGTATTTTCACTGCCCTGAAATAAAGTAAACTTTGAAAAAAAATTTAATTTGATAATGAAGAACTTAAAGTTTCCCCTACTACAGTTTAAGAGCAGTTAATAATACCTTATATTTGTTGTTTCATGCTTATTTAAATTCAACTCATATACACTAAGGCAAAAATGAAAAAGAGAAAAATTATGGTTTAAACGGTCAGGACAAGTCTCCCTCCATCCTGATCTAGTAGATATATGCTCCAGAATGATCAGGAGATTGGAGATCTGAATACTCAGCTGTCCTGTGCTGTGTGTCATTGTTCGTGTACATTGATTGTAATTAGTGTTTAAGATGTTTTGTTTCATACAGCTCGGCCCTCTACTACATACATTACTGAATGTAGTCTGTATACTTATACAACCATGTTGTTATTATTTCACATGTTATATTCATTTATAGTAAACTGGCCTTTAAAGGTTTTCAGGAATAATTTTTGACTGCATTTGATATTTTGCCAACTTTAAAAATCAACTCCTGTAAAATACAGACCCTTATATTAGTATGCTGTGATTTACAGAGCATTTTATGCATATTCAAGGCAAATCCAAGTAAACTAGAAGATATCATCCCATAAAAATGATAAAGGATTATGGTGGTGTCACTCACTCTTGAAGATATGACCACCTCCATTTTGATACAGTAAAAGTAGGAACATTAAAATTTAAAAGGAACATATATTCTCTCTCAAATACTATACATATATGCACACATGTGTATGCTCAAATCATGTCCAACTCTTTTGCGACCTCATGGACTGTAGCCCACCAGGCTCTTCTGTCCATGGAATTTCCCAGGCAAGAATACTGGAATGGGTTGACATTTCCTTCTTCCGAGGATCTTCCCAACCCAGGAATCAACCCACATCTCCTGCGTCTCTTGCATTACAGGTGAACTCTTTACTGCTGAGCCACCAGGGAAGCAAGTTTGGGAGAGCGATCACCCAACATACACAAGACATGTATTCATACACGTTTATACGTATACTTGCTTGGGTTACCTTGTGTTACTTCAGTGTTGGAGAAAATGCACATGGTGGAAGATGACAGAATGATTGGAAGTCGTAGAAAAGGAAAGGAGAAAACTAAGCAGAATCAGGGAAAAGAAAGAACAGAGAACCTGTATATTGAGGCTGGAAGGTGATGATCTGTGCTAGAGGACAGCAGTGTGGAGCTGGTGAAACAGTTTCCCCAGCTTTATAAAGACTGATTAGCAGTCTTTATGGGACCCTTCCTTCACTTAAAGCTAGAGAAAGAACATTCAGTTTGGTGTTGTAACTATAACAGGTTGGAGAAATCTCACTATTTAAGTGCAGCGATGAGAATTGTGATCATTACTCTTAATGATAACTATCCTAGCTTCTACAGTATTGAAGGGGTCTGATCTTCCTGAGCTTTGTTTTCATAGGCACATCCTCCTGACTCAGGAGTCTTGCAGGTGTCTAGCCTGCATCTGTGCCACCCTGAAAGCGACAGCCTTCTTAGAGTTTACACTGTAGGCACCTCATTTGCCTCACCCTTGTCCCAGCCTTGTGTTCACAACCAAAAGATCTTGCCCACAGAGCCTCTTCAGGGTCACACAGCTCCATACGTTTTTTGGTCATAGCCAATCTGCTTGTCTAACTCCTTGGTGTTTTTTCCTGTGATAGTTGTATCTTTCTCTTTTCTGACTTGAGGAAGTCATATATTAATTCCTCAACTTTTTCATATCATCATGAATTGCTAGCAGATAACTGTTATCATCATCATGTATATGATTAAAAAGGTATTTGAATCAAAAATATACTGAATGGGTGTTCTGGTGACTTTGATCTTCATTTTGTTATTTTCTGTTTTGGATTCCTGGGGTTGGTTCCTATGTGACTGTTGAAACTAACTTGATATTCTTGTCATGAATGGTTTGTTGGTAATTGTTCATTTAGGCCCAAGGCAAGGCTGATAGTTTCTATTCTTCTCACCTCTCTGGAAAAAGAATCAAGAGAGTGTGGCCCTCCATCATGTCTTGACACCAGGACCTCCAAAGGTATTAAGTAGGACAGTTCTAACATGATGCATAAGCAGACCTAAGGATCAAAGGAGGAGTACAAGAAATGGGAAGTTTAGGCATCGGAGATGCCAAGAGCCCCATAGCTGAGTTCAAACTGATTATTCTAAAACCAGCATGGGCAATTAAATGCAAGTCTAGTTAAAAGCTCAGATTATTCCAAAATTGTATGAAGTAAGTTCTTATACCCCATTTCTAGGAATTGTCTCCTGATGTTTTTTGAAGATTTTATAATCACAATTTAATACGTGTTACTTCCTGTTGGGTTTAGTTATAAATGATATAAATGATACTCTTTCTGACCATTACCGTCATCTGCTGGAAAGCTGCTTCTGGTTTGTTTCCATGGTCTGCTCTAGTTTCCTATCATTACAAAAACATCGAATAATGCAGGCAGTGCTTTGAATGATCTATATATTTTTTAATATTTTCCTTTCAAAGAACTTAAAGTCACTGAAATATATTTTTAAAGTAAATTTTCACCATAGCCAAAAAATAAAAATAAATCTTTAAAAAAAAAAATTTTGAGTAGGTTTTCAAAACTACAGTTAAATCAATATTTGAAGGTAACTTCTATGGGTTTCATTCAGTATTTACTTAGCAAACAAGTAAGTTCAGTTGCATTCACATGGAACAATTCTTTTAGCTTGACTATGTATGTAAGGAATTTAAGTTTTTAAATTATTTATCTCCACAAATAGTATAATTTATAATGAACTGTATGTCTGTGTTCTACATACAAGCATAAACATCTAGAAGTTAGAACTCTGCATAGTTTACCATTAAGGAGGATTCTCAGTTGGCCAAGTAACTGTCCACTGGATTTGTCCGGTCTAATATCAATACATGAACTGATGTAATACATGCAGGTTATTTTTAGTGGTTACCAAAGCCTAATTGAATTTCCTGATATTTAAATTCAGTATATTGCTATGGGGAAAGGGGGATCTTAAATAGGTAGAGGTTGTAAGAATTGAGTCTTGTAGAAGCACAGCATTGAGAGAAGAAAAAGCAGTCTGTCTCATCTACTTTTTCTTTTAATAGTATTCGTTCTGACCATCCTCTCTTTTAGAATTAAGTGTCATATGGTTTATCTACATGTTCATTCAAGAGCTCAAAATGTATCCGTTAGAAATAGCATACTAGACTATTTTTCTGAGTGTACTTCAGAAATGTTTTTATAGATAACGAAATCTATTTGATTTCATCATCCTACATGAGTTTTCTTTTACTGTGCAGAATTGGCTGAGTGTGTTTCCTTTGTAGTCTGCATTTTGAATCACTTAATCCAGATAAGGAAGTTTTACTTTTCCAGGAGTCTCATGTTTTAATTTTTTCTGACCTTGTCTTTTACTTGCTTTTTAATGCTCTGCTTAACACTTCCTAACATAGTATCTTCTGTGAATTTACTTAGCATGTTTCACACCTTTCCAAATAGGTATGATATTTGACATTTCCACTTACTAAATGATCCTTACCTCAACCCATCGCTTCTGTAGTCCTCTCTTTCTTTTCACATATGTCAGTCATCTGCTCTCACTTTAATTAATTGAACTTTTTCAACAATTTGACCAAAACAGAAATCAGGCATTAGGATCAGCATATCAGGATGTGTTCTTTGAATGCCGTTGAGTTTTTTTTTCAGTGAAATGAAACCCAAAGAAGTGTGGTGGTTGATCTTATTGTTACTCCAGCTTCAGTGTATTTTATTTGTGTTATATGCCCTCGTTACTTTGTGATCTTTTCTGGATATCTAGTTTTGCTTGGTTTGTTTATACTTATTTTTCTTACTGGATTATAACTTCTCTGGGGGCAGGACTTTATTATAAGTTCCGCAGCAATTAGCATAGAATCTTAGCAGTATGGTCCAATAAAAATACATTTAAGTGAATTTTAATTTCTCTTTTATAGTCTTTCAGGACTCAAAAAAATGTTACCCTGATACTTGGTAGGTACTTGGTTAAAGAAAATCTGTACCAGATTCCTAAAGGTTTTAACTTAGTTCCTCCTCTGTAGGGAAGTCTATCACACAAAGAGAATGCAGCATGTTATCTGTGTAAAATGGACTGCTGACAGCAAGTACATTATGTGTGGATCTGATGAAATGAACATTCGTCTATGGAAAGCTAATGCTTCTGAAAAGTTGGGTGTGGTAAGAGATCCTATTTTCTTTCATTATCACACAAATTGTTTCTAGTGTTATTGAATATCATTATATTATAAAGAGAATTTATTTCAAGTGCTTTAGTTGTGATAAAAGGAAATAAGCTAGTTACGAAACAGACAAGGTTGTATTGAGGTTTACTTTTTTCATGTTAAAGGCCCCTTCAGAGTTCTTTGTTTTTGTTTTTGCTGTTTGCCACACTGCATGACTTGTGGGCTCTTAGTTTCCCGACCAGGGGTTGAACCTGGACCCCAGCACTGCAAATGCTGCTGCCTAACTACTGGACCACCAGGGAACTCCCCTAGAGGCCTTTGTTAATTCAAATGTTTGATCACATTTGAGCCTTCTTGTTTCTTTGTATTTTCATTGAGGTAGGGAGAGAAGATGTAGGGATTAGAGGCTTAGAACTTGGAATGCGTTTTCTGTTAAAGGAATAGTAATCAGGCAAATCAAAGGCTGCAAGTCTCTGTGAGGTATTAATATTTTAATATCAAAGATACAGTGAAACACTTAAAGAACACAGCTTCAGATTTAAAAAAGGTTTGATGAAAATATAACATATTACTGTTGACTAGCAACCTCTGGGTAGTGAGTTATGGTTGATTTCTGTTTTTAATGTTTTTCTAAATGTCTCATGTTTTCTGTAAGAAATATACAGGGTGTTTATATCTGAAGCAAATAGTAAGTTTAATAAGGAAAGGTTAAGTGTGGTTTATTTTCTGCTTAGCCCTGGAAGGAAAATCAAGATATGAAAACAAGTAATTAAAGATAAATTTATTTTAGGTTTAATGATTATTAAAGTATTACACTATACCTAGGTTTATGTTCATAATTAAATATTCCTCTAAATCATATCATCTTTAACAGTTGTTAGACAAAGGCTGGTTATTATGTCATCACTTTTGTTTCTGTTTCAGAAAAGTTTTTTGAGTGATTCATTAAGTGCTTTTTCTGTGTTATGTGGACCAACTCAGAGGTCCACAGAACCCAACTCCCAAGGCACTGCTCTTTTGCACTTGGTGGCATCCATCCATCAATACATTGTAGGCACCCTGACAAAAGGAAATACAGTGCTTGCAGAGTTGGTATCAATAACATAACCTTGTAATGGGTACAGTTTAATGTAACTATACAGTTACGTTAGTAATTTTGGTTGCATGTCATTAATGTTGATAGTTTTTTGGGGAAACATTTCTTCCCAGCTCTGTTGTACTGAAGCAAAACGAACACATCATCATGAAAACATCAAAATGTCTTTTTTTCAGCTTACATCACGAGAGAAAGCAGCCACAGATTACAACCAGAAGTTAAAGGAGAAATTTCAACATCACCCTCATATAAAACGTATCTCTCGTCACCGACATCTACCAAAATCTATCTACAGCCAGATTCAGGAACAGCGCATCATGAAAGAAGCTCGTCGACGAAAGTATGTTTTGGAGCATTTGTATCTCTCTCAGTACTGTTTTCTAACTCTCCCCTCACATCCCACCAAAACCAAACAAAAAATGTGCCTGTCAAAGGAATAGTTTGTGTGCTGTTGCACATCAGAGATGGTTTTGAATACTTCTCTGGGCTTTTTCCTGGTAAAAGAGGAAGCTATGATTATATCACATGGTGAGAATTTTCATTACCTATCTTTGGGAATATGTTTAAAGGGCAAACAATGTCAAAAGAGATACATATCAAAATTAGAAAAGGCTCTACTCCTACTAAAAAAAATGTTATAAATAGTGTAAAAAAATGATTTCCAATGTAGCTGGAATTAAGGAATGTGTATTTTCTAGCTTAAAGACTGACAAGAATATTTGTTAGATAATTTATCTAATATGCTTGCTCCATCATTATATTTGGAATCTAGCCTTTTGGCTCTGAAGCAAAAGTTTCCACCATCACCATCATTTCCCCTGTAGAATATTCTTCTCTTTGCAATCCTTGAATTCATGTAATATAGAAATTCTAAGAAAGTTTTTTTTTTTCAATTAGGCAACGCAAATTGTTATTTTGTTATGTTGGATAGATGTTGGGGTTGAGTCAATTTTAAACATTTTAATAACTCAGCAGGTTTTTAAACTTACTAAAGGACACTGATGTAGTAAGAGAAGAAGCAGATAAGTTAACAACAGTTGATTTCTAAGTGAAAATCACTCAGTCGTCTCCAACCTTTGCGACCCCATGGACCATACAGTCCATAGAATTCTCCAGGCCAGAATACTGGAGTGGGTAGCCATTCCCTTCTCCAGAGCTGCTTCTTACCTACTCTTGTGAAAACTTTTTTTCAGTGGACAGTTTTCTAGTGAAAGAAAATGCCTTGTAATGTTTCTGAGAAAGTTTTCTTTGGTTAAGGTGACTTCTCATAAACTTAAATTTTGTGTATTTTGTTTAATTTCTAGGGAACTGAATCGTATCAAACATAGCAAGCCTGGATCTGTGCAGAGGGTGTCAGAGAAGAAGAAACACATAGTGGCAGTTGTGAAATAATATTTGGTATTCTTAGCGATACTAATGTATAATTATTTGTTACATGTTGATTTGTGAACTCTATAAATAAAAGTACTGCCCCTAGTATAACTACAAATGTTTTAGTTATATGTGTAGAGCTTAATTGTTGCACATTTTTGCTGTCTTGAAAACTTATCTTTAAAGGTGACCTGGTTGATAAGACTATCCAACATGTTATCCTTGATCTTCTTTCTTCATTGAAGAATACAGAATTTACAAACTAACTTATTTTTTGCTGTTAGAATTACAGATATACTTTCACTTTGGTCTATTATTTTAGACACTCTGCATTTGAATTTACATCTAAGACTAAACATTTCTTTTGTTACCTTTAATGTTGCTTTGGATAATTATTGCAATGATTCTTCCTAGGATTCCATAAGAAGAATTTTGTCTGAACTTTTCTAATTGAACTTATTTTCTGTATTTTATTTATATTGGGCTTTTTGAGACTGTATAGATGATTAGCCTACATTTATGTAACTTTTATAAATAATTATAACTTAGAGACAAGATTATAAAATATCCTTTTTCTCAGCGTTATGATTTTGTTCCATTTCTGCTAAATCATTTCTTTTTAATCTCAGTAATCATAAATAGCTCTGTGTGACATAGATTGGGGTTTTTCTTAAACCCATCATCAGCTTAGTATTATAAATACATACAAAACTAATTTTTAGGAAATTATGTTTAAAAAAGATTAAAAATCCAAAGGAAAAAATATGTTAAGAATACATATATTTGTAGTAAAAATATTTAAAATACAACAGCAATGATAAATATCAAAATCTGGAAAGTGAGAGAAGGATTCAATCAGGGTGGGATACACAGGAGATTTTAACTCTTGATAAGGTTTCTTTCTTCAGCTGTGTGTACATTCTATTATTTTTTATGCTTTCTTGGATATTTTAAATATTTCATCGTGTTTTTCTCAAAGCTGATAAAGACATCAACCATCTACCTTTTAATCCTTTGGCGCTATTGTAGGACTCAAAATGCTTGATTTATAAGGTGAACCAAGTTCTCTTGTATATCTTACACTGCTGTTAGTTTGGGTGTGGTTTCAAAGAAAATATACTGATTCATAAACATGAGCTTCTGTGTCAGTTTGAATCTATTAAGAAGCAGGTGCCTACAGAAGACGTGAGAGATTTCCTGGAGGGGACTGTTTTTGAAGCATAAAGAGGAGGAGCAGGAGGAGGCAGGTAGAGCCTTCCATCTGTACTTAGGCTTGACCTCTGGAGCAGGAGAGCAAGAAGGCAGGAGGACCCTTCCTTGACATAGGAAGAGCCTTAGACTACAAAGTTTGGACCAGGTTGTTGGGGTGTTCTTGAGCCCAAATTGCTTGTCAGAGGAGCCCCATGTTGTGTGAGACTGGTTCAGTGCTGCTGCACTCTCTGTGCTTGGGCAGTGGCAGGGAGCAACCCCAGGGGAGCCTGGCGTTGCAGCAAATGCAGTGGTGAGTCCAGAGGGGTGGCAGCTAGGACCCCTCAGCTGGGACTCAATCAGCTGTGCTTCCTGCAACCAGTTCTCTCAAAGGAATTCCAAACAGAACATTTCTGTAGCTGTACCTCTTGCACCACACAGACCCACTTCTTGCAGGATTGGGGAGCAACTCTATGACTTCCATGTACATAATGAGGAGTTGAATCAAATCATCAATATTCCCTGTCACTGAAGGGCAATGACTGGTATCCACCCTGTCTTCCTCATCCATTTTAAATATTTCTCATCTACAGGTATCACTTTGGCAGGTTTTGGTGACTTACCTAACCTTGTGACCCAAACCTTCATTCCTGAGGGGCCCAACCTTTGTTGATCATACCCTTATCAGGCTGGGGTTGTTACACATACCCGTTTACAGTTGCAATGGAGCGAGGGGATACCAGTAGCACGAAATGGGTCACCTGTGTTCTACACAAGTTCTCCCATTCCCCCCCTCCCCCTGCCTCCTGCTGATCAAAGCCAGTGACCTCTGTCAGGAGGATGACTGCTTTTCTAGCTTGTTGGTCCCTGGACATAAGTACAAAGTACTTTGGTGACAATGGCATGTAATTCAGTAGGACTTGTGCTGTGTACTCTAATAAGAGTGTGCCCCCTTTTGGTGACCCAGTACTTCTGACCCTGAAGAGCCCAGTTTTAGGAATGGTAAGCAGACTCCTCCAGTGAGTCACTGGAAGTGATGGTAATTGGAGCCATCACATGTATCCTCTCATCCTATGAGTTAAATGTATATACTGCATCGTAATGGATGGTACCCTGTCCTTTCAGCATGTTGCCTCTGAGCTGTTACTAACATTGTGTCTTTAGTAGGCCACTCCAGTGATCTGTGAGATGGCATATATCTGGATTGCCTTTATGTGATATGATCAGTGGGTACTGTGGTTGGGCCCACTCACTTCTTTACTGAAATAGATCCCTTTGATAAAAACTGTATTGGGGGGTGGGAGACTTCTCTGGTGGTCCATGGTTAAGAATCCATCTCTCAATGAAGAGGATATGGGTGCAATCCCTGGTTCAGGAAGGTCCCACACGCCACGAGGCAACTAAGCCTGTGTGCCACAACTACTGAGCCTGTGTTCTAGAGCCCACAAGCTGCAACTACTGAGCCCGTGTGCTGCAACTCCTGAAGCCTGCACACCCTAGAGAGCCACAACAAGAGAAGCCACCACAAGAAGAATCCCACGCACCATAACTAGAGAGTAGCCCTCACTCAGCAACTAGAGAAAAGCCCTTGTGCAGCTACAAAGACCCAGCACAGCCAAAAATAAATACATAAAAAATTTAAGAAAAATTGTATTGGGGTGGGATTGATGCCTGAGAATTAAGCATTCCATTAATACGCAAATGGCATTAATGCAACTGCGATTGGTGATGAGTAGGTCTGTGCTTCCTGCTTGTACATTTTATTTGTACCCTCTGGTCCTGCTTGGGCTTGATTGCTTATGTAATGTTTTGTCTTCTGATGGACTGCTGCTGAGTTCATACAGCTTTATATATCTTGGTGGGTCTGACTGAACTCAACAGGCAGTTCTGGATGACATAGTTACTTGGTGCTCATGGTCAAGCATGCTGTGTCTACCAGAGCTCAGCAACATATTAGAAAAGGCTTAATGCGCTGCAGATGGCATGGCTTTGCTCTGGAATCCTAGAGTATTGTGACTCTGTCACACCGAGGCTTGCCATAAACTCCACACTGCATCTTTTCCCACCTTTGATGCTTCTAGGTCTGCTGGATCTTGTGGCCCAAGCTTTCAGGGCTGCTTGCACCACAGCTAGCTATGATACTATATCCTCTTCTGGGTCCCTTGCAAAGCTGGTAGCCTTCTATGTTACCAACATACAAGCCAGAGCATAAATATTCCTAGGTGTGGAATACGTTGCCTGTGCCACTCAAAGAGGTCCACCAGGCACAGGGCTTCCTTCCAATGAAATATTTTGGAAGAGATATCAGGGAAGGCCCCTGATCACTAGACCTCTAAAAAGTCACTTACTTATATGGCACATTGCTGAACTTTCAAAGGATTAATTTTTCACCCTCTTGTCTACAGGTGTCTTACCAAAGCTTCCAGTGTACTAGTCTTCTCGGGCTCATCCTGTCCAGTAGCAGAATGCCATCAATGTAACAGGTACATGTATTGTTCTTTGGGATGTCCTGTCAGTCCAGATCTCTTTGGACTATGAGAGAATTCAGAAGAGTTAACAGTTCATGGAAAAAAGTAAACGAATATTATTCATTCCATGTGAATATGAACTGTTGCTGGTCCTCTTTTTAAATTGAAATAGGAAATGCATCTGCCTGATCAATAGCCACATACCATGTACCCAAGGCTTATCAATGTATCTGCTCTTAGCAATGATACTATGTCTATCACACCAATTGTGATTGGGCTGCTGCTTTCGACTGCTTGCATTGACATTACAGTTTTTCTCCAGAATCCATCTGGTTTGTGCAGAGATCAGACTGACATACAAGACACATGAAAGACACCACACCTGCTCCTCTCCTCCCCACCTCCATCTTTTAGGTCCTTAATGATGGCACTAATCTTCTCTATCTTATCCATTCCCAGTGCAATATTTTTTATTTGCTAGATTTTTCCAGTAGTCAAGTACAGATGTGAGAACTGGACAATAAAAAATGCTGAGCACCAAAGAACTGATGCCTTCAAACTGTGGTGCTGGAGAAGACTCTTGAAGGTCCTTTGGACAGCAAGGAGATCAAACCAGTCAATCCTAAAGGAAATCAACCCTGAATATTCATTAGAAGGACTCATGCTGAAGCTCTAATACTTTGGCCACCTGACGTGAAGGGCTGACCCATTAGAAAAGACCGTGATGCTGGGAAAGATTGAAGGCAGGAGGAGAAGGGGATGACAGAGGACGAGATGGCTGGGTGTCATCAGCAACTCAAAAGACATGGGTTTGAGTGGACTCTGAGAAAAGGTTGAAGGACAGGGAAGCCTGGCATGCTGCAGTCCATGGGGTTGCAAAGAGTCAGACAGGACTCGGCAACTGAACAACAACAACAACAACAACAACAAGATTTACCTTGGTTGGGAGGATGGGGTGGAATTAAAGAAGTTTTTACTTGTTTTTCCTTACTGTCATAGCTCTTACCTATAGGGCAAGATTCAATATGGTGCTTACTCCAGCTATATCATTCCCATTTATGCATTTGAGAACTGAGGAAATGACAACTGGGTAAGTCCATGGACTTAAAACTTACCCAGTCGATAACTTATACCCAGACTTATAACTTACCCAGATTTTAGATAGATCTCTATTAAAGTGGCCCTCATGAACTGCCATGCTAACAGGGTCGTGATGACTCTAGGTCTTCGGGAATCAAACTCTGGATCCCATAGTCCTTGTAATATCTCGGTATTCCCCCATTCTCACAATTCCCTGAGTAAAGGCTCAGAGGCCCTTTAGAGGAACCATTGTTGCATACATTTGCTGTGGTTTTGCAAGGTCCTTCCTCCAAAGGACTCAGCCACCTCTCCTGTCTCTGATTCCAGATATGAAAATTAGCTCAGGTCTGGTAACAGCAAGAGCTTGCACTTATTGTGGTGACTCCTGGGCCCCTACTCCACCCTACTCCAGTTTTGCCCTTTTCTGGTTGTGGATGTCAAGGAGTACCCTCATTGGATGCTCATCTGTTTTGCCTAAAGGACACCATGCTTTGTTTTCACAATTCCCTGCAGATTAAGACTCTGCCTGTTCCTCAGCCTTGCTGATCAGTATAGCCGCCTGGCTTCTAATGGTGAAGCACCACCCCCTGACCTCTATTATTGGTAAATATTTGAGGGCAAGGGTTTGGATACCATAGATTTTTAAAATTTTGTTTTTTTATTTATGTTTGGCTGCACTGGGTCTTCATTGCTCCTTATGGATTTCCTCTAGTTGCGGCTAGTAGGGACTACTCTCTAGTTGTGGTGTTTGGGCTTCTCACTGTGGTGGCTTCTCTTGTGGAGCATGGGCTCAGTAGTTGTGGCTCATAGGCTCTAGAGCGCAAGGTCAGTAGTTGTGGCTCACAGGCTTAGTTTCCCACACGGTATGTGAAATCTTCCTGGACTAGGGATTGAACCTGTGTCTCCTGCATTGGCAGGCAGGTTCTTAATCACTGGACCTTCCAAGGAAGTTCCAACACCCAAGATTTTAATGAGCCCAGTTCTGGCCTGAAGAGGAGAAACAGCATTGAGCATTTTGGTGATGTTAGTGCTCCTCTCACCAGCACATTCCTGTTGACCTTGGTGAATGATGTGTCTTCTAGGCTTTCCCATGGTACATAATCCGGTCATCTTTTAGCCTAACATATCCATCCAGCATGCCAAGTTCCTTCGGCTCTTAGTTTCTTCCTTTATAGGCTACCAAAACAACACAAGTGTTTCCACTTTGCTCAACATCAGCAATCACTTTCTCTAGGCTTCTAAGAGTCATACCTGTTTGCTGCATCTCTTGGGTCCTTGCCAGGGTGCTAAATCCCATGACAAAAGAAAGTGCCCTCAGTTAAATGCATTATTCCTTTTTCAGTGTTATGTTCCTGTCCCCTTAATCAAGTATCCTCAGAATCCAATCCCAGCAGCACTTGCCTTGCTCCTGCCAGTGTACACGAGCTAATTCTCACAGCTCCTTTGGTGTGGAATCCCCAGAAAAGAAATGTTGGAATTTAAGTGTAGATGGTTAGATCTCCATACCTGCTGTGTGGAAGGGGAGAAGCCTGTGCTGTATTTTCCCATATGGGGAAGTGCTAGCTCCTGCTAGAGTGGACCACCACTCCAGGCTCTAGGGATTCAAGGAGGTTCAGTTCAGTCACTCAGTCATGTCCAACTCTTTGCAACCCTATGGACTGCAGCACGCCAGACTTCCCTATTCACCAACTCCCGGAGCTTGCTCAAACTCATGTCCATCAAGTCGGTGATGCCATCCAACCATCTCATCCTCTGTCATCTCCTTCTCCTCCCGCCTTCAATCTTTCCCAGCATCAAGGTCTTTTCCAATAAGTCAGTTCTTTGCATCAGGTGGCCAAAGTATTGGAGTTTCAGCTTCAGCATCAGTCCTTCCAATGAATATTCAGGGTTGATTTCCTTTAGGATTGACTGGTTTGATCTCCTTGCAGTCCAAAGGACTCTCAAGAGTCTTCTCCAACACCATAGTTCAAAAGCATCAAGGAGGTTTGCAGTGCCCAAATCCTTGGGACATCATTAGAGTACCCCATATTTCAAGGTCCTGTTTTTTTTTTTTTCCCTACCTGAGTCTTGTCCTCAGCATAACAGACCTACATTGGCTGAGCATTTAAATGTCCCAGGGGCTCTACAACTCTCATTATCAAATCCTTTGTCTGCTTCTCTGCTTTGTCTACACTTTCACTGCAGGAGCTGAGGGCCTTTTTGGAAGCTAGCAAATACGGGTCTCTGGCTCTCACAGTTACATATAATTGTCAACGGTCCTCATTATTGCCCTGCAGGGCACCGATAACAATTTAATAACTAGTGACTGCTATTCTTACAGACTTTGTGCTCCTCATATCTTTCAGATGGCTTGAATCATCACACTTGCAATGGCAGTTTCTTCTATCAGGATATTTTTCTAGGTCATCACCACTGAAATCTTCAGCAATTGGACCACTCAGGATAGTTTTTATCAGCCAGGCAGTGAGCCTACTTCCAAACTCCATCTTATTGCCTATGTATTTTCTTGAATGGCTCCCAGTATCACCTGGTTCTGTTCAAGTTCTCTGAGAAACAGACGCCAACCAAGGTTAAACAAGCAAGAGATCTATAGGAGGGAACTATGTGTGACGGATAAAGGCGAAGGAGCAGTAGGCAGTGAGAGCCTTCCACTTGTATGGAAGACTTGACACATCTGACAGGAGATGGAAAGAAGGTCTAGGTAGGAAGAGCCTCAGACTGCAAGGCAGCTTTAGGAAGGCTTTAGCCAAGCTAGAGGAGAGTCCTTTAGCCAAAGTTGTCTTCAGAGAAGCCCTGAGTCAGAGAGGACAGGCTAAGACCCCTTCTGTATTCAGTCACTGAAACAGCTCAGGAAAGTGTAGCTTGACAGGAGCCTGGTGGTGGATCCAGGGGGGTTGCAGCTGGGGTTCTTAGAAAACTATGCTCCCCACTGCCAATTCTCTTGAAGGAAATCTGAGTGGTACATTTCCATGGCTGCCACAGCCACCCACTTTCATTTTCACTGTCGTCATGATTTACTATTGACTTGTATTGCTATATAGGAGATATCAGGTCATTGCTAAGTGCATATTTAATTTTTTTTACTTATCCTGAAATTAAGTAAAAGTGCAATTCATTTGCAAAGTGCTATTTAAAATTGGTCTTAAGTGGTATTCACTTAAGTGATATTAATTTAATATTGACCTTAAGTGATATTAACTGTTATGGGATTGGAAATGACTGTGGAGAGAGGAGCCAAGCTCAACACTTAGCACTTGGCACATAGTGGGTGCTCAGTAAGTGCTGTGGACAGAAAATAAACCCAGACTTGTGTTCCTGGTAGAATATTTGCTGATGATTTTAGTTATATATTTTCATGACTTAACTCTTTTTCCTAAATGCCTTTGTCCTCCATAAGCCTGGGAATGCAGAATGTCCCTATTTAAGAAGAATGCTGCCTTAAAATATATTTTGTCCTAAAATGTTAAAAAATATTGTCCACAAGCATGAATAAAAAACATATGGCTCAATTTTTTGATGGTGTTAATATCAAAAAATATATTTGATAAAACAAAAAGTTGATTAAATTCAAGCCACTGAACTATGCCTTGTGGTAGTGTTAGTTGCTCAGTTGTGTCTGACTCTTTTCGACCCCATAAACTGTAGCCCACTTGGCTTCTCTGTCCCTGGAATTCTCCAGGCAAGAATACTGGAGTGGGTAGCCATTCCCTCTCCACAACTATGCATTATAACTGGTTAAATTCATTTTAATGAAAATATTCAAGCTATTTTTTTCACCCATACCACACCTCAATTTAAATGAAATAATTGACTCAAATAATTGAAAATATATCCATGTATAAAAATGTAGACAAATATTTAGTTAGCCCAAATAGATGTTTAGAAAGTACCTTTCTGATGTCATTGTTCTGGAGAAGAGTAATCACTATAACTGAAACAGAACCCAACCATGATTCCTACTGGGGAAGGAAATGGCAACCCACTCCAGTATTCTTACCTAGAAAATCCCATGGACAGAGGAGCCTGGCAGGCTACAGTCCACGGAGTTACAAGAGTCAGACATGACTTAGCGACTAAATCACCACCACCATGATTCTTAAGGGATGGGGGATGAGAGTGTCTATATCAGGTCACATAGTTAAGAAACAAAGTCCTAGTTTTCCCTTCTGCTTGATTTCTTTTTAACCACAATATATTTTTTTCTTAAATTTTACAAAACATAAAGGAGGACTACAGATTTTTTTTACTCTTTGAAAGGGATGTGCAAGGGTATCCAATAGTGGGAAACTACTAGTACAAGATTCTGTCCTATCCACAAGCCATTTGACCACTTTTGAGTTTCCATATTTGCCATCATTCTCTCTCATTTTTACTTTAGGGGAGTGTAAAGAGGAATAATGGCGCATGAATGATCACAGAGCTTATTTTCAAGTATGATGATAGAGTTCTCAAAATCTAAGAGAGATGTTGATAAAATGAATGAACAGGAGAAGCATTTTTTTAAAAAGTAGTATAATTATAAATATTATACATATATTATACTTGGTACATATATTGCAAGTACTTAGGAAGGGAAAAAATTTATGTCTTATTCTTCTGGCACTGAAGCTTGAGAGTTCTGTACAAAACTTACTTTTTTTCCACAAAAATGTAAAGAAGGGTCTGGATTCACAGCTCCCAGTCAGCTGGGAGCAAGACTTTTTACCTCTTGTCCTGTGGTTCTCAACTGGGGGCAGTTGTGTTGCCCTGGGGACATTTGAGAATGTCTGGAAACATTTTTTACTGTTACAACCAACTGGGTAGAGGTAGAGGGTTGTAATAGTAGCAGGTGCCCAGGGCAGAGGGGAGCAGTCTGGCTCAACCATTGATCTGCACAACCACTGGGACACAGGTCACAGTGGGCCCCTCCCCCAAGCAAGTGACCGTTAGGGAGCAACTGTCAATCAGCAACCGTCAACCAGCAACCGTTAGTGGTCCTGTTCAGCCATTGGTTGGAACCACAGTGGGCTCCTCCCCCAAGCAAATGACCGTTAGGGAGCAACTGTCAACCAGCAACCGTTAGTGGTCCTGTTCAGCCATTGGTTGGAACCTCAGTGGGCTCCTCCCCCAAGCAAGTGGCCCTTAGGGAGCAACTGTCAGCCAGCAACCGTTAGTGGTTCTGTTCAGCCATTGGTTGGAACCGCAGTGGGCCCCTCCCCCAAGCAAGTGACCGTTAGGGAGCAACTATCAACCAGCAACCGTTAGTGGTCCTGTTCAGCCATTGGTTGGAACCACAGTGGGCCCCTCCCCCTCCCCTTTGTCTGTATAAAAGTAACTGAGAAATTCAGACTCGAAAGAAGATAGTTTTTTTAAATACTAGTCTGTCATTTTCTCCATCTGCTAATTTTCTGATTAAAGTTGTTACTCCTTGCTTCAACAACTCATCTCCCACTTTACTGGCCTGTCATGTGGCTAGCAGAGGGAGCTTGGGCTCAGTAACATTGTCACTGGCATCTGGTGAGTAGAAGCCTGAGAGGGAAGCTGCTAACATCCTACAATGGATAAAACAGCATCACCATGAGGAGAATTATCTGGTCCAAAATGTCAATAGTGCCACTGTCAAAAGACTCTGCTTCAGTCATATTTAGCCAAACTGCTACAGAAATTCCAACGAAGATCCTTATTTTTATATATATATATATATATATATATATATACATACATACATACACAATCTTTATATATATTATATATATATATATATATAAATTTTATTTATTTATCTAAGGCTGTACCAGGTCTTTGTTGCTGCGTAGGCTTTTCTCTAGTTGTGGTGAGCTGGGGGCTACTCTCTAGCCTTGGTGCTTGGGCTTCTCATTGCCATGGCTTCTCTTGTTGCAGAGCACAGACTCTAGGTGCACAGGCTTCAGTAGTTGTGGTTCCCTGGCTTGAAAGAATGAGCTCAGCAGTTGTCGCACGGGCTTAGTTGCTCCAAGACATGTGGAATCTTCTCGAATCAGGAACTGAACCCATGTTTCCTGCATTTGGAGGCAGATTCTTCACCAGGGAAGCCCAGTTTCTTCTTTTTTTTTTTTAATCAAAATTCAAAACTACAAATGTTTAACAGTTTATAATTCATTAAGAAAAAAAAAGATTGCAGGCAGGAAAGAGCCTAACATGAAAGCGCATCCTTCCCTTACCACCTCCTTGGAGTAACCAGTTTCAGTCACTGAGGCCAACTTTCAAGTGATTTACAAAACTGAGTAGAATAGCAGCTTGCTTAACTTTTTTTTTCCATTCTTGTTCACCACTTGATTTGGATCTTTCTCTTTGTTGGCATTTTGTCCTGCTTGTGTTTTGGCTGATCTAAAATCTGGTTGCGTCTGAGCCCAGTGAACATCAGAGTGTTTACCACCTAAAAAATGGAACACCCATAGTGTGCTGTTTGTCTGGCATCTTGTCAGGGCACTAGGTACTATTGACTTGAAGGCAAGCACCACCTGCTGAGTCACTGGCAGACCTCCTGATACAACTTGTGGTTTCCATAGTGACATCTCAGGGAATAGCTCTTAAGAGAACCTGACTGTTTAAAGATATGAGCGATTTCCTTTAATTTGAGCTTTTTACTAATCTAGAAATGGGAGCATGATTTTGACCATAATAACTTTTCCAGTCAAAATCTTCTGGAGTAAAATGCACAGAGATGTTTGAAAAGTGAGGTAATCAGGATAGAACACTGAGGGAGAAAATAAGAATGGTGGTGATATGAAAGTGTTGCTTAAGAAGATAGAGAAATGTTAGTAAACACAAAGGATTTACAGTAGCCCTTCAGGAAAGAAAAGTTGCATCAAATGCCTTGTTATTAATTCTTGCCACTTAGTCACTGCCAGGACAATTTTCTGCGATAGAGCCAGAGGACGCAGATTGTTATTGAATGTACTTTTTTAAAAATAATCTCCACTCATTATCTTATTTTCAGAAAAAAGAAAGGGAAAAGAACAATTTCCCTTACCCGCCACCCACTGAATGATGTGAACATAGAACAGTCTTTCTTTCTTTTCCTTCTTTCCTTCCTCCTCCCTCCCTTCTTTCTCTCTTCCACCTCCCCCACTTCCTCCTCCTCCTCTATTTTCTTCTACAGTTTTACAATTATGGAACAGATTAGGGATATTTTTTATAACTAGTGCAACATCTACATACTAAGGAGATTTGAGGACTGGTTATGGTCAAGGGATAATCAAGAAATCGGGCATCTTAACCCCTTAGAGAACATTCATGGTCAGTTTGGATGTTTGAGTAATGAATCTAAAACTGATTGCTACCCAGTGAACACTGATGATTTATCCAGGACCGTAAAGCCCCATGTTAGAAGGTACTAAATAAATATTTGATTATTTGGAGAAAAGAATTTGAAAATATTTAACTGACCAGTGTTATTCAGTTTTTTGGTATTATAATATTCATAGTAGTGCTAATGGTATATACATTTAAAAATAAACATTACCCTATATGCGAGTCAGAATAAGAGACACAGATGCATGGAACAATTTTATGGACTCTGAGGGAGAAGGTGAGGGTGGGACGTTCTGGGAGAATAGCATTGAAACATGTATATTATCGTATGTGAAACAGAACACCATTCCATGTTCGATGCATGAGACAAGGGCTCAGGGCCGGGGCAATGGGATGACCCAGAGGGATGGGATGGGGAGGGAGGTGGGTGGGGGGTCCAGGAAGGGGAACAAATGTAAACCCATGGCTGATTCATGTCAATGTATGGCAAAAACTATTACAATATTGTAAAGTAATTAGCCCCCAACTAAAATAAATAAATTTATTAAAAAAAAATAAATAAATAAACATTACATTTACTTTGATTCTGTCCCTTAAAGTTACTGAACAGCTAGAGTTAAATCAGGGCCAAGAACTTGTTCATGGAACAAATGAATGAATGAATGACCATTCTCTCAGAGTCAGCATTTATTCCAGCAAAGGAAGTGTGTGTTTTTAAGTTGCTTCATACTTGGGTCTCTTCACAAGCACTGAAGCTAATGTCCCCAAATGAACTCATTATTTTACTCCAACTCCCAAATGTCACCTCCTTTTTAATTTCCTATTTTTGAATGGCACATCACCCACAGAGATACCCAGACAGAAACCTAGGTGGAAGGAAGCAAACTTTGTAATTAATAATAATTGTAATAGTAACAATAGCTGCTGATGTTTATGGAATACTCACAACACTGCAAATGCTTTGCATGCTTTTAAATTAATTTACTTTCAATTCTCCTAAGAACCCCCCAGAAGAAGGCCATAAGAAGGAGCACAATCTTAAAGGATATGTACATGAAAACAAGTCATTGCAGTACATTTTGATGCCTGTAGGATACTATGGCAGCTCCCAAGAGGAAGAGCCTAATTTCCTGCTGGAGATGAAGAAGCCTCCAGAGGTGAGCAACGACTATCCATTGCTGCTAGTTCTGGCATGTTGCCTAGTGAGTAGAAACACAGCAGAGCTGTTTTCAAAATAAATCTGTGATCCCTCATTCAGATATATCACTGTGAAGGAAAGAAGCTGTTACAGCAATGCTATGTTACCAACAACTTATTACCTAGATCTAATAATATATAAGATTTGGGCTAATATTCTCCAGGAAGATAAGAGAGTTGAGGATAGGAGTTTGACTAGGCACTAAAGATTAAGGATCAAAAAGTACAAAAACATATAGAGGCAGGGTCTTAGGACACAGGGCAGAAAAGACTAGTGGTAGGTAAAGATAAAGGTGGGTGTGAGCAATGGAAATGCTGAGCCAGAACAGGGTGCTCTGCAGGTCTGGGTGGATGGCCCGGGCAAGCTCAGCCAGTGGCAAGTGCCTGCACATACAGCCGTGTGTGCAAAGGATGAGGGAGAAGACTGGCTGCAGGGAAAAGGGAAGATGTCTTCTGATCTTTATGCCCATAATTCATTCAAACAAAGGAGAGGGGGTCAATTTTATTTTTAGGGCAAATTTCAAAAATAAGCTTAACTGATTTTGTGGTTCCCCCTCCTCAGCCCCACTTAAAAAAAAAAAACACAATTCTTTATTGTAATTAAACACAAAGACTGGAAATACAAGGATTGGATAATACATCGATTTAAACACACTGTAGTTCTGTTGTAGATTGAGTGTTAATGTTGTTACAAGGAAGAGTATTTTCCCCAAGGCAGTTTAAGAAAATCGTGGGAAGGAATCTTGCAGAAACCCAAGGACAAGACCCCAACACAGCTGAGCCAGAGGCCAGGGCTCTGGAGCTGGGCGCTGGAGAGCCACAAGGAAACGGGATTCCTTCAGCATCTGCCCTGTCTGTTCTCTACCAGCTGCCTTCTCATTGCTTGTAATTTCTGCTCTTTTGTAACTTCAACTCTTTAAGTCCACAAATGGCTTCCTTGGCCTGATCCAATATGGTTGTTCAATGACCCATCAATTGGCTCCTTACCTCTATGTCTCTCAACTTCAGTTCTCAAGAGAGGAAAATGCCTTAGTTGGAATCACTTACTTGGGGGCAGAGTCCTTTGTGGCAGAGTCACATCAGAGACCCTGGTCAGCAGATCTTGCCCTGACCACTCTTGTAGCATGGGTTAGAGGTGGGACAACTTCAGAATGAGCTCTGGGGAGGTAAGTCCCTCAAGATGCTTAAGACCATTCACTACTTACTTATCAAAACTGATAGCAATCAGTATTTTGCAATCATATCAAAATAAACCATATCAGTATTTTGATATGGGTGAGAAGGTGAAGAAAATAGGAAGGACTTGGGAGTGCACAGTGTGGGACAGGTCACTCTTGAGTTGATATAAGGGCACAGAAAGAGGAGATTGATGTCTGCCTCAACTGACTTTGACTACCTCTGCTTTCTTAGCCCCTCTACTCCAGGTCTCCTGGTGCTCCCCCAAACACATCCCAGTCTTGTGTATGCTGCTTCTAACTGAGGTAGGAAGTACGAGGAAGGCTTGAAATTCAGTTAGACTCTCTAAGACTCTCAATGTCTCCCTGGGTCTGGGTGTAGACCCCAGCCCTCCTTTCTCCTTGTGGTTTCACCCTGAGCCTGGTGGTGAGTACTGCCATGGAACTCTAACTAGTTCCTATTAAACTGGCCTCCCACACGCTGAATCCTGCAAGCTGGGCCCCACTCACTGGCATAATGGACATTGGTAGGTGTCCTCTCTGGCTCCTACACTGAACACCATTTGGAAACCCTTCCTCCGTGCTCTGACCAACTACAAAAGATCCCCTGAATTCTTCTCAAGCTTGCTAAACCACAGCATCTCTGAGAGCACTACGGCATTACCAGCAGCTCGATGGACATGGGTTTGGGTGGACTCAGGGAGTTGGTGATGGACAGGGAGGCCTGGCGTGCTGCGGTTCATGGGGTTGCAAAGAGTCGGACACGACTGAGCGACTGAACTGAACTGAACTGAACTGAAAGCCCTTGTGTTGTCAGGTCAGACCTTCTTCTTACTGCTCAGGTCCCAGCAGGCCTTGCACCCGAGAACAAACTTTGCCAACTTCAGAATTACCTCTAAGGGAATTTTATCTTCACCCTTAACAGGGTTAAAATAGAAACTCTGTACAGAGATGTTGTTGTCCTGCTAACACATTCGGGAAACCTTGCTTTGCATGATTTTTGAAGCTTTTTGTTGGCTTTAACACCTTGAACTTCCTCATGAAGAAACAGTTCCCTAAGGATTCCTTAATCAAAACATCACATTAGTTTTGTGAAAAAGTGCCCTTCAACAATTAGAATTGGTAGAGAATTTAAGCTGAAATATTGAGTTTGGCAGGATGGTAATACACATTCCTCAAAGCTATTGTTCTCATCATCTGTAATCTTAGTTAAGAAATTCATTTGGACTTACATGTGTTATCACTGTACATAGAATCCCAAATATGAAAGTTTCAAGCTCAAATATAACAACTAACTAGAGCAAACATATTTGAGTCATTTCAATTCTATAAGGAAATAGGTCAGAAATTAATTTATAAAAAGCACTCTTGTTAATTAGATTCCTTCCAGGTGAAATGTGAAGCTTTGAATAGCATTATCCATTCTGATTTATAATTAATGGGCTCAATTTCTATTGTAGAGAAGAAATTTCCTATCCATCCATCAGGGACTTTCAAATCACTATCATTCCTTTTATGAAGAAAAAATGTGAAATGTTCCTTATAGATGAAATATATATTTGAAAATAATTTTATTAATCATGTTTTACTTAAATTAGGGTATATAGGGTGTATAGGGTGGAAAAATTAATTACACAAATCTGTTTATATTGCATAATACCAATTAGGCCTATAGTTTGTGATTATAGGCAAAATGCTTTATCCTGAGATTCAGTCATATCATATGTAAAATGGGTATATAAAATGATATACCTATATCTTCAGATTGCTGAGGGTTTCTAATGAGACAATGCCACATGGAGGCAATGGCAATTTTGACAAAGATGTGTGTTTCAAGAGCTAAGACTCAGTCAAAGGTAAACATGGGTGGTGTTATTTGAGTCAGTAAGTGGCTGACCCTTAGGCAGAACTTCTTTGTTTCTCCTACACTTTTGAAATCCTTGGCTGAAATTCAACACTTTCATTAAAATAACACTTTAGTAAATTACCAGAAGCCGAGTACAGGGGGCATGTGTCCTGTTTGTGGCTGCCTGGTATCTACTCTGACGAAATCCACACTGTGTGATTATTGAAAGTGATGGATCCAGACATTTCCTCTCCCCATTCCCTTATGGGAAAAGCCAATTGGATGCTCCTACTCAGTGCTTTGAATCTGAGGCTAGTGAAGCTATTATACAGGGACAGTTTTGAATTCACACGTGGAGGTGCATCTAGCATTTAGCCTAGGGCAAAAATGGCAGTCATGTCCACCGAGATATCACAAATAGACGATTCTTGCAGTGGGACTTTGGCCTAGTTCCTGCTCCCTGACTTTTTCTGGCTCCTCTCAAATTTTCAAGCTTGGAGTGTAGCCCTCCCATCCAATCTGTAACCTATCCTCTATCTTTCCAACAGATTCCTTTCCTGCTGAAGTTAGCAATAGTCAGTTTCTCTTTGCTTTCAAGAACAAACATATAGCTTTCGGCTAATTAATTTAATAGGAGATTGCCTTTTGGTTGTTACATTAGGAATGATTCTAATTTATTAGTTTTCCGTAAGTAAATCTTGCCTTTTGGAGAATTAATTTTCTTAAAAAAACAACGACAACAACGAAACAGTTGAGTGAGAACCCTACAAAGAACGGGAAGCCCTGTATTGATTTGGGGGTATGTTGCATATGAATGGCCTCCTCTTCTGACTTTTTTTTTTTTTTTTTGGATTGTGCTGGATCTTCATTGCGGCTCAGGCTTTTCTCTAGTTGCAGAAAGCAGAGTCTACTCTAGTTGTGGTGTGCAAGCTTCTCATTGCAGTAGCTGCTCTTGTTGAAGAGCACGGGCTCTAGAGTGCACCGGCTTCAGTAGTTGCTTTTCCCAGGCTCTAGAGCACAGGCTCAATAGTTGTGGTGCAAGGCCGTAGTTGCTCTGAGGCATGTGGGATCCTCCCGGATCAAGGAATGAACCCGTGTCTCCTGCATTGGCAGGCGGATTCTTCACCACTGAGCCACCAGAGAAGCCCTCCTCTTCTGATTTCAATGGGGATTTTTTTTTTTCCCCTATTGGGGATGTGTTTTTCCTTTTCTCTTTTCATTTGTAACTCTGCTTCCCTAGTGGCTCAGACAGTAAAGAATTCACCTGCAATGCGGGATACCTGGGTTTGATCCCTGGGTTGGGAAGAACCCCTGGAGGAGGACTTTGCAACCCACCCCAGTATTCTTGCTTGGAGAATCCCTGTGGACAGAGGAGCTTGGTGGGCTACAGTCCATGGGGTCGCAAAAGAGTTGGACATGAGTTAGTGACTAAACAATAATATTAATATAGCAATTTATATTATCATAAAGAATTCAGATGAGTGGCCTCATGAATCAATACAATATATAGAGTGAGGTATATGAGAAGGGTAGTGAGCTTTCCAAACATGACTGAGCGACTAAGCACAGCACCTCTTGCTTTTGATGCCTTTGAACTGTGGTGCTTGAGAAGACTCTTGAGAGTCCCTTGGACAGCAAGGAGATCAAACCAGTTGATCCTAAAGGAAATCAACCCTGAATATTCATTGGAAGGACTGATGCTGAAGCTGAAGTTCCAATACTCTGGCCACCTGATGGGAAGAACTCATTGGAAAAGACTGAAAGATTGAAGGCAGGAGCAGAAGGGGATGACAGAGGATGAGATGGTTGGATGGCATCACCATCTCAATGGACATGAGTTTAAGCAAACTCCAGGAGATAGTGAAGGACAGAGAAGCCTGGCATGCTGCAATCCATGGGGTCACAAAGAGTCAGACATTACTGAGCAATTTCTGGCAGCATCTGGGAAGGGGAGAAGGGGCAGGAAGGAAAGTATCACATTTACCTTTACTAAACTTCACTCTCTTAACGTTCCCTGGGCAGTTTCTGCTTTCCACTTCTGGGATAGGGAAATGAGAAAGGAGTAAATGTAGAAGAGGAAAGAAAACCTTGTTGTCATCACTCCTATCTCAGCCCTTTGTTTCCAACTAGACTGCGAAGACCTTTGTATTGTTTATTATTGATTTCTCGGCACATAAATAGAATCTAACAGATGCTTGATGGAGCTTGTCAAATAAATGTGATGGATCTCTTCAACATGATTTATATAGATTCTTATTCTAGCTGTAGCAAGCAAGTAGCAAGTGAAAATCGCCACGTCGTATCCAACTCTTTGTGACCCCATGGATTATACAAAGAGTTGGACACGACTGAGCAACTGAACTGAACTATACAATCCATGGAATTCTCCACGCCAGAATACTGGAGTGGGTAGCCTTTCCCTTCTCCAGGGGATCTTTCCAACTCAGGGATTGAACCCAGATCTCCCTCACTGCAGGTGGATTCTTTACCCACTGAGCCACAAGTGAAGCCCCAGAATACTGGAGTGGGTAGCCTATCCCTTCTCCAGTGGATCTTCCCAACCCAGGAATAGAACTGGGGTCTCCTGCAATGCAGGCAGATTCTTTACCAACTGAGCTATCAGGAAAGCCCTGATATTCTATTCTAGCTGTATTAAGGCTTAAAATAACTTTTTACAAGCTGGTTTGGGAACTCATTCACAATTTATAACTTGTTCTATTAGAAATTGTTTTCTAAGGATCAAATGCTACTGCTACTGCTAAGTCGCTTCAGTCGTGTCCGACTCTGTGCGACCCCATAGACGGCAGCCCACCAGGCTCCACCGTCCCTGGGATTCTCCAGGCAAGAATACTGGAGTGGGTCGCCATTTCCTCCTCCAGTGCATGAAAGGGAAAAGTGAAAGTGAAGTCGCTCAGTCATGTCCAACTCCTAGCGACCCCATGGGTCTGCAGCCTACCAGGCTCCTCCACCCATGGGATTTTCCAGGCAAGAGTACTGGAGTGGGGTGCCATTGCCTTCTCCAAGGATCAAATAGTAGTCTTATAAATAAACTTTTGTAAGGGAATTTCAGGTAGAATAGACACTGCTCTTTCAGTGCCAATGTTGGCAGTGATGGTTTAGTAAGTAAAAGAGATTTCAGCTCAAAGTTTATTTGTGTCGATAAATAAAATATTAACAGGATCTTAATATATGAATTGGCTAATAACTTCTCCATTTTAAAATATCTGCTCAAATTCTACCTTTATCAGTATATCTGCACAAGGGAGCTAAAGTGAATTTTAGTAAAATATTTAAGAAGTGTTTTTGAAAGTGGCCAAGAAGCTTTAGGAACCTCCCCACCCACACTCCTCTTCCTACTGTCATCCTAGGTATCAATCCTTGCCTTCTCCCCCACCTGTCATACCATCATCTACATGCAACCTCCAGCTTCTTCTGTCTGCTCTGCAACTTGCTAGCATTGTTCCACTAATTGGTTTGTTAATTACCCAAATGTTAGATTTCTACCTTTAGATGTCTCTGGCTCTTCCATCTTTTTTCATTAGTAATTAAGTCCTAAATACCTTCTAATTATCTTTGAGTCTTTTCTCTCTTCTCCATCTCCACTGTCAAGATCCCAATCTAGCCTACCACCAAACTTCACTCAAAGTACAATTAGGAAGCAGTGGCTCCCTAATAGACCTTTTTCTACATAAATTTCTCTCTCTTTTAACTTGTTCTCTACTGTTTGGCCAAAGTAATCTTTCCAAAAAGCAAATTTCACCATGATTCTCCTACGTTTAAAAACCTTTTTGTAGCTGACTGTTGCCATTAGAAGAAAGCCCAAGGTTCTCAGCGTGGTCTGGTCTCTCAACCAACATCACATCGCCATCTTGTGCCAAACTCCTCCATCTCTGTGTTCAGACAACTGATCTTCTCTCAGTTCTTTGATCACATTGAACTTTCTCCTGCCTCAAAATGTCCACAAACTTTTTCTTCTATCCTAAGGGCTTGTCCCAAATTCCTCAGATTTTCTCAAGCACCATTTCCTCAGAAAAAACTTTCTGGACCCCACAAGTCAGGAATGCCTCTCATTATGAAATCTCTGAGAGCTTCTCTAACTGAGTGCTTAATGGTGATGCAGACTATGCTTGTTTTATCCTCAGCTGTGTTCTCAGCTCCCTGACTTCTCTACTTTGTCACATCCCTCAAAACCCCCATCTTCCCTATATCTTGAGTAGATGTTATTTCTTTCATTCTTTTCTCATTAGGACTTTCTCTAAGCAAAATGTATCCAAAAGTTATCCAATAGTTCTGAGAGTCAACGAGAGAGGTCTCTAATCAACCTATTTCAATAAGCAATTTCTCAATAAGAGAAATAATAGTACAGTAGTAAGATTGTGGTTCCTCAAGTTAGGATGCTTGGGTTCAAATTCCTGACTTTGCCAATCACAAGGATTATAACCTTGGGTAAATTACTCCACCTCTAGCTCTGACTGAGTTTCTTCATCTGTAAAGTGGTAGGGATGTTGGGAGAATTAAATGAAATAACATCTGTCAAAAAGTGCCTAGTATGTAACACATACTGCACATGTATTACCTATTATCACTTCTTAAACATGGACTCTATACTACATTAGACTAAAAAAGTTAACCCTTTGAAGGTAGGGCTTATATCGGTCTTTTTTTTTTTTTTTAAGATTTATTTATTTATTTTTGGCTGAATTGTTTTGGCGCACTAGCTTAGTTGCCTTGAGGCATGTGGGATCTTCCCGGACCAGGGTTTGAACCCATGTCCCCTGCATTGGCAGGTGGATTCTTAACCACTGGACCATGAGGGAAACCCTTGGTCTCGTTTACTTTGGTTTTTCCAATCACTAGCACAGTACCTACCACTAAGCAGTTGTCCATTAAATACATAAAGCATGAAATCAAGAATGAATGAATGAATGATTATAATTTGTTAGACAATCATGGGCTTCCCAGGTGGCGCAGTAGTAAAGAATACACCTGCCAGTTTAGGAAATGCAGGACATATGGTTCGATCCCTGGGTCAGGAAGATCTCCTGGAGGAGGAAATAGCAACCCACTCCAGTATTCTTGCCTGGGAAATTCCATGGACAGAGGAGCCTGGCAGTCCATGGGGTCACAAAAGAGGGACATGACTGAATGACTAAACAGCAACAACAAAGTATGTAAAATATTTATCCCGTGCCCAGTACTCTTAATTCACCATTTATGGGCTAGCTATTATTAGTCTCCAAGTCTGGAAGCTAGTGGGTCTAACTCTTTCTTTCTCTTGTTTCCAATATTTGAGTCTCACTTCTACATCTTTGGCTGTCCTTCTTTGTTATGGAATTTGCCACAAGATGATTTTCTGCCTTCTCAACTTCTGATTGTTGTAAAAAAAGGTCAGCAGACTCTTGTGCCTTCAATAGTAGCCAACACTTCCCCTGTCTGGAGCTTACTCCATTCTTACGGATATTGGAAAGATAAATGGGGATGATTAGGATGTACTTTTCAAATATAAAGCACTGGACTGTAAGAATTTGTCAAAGGGAATTAATATAACCAGATATCTGTAGAAGAACTTTATGAAGACCCTGTGTATATCTAGCCTTAATATCTGAGATTGTAGATATGATAGAAATCTGTAAATAGCATGTAAAAGTGAATTTATTGAAGTCTGAGACAGCTGCATTACCCAGCTGTACACAGCGTGTTCTTTCTTCAGACACTGAGATAAATGAAGAAAAAAAAAAAGGTTGCCATAGAGATAGTTAAAGTGTGCCCTTTGGCTAGTAGATTAGAAGTGCATTTCAGCCTGGGAGAAAAGAATATATTTTGCCTTTAAGTGATATTTACAGATTATTTCTATCACAACTGCCACCCAAGTTATTAAAGCTCAAATGCAAAACTTATCAACATTGCACTTTATGAAGGCTTTTGTTCTTTTGTTAAAACTTATTTTAATATTTACATTCAAATCTTAAAGCTACTATCTTTTTGCCTCAGAAAATGTATTTTTTAAAGTTCCTCACCCTAAAGATATTATTAAACTCTTCCTTGAAATCTATTCTACCACACAGTTGGCTTCATTTTCTTTGAGGCTCATATTTTATTTTTGAATTATTTGTCAGAGGCAATATGTAGTATCACAAAGGATGCACCAGCACAGGAAATGCTTATGAAACATGGAAAGCCCACTTAATGATAACTCATAGTAATCAGTTAGCAGAAAGATTTGTGGATGGTAATATTCAGATCCTTATACAGCCATTTAATTTGTTCTTCAAAATTAAGAAAGTAATTACAATCCATAGCTGGGAAAATCTGCCAGTTGATGCAAGCATTTGCTGCAGGGAGACAATTCGTCAAGGTTAAGCTTATTTTGCCTGCTTGAGTAAGATAGGTTCTGTGGATAACAAAGAGGAAGCTGAATTTTTTTGTAAATTCAATGAATTTTATGTCATCATAAATCTGACCACTGTTCCCTGAAATATTGCTGCATAAATCCATTTTTCAAGTGTGATAACTTTAAAGAGATTTGTATTCCCTAGGAAAATAATAATTTCCCTCTTTTCCTGGCATTGGGTATTCAGTCACGACCTTCTTTTGCTCAGGCCAAGGTTTAGGTACTTGCTTCTGCTTTCCCCTATGCTGGTGGTGACTATTTATAATCTGTGTGTGTGTGTGCACGTGCATGCACGCACGTAAGTGTATGTGTTTAATTGGGCATTTACAGGAACGAAAAATAGTAGAGACAAAATACTTTGCTAAAATACCCTGAATTCCAGATCAGGACCTCTTACATTTCTAAATTTGGTGAGTAAATTGTTTCTCATCTCCCCATCATCCCCAGTCTTCACTGTCTTTCTCTTAAATGTAGGAAAACCAAATGAGTCAATATGCATGAAGATCTTTTATGACCTGGAAAGGAAGGCCACAAAATATTTAAGGTAGAATATCAGTTTTCTTTTTTTTTTAAATGAAGTGGAAATTTAGGCAACTTCACACCTTCCTAGATGAAGACAGTTGGAAGAGGAGTCTTATAGCATCCACATTCTTGTTTATTACCCATAAAATCAGTTCTTTTATTTCCTCATCTAAGAGTCTTTGTAATGTTTGTACAAGAAAAAGTTTGGCAAACAGTAAAATACAAGTAGTCTAAAACCCACTCCCTTCCTCTTCTTCATTCCCAACTCTCTACTGGAGAGGTTAGAAATGCAAAATATTTTCTTTCTACTGGCCTTACAGTTGCAGCTGGCCATGTGACCCATTCTGGCCAACATGGCCTAAACAGGGATCTACTGTGAGGCTTCCAGGAAAGCTTTTCTTTCCTAAAAAGAAAGAGATTTGGTTGATGCCACCTTCTTACATACCACCCTCATCCATCTTTCTTTTATGTTTTAAATGTGACTGTGGTATCTGGTACTGTGGTAGACATATTATGACCATGATCTGTGAGTCCAAAGTGTGAGGTCCAAAGTATGAGGCTAAGTTTGAGGGAACAGAAAGACAGAAAAGGCCAAGGTATTTGATGACATCATTCAGCAGGAGATCTGACCTCCTGTCTTCTAATTCTATGAGACAAATAAATCCCTACTGGTTTAAGCCACTGTTAGTTTGATTTTCTGAATACTTACAGCCAAGAAAACATACTAACTGATGCAAGACTTGGTTTGAGTTTCAATCTAACCATCCCCTACCCCACATCAAAGGATAAACTAATATATTTATTTCCTGGCTATTTTGGGTGATATTGTTCCAACTGTAGTAATCATTATAAGCTTTTTTTTTAATTTGGTAAGTAAATTAGACTCTTACAAATGGAAGAGAGGCAATAGTTTAGTGTTATGGAAACATTATGTTATGTTATGGAAACATTATTTTATGTTATGGCAAAAAGTTAGGGCACTGAAAGATGAACTCCCCAGGTTGGTAGGTGCCCAATATGCTACTGGAGAAGGGTGGAGAAATAACTCCAGAAAGAATGAAGAGACAGAGCCAAAGCAAAAACAACACCCAGTTGTGGATGTGACTGGTGATGGAAGTAAAGTCTGATGCTGTAAAGAGCAATGTTGCATAGGAACCTGGCATGTTAGGTCCACGGATCAAGGTAAATTGGAAGTGGTCAAACAGGAGATGGCAAGAGTGAACATCAATATTTTAGGAATTAGTGAACTAAAATGGACTGGAATGGGAGAACTTAATTCAGATGACCATTTTATCTACTACTGTGGGAAAGAATCCCTTAGAAGATTGCCCTCAAGGGCAACAAAAGAGTCTGAAATGCAGTACTTGGATGCAATCTCAAAAACAACAGAATGATCTCTGTTCGTTTCCAAGACAAACCATTCAATATCACAGTAATTCAAGTTTATGCTCCAACCAGTAATGCTGAAGAAGCTGAAGTAGAACGGTTCTATGAACCTACAAGACCTTCTAGAACCACCACCCAAAAAAGATGTCCTTGTCATTATAGGGTACTGGAATGCAAAAGTAGGAAGTCAAGAGATACCTGGAATAACAGGCAACTTTGACCTTGGAGTACAGAATGAAGCAGGGCAAAGGCTAACAGAGTTTTGCCAAGAGAATGCACTGGTCATAGCAAAACCCTCTTCCAACAACACAAGAGAAGACTCTATATATGAACATCACCAGATGGTCAATACCGAAATCAGATTGATTACATTCTCTGTAGCCGAAGACGGAGAAGCTCTATACAGTCAGCAAAAAGAAGACCGGGAGCTGACTGTGGCTCAGATCATGAACTCCTTATTGACAAATTCAGACTTACATTGAAGAAAGTAGGGAAAACCACTAGACCATTCAGGTATGACCTAAATCAAATACCTTACGACTGTGGTGGAAGTGACAAACAGATTCAAGGGATTAGACCTGATAGAGTTCCTGATGAACTATGGATGGAGGTTCCTGACATTGTACAGGAGGCAGTGATCAAGACCATCCCCAAGAAAAAGAAATGCAAAAAGGCAAAATGGTTGTCTGAGGAGGGCTTACAAATAGCTGTGAAAAGAAGAGAAGCAAAAGGCAAAGGAGAAAAGGAAAGATATTCCCATCTGAATGCAGAGTTCCAAAGAATATCAAGGAGAGATAAGAAAGCCTTCCTCAGTGATCAATGCAAAGAAATAGAGGAAAACAACAGAATGGGAAAGACTAGAGATCTCTTCAAGAAAATTAGAGATACCAAGGGAACATTTCATGCAAAGATGGGCTCAATAAAGGAGAGAAATGGTATGGACCTAACAGAACCAGAAGATATTAAGAAGAGGTGGCCAGAATACACAGAAGAACTATGCAAAAAAGATCTTCACGACCCAGATAATCACAATCGTGTGATCACTCACCTAGGGCCAGACATCCTGGAATGCAAAGGCAAGTGGACTTTAGGAAGCATCACTATGAACAAAGCTAGTGGAGGTGATGGAATTCCAGTTGAGCTATTTCAAATCCTAAAAGATGATGCTGTGAAAGTGCTACATTCAATATGCCAGCAAATCTGGAAAGCTCAGCAGTAGCCACAGGACTGGAAAAGGTCAGTTTTCATTCCAATCCCAAAGAAAACCAATGCCAAAAAATGCTCAAACTACCACACAATTGCACTCAATCTCACATGCTAGCAAAGTAATGCTCAAAATTCTCCAACCCAGGCTTCAACAGTACATGAACCATGAAATTCCAGATGTTCAAGCTGGATTTAGAAAAGGCAAAGGAACCAGAGATCAAATTGCCAATATTTATTGGATCATCGAAAAAGCAAGAGAGTTCGAGAAAAACATCTACTTCTGCTTTATTGACTATGCCAAAGCCTTTGACTGTGTGGGTCACAACAAACTGGAAAATTCTTCAAGAGATGGAAATAACAGACCACCTTACTTGCCTCCTGAGAAATCTGTATGCAGGTCAAGAATCAACAGTTAGAACCAGACATGGAACAACAGACTGGTTCCTAATCGGGAAAGGATTACATCAAGGCTGTATATTGTCACCCTGCTTATTTATTATATGCAGAATACATCATGCAAAATGCTGGGCTGGATGAAGCATAAGCTGGAATCAAGATTGCCGAGAGAAATATCAATAACCTCAGATACATAGGTGACACCACTCTTATGGCAGAAAGCGAAGAAGAACTCAAGAGTCTCTTGATGAAAGTGAAAGAGGACAGTGAAAAAGTTGGCTTGAAACTCAACACTCAAAAAACTAAGATCATGGCATCCAGTCCCATCACTTCACGGCAAATAGATGGGGAAACAATGGAAACAGTAAGAGACTTTTTTGGGGGGGCTCTGAAATCATTGCAGATGGTGATTGCAGCCGTGAAATTAAAAGACGCTTGCTCCTTGGAAGAAAAGGTATGACCAACTAAGACAGCATATTAAAAAGGAGAGACATTACTTTGCCAACAAAGGTCCATCTAGTCAAAGCTATGGTTTTTCCAGTAGTCATGTACGGATGTGAAAACTGGACTATAAAGAAACCTGAGCGCTGAAGAATTGATGCTTTTGAACTGTGGTGTTGGAGAAGACTCTTGAGAGTCCCTTGGACTGCAAGGAGATCCAACCAGTCCATCCTAAAGGAAATCAGTCCTGAATATTCATTGGAAGGACTGATGCTGAAGCTGAAACTCCAGTACTTTGGCCACCTGATGCAAAGAACTGACTCATTGGAAAAGACCCTGATGCTAGGAAAGATTGAAGGTGGGAAGAGAAAGGGATGACAGAGGATGAGATGGTTGAATGGCATCACTGACTCGATGAACATGAGTTTGAGCAAGTTCCAGGAGTTGGTGATGGACAGGGAAGCCTGGCATGCTGCAATCCACGGGATTGCAAAGAGTCGGATACGACTGAGCGACTGAACTGACTGATGGAAACATTAGCATGTTATCAAGATGTGCATGCAACACAGGTAAAAAATCATCCTTAGGGTGATAATAACTTTTAACTAGTCTGGGAAATGAGGCCAGGCACAGGAAAGAGCAAATTTCAAGTTAATCCCTTTAAATCAGAGGTTCAGTTGGCTCATATTAAGGCATTCCTTTTCGTGTAAGTTAATGAAACTGACTTCATAGAATAGAAAGCACATCTTCCCTGTAAGGATTCTTAGCTTTTCTACGCCAATTCTGTATCCCTGGGAATAGAACCTACTCTCTTGGCTGACTCACCTGTTTTTAGTAGAGTGATGTATGACTCTTCTAAAGCACTCCTGTTGATTCTCCTTGACTCTAATTAGCACTCCTCAGAATAGTCGATATACTTCTATAGTTTCTAAGCTGTCAGCTGCACTGCCACGGATTTATCAGCTTCATCACCTAACACTATCAATTTCCCCAGGATCTCCTAGTCACTTTGGTCAGCCAGTCATGTTCAAATTGATGTCACTTGTTCTGAATCAATTCTCCATCAGTTATGGGGAAATGACACTAAATAATGTATACTGCTATTTAATAGACATCAGCTAAACTTTGAGCATACACACTCACAAAAAGGATTCCCCCCAAAAGATAGATTTTTATGGTACTTTGCAAAATTATTTCAATTCAATGAACTGTATACTTCATCAGAAATTATGGATATAAGAATGCTGCAGTCTGTTGATTCTGGCTTCAAATTTTCATGTTAGATCATTAAGTAATAATCATTAATGGCTTTTGTTTTAAACTGAGGTTAAATCCACATAACATTAAAACAACTAGTTTGAAGTGTACAATTCTGGCATTTAGTGTATTCACAATGTTGTGCAACCATCTCCTCTATCAAGTTCCAAAAGATTTTCATCACCCCAAAAGAAAACAAAGGGACTTACCTGGTGGTCCAGTGGTTAAGAATCTGCTTGCCAGTGCAGGGGACATGGGTTTGATGCTTCACCTGGGGAGATTTCACATGCTGTGGGGCCACTAAGCCCATGTGCCACAACTACTGAAGCCTGTGAGCCCTAGAACCTGTGCTCCGCAACTAGAAGAGTAGCCCCTGCTCACTCCAACTCGTGAAAGCCCGTGCACAGCAATGAAGACCTAGTGCAGAAATAAATAAATTTAAACAAAAATTAATTGAAAATTTTAAAAATCCTATTAAAAAAAAAAGAAAACCCATGCCTATTAAAAGTCATTTACCATTACCTCTCTTCAGCCTGGGGCAAGCACCAATATATTTTTTGTCTTTATGGATTTTCCTATTCTGGGTATTTAATATAAATGGAATCATACAATATATGACCTTCTGTGTCTGGCTTCTTTCACCTAGCAACATGTTTCTGAGGTTTATCTACATCATAGCATGTACCAGTACTTTATTTCTTTTATTACTGAATAATATTTCATTGTATTCATATACTACATGTTGTTTATCCATTTATTCATCAATAACTAACTTCCTTTGTGGCTCAGCTGGTAAAGAATCCGCCTGCAATGTGGGAGACCTGGGTTTGATCCCTGGGTTGGGAAGATCCCCTGAAGAAGGGAAAGGCTACCCACTCCAGTATTCTGGCCTGGAGAATTCCATGGACTGTATAGTCCATGGGATCGCAAAGATTCGGACACGACTGAGCGAGTTTCACTTTCACTGACACTTTCGGGCTATTGTGAATAGTATTGCCATAGACATTTACATAAGAGCATCTATTTGAGTACCTGTATTAAATCCTTTTGACTATATACCTTGGAGTTGACCTGCTAGGGACATATGGTAATTTTATGTTTAGCTTTTTGAGGAGCTATCACATGATTTTCCACAGCAGCTGCCAATTTCAGAATTTATAGAATCTATATCTACCCAGATGTCAGCATTGGCTATTTGCTTCAACTTGCTCAGATGGTAAAAGCGTCTGCCTACAACGTGGGAGACCTGGGTTCAATCCCTGGGTTGAGAAGATCTCCTGGAGAAGGAAATGGCAACCCACTCCAATATTCTTGCCTGGAAAATCCCACGGATGGAAGAGCCTGTTAGGCTACAGTCCAAGGGGTTGCAAAGAGTCGGACAAGACTCAGCGACTTCACTCACTTCACTTTCTCTTAGTGGTAAATCCAATTGGGAGACAAAATGTTGGTGCGACATTTTGGCAGAAATGAAGTAGTGATGTGCGTTGTGGGTCCAGGTAGGAAGGATCTTTATCTGTTCCTCATAGTACGAGGGTGCATGCGTGCCTGCTAAGTCACTTCAGTTGTGTCCAACTCCTTGAGACCCTGTGGACTGTAGCCCTCCATGCTCCTCTGTCCATGGGGATTCTCCAGGCAAGAATACTGGGGTGGGTTGCCATGCCTCCTCCAGAGGATCTTCCCCACCCAGGGATGGAACCCGCATCTCTTGCATCTCCTGCCTTGACAGGAGGGTTCTCACCACTAGTGCCACCTGGAAGCCCACAGGGTACTTGAATATAAATATTTTCTCCAAAGAGAGTCTGTCTTTCAACAGGTACACTGTTCATTCCCATCCACAGCTTTTCTTTTTGGTGGGTTGTAGCTTGAATAAAAGCATACTTAATGTATCTAAGAGCAATAGCTCTATCTGCCTCTCAGCGGATGTATAGTTCCTTCCACACCAGGGGAGAGCTTGCTCTTCTATCAACTTAAAGCCCTCTTACAAATGGCTACCCCCTGCCTTACACTTTGAGCAATCCAGTGGTTTCAATAAAAAATAAACCCCTGAGCCACTCCTTAACTAGAGGAAATTAATGATTTTACATTTTTCCTCCTTTTTTTCTCTCAAAAGGCAATGAACTTGAAGAAAAAGTGAGTCATAACTGCATTTAGTACTTCCTTTCTTACACGCTAAACCATAACATTACTGTAGACAATACTGTAGGCAATAGGGTTTCTCAGAATAGGATCTGTGATCACCAGTTGTACACAAGTTGATTTCAGCTGTTGCATGGATGAAGAACTTTTATTTTTAAGGTTATATATTTATGCTAATGTATGTTAGAAAACAATATAACTAGCTTATCAAACTCATGGGGCTATAGATACTATTGCTTAGGATGAAGCTAAAGTGAGAAAAAATTGTTTTAAGAATTACATGAAACAATGTACAAATGGTATGAGGATATGGCAAAGATGATAAAGGTAGGGCCCAAAGACTAAAATTTGTGAGACCCTGAACTTATTGGCTGTATTAAGTAACAAAGTTTTAGCAGCATTTATGCAATGTCTTGATATCTGATTTAATACATCCAACTAATCACATGCTATTCCCTATCTTATACGTTGGTTCTAAATACTCACCCCTCAATTGCTTGACATTACAAAGTATCAACTTCATTCGGGAAAAAATGCTTACTATGGCAAGTTCTACATGGGATATCTTCTTCCAATTTTCCTCTTCATTCAGGCATTTAGATTCAGCTGTTATCTACAAATGCACTCCCTGTGATTATGCCTCATCCTTACTTTCTCTTATCAGTAGGTCAACCTTGCCTTTTTCCTAGTCGTTCTTTCTTTTCACCTACTCCTGAGCTGCCTGTCCCTTAAAACTTCCATTTAGCAATTTATTTTCCTATCTGGCACTAAATGTACATTATTTTCCCCATTCATGACATTCTTATCCACTCCTCTTCCTAGTTCTCTCTGCCTCCTGAAACACATGGTGAAAATAATAACAACAAAAATAGTTAGATGTAATTACTGCTATTTTTATAAAATTAAGTGTAGCTTGCCCCTGCTCTATTCTAGGTATATTTTAACTAAATAGTTGACATTGGTCCCCTGAAGTCAAATGTTCTGCCATCAAGAGATCTAGGGTAAAATTGCTCTCTGGCCTTCCTTTCCTGAGGTCTATGGCAGGCTTCCAATCCTCCTGTTACGACAGCACAACAGAAATCTGAGGCATTTGACAATATCACTGAGTGGTCTACAGGTGTTTTTTTTTTTTTTTTTTTTTTTTTTGAGAAATCCAGTGAATTTCTTAATTGAACTAAGAGACAATGGCTCCATTTGGGACATCGTAGTAAATCACTGAAAGTGTGTCATTTCTGCAGATGCAGTCCTATCCAACTTTGTTTCTTTGTTTGATTATCAGAAGCTAACCTTCCCTTGATCTCATCCCCAAATTTTGGAGCTGTATTCTATATGGAGACTTAATGAATTATTATACTCTCTCTTGTGGTTCCTAAGCATCTCTGCATCTTGATCCTAGTCCATGACCGATGATAGAGTCTTCCTGTCTTAATCAGATGCCCAAATGTAAAGCAATCTGGCTTAACAGGTTTTCGATAATTAAAGTTATGACTAAAAAAAATTACCCTTCCCCAGTGTATGTGTAGATTTAAGGATATGGTTCAGTTCAGTTCAGTTGCTCAATGGTGTCTGACACTTTGCGACCCCATTCACTGCAGCATGCCAGGCTTCCCTGTCCATCACCAACTCACGGAGCTTGCTCAAACTCGTGTCCATTGAGTTGGTGATGCCATCCAACCATCTCATCCTCTGTTGTCCCCTTCTCCTCCTGCCTTCAATTTTTCCCAGCATCAGGGTCCTTTCCAATAAGTCAGTTCTTTGCATCAGGTGGCCAAAGTACTGGAGTTTCAGCTTCAGCATCAGTCCTTCCAATGAATATTCAGGACTGATTTCCTTTAAGATGGACTGGTTGGATCTCCTTGCAGTCCAAGGGACTCTCAAGAGTCTTCTCCAACACCACAGTTCAAAAGCATCAATTCTTCAGCGCTCAGGTTTCTTTATAGTCCAGCTCTCACATCCATACATGACTACTGGAAAAACCATAGCTTTGACTAGATAGACCTTTGTTGGCAAAGCAATGCCTCTGCTTTTTAATATGCTGTCTTAGTTGGTCATACCTTTTCTTCCAAGGAGCAAGCGTCTTTTAATTTCATGGCTGCAGTCACCATCTGCAGTGATTTTGGAGCCCCCAAAAATAAAGTCAGCCACTGTTTCCATTGTTTCCCCATCTATTTGCCATGAAGTGATGGGACCAGATGCCATGATCTTAGTTTTTGAATGTTGAGTTTCAAGCCAACTTTTTCATTCTCCTCTTTCACTTTCATCAAAAAGTTTTTTAGTTCTTCTTCACTTTCTGCCATAAGGGTGGTGTCACCTGCATATCTGAGGTTATTGATATTTCTCTCGGCAATCTTGATTCCAGCTTGTGCTTCATCCAGCCCAGCATTTCGCATGATGTATTCTGCATATAAGTTAAATAAGCAGGGTGACAATATACAGACTTGATGTACTCCTTTCCCAATTTGGAACCAGTCTGTTGTTCCATGTCTGGTTCTAACTGTTGCTTCCTGACCTGCATACAGATTTCTCAGGAGGTAGGTAAGGTGGTCTGGTATTCCCATCTCTTGAAGAATTTTCCAGTTTGTTGTGATCCACACAGTCAGAGGCTTTGGCATACTCAATAAAGCAGGAGGAGATGTTTTTACGGAACTGGAGAAGGGAATGGAAAACCACTTCAGTATTCTTGCCTTGAGAACCCCCTGAACAGTATGAAAAGAATATGGCACTCTTATCCATATGGAAAAAAGAATAATTGAAATGTAAATGGGTTTTATGTTTTATCAGGAAGGACAGGATGAAGATTCTGGAAGTTCTGGAGGTTATAACTATGAGAGGAAAAGATGGAAAAATGAAAGGTAGAATTTACTTAGAGACACTTGGGGAAAGTTCTCACTTGGGGAAAGAAGCATGGGAAACCAGAGTGGAAATAGTAGGTTTTAAGGCTGCCCGGAGAGTCCACTGGGAGAAATATATTAGCTTTATACAGATACGTTATCTAGAAAAGGCTTGGAAAGATGAAGAAGCAGCTTCAATCACCTTACCTCAATAGGCCTAGGGCTCTTGAGATGAGAAATTTGATAAAAAGATTTAGGATAGACTCTAAAGAGAACTGTTCAAGTCATATCCTGAAGTTGCAGAGGGAATGCTATTTTCAGGTGTGACCAAGGGCAGTGCCTAGTGGTCAGAACAGAGCTGAATCACCAACTGACCTGGCAATGAATTTTGAATAACAGTTAAAACTGGGTTTAATGAGTTAAGAAGTATCAAACTGGTTTAAATAGCCAGACTGTACTCCGATCACTCTGGATAATTTACATACTGAGATTTCACTGCAGAACCAAGCCATGCTGAAATCTAAGTGATTGACTGCCTGAGCTGAGATAAGGAGACCCAGAAAGGAGGGGAAATTAGAGACTTAATTAATTAATTAAAGGAAAAGCCACAGTCCATATGACAGGTGGCAATGCCGAAACTTACCAGTCAGGGAATTCTAGGAAAATACTTTCCAGGGGTTATTCTGATACATTTTTGTCCCAAGAATAAAAAGGATTATTTGGGGGTATGAGATCTTTCTAGTTACCTTCAAATCATGCTGTGTCTAGTCCTGAGAATGAACTGAATGGATCAAAATGCATCTTTTTCCCCCAATGCACACTGAAATCCAATGTATAATTACAGCATAAGTGAAAAGTATTAAATATATTTTCCTTCAAATCAAATTTTCCCCACATCTGAGGTTAAACCAAAGAAACATATGTCCCAATTCTTTATCCTCTTTCTTTCTACCATAATTTTTCTGTTCTTCCCTACAGGTAGAGGTTCATGTAGCCATTTAGGTTTGGTGAGCAATGGTATGTTTTTGATTGCTTATAATTCAAGTGACTTTTTAATAAATTATTTTTAATTGGAGGAAAATTGCTTTACAATGTTGTGTTGGTTTCTGCCATACAACAATATGAATCAGTCATAAGTATATGTATATGCCTTTCCCCTTGAGTCCCAAGCACCTCTCTAGGTTGTCACAGAGCACTGGGTTGAGCTCCATGTGTTACACAGCAACTTCCCACTAGCTATCTATTTTACATATGTTAATGTATATGTTTCGGTGCTATTCTCTCAATTCGTCCCACCCTCTCCTTCCCCATCTGTGTCCACAAGTGGGTTCTCTATGGTCTTCATGTGACTTTTAAATTGTTTTGTCAGGGATGTGGTTAAACTCCAAATACATTTTTCTTTGAGTTCATCTTCCCCCAAGACCAATTCTATTTTAAAATACAGGTTTTGTTTGTTTTTAAAACAAAGCTGTTAATTGAAGCCAGTCGTTAACATAGGCACAAAATGTTGATTTTAGAATGTAGAAAAGATTTGGAAGTTTATTATGACCAAGTGACTTGGGTGGTAGAAACTGCTCTCTAAGTGAACAAAAGAAAACAGGGCATATGACACTGTGCTATCTCAGAAATGGGAGACCGGTATCCGTGTCAAGTGTCAATAAAAGATGGCATCTGGTCCAGAGACAGCCATCAAACAGATAAAGCAAACCTGAGGACACTCTCCTGCACTCTTATTTTGTGCCCTGCCCCCATGCACTGCGGTGGGATGAAAATCCAGGGGGCAGTCAGACAAGGGAGGAAGAGATGGTCACATTCCAGGTAATAAGACAAGAATTTCATAAACATACACTTGGCACAAGAAGTGTAGGTAGAAATTGACATGTAAGTCTAAGGGAGCAAGTGGAGTGGGTTGGGGTGATGGATAAGGCTTTTGCTGAGAAGGGAACAGCCACATAGAAAAACCACATAGAAAAGCTGCCACACTTTGCTCTCAACTGTTTCTCAGTCTTGATTTCACACTGCTTCTTCTGCAACTTCCCATCATGGTTTTAACAACTACCAACTTTCATTATAGAATATTATTGAAAAAAAAAAAAAGAGTCACAGTATAGCTGATACCTAAAACCTTCATCTCCAAGGCAAACTGAGAATTCATGTCCCTCTCCTGCCTCTTCCAATTTCCTTCCCAAACACAAACACATGTGTGCACATGATGTTCAAGCTGTTTAGTCCTCTGTGACTTTTTTTCCCCACCATGGTGTCACTGATGCTCATTTGTAAATGCTTCCTGTCCCTATAGAATGGCCCCATTCAGACACCATGTATTCTCCACTACATGTATATTGATACAATCAGTGGGTATTCATGGAAAAGAACCTGCAGGTGTCTGTGATGTCCCTTGGTGTCTGCAGCTTCGAGGGGTTCTAAATTCTCTCACTAGCCCACACTAGACTTTAGCAATTCCCTAAAATATATATATATATATATTTGTAGCCTTCTTACGTGCTTGTGCTGCACCTGGAGTTACTTCCTTTTGTGCTCTGCCACAAGTGAGCCAATGTTCTCAGCTTCTCTCTCCTTGGAAGTTTCTGTCTTTCTTTGGATTTCAGTGTACTTTTTTTTACCCTATGATATCAGCCGTTTGATGGGCTGAAGAAAAGGAATGATTATGTTTATTACCCTGTTTTCTCTTTTCTTTTTATTAAGGTGGAAATGATATTCTTTTCAGCTCTCTGTCCCAGATAGAAGTGGAATTATGTTTACTTTTAAATATAGTTTTTTGGGCTGATGGCAGGATAATATTCAGATATTCCTAAAAAGTAGTTACAAATGTGAGACACACACATGAAAATTCAGATGTCACCTATAGATGTGGTCATCAAAACTGATAGAATAGATGATATTTTAGGGGAAGAATAAACTGGTTAAAAAAAAAAGCTATTGGTTGGAGACAGAATGAAATAATTGAACTTACTGTAAAAAGAATGTTTGTTTATCTGTGTGTATTTGACAGGAAGTGGGTGGTTGAACAAAGTAATAATTATTCTTTCTTTATAGACTACTACAATTCCAGTTTTATGTTTGATTTCCTGCTAACTGAGCCTTTTAGTTAAGTAGAACTATTCCTAGAAAATCATCTCCAAGTTTTTCCTCTCTTCTTTCTCAGCTAGTTTATATTGATACATCCTGGCTTTATCAACAAAAAAAGAACTCACTAATTCTTTTACTTTTTTTCATTCAAATTTCATTAATTATTTAAAGTGGTGCCACTCCAAATAGCTAAAGACTAACAAGAAAACCTAACGGTGATTCATTAATTTCCTGCACCAGAGTCACATCTCAGCCCAAGGGCTCATGATGGCAGCAGCATGAGGTTAATTCTGGAAACACAGGCTGCTTGTTAGTTTCACTGCTCTGCTCTTCTGGGTGGGGATCTCCCACTGTTCGCATATGCAGAATGATAGACGAGAATTAAGCTTTCTAATTGGGAATTGGGTATTTTGGGCAAAATTAAGGATAATGTAGGTAGGGTGGATTAAGTTGAAATGACACCCCCCTCCCCAACAAAGCCCTTAAAATATACACACATATACACACACACTAGATAACAAAGCCAGTATCCACCCTCTGCTGCAGCTGCTGCTGCTAAGTCGCTTTAGTCGTGTTCGACTCTGTGCGACCCCACAGATGGCAGCCCACCAGGCTCCCCTGTCCCTGGGATTCTCCAGGCAAGAACACTGGAGAGGGTTGCCATTTCCTTCTCCAAGGCATGAAAGTGAAAAGTGAAAGTGAAGTCGCTCAGTCGTGTCCGACTCCACCCTCTAAAACAAGGTAAATCACCAAACATCAGCAGTGTCCTACTAGTTTTCCAGCAATAGTGACAAAGTATGATGATTAAAGTAATTAAGGCTCTGGACTCTGTGTCACTGGCTGCATCACTCGCTAGCTATATAAACTTGAAAAGTTATTTGATCTCCTCAAGTTTCAGTTTCCTCTCATATTACATAGGAATTAATAAGTACAACAAACATGTATCAAATATGTGCTACGTACAGAGTATTTACTAATTTATTCAGTTATTTTTATTTTTTATTCTGGGAGTGCATAGAGTTCTCTATTTAGACAACAAAGTACCTGTAAATATTTTTGTTTTGACAAATTGGAAGAAGGATCAGAGAAAGTATTCTGACTTAAGTGACAAAAGGGATGAAAAAGACAGAAAAGAGAGAAAAAGATAAATGGAACACAGAGAATAGGTTTAACTTGCATAGCTGGAGTCCTAAGAGATAAGAGGGAGAGTTTATTATTGCCAGTCCCTGCTCAAATTACTTTACAGATATAACCAATTAAATCCTCATAAAAGCTGTTTAAGTTAGGTACTCTTCTGGCCACACTCATTTTACAGAGGAGGAAACCGAGGCACTGGTAAGCTATGTAACTTGTCCAGGGCCACTTAGCTCCTAGGTAATGGAGCTGAGATGTAAACTCAAGTAGCCGGGTGTCAGAGTCCACATTCAAAACCAGTCCAAATCTGAAGACATTATATGTATTAACTCATTAAATGCTCACCTCAAAACCCTGTGAGATAAGTGCTATCATTATCCTCATTCTGTGGGTGAGAAAGTTTAGGTAATTTGCCCATGACGACACAGCCAGCTGGGCTTCCTCGGTGGCTCGGCAGTAAAGAATCTGCCTGAAGTGCAGGAGACGTAGGAGACACAGGTTCTATCCCTGGGTTGGGAGGATCTCCTGGAGGAGGGCATGGCAACCCACGCCAGTATTCTTGCTGGTAAAATCCCATGGACAGAGGAGCAGGGTGGGCTACAGTCCATGCGGTTGCAATGTGTCAGACATGACTGAAGCAACTGAGCATGCACGCAAGACACAGGCAGTCAATGACAGGGCCAGGATACAATCCCAGGCAAGCCTACCTCTAAAGCCCTCAGTCAAAATCATCAGGCAACATCCCCTCTCAGTAACAGTACCCACATCAGAGTGTTCTTGTGAGAAATAAATGGTATACAATATTTAAAGCACTTAGCCCATTGCCTAGTACACAATAAGATGATGTTCCTACTACCACTCCTATTTACTGGTTGTCCTCTGATGGCTTGTAGCACAGGGAAAAACTGCAGTGAGGTAGGAATAGAAGGAATGTATAGAACCTTACCTGATATGATACCCTTGCACTCTTGGTCTCTCTGCATAAGAGGGTCTTTGCTGGAGAACCTTTGTATCCCTCTTCATTTACCTCCAAGGCCTAACCACAATAGAGCAGGTGACCTGATGCCAGAAAAATTGCAGGAAAGGGGGAAGGCCCATAAATATTCTGCTGGGAGTTTTAAAATTTGATAGAATTCCAATCTATCTTAATTGACGGCAAGGTAAAATAGAATACCCTGTCCCCCTTCCCAAATGATGCCGAGGTATTTATAATACTAAGAGGTTTTGTGTAATATTTACCCTGTGCCAACTACTTTTCTAAGTGAATTTTTGTTAATTTACATATTCCTTAGAAGAGCCTTATGAGGTGAGGGCTATTATTCTGTCCATTTTGTAGAAGAGGAAACTGAGGCCCAGATCCCAAGACCACACAGTCAGTAAGTGATAGAGCTGCAATTTGTACCCAGTTTGGCTCTAGAATCCAAGCTCTTTTGTTCCTCTCACATCAGTACTAGATTTAACATTCTTTGCACATTGCTAACAAAGTGGAAATGAAGAGTTAAATATATAATTTAAAATACAAAGGGCATTTTTTATGAAGTTTTGGAGTCCTCCCAAATTAAGGATGCTTTCCATCTTTTTCCATTAATTACATTCTAATTCTTTTACTTCAAAGGCTTTCAACCCTTTACCAAAGGTGAGATTCTTGATAAAATGTTATGGATCCCTTTGGGAGGGTTTTCTTGGTTATGAGGTGCTTGGGTGTTGTCTTTTCTGTTTTTTTTTGCCAAGCTGCATGGCTTTTGGGATCTTAGTCCCTTGACCGGGGATTGAACCCGGGCCATGGCAGTAAAAGCAGTGAGTGCTAACCAGTGGACTGCCAGGCAATTCCCCCACCTCCCGCCTTTTATTACTTTTCCTAGGGTAGAAATTGTTGGCACATTCTAGCAACCTCATTTTATCTTATTTGGAATCCTAAGAGATCAATTTCTCCTAATTTATTTATGAAGAAATATATTTAATGTAATATATACTGTATATTATATACTGTAGGGCTCACATGTTTCTCTTCCTTGGTGCAGATATACAGCTTAATCTTATTTTGGAAGCAACACAGAAAAATTTACTGTATGTTGCTAAACAGCAGTAGACAATTGTCATGGTCTGCTGATCCCATCTGCTTCTCATGAGAAGAACAAAGGTCTGTGAGGAATTTTCCCACTCCTATAGGAGGTTTTCCTGAGGGTTTTATGCAACCACATGTTTTGCTCGTTGACTATGTGGTGGTACTGGATTGAACAACCTAGGCTGAAATGTAACACAGAGATTAATCCATTTTACAAATTCATTGCCAGTTCAGAATATTTCTATAGATTAGATTTTATAGTATAAACTATAAATGTAAATGTATACTATTTTGTAGAATTTTAAGAGATATTCATGAAGGACTTGAAAAATTAAGAGAGTAAAATGCTAAAACTTTCTTTTTGGATAGTTGTGGTTATTTACTAATGTGAATTTGGTAATGTGAATTTGTTTGTCTGATGCTAATGGTAAATTCTTTGAAGGTAAGGTTTTTATTTTGTAGCCCACAGTGAGCCTAATATAATAATTTGGATGTACTAGGTACTTCATTAATATTTGTTGAACATGTGGATGATTAAATAAATATAAATATAGATAGATAGATAGTCAGATTGATCGATCCTATTGCTTCTGCTTCTCTGGTGAACCCTAACTGATACACACCCTCATACTCAGGGTCCAAGGTAGCATCTATATTTCAGCAGCAGCATACAGGAAGGCCTGTAGGAAGAGCCAAGAGCAAGCTCCAGGTTTCTCTTGAGAGGTTCCCAGAAACTGCTAACAAATACATTCCCACTTACATTCTATTAGCCAGAGCCTAGCCACACAAGCCACATGAACTATAAACGGGGCTGGAAAATATCATCTTTATCCTGGCTGGCTGTATGCCTAGCTAAATGTTCTAATACCAAGGATGCAAGGAAAATGCATATGGGGTTCGACTAACAATCCCTCCTGTTACCAAACCAAACTTGGGTCCACTTGCCTGAGCATGGGGAAGCCAATCTACTGACATGGGGTTGTGAGAAAGGAAAGTACAGTGCTTACTGCAGGGCGCCAAGCAAGGAGTTCAGGACAATTAGTGCTCAAAAAGCCCAAACTCCCCAATAAGGTTCAGGAAAGCATTTTTAAAGGCCAGGTGAGGAAGGAGGTTTGCAGAGCATGTGATCAGGTTGTGCACGGTGCTCTGATCGGTCATTGGTGAGATAACAGAGTAATGTCAGGGGTTAACATTATCAGCCCTTAGGCTCTAGGAGGTCATCAGGTAGTTAACATCTTCCATTTGGTGTGAGTTTTCAGTCTGTAAAACAACTCAGGAGTGTGCATTAGATACTGTCATCCAGGTACTTCAGAGAAGAACTAAATTTGTTTTCAAAAATGAAATTTTACTTCTCTCAAAGTAATTTTAAAGAATTAAATAATACTGAATTCTTGGGTGAGAGGTTAAATTATTGTAACAAAGATAATGCTGAATACAAAGGCTCAAGTAAAATAGAAACTTATTTTTCTCTCATTTAACAGTCCAAGAGAGTGGGTAGCTCTGTTTCAAAGAGTCATCTGGCGAAACTTCTACCATGTTACTCCCAAATTCTCCCAAAGTATTATTCTTTTCTGCATGGTAAGGAAGAAGAAGCGAGGAACACCAAGCAGCTTCCTTTTAAGGACATAAATTCGAAGGAGCCTCCCCTCTTTTTTCATATCCCACTGGCCACGTTAGCTGAAAGGGGAGCTAGGAAACAGTGTTTAACTAAATAGTCATGTGTCCAGCAAAAATTCAGGAGGTTCTATTACATAAGAAAAAGGAAAAGAATGAATACTGGCGACTGTCCGTATACTGGCAAATTGTCCGCTCTGTCTCAGGTACCAGAGACCTTCCTCTGGATGCCTGATGGCTCTCAGCTATCCACTCCTAACAGTGAGACACTAGGACCTGACTGGAAGACTGATCTGTGGTAGTGAGCAGTATGTGGGGGGAATTAAGCTTCTTGACAGTTTTTTCCTTGTTTGTGTAAAACTCCTTAATGTCAATATTTGTAAGGCTTTTCTCTGGGGCTGATCAGTTTTTCCAGAAAATAGTCTTCCAGTTCTGCCTACTGACGTATTGGTTTCCTTAGGGCTATGGTAACAAATTACCACAAAATGGGTGGCTTAAAACTGTGGAAATCCGTTCTCTCACAGTTCTGGAAGTTGAAAGTCAGAATTCAAGTGTTGGACTTCCTGTTGATTCAGTGGTTAAGACTCCATGCTTCTACTGCAGGGCGCACAGATTCAAACCCTGGTTGGGAAAGTTCTGCATGCCCTGCTGTGCAGTCAAAAAAAAAAAAAAGTCAAGGTGCTGTCAGGGCCATGCTCTGAAGGCTCTAGGGAAGACTCCATCCTTACCTCTTCTTGCTTTCCAAATAAACTTTTTTCCTCTATCAAAGTAATTTAAAGTACTAAATAGTACAGAATTAGTAGGTGATAGGCTAAGTTATTTTAACAGATACCCCTCAATACAAGGCTCAAGGATTAGCCATTGTGTTTCATGGCTCCTATTGGAAGGACTTTATTTTGGGGGGCTCCAAAATCACTGCAGATGGTGACTACAGCCATGAAATTAAGAGATACTTACTCCTTGGAAGAAAAGTTATGACCAACCTAGATAGTATATTAAAAAACAGAGACATTACTTTGCCAACAAAGGTCCCTCTAGTCTTCCAGTGGTCATGTATGGATGTGAGAGTTGGATTATAAAGAAAGCTGAGTGCCAAAGAATTGATGCTTTTGAATTGTAGTGTTGGAGAAGACTCTTGAGAGTCCCTTGGACTGCAATGAGATCCAATCAGTCCATCCTAAAGGAAATCAGTCCTGAATATTCATTGGAAGGACTGATGCTGAAGCTGAAACTCTAATACTTTGGCCACCTGATGCCAAGAACTGACTCATTTGAAAAGACCCTGATGCTGGGAAAGATTGAAGGTGGGAGGAGAAGGGGATGAAAGAAGATGAGATGGTTGGATGGCATCACTGACTCAATGGGCATGAGTCTGAATAAACTCTGGGAGTTGGTGATGGACAGGGAGGCCTGGCGTGCTGCCGTCCATGGGGTCGCAAACAGTTGGACACAACTGAGTGACTGAACTGAACTGACTGATGGGAAGGACTGATGTTGAAGCTGAAACTCCAATGCTTTGGCCACCTGATGCCAAGAACTGACTCCTTGGAAAAGACCCTGAGGCTGGGAAAGATTGAAGGTGGGAGGAGAAGGGGACGATAGAGGATGAGATGGTTGGATGGCATCGCTGACTCAATGGACATGAGTTTGAGCAAGCTCCAGGAATTGGTGATGGACAGGGAAGCCTGGTGTGCTGCAGTCCATGGGGTTGCAAAGAGTTGGACACGACTGAGTGACTGAACTGAACTGAACTGACTTGATGGCTCCCAGCAATCTTTGATTGATGACTCCTGGCAGTTTTTGGAATTCCTTTATTTGTAACTGTATCACTTCAGTCTCTGCCTCTATCTTCATTTGGTCTTCTTCTTTTTAAAAAGTATTTACTTATTTATTCAGTCATGTCAGGTTTTAGTTGTGGCATGTGGGATCTTTTGTTGTGGCCCACAGACTCTCTAGTTGTGGTGCATGGGCTTAGTTGCTCTATGGTATGTGGGACCTTACTTTCCTGACTAGGGATCAAACTCAAGTCCACTGCATTGCAAGGCAGATTCTTAACCACTGGATCACTAGGAAAGTCCTTTCACTTGGTCTTCTGTCCATGTGTCCCTATGTGTCCTCTCCTCTTACAAGGACACCAATCACTGAATTTAAAGCCCACCCTAATATAGTATGGCATCTTCTTAATTACATCTGCAAAGACCCTATTTCTAAATAAGGTCACATTTGAAGGTTCTGGGTGTACATAAATTTTTTTGAGGACACTTTTCAATCAAGTACAATAGGTATTGGTGCCTATTTTCCTGGAACCAGGGGAGGGGAAGGGAGTCCATTAGATTTGCTTAATCTCTTCTGTTGCTGCTGCTGCTAAGTCACTTCAGTCGTGTCCGACTCTGTGCGACCCCATAGATGGCAGACCACCAGGCTCCGCCGTCCCTGGGATTCTCCAGGCAAGAATACTGGAGTGGGTTGCCATTTCCTTCTCCAGTGCATGAAAGGCAAAGTGAAAGTGAAGTTGCTCAGTCGTGTCTTAGCGACCCCATGGACTGTAGCCTACCAGGCTCCTCCGTCCATGGGATTTTCCAGGCAAGAGTACTGGAGTGGGGTGCCATTGCCTTCTCCAATCTCTTCTGTTAGCCCTTTGTTTCCCTACTTCACCCCCAAGCCTGGACAAAAATCAGAGCCTCTTTAGTCCAGGGTCCCCATATAGCAGTGGTATCTTAATGGAAGTGTTTGGGAATATGGTATGGGTGGAGGATGGGCGGTAGTGGATATGGAGCCATAAATTACATTGGGTTGAAAAGGGAACCTAGGAAGTCTAATCATTTTCTGTCCCCAGATTTTTCAACCAACCCTCCTTTCAGCCCCAAACTTTACTCTGCCATTTATTATATCTTGGACAATCAAGGAGAAGCCTTTCCATGGTTCTAGGGTTGAACCTCCTTCATTCTCTTTAATATCCTCCCTTCCTGAAGCTCTTCCTCCACCAACTTCACCCCCAGCAAGCACTTATGTTTTGGCCTAATCCACACTGCAAAGTCTGTTGACACTTTTTCTTTTTTCCCCATGGTTAGGCAGATGTTCAAATTATATTAAAAGATACAAGTAAGGTTGAGTTTGTGTGAGCTCATGAAAATCACATGAGATATTTTGTCTGAAAACACTAGGCATATGATTGTCATGTGGAAAGAATTTGAAAGGTATTACTTGACTCGGAATTTCTTATAAAAGGGGTGTTTGCAGAGCAAACTATCATATCTTAATTATCTTTTCTGTAAATCTAGATGTTCATATATTGAATTTGTATCAAGCAGGCTAATACTCTAAAAATTTCCTCCTTTATTTAGAAATATTCTCATAAAAATATATAAATATGTTTTAAGGAATCTGTAATTTAGAATAATGGGGCCAAATAAATTTTATAATATTGTTTTTAAATGAATGATTACTTTTAACATGACATTTGATAAATATAACATTGGAAAAATATATTGCCTGAAAATTTTCATATGCAAGGGAGTGTTGGTCTAGTCATTAAGTCGCGTCTGACTCTTGTGACCCCATGGACTATAGCCTGCCAGGCTCCTCTGTCCATGGGATTTTCCAAGCAAGAATACTGGAGTGGGTTGCTATTTCATTCTCCAGGGGATCTTCCTAACCCAGTGATCAAACCCAGGTCCCCTGAATTGCAGGCAGATTCTTTACCGACTGAGCCACCAGGGAAGCCTTAGCACTAAAATATTGTTCAGTATATTTAAGATTCTTAAGGAATCAACAGATTTATAATTCTAGTTAATATGGTTATACAAAATGTACTAATACTTAGACAATACTACTTTAAAACTTTTAAAATGAATTAATTAAAATCTCAGAATATGCTATTTAAGGAAGAAAGATATTAATAGCAATTAGTATAGTCATTTGAAACTTTTTCATCAAATTCTCAGTTTTACTTAAGATAATACATTAGTATGTTATTAAAGAAAAAATTACTTCATATAAATTACAAGTCAATTTAGTCTTTAATTAGGAAAACACTGGGTATTTAGACACTTTGTTTTCCTCTTTTGTACACAATTTAACATTTCTATTCACAACTTTTCTTTAAAGAAAAGTTTTATAGCAAATCATTTAACCTAGGGAGTGTAATTCACCTCATTCCTGCTGCTTCCCCCCACTTAGGCCAGAGAATACTGTCATTCAACCGTATGATATAAATCTCGAAAAAGTCTGAGTGATTATGGGGTTTGTTAATCTTATATATTGGGGCTCCAGGTTTCATAAGACAACAGCAGGGATAGACTAGCTGCTGAGGGGATTTAGTTCCATGCTGGGACCTGACAACCTTGCCTATACCCACATAGGCCACACAAGACCGAACAAGATTGAACCTCAGCAATCTTGGCAGAAAGCTTGTGATTTTCCCAGAACATAGGAGCATGGGAGGTTTGTGAGTTGTTTCTACATGGCCATTTCCTACTCACCCCCTATCTCCAGGGAGAGTGTCATGAAACCATTTCCTGTCACCTCCTGGTTCTGATGAAGTATGAGGCTTTCTGCCTTGCCCCACCCCTCAACCCCTACTTAGGGCACAGCCACAGCCTGTAAAACTACTTGGTTGCAAGGTAGCATTGGCTTCTCAGCAACACAGTGTCCCATCGTTTGTGTGGCAGTCATCTTGCCTCTTATGTTTTGGTGTTGCCATGAACACGGTCCATGGGGAGCTGGCACCTTTATATACTCTTTCTTTTGCAGTCTACGTAAGTCATAAATGGTCTGAATCTAATAAAAAGGCTTATTGTTTCTTTTCTGGCTGAATATGTTAGTCAGATCTTGCTTTGTGCTTGACAATAATAAAATAGCTAATAACACAGTTTGCTAACCTGTATATATATGTATGTATGTGTGTGTGTGTATATATATATATATATATATATATATACATCATAAATAAATCAAGAAAGATGGATTATTTAATAAATCATTTTTGAACAGCTGGATCTTTAGAAGAAAATGTATATTTCACATCATACAGATAAAATAGTTAACCAAAGAAAAGAGAAAGAAATGAAACCATGATAATTCCAGTGAGAAAATGGATAAATTCTTGAAAATACATTTAGAAATGAGAAGGCCTTTACTACAGTACAAAGTACAGACTACGTAACAAAAGAGTGCTGATATAGTTGACAATATAAAAAATTGAAACAGTAATATGAGAAAAATACCATAAATATATTCAAAAGAAGAAAGGCAAACTGGAAAACATATTCTCAACACATAAGACAGAAAAAGACCAGTTTCCATCATAAGCAGGAATGTTGAAAAATCAGTAAGAAAAAGACAAAAAGGGAGCGGCAAAGACCTTTTGCAGTAACTCTCCACAAATGACCTATAAACACTTGTTACTCATAATTAAAAAAAAGCAGGTGGACATTATTTTCCAAATACTGGACTGGCAACGATTACAGTTGTAGTACCCAGTGCTGCTGAAGGTGTAGGAAACAAACACTCCTGCGTGGTTGGCAGGAGCATAAGTTTGTGAAATCTTTTTTAGAAGACAACGTTGGCAATTATTAAAAAAGTTAGCAAGGAATTCTCTGGTGGTCCAGTAGTTAGGTCTCTGTGCTTTAACTGCCTGGGCCTGAGTTTGATTCCTGGTTACGGAACTAAGATCCTGTAAGCTGTGTGGTGCAGCCAAAAAAAGAGAAAGTAACATATGTTTACCATTTCACCTAAAATTTGCTTTCTAAGATATTCTTGCATGAGTACACAAAAATGTGCAAAAAGAATGTTTATAACATTGTTTAAACTATAACATTATTATAACAATGTTTAAACAGTATCACTGTTTACAATAGCAAGAAAACTGGAAATAACTTTAATACCCATCAGTAGGGGGTTGGTTCAGTAAATTATGGAGTTTTGATATAAATGGAAAACTGCAAAATATTAAGAATGATGGAACATACAGTACTAATATGGAAAGAGTTCCAAGATATACTTTTAAATAAAAATGTAAATTGGCAGAAGAGTATGCAAATTATGATCTCATTTGCCTTAAGTACCAATTGTATATGCATAGATATATTCTGAATGATTTTGGAAGGAACTGTTAATAATGGCTACCTCTCAGTCGGAAAAGAGGCTGCCTGCAATGCGGGAGATCTGGGTTTGATCCCTGGGCTGGGAAGAGCCCCTAGAGAAAGGAATGGCAACCCACTCCAGAATTCTTGCCTGGAGAATTCCATGGACAGAGGAGCTTGGTGGGCTACAGTCCATGGGGTCACAAAGAGTCAGACACAACTGAGTGACTAACTTTATGTAAAGTGAAAGTGGGGACAGAATGGCTGGGGATAAAAAGGAAAACTTTTGAATTTTCTTTTTGCCATGAGTATAGCAAAATAGCTTTTAAGAAACTTTAAAGAAATCTTGCTCCTTGGAAGAAAAGTTATGACCAACCTAGATAGTATATTAAAAAGCAGAGACATTACTTTGCCAACAAAGGTCCGTCTAGTCAAAGTTGTGGTTTTTCCAGTAGTCATGTATGGATGAGAGAGTTGAACTAGAAAGAAGGCCGAGTGCCAAAGAATTGATGCTTTTTAACTGTGGTGTTGGAGAAGACTCTTGAGAGTCCCTTGGACTGCAAGGAGATCCAACCAGTCCATCCTAAAGGAGATCAGTCCTGAATAGTCATTGGAAGGACTGATACTGAAGCTGAAACTCGAATACTTTGGCCACCTGATGCCAAGAACTGACTCATTTGAAAAGACCCTGATGCTGGGAAAGATTGAAGGTGGGAGGAGAAGGGGACGAAAGAGGATGAGATGGTTGGATGGCATCACTGACTCAATGGGCATGAGTCTGAATAAACTCTGGGAGTTGGTGATGGACAGGGAGGCCTGGTGTGCTGCATTCCATGGGGTTGCAAAGAGTTGGACACGACTGAGTGACTGAACCGAACTGAAGAAATTATTTAATGTAAATAGTAAAAACTTATACCACACAAATACTGAATAAATTTCTAGACTGGTACAAATTTCTAAAATTTTTTTTCCTGAATTATAATCTTCAAACTTCAATTTTTCTGTGAGTGAAAGCATTAAGAAGAAACAAAGGCCCAACTCATTTTATACACTATTGGAGAAAAAAAGGAATTAAAAATATGGCTTTAATTAGCTTACAATCTTCCTAGTAAAGCATTAAAAAACAGAAATATTTATTTGCACTAACTCTAAGGATAGAATGATTTCAGGAAAAGGATGAATTTGTGTTGTAAGAGCCAGAGTATCTGAAAAAGGCCTCATTCTGGCAGTGGGATTTGAACTGAACTTCAAAAATGAGACAATTTAGTGAAGAGGACAGTAGCAAGGTCATTTCAGCAATACACTGGCACTTGCACAGGCATTAAAGCAAGAAGGGCTTGGCATTGTGTGGGAAGTGCTTAGATAAATGTCCCTGTCTGAAATGAGTATATGTTTTAGGCAGTACTGGGAAGTAAAATTTATGCAAGCAGGGTGAATTTAGATTGTGGAGGGTTCTTATTTCTCAGAAAGAGGAACGTGGCCCTGATATGCTAGGCAATGTAGATTCTTGAGATGATGAGTAGCGACATGATAAAAATAATTAGGATATTAATCTGCTGGCCTTATTTAAGACAGATTGAAGTAGGGTGAAGTGGCAGTGGAGAAAGAAAGAAAAAAGTAAAAGTAGTGAAAATGGTTAAAGACGAAGGATTTAGTGATAGTATGGATATAAGGGACCCAGAGGAGGAATCAAAGGTAGTTCTTATTTCTAGTCTGTAAAAGTCTAGGCTTGTGGGCCTAGAAAAATGGATTAAAATGCTCTAGATGACACTGTTAATTGATGTATTGAAACTAATGAGGACCATATTTCTCCATCCTTTATCTACCTCCTGAGTATAATTTCTTCCCTTAAAATTCAGGAATATATAGATAAAGATTTTTCCCCTAGACATTTCTTATGTCATTTTTTTTCTCCAGTTATGTTTGTAAAGACCCAACCCACAGTTCCTCTCGATCTCAGTGTTATTTCTCTTTGAACTTTCCTCTGACTGAATGTTATATCTTCTTTTTCTATCTCTCAATATTATTTCAACTCTGTAAAATCTCATACTCCCAATCATTACTACATATCTGAAGCCATTAGGGACTTATTTTTGCACCAGCCTAGCACCGCATCATGTGGAGTAGAAAGCAATCACCAGGCGCCATGGGATCTATAATTAAATGACAGTAATGATACTAGTCTCGTTTTGCTGAGATTTTCTTCACTATTTTTGCTACCTCCTCCTCTTAGAGAAATGTCATGAGTTAAGAGTATTTAACTCATGCTTAAGAATTATCTTATAAAATATTATAAAAATATTGTATGTTGTGTCACAACTATTTTCTTATAAAAGCTAAAACACAAAATCTTCTGAAGTTCTTTCAGTGAAAATTCTGGAAGGAAAACCTCTAGGAGAAGCCAAGCAAATGACCGTAATTATTTCACCTCCATTTTCATCTTCCCTTGGGAAGATTTGTGCTGTCCCACTTTGAATTATGCTGGGTACCTAACTCAAGTCCAAATGTGAACAATATTTCCTTCCTTGGTTCTCCTTAGGACAGGAGAAATAAGTGGTCATGTTGAAAACTTCACTAAATATTAAGATAGAACAAAAAATTGAAAAAAAAAGCAAAAAAAACCTACCTCAAATGTAAAAGATGTTTTTTATTATGAGGTAATTATAACCATGGGCTTCCCTTATAGCTCAGTTGGTAAAGAATCTGCCTGCAATGCAGGAGACTTGGGTTCAATCCCTGTGTTGGGAAGATCCCCTGGAGAAGGGAACGGCTACCCACTCCAGTATTCAGGCCTGGAGAATTCCATGGACTGTATAGGTAATTATAACCATACAGCAAGCTTAAAGGATCAGACCAATTTTGCAAGCACAGTTCCCTTCCCTTTCATCTCCCTGCCTCCATATGACAAGTATTTACCATCACAAGAGAGCTCTTCTCATGACATACTGACTCATTCTTGGACTAAGGTTTAGGAGACTGGTTTAAATGTCTCAGACTAATTAAGGTCTTCTCACACAGTTCAGGTTTTTAGCCTGAGGTATATACCTTACTGTAAGAGATTCTTGGAATTCATACAATATCTAATATCATACAATATCATACAATGTCAGAGAAGGCAATGGCACCCGAATCCAGTACTCTTGCCCGGAAAATCCCATGGACGGAGGAGCCTGGTAGGCTGCAGTCCATGGGGTCGCGAAGAGTCGGACACGACTGAGCGACTTCACTTTTCTGGCTGAGGTTAACAGATCTGCCAACTTCTAGAGTATTCTGTGAGGAGTGATCTAAAGGGTTATCATCATCACAATGACTTTAACCATATCACTGTAACACATACACAGTAACAAAAGAATAGTCCTTTCATAGAAACACATAGGGATGAAGAATGAAATAAATATCAGCAATCCTGTAGCAGAAAATTAAGACCTTCTTTAGTCAGTGTTAGAAAACAGTTTAATCATTTTTCTTCTTTTTCTAAAAAAATAAAATTAAATGAAAAAGTAAATTAAAACTAAATGAAGGTGAGTTAGAATTTGATAATGTGGTTATCACTAACCAGATATATTGATATACTTTTTTCCCCCCAATATTTATGTTGACAATAAAGACTAAAAGCAAAAGGAAAAAAGCTCAGCTTTTTTTTTTTTAACTTTTGGCCACACTGAGGATCTTTTGTTGGCCAGCGGGGATCTTAGTTTTCTGCTCTGGAGTAGAACCATCACCCCCTGCAGTGGAAGCTCGGAGTCTTAACCACTGGACAACCAGGGAAGTCCAAAAATCTCAACATTTTAAGTGAGGAAAATCACATTCTTATGCTTAGATGTTTTTCTTTCAAGTGTCAATATTTTAAGTCAAAACACTGCCTATCTACTGTTGGTTTATTAGCAGGGCTTCTGGATTTTTAATTAGATTCAATAAGCATTCAATGGTATAAAAGGCACTATGCTAGAGAATTTGGTGAATAATAAGAATAAGGCATTTCACATACCTTCAGGCATTCAAAATTCAGTGGGGAAGATAGAACAACTTTAGAACTATTACCTAAAAATCAGTACTTATTTGCATATTTATTGCTTATTGAAACTGTTTTTAGAAATGAGTTTTTTCCTTTAACATGTTATTAATAATTCTTACCTCTATACTTTGCTATGTTGCTCTGGTGAATTTAACATTATAAAGAGACTTTATTTTATTTAGCATTATTAGGAATGTATTTAACAGAAAGAAAGCATTAGGTGAGTTGAGTGCTAATGATCTCAATTTATAAATAAAAGATTGCATCATCATTAGACAGCTGGATTTGCTTTCTTCTTTTGAAATACAATGATCCAAGAAGAATTTTTCTTAATATTTCAGATCATTCATATTTAAATTAAAAATGTGAATTAAAAATTAAAATGCCAGCCAGCTGCAGATCTACAAGCAACAGTTGTACTGTGAAGCCTTTATTATTAGAGACATTAGATACCCAAATTTCAAGTCATAACATTTCAATATAACATAATGTGTGGTTTCCATTAATAAAATATTTTGTATAGAAATAGCAAAATATTTTTATACAAAGCAGTGGGTCTGTCATCACTTCCATCTGCAAAAGATGAAGATTGTCAATAGTAAGTCCTGTTTGCAAGCGCATCTTGGAGAGGGAAATGGCAACCCACTCCAGTACTCTTGCCTAGAAAATTCCATGGATGGAGGAGCTTGGTGGGCTACAGTCCATGGGGTCACAAAGAGTTGGACACGACTGAGCGACTTCACTTCACTTCACTTCACTTGGGTTCTAATGGCTAGGGAAGCAATAAAGAGTTCAAGGGAGCCGTTATGAAGTAAATGAATAGAATATGTTTTCTCAGATGCCATGTGAGGAGAAACACTTCACAAGATCCAAAGGGAATAAGAAACTTAAATTGAGATTGTCAAGATTAAGAAAGCACTTGTGGAGGCATAAGTATAATCATCAAACATAGCTATTAGAAAATCCTATTGGCCTCAAATCTGAAAGTAGAAATAGGATTCTGTGGGCTCCTGTCTTGGGGAGTGAAACTGCCTGAGTTATTTTACCCCAGGATCCATTACCTAAGTTGTGCCTCTCCCCTAGAACAGTTCTAAGAGCTGTGATATTCTTTTTTACCCACTCCACTTCTTTCAATGACCTAGTTCCACTTTCCAAATATATAGCACTGACTCCCCACCATTCAACTATTTTATCCTTTAGTCAGTGCTCTCTGTATGTGCTTAGCGCTTGAGTAGGGATATAATGTCCCTGACTTCAAGGAACTAATAATCCACTGAGGGAGGCAAGGTATATACACAGTATAAAGCAAGCCAAAGCAGTGTTTATAAGAACTAACATTGTCAAAGAGATAGTATTTTCTTTTTCAGTTTACAAGATAATTTTTACTGAAATCATAGCATTGCAGCCTTTTAAAAATTTTATGAAGGAAGAACTATTACTTCTAGTTTAGAAACCAGGACACTGACTGAATCATAGAGAAGCCAATGCCTGTGTCTAGGGCAACACTGTGAATTCTTACAAGAGACAGTCTTTAATTGGGCCTTAGGGATGGTGGAGTGGACATTCTTGACTCCATACCGATCTTCATCACTTGCTTTCTCACTATTAAGAGCATTCAGACTTCAGCTTGGATAATAGCTTCTACCATAAACTCAAGTATTTGGGGGAACCTGATCCCACCTCAAGCTTCAGGAAGATCTATGGTTGGTTTAAGCTAATTGTTGGTACATTCCATTTTTCCTGGTCACATTATTGTTCTGTTGGGGCTGAGTGTGGGGGGTGGGGGGGCAGTGAGAAGAGACTATGAACCAACCTGGTTGAATTTTAGGACTCTTATTTGTAATGCTGGGAAGAATTCCTCTCTTCCACAAACAATAGGAATAAAATCTGAATATATCCCAATAATCCTTATGCCATCAATTCTTTCTGATTCTATTTCCCCCACGTTTTGTGGCTGCAGTAAAAATTAAATTGATCTTCATGTCACTATTTTCTTCCTTAGGCTTTCTCTAATGTGATTTTTTTTCTGTGAATCTGAAACATCATTTGCCCACTTTCATAGTTTTTTCTTATCAAGAAGAAATGACTTGGAATGTAAGGATTTTAAAAATAAGCTGATAAAAATGAGACCCCAAAAATAATCTTCTTTTTCTGGTGACATGGTAAACATTGTTTCTTTCCCCAACATTTATTTCTGTCTTCCTCTTTTATATGGCAGCCATGTGGTTTGAGTGGACCAAGCTTCTTGCTACAATGATGAGTTCAGATTAGTCAGACCTAAGTCATCAGAGCAGTCATGGACTGCCCTGGCCACAGGGATGAATGAGAATTTCTCTAATCAGTGCACAGTTTAGAACTTCTATTGAAAGGATATGGGAGAAGACTAGCTTAGATATGAAAGTGAAAAAGTGAAAGTGTTAGTTGCTTAGTCGTGTCCGACTTTTTGCGACCCCATAGACTATAGCCCTCCAGGCTCCTCTGTTCATGGAATTCTTCAGGCAAGAATACTGGAGTGGGTTGCCATTCCCTTCTTCAGGGAATCTTCCCACCCAAGGATCGAACTAGGCCCCTGCATTACAGGCAGGTTCTTTACTGTCTGAGCCACCAGGGAAACCCCAGCTTAGATAAAAAGAGGCCCTGATTATTTTTGTCAGCTATGTCAGTGAAAGTAATCATTGTTTCATCTACCTCATTAGAACTGATTCAGATGTATTCTTTTTAATGGCTGAGTAATATTCCATTGTGTATATGTATCACAGCTTTCTTATCCATATATGCAAGACAGCAAAAGAGACACAGATGTATAGAACAGTCTTTTGGACTCTATGGGAGAGGGCGAGGGTGGGATGATTTGGGAGAATGGCATTGAAACATGTATATTATCATATGTGAAATGGATTGCCAGTCCAGGTTTGATGCATGAGACAGAGTGCTCGGGGCTGGTGCATTGTGATGACCCAGAGGGATGGGATGTGGAGGGAGATGGGAGGGGAGTTCAGGATGGGGAACACATGTACACCCATGGCTGATTCAAGTCAATGTATGGCAAAACCACTAGAATATTGTAAAGTAATTAGCCTCCAATTAAAATGAATAAATTTATAAAAAAAGAAAGTAATCATTGTTAAAATTAAGTTAACACCATGGATAGATTCAGAATGAAACTGAGTCCTTGATAAAAAATAGCTTTAGACCAATCAATTCTGAAATCATATCCACTTCTGGCTTTTCTGGTTAAATGAGCCAATAAGTTTCCTTACTTATCAGTTTGTGTTGATATATTTGTGATATGTATATTTGTTTGTATACATAACAGAAAGCATCTCTTGAGGTAAAGCATTCTTTCTCTATTGATAAGCTTATAGTTATGGGGAAAAGTCCTGGAACTTTCCCAGTGGCTCATCAGGTAAAGAATCCACCTGCAATGCAAGAGACACAGGAGACTTGGGTTTGATCCCTGGGTTGGATAGATTCTTTGGAAGAGGAAAATGACAATTCACTCCAATATTTTTGCCTGGGAAATCCCATGGACAGAGAAGTCTGGTGGGCTATAGTTCAAAGGATCGCAAAGAGTTGGATATGACTAAGTATATGTTAAGCACAGACTCTAAACATCAATACTCAGTTTTTTATTCTTGACTAAATTAATCATGGCAATTGCATAAGGTTTTGAAACTGAGTCTTAAACTTGTTTACTATTTACATATGGGGAATAATGTATTTGTTATCATTCTCACAGACTTACTTACAAATGAGCTCATTTTCTCAAGGGTGCTATGATCTTGAGACATCTTCTGGGAGTTCCAAACCTTGGTGTTGTTTCTCAAAGGAAAACGATGTTGTTGAGTCTGCCAAGATCTCCTCACCTTCAATATGGTTTTTAAATGTTCCCCTTTCTTAATTCATTGTCACATTTAAAAAGTACTGAACAATCTTTCAAGAAGGAGAGGATACATTCTAAAAGAAATAAACAAAGAATAGAGATAATGGGATGTTTTTCATAATGTTGACTCCTTACACTGCAGATGCCTAGCTGAGCCTCTATTGCTGCTGCTGCTAAGTTACTTCACTCATGTACGGCTCTGTGTGACCCCATAGACGGCAGCCCACCAAGCTACCCCATCCCTGGGATTCTCCAGGCAAGAGCACTGGAGTGGGTTGCCTTTTCCTTCTCCAATGCATGAAAGTGAAAAGTGAAAGTGAAGTCAGTCAGTTGTGTCCGACTCTTCGCGACTCCATGGACTGAAGCCTGCCAGGCTCCTCCATCCATGAGATTTTCCAGGCAACAGTACAAGAGTGGGTTGCCATTGCCTTCTCCAGAGTCTCTGTTAGTGCTGTGCAATAGAAATTTCTTCTGAGTTGAAAATGTTCTCTATTGATGCTGTGCAAAATGGTAGCCATTAGCTATGTACAGCACTTGAAATGTGCTTAGTGTAATTAGTGAAATGAATTTTTAAAAAAGTTTCATTGAAATCTAGATGATTTACAATGTGTTAATTTCAAGTGTACAGCAAAGTCATTCAGTTATATATATGTGTGTGTGTGTGTGTGTGTATGTATATACACATATCCTTTTAAAGATTCTTTTCCATTATAGGTTATTACAAGATAAAGAGTATAGTTCCCTGTGCTATATAGCAGGTCCTTGTTGGTTATCTATTTTATACATAGTAGTGTATGTATTTTAATTCCACATTTCTAATTTATCCCTTCCCCCCTTTCCCCTTTGGTAACCATGCTTGTTTTGTCTGTGAATCTGTTTCTGTTTTATAAATCAGTTCATTTGTATCATTTTTTAGATTCCATATATAAGCAGATACATTTACCTTTTTCTGTCTGACTTACTTCACTTAGTAAATGATAATCTCTAGGTCCATCCATGTTGTTGGAAATGGCTGAGTAACATTCCATTGTGTATATATACCACATCTTCTTCATTCATTCATCTGTTGATGGACATGTAGGTTGCTTCCATGTCTTAGCCATTATAAATAGTGGTGCTGTGAACACTGGGGTGCATGTATCTTTCTGAATTATACTTTTCTCCAGATATGCCTAGGAGTGGGATCACTGGATCATATGAAGAATTTAATTTATTTTTTTGGCTGTGCTGTGCTGCATATGGGATCTTAGTTCAACCAGGGACCCAGCCTTCATCCCCTGCAATGGGAGCTCGGGGTCTTAACCACTGGACTGTCAGGGAAGTCCCCAAGAATTGAATTTTTTATGTTACTTAATTTTAAGTAATATAATAATAGATTAATAAAAATTTAAATAGCCACCTGTGGGTAGTGTGGCTATGGCTGGTAACTACCATATTGGACAACACAGCTCTAGATCAACCTTAGACTATTAAAGAGTTAAATAGGAAAATGGCAAAAGATTGTTGTAGCCAAACAAGTATACAATTTGGCAATTCCACATGGCTTGTGGGACCTTAGTTCCCTGACCAGGAATCAAACCTATGCCCCCTACAATGGAATCCGAGTCCTAACCACTGGACCGCCAGGGGATTCCCAAAACAAGTGTACTTTTACAGTGTTTTCTTATCTTTGAGATGCAGTTCAACATTGATCTAATGAGATTTTATTCATTTAAATAAAATTAATTGATGAGAGTTAATAGCTTCCCAATTTTTCTTTTGACTACCATTCTTGTTTTTCTCCATTTCATTTCCTACATTTTTACAGGGTGCATCCTGCTCAGTCCCCTCGGGGATCTTCCTGACCCAGGGATCGATCCTGCATCTCCTGCATTGTAGGCAGATTTTTTTTTTTATCGCTGAGCCCCCAGGGAAGACCTTTATAGAGTAACAGTCCTTAAAAACAACCTCACCACATCACATCTCTGCTTTAGAATACCCTTCGTGCTTAAAATGGATCAGCAGTATAGGAGGCATTGCTCAGAGCTCATTGGAAATGCAGAATCACAGTCTCCACCCAAACTAACTGAATTAGAATCTGCGTTTTAATGAAATATATAGAGGTGATTTATATGCACTGTTGCAGGATGAAGTCCAAACTCTAACATATCTTAGAGGTTCTGGCCTAGCTCAGTTTCCGGCATCATCTCCAGCAACTGCCCTGTCCCAATCTCTTAAAACCCATATTCAATCTTGTACAAAATGATTTGCAATTCTGGGTATTCATCTTTGCTCTGCTGCCTAAGAAACTTTCTTTCTGGTCTTCAATACCCATTACAATTTTTCTTTCCATGGTTTCTAATAAGAGTTAGGTATATCTATACTTTGCAGAATTTTATAGATACCTTTCTTACAGCATGTATCAAATGGATTATAAATATTTGCATGTCTCTCATACTACACTGTGAACTTGTTGAGTTAGACATTTTATTTTTCACATAGTTATGCTATTCTCAATAGTTCCTGATCCATGCTTGCTGCTTGAATGATGTTCCAAAAGTGAGTACTAGATAATTGCAATATTTCATAGAATGACTACATTTGAAAGGTAGAAAAAAATATTTGTAGAGAAACTTTATTTTACAAGAGAGAAACTGAGGCTCCAAAGTTGAATGACTTTCTCCAAGTTATTAGCATGGTGACATTTTTCTCTGTATATATTAATAGTAGCATGTGTGCGTATGTGCTAAGTCCCTTCAGTCCTATCTGACTCTTTGCGACCCTATGGACTGTAGCCTGCTAGGCTCCTCTGTCCATGGGATTCTCCAGGCAAGAGTACTGGAGTGGGTTGCCATGCTCTCCTCTAGGGAATTTTCCCGACCCAGGGATAGAACCCTTGTCTCTTATGTCTCTTGCATTGGCAGGCAGGTTCTTTACCACTAGTGCCACTTGGGAAACCCATATATTAATAGTAGGCACCTCATAAAATACCCAGCCAATAAACATGATAACTTGATTTTTCTCTCTCTGGGTTTTGGATGAACTAAATTTCCCTTGACTAACTAAGGTAAAGACTCTAACAAACGTGGATTATTCTGTATCTCTTCTGCTAATCTTTTCCTCACCTTTCCCTTGTGGGAAATGACAGGACTCTTTTCTATCTCTCTTTCAGTTTAGCGTTATATGACACTAATCAGAAAGATAGTGAAGTAATTAGGGATGCAGTACCATTAGTATACAGCTGATAGTAAGCTTTGCATCTCCTTTCATCAGATCTAAGATGAGGTTTCTTGAATTTCAGTGTCTGGTGGAGTAAAGGACATGGACGAAAGCAGTTGGACCAGGTACCATCTAGATAAGACCAAAGCAATCCTCGTAGGCAGAGGGAGACATTTGAAGTATACAGCAGTCAGTTCATGTTGCAAAAGATAAACCCACCCTTTGTCTTTGAGAGCCACCATATTGTAGGAAATCTTGGATTACAGGCTATTTCTACCTCATTAGATTTTGGCCAGATTTCTAGAATCCCTTCTTACCTGCTCTCAAATAAAAATGGTTATCTTTTTTTTTCTAGTTGGGAAGATTCCTAAAACTTATCTTCTTGTACAGTATTTCAGCCTATGTTGATGAGTTCTGTATCAATTATTGATTACACTTATCTTACAAATCCTAGGCAGTTTCATTCATTTTGTCATGATTCTTTGTTAAAAGAAGGGCTCCATTTTCCTGGTATTCCTTTTAGCTATTCCTGGATTCCAGCTAGGGTTAAACAAAAACTTGTCCGAGGGGAGAACATTAATATTAATATTAACCAGAGTGATTTACTTTTAAAAATATTTACTCTTTTATAATGAAGAACACAGTAACTCTACTTCAACCAAATTTATTAAATGTCTAGCATATACTACTGTGATCACAGGATGGTTATGACATAGACCTGGGGGAATACTGTTTGAATTTTATTTACATATTGTCCAACTGAGATATTACACTAAATATAGCATGACTATAAAATTTGGAGTGAAAACTGGGATACTTTCAAATGAGTAGCAACAACTAATAACCACATCTGATCAACAGATTAAACAAGGATTATCCTGGGCAAACTGGAACATTAACAAAACATTAGTTTCTGTTATAAATTTTTTTTTTCATTTTAAATATTACAGTTACTAGGGACCAGTTTGGGCTAAATATAACTATGCTTATTGTATGGCAGACACTATAGTAAAGTGTACTCAGATTTTGGGCTTTCCCTGGTGGTACAGCAGTAAAAAAATCCATCTGTCAATGCAGGAGATGCAAGACGCGGGTTCTATCCTTGGGTCAGGAAGATCCCCTGGAGTAGGAAATGGCAACTCAATCCAGTATTCTTGCCTGGAGAATTCCATGGACAGAAGAGCCTGGTGGGCTACAGTCCACTGGGTCGCAAAGAGTCAGACACAACTTAGTGTGCACTTGCGCACACGTGCACACACATACACAGATTTTAGTCAGGGAAACAATATATACACACCGCTATATTAAACAATTGTGTATAGAGGCATCACATTATCATTATTAACCAAATAAAGCAACAATAATTCTCCATTATTATCAGGTACCTCCTTACTGTCCAAATTTCCAGGTCTCTTATAAAAGTTTTCCACTCATTTTTTAAAAGATGAGGTCCATGAATCCTTGCACTTGGTTGATGTTTTTTAAGTTTCATTTAAAGTATAGGTCCCCTCTTCACCTCTTTTTAATTTTTTTCCTTGCAATTTATTTGCTGGGGAAAAAATTGGTTTTGGGGAGTTCCTTGGTGGTCCAATGGTTGGGACTCCATGTTTCTACTGCTGAGGACTGCGTTTGATTCCTGGTCTAGGAACTAGGATTCTGCAAGTCTCTAGGTGCGGCCAAACCGCTCCCCCCACCCAACTCAAAACCTGGGTTTTGCCCTGTAAAATATTCTGTAGAGTATTCTACAGATTGCAATCCCATGGTGCAGTATACTCGCAGAATAAATTTCATTTGATTCTAATACAAGTCTTATTTAAGTAAGTTTTGCCATTAACATGCACATTTGTATGTCTTATATGGTAACTCATACATTGGGTCTACTTGCAGTTTTCAAAGACTCCCACGGCGTTCCTACAATGTGCCTGAGTGGGATAGAAGTACTGTGCTTATGAGAGCAGAAACTAGAATTGAGATATTTCATTGTCAATTCTGGTTCAATCACTCATTAGTTATCTGAAATACGCCTCTCTTTGTATGTTTCTAAAATGGGGTTAATATCTGAGTTGCTCATTGTTAGGATTAGGTAAGTGAAGAGCTTAACATGCTATCTGACACACAGGATGGCTCTTAAGTGCTACTAACATTGTTTACAATGAGGAAAGTAAAATTTGGCCTTGAATTTAAAATGAAGTTGGGGAGATGAGACAGATACCAAAACCTAAATAGGTATAAATAAATATAGTCAAAGGGATACAAAAACCTAAACAAATATAAATAAATATAGTCAAAGGGATCATGGAAGCTGAGATATAAATGAAACTTGATGGAGGAATAGCTTTGAGAAGGGATTCACTCACTTTTATTGTACGTCTGCTATTCTGCATAATGCTCTCAGCCCACTTGTTCAGTCCTCAGAACCACACTGTGAGGAGGCACTTCCTACCAGGTCATGTGTGAGAAGACTGAGGCTCCAGGAGATCAGTCTTGCTCCAGGTCACCAGTTAGTAGGGGACCTTGGTATAGTTTAATATGTTCCTCTGTTCTATTTCCTATAAATTGGTTGATGTATTTAGAAGGTGTTGTAAATTTAGGAATGATTTTTTTAGTAGGGGGGCAAACAACTTCTACATATAGTTGTATAATTTTTCTATCAGGAAGCACATAATGCCTGGTTGATTATCTTTTATGACGTTAGCAGCTGTTGCTATTTAATTGATATTTAATGCTTAGATATATTTGTTCATTAAGGGTTTTGTGTTTATTTCTGATCTCATAAAATTCACTTGATTTTTCACTTCTGAAAGTGGTCAGAGTTGTAATTAAGATGAAGATGTAATTAAGAAAAAATATTTACTTTAGTTATGTCTATATGGCCCAACCTCCAATACTGTCCTATTTCACTTTAAAGATGTGCTCATTGATTGCTAGGAGGGAATAAAAATAGAAATAACTTTATAATGCTATAAATGAAAGATGATTAGAATATGATTTCCCCAGACCTTTTTAATATAAATGGCTCTGCGGGTTTTATGACCTAATAATTAAGAAATAACTTTCTATATTGCTAGATACACAAAAAGTAATTAATAAAGCTTATCTACACTAACATCCTCTAAAGTTTTCATTACTTCTTGGCTTCAAATCCTAATAATTAAACTGTTCTAATCTCTAGCTTCTTTTCTAGGAACAAACAATATATCCTTTCTCAGATGCTGTGCTCTTTCGTTATCACTAATAATACTGCGATTTTGATTTAAAATGACAGTATGGTCCTACAGTCATAGCTAAGCACTTTGAGTTATTTTTCCAATAATGCTGATTAACTTTTGATGAACCAGTCATATCCTTCCACCCAGTTCCTGGTCAAGAAATAACATGTTGTCATCTGACAACTGGCAAAGATTAACAGTCAGCTGTGGCCACTGCACTGACTGACTCACCCAGGGATTTAAACCATGACCTTGGCCTCATTATCATGCTGTTATAGTCTACTGAGCAACAGAGCCAGAAAAATAAATTCTGAAGACAGGAATTAAAAAATTCTGCTATTTGTGTCTCCACGCCTAAATCACTGCACCTCTGTGTCCTTTCAGTAATTTTATTAGCAGGTGTTTTGGATATGCATGAAGAAGTGAAGGCAGGGTATTCTGAAAAGCCAAGCTGATCATGTCAGTTCTCTGACTAAAGAAACCTCCACTGCCTATCTAATGACTATAGGATAAGTTCAAATTCTTCAGCAGAGCACATAAGGTTACCGCATAATGTTGCCACTGCATATTTTCCCAGCTTTATCTCTTGCTGCAACTCCTTGCCTCATTCTCCAGCAAAAGTGATTTTTCTCATTATTTTGTGACCGCTCATGTAATTGTGCGTATATTTATCAAGAGTTTGTAATACATGAGACAGTCTGATAGGCCCTGGGGAAACTGGAGTGAAAGGCATATTCCTTGCCCTTAAGAATTCATGGCTTAGTTGAGGAGCCAGACAGGGAGATAAATGGGTCCAGCACTGTGTGACAAGTGCTATATCTGAGTAAGGTAGTACGGTGCTAAGAGAGCTGGGGCAAACAGGAGGAAGCACAAAAAAAGGAAGGGATGAGCACATGGTGGAGAAGACAAGTTACTGACAGAGAGGAAGGTTATGGCAGAGGGAGCAGAAAGGGTGGTTCAAGTTGAGGGAATATAAAAGAGAGTCCAAAAGATGAGAAACTTTATATATTCAATAAAGTACAAGTCAGTTGTCATGGCTGAAGGAGGGTGTGTGTTGGTAGGCTGAGTTGGAGATAAGGCTACAGAGGTAGGCAGTAGTGGAATCCTAAAGGAACCTCGGACAAAGAGTTTAGATCTTATTTCTTTGCACCTATCTTTCCCCCTTTCGAAGCTGCTTTTTCCTTTTCTTGGACTTCCCAGGTGACCCAGGGGTGAAGAATCCACCAGCCAATGCAGGAGACACAAGAGACATGGGTTCGATCCCTGGGTTGCAAAGATCTCCTTGAGTAGGAAATGGAAAACCCCAAATCAGTATTCTTGCCTGGAGAATTCCATGGACAGAGAAGGCTGGTGTGCTGCAGCTCATGTGGTCACAAAAAAGTCAGATGTGGCTGAGCATGCACACATTTCCTTTTCACCCACCCAACTTAAACCAATCATGACAAGATTCTCTCCCCAGAAATTAACTCAATGAGTATTTATTTGTTGGAATACCTACTACATGCAATGTACTGTTCTAGGTCCATACGATACATTAGTAAAAATCCTACTTTGTTCATGTGCTTAAGTATTCTTGTGCGGGAAGTTAAAGATTAATGATAAAAATAAAACGCTGGGATATTATTCAACTTGGAGTAAAAGTTGGAGAGTGGCGAGTGTCATGGAAAAATCAGGGTAAGGTAAAAGAGACTAGAGTGACCAGGGAGCAGGTGAAGCAGGCTGGAGTATTAAATAGGATGGATAACTAAGCAGAAATGTGCAGAAGAGGAGTAGGCCATGTGAATATCGGGGTGAACAGTATTTTGGGCAGAAGGAACAGCTAGAGGAAAGCCTACAAGAGACTAGTAGATGAGGTCAGAAAAGTTATGTGGGACTTAAAGGCCATTTAAGGGGTTTAATTCTGAGTCAAGTGAGGAGCCACCACAGGATTTTGACCAGTAGAGTGATATGATTTGACTAATATTTTAGGAGGCTTTGTCTTTATGCTGTGTTGAGAAAAGAGTGAAAGCCACAAGGACAGAAGCAGGGAGATCTGTTAGGAGAAATTGAGAGCTGCAATGATTCTAAGCATTGTGAGGCAGCCAGATCTCTTAGCAGAGTACTGAGTCCTCAGTAAATTTTAGTGATTATTACAGTTTTGATTTTAGTTTAGATATGCCTCCTATAACTTATTTAGTAGATTACAAGTAATTAGCCCTTATTGTTGTTGTTTAGTCACTAAGTTGTGAACCATAGCTCGCCAGGCTCCTCTGTCCATGGGATTTTTCAGGGAAGAACACTGGAGTGGGTTGCCATTTCCTTCTCCAGGGAATCTTCCTTACCTAATGATCAAACTCATGTCTGCTGCCTTGTCAGGCAGATTCTTAACCACTGAGCCACCATGGAAGCCCTAATTAGCCCTTACCCTTATGTAAAAATCAAAGTCCACAGGCTTACAGGCTTCACAAACTTATGCTCCTACAGGAACTGAAGAAAAGATTTGCATTTCTGAGTTAGTTTGTGGCCTGTCAAGAAGACCTTGAGAACTCAGTGAAGGATGAAGATGAAGATGGAGAATTACTCCTAAAGGTAAGAACAATACACTTTCAACTCAACTTCAAATGTGTTCATATATTTGAGGACCTAAGTAAAACATAATGCCTTACAAGATATAATGAGATGTGATAAACATTTTAGGTTAAATCCTAAACCAGAACAAACAAAACAAAACAGAGATCAAAAGACAAGAGATCTTTGGAAGGTGTTTTAGTTCTCAGTATAACAATCTTACTTTAAATTGGGTCTATTACTTGGAAAAGTAGCCCATTTCAAATTCTATGGGATTCTGTATGTTATATAAATACTGTGACAAATTTTTATTTTGAAAACGTGTATGAATCAGAGTGGAAGATGATTTTAAGATACTTCCACTGCTAAGCATTCCTTTTAATAGGAAAAACACATGTAGCTGTTCATAGTAAAGAAATGTAAAAAGGAAATACACTTCTGCTTTATCCAATCCTATAAGAAATCAAGTGTCCCAGTGATACCAGGTAGGCACATGGAGTTTTATATGCTGGCATTATCTCTAGGCAGGTGTGAGGTAGAAGGGGTTCTGGGAGACACAACTGCAGGCACTCGGCATACTTTGTGACTGGTAGAAGACCGTGCTTGGCCCAGGGTGTGACTCTACTATAAAATAAGCCAAAATTGTTCAGTTTGAACAACCTCTTTTAAGTTCACATTTTATGTACTCAAAATCAGTTCAGTTCAGTCGCTCAGTCGTGTCCGACTCTGCGACCCCATGAATTGCAGCACGCCAGGCCTCTCTGTCCATCACCAACTCCCGGAGTCTACCCAAACCCATGTCCATCGAGTCAGTGATGCCATCCAACCATCTCATCCTCTGTCGTCCCCTTCTCCTCCTGCCCCCAATCCTACCCAGCATTAGGGTCTTTTCCAATGAGTCAACTCTTCGTATGAGGTGGCCAAAGTATTGGAGTTTCAGCTTCAACATCAGTCCTTCCAATGAACACCCAGGATTGATCTCTTTTAGGATGGATTGATTGGATCTCCTTGCAGTCCAAGGGACTCTCAAGAGTCTTCTCCAACACCACAGCTCAAAAGCATCAGTTCTTCGGTGCTCAGCTTTCTTCACCGTCCAACTCTCAACATCCATACATGACCACTGGAAAAACCATAGCCTTGACTAGACGGACTTTTGTTGGCAAAGTAATGTCTCTGCTTTTAAATATGCTATCTAGGTTGGCCATAACCTTCCTTCCAAGGAGTAAGTGTCTTTTAATTTCATGGCTGCAATCACCATCAGCAGTGATTTTGGAGCCCAAAAAAATAAAGTCTGACACTGTTTCCACTGTTGCCCCATCTATTTCCCATGAAGTGATGGGACCAGATGCCATGATCTTAGTTTTCTGAACGTTGAGCTTTAAGCCAACTTTTTCACTCTCCTCTTTCACTTTCATCAAGAGGCTCTTTAGTTCTTCTTCGCTTTCTGCCATAAGGATAGTGTCATCTGCATATAACTAAGCTATTTTAGCCTCCGGGATAGTCGGTTTCTACTTGGGTTGATAGCTGGCTGGGGAATGGAGGTGGTGGTGCTTCAAATTTGGCTCAGAAATAGTTGAATAAGGTAGAGTGTTCCACCCATCCTTTTTGTTTTTAGTTCTATTCTTCTTTCTTTTAAAGGCGCTTTTAGTGTATTTTAGTGGCAGTGAGGCAAAGGTCATAGATATATGTATTTACTGTTAGCTGTCATTGCATATTAGTGGAATGGAAAGTGTGGATGTTATTTAAAGACTCAATATTCCAATTTTAGGTAAAAAAAAAAAATCAGTCTCACTAGAAGTGTTCTTTTTGTTTTCCACTTCCCAGTTTCTCCTCCATTATCTTTTATTATAATGCACTTAGTATAGTTCCCAACCTTTGCTATGTTTTAGTCACTTGGAATTTTCAAAATATACTCTTGACCAGAGTCCTAACGCCAGAGACAGATTCATTTGATCTAGGGTTAGACTCAGGTGGTATTTTAGAAAAGTGCAGCTAGGGTTTAAAATTGCCATGGTTTCAAACAGGTGTAAAAGTATCTAGGTTCTAGTTGCAGTGCTGTCATTTACTAGCTGGCTGACCTTAGTCCTCTAGTTTCCATAAAATGAGGTTGGATTAGAGATATATAATAATCCTCTAACTCTACAACAAAATCACATAAATTGGGATTCATATGATCTCATCTAACTAACTCCAAAGAGATGAAAACTTGAATTAGATGTAATTCACCCCGAAGATGAATTACTTGGGGGTATGAGAGCTTGATTTGAAGTAGGTGAGCAATATAAATAAATGAGTAAATAAATAAATAAAAGCACTTAAGTAAACTTTTCCCTTACAAGGGGTGGGAGAAAAGAAACTGAAGACATTTATGCTTAGAAATCATAAGAGACTTCCAGGGCAGCTTTGTGTATCCCCAGCTCTCTTAAATTGGGAGCTAGTCAGATGCTACCCGGGGAACGGGGAGCGGGAGGAGGAGAGAGTTTGCTACACACCAAGAAGATAAATATAATACAAGTCCCCAAGGCCTTACACTACTCATCAGACGATAATCTGGCCTGGTACTAAACAAAGCTAGCGTGGAAGGCGGGGTAGGGGTGTGTACGTATACGTAGATACACACACGTACACGCACCCCACCTCAGTCATCCACTGCGCTTGCCAAGAGCAGGCAGAAGGGGTGATCCCTGGCAACGAGTCCTCCTGGCCTCAACTCTACCCCTCTCCACTAGCTCCCAGTCCCGCCCCATCCCACCCCACCCAGAGGGTTGTCAGGGTAGGGCTCGGCCCTACTACCCCATAACACAGGGCAGCGGCGGCCACTGCCATTCTCCAGGAGCTCGTTTTCTGTTCACTCTTAACCTCTTTCATCTTATCCGTCCCTGTGCTTGGAAAACCAGACTCTCCCACTAAGCCCATCCCCTGGCTTCCCTGCCACTTCTCTCTAGATAACGGCCCGACAAAGAGGGCCTAATAGAACGAAGCCCTTGGCCCAAGCACCGGCTGATCCTCACTCTCCGACCGATCCTTAGTCCTTCGCCTTCACATTTACAGCCTCCGGTCTCCTCCTCATCCGCACACCTTTCCCAGACAAACCCTAACTCTCCCAATGTCACCTCCCACTTCTCCAGCCTCTCCTGCGCCCTCAGTCAGTACCTCTCCGAGCTTTCTTCGCCATGAGGATCCCCCGGGGAACCAACTCCCCGGCAACACTTGCAGTCTCCCTCCTTCCAGGACTCCGCCCTCGGCAGCTCAAGAGCCCCTCCAAGCGCTCACGCTCACACTTTTTCCCCTCCAGCCTGACACCTTGCGCACCGCCCCCCTACCCCCACCCTCCCCGCCCCATTCACGGTACAAAACCCCTGCAAGCCCTCACTCCCGGATCGCACTCAGTCTCCGGACCCGACACGCCCGCCGCCGGTCCCGGGGCTCCTGGTCCTCTCCCTCTCCAGCTGACCCACAGGGCGTCTCCATCCTCCTCGATTCTTAACTCTTTCCTCTCTCCCGACGCCGGCTCTCAAGCTCCCCTCTCCACCTCCCCCCCGCCCCCTCCTTGAAACTCCCGCTCTCTTCCTCCGCCCAGCTCACTCTCTTCCCTTCCTTCCCTCCCTCCCACCCCACAACCTCTCCCCGCCCGGCCCCAGTCCACTGATCGCCTTCGGGAGGGGTGGACGCCGCCCGCCGGGTGTCCGCGGTGCCCGGGCCTCCACGGCCGGGAGGTGACGCGGCCCCCGCGGGAGGAGCCCGGGAGGCGGAGGGGCGGAGGAGGCGCGGGTGGCGGCTCCGAGCAGCGGCGGCAGCAGCAGTAGCGGCGGCGTAGGGAGCGGGCCCTCCGCACCCACTCCACGGACTACAGGGGCGGTGGCAGCTTGAGGGACTCCGGGCGGGCGCGTTGATGTGGAAGGACCCGCGCCCGACCCTGCTGCGCGTCGGAGGTCGCTTGGATCCGGGCGTTGGCAGCCGCGAAGCCCCGGCCTCGGGACTGTCCGCCGCTGGCCCTTGTCATCCCCACTCTGCTTTCGCTTCCCCGCTCTAGCCCGGAGGGGTGGTCTCCAAGGCTGCCCCCCGCTCCCGGCCCTCTCCTCTTCGTTTCTGGAGGGGGGTCGTCCCTCCGCTGCGCCGGGAGCCCAGTGACGCGTCGGCCGGCGGGACGGCTCGGCAGCTTCTCCGGGAAATTGGCCCCTGCTTCCTCACTGCCCTCTGCGCTCCCGCCTCGGCGCCCCTCTTGGCTCGCGGGACGCTGCCTCCCCGGCGCTCGGAGCGAGTTCCCGGGACTACCCCCAGGGGGCTGGGTCGCAGCCACCCCTGTCTCGGCTTCCGAGCGGCGCGCGCGGGGCCCCCCGCCTCCGCCGCGGCCGGACACCCTCGCGCCCCGGGCCGGCGCGCCGCCCTCCCGCCCGCTCCCTCCAGTCACCCCACCCTCATCGCCGTCCCCGCCACCTTACTCCACCACCCTCTCCGCGCCGCTCCGCGCCCTCCGCGGCCCGGCCCGGCCTCCCGCTCCTCTTCTCGCTCCAACAGCTCACTTGCCAGCCCTTCGCCCCCCAGGGGAAAAAGAAACATATCTCGGAGCGCACTCGTCTGCCCTGCCTTCCCCCCACCCTCCGCGCTCGCCCTCCCCTTCCCCCCAGCTCTTTTCCATCTTGGGGGAGGGGGACCGTTGCCTGGGATTGAAGGCCATTGATTTGTATGTATTTGTCCCGGCGCCGGAGGCTGCCCCAGCCGCCCGCGCGGGTGCCGCCGCCGCCGCCGCCGCCGCCGGAGTTGCCTCCCTGCTTCCCTAGGGTGGTTGGACTCCACCAAACATGTCGGCTCCTGTCGGGCCGCGGGGCCGCCCGGCTCCCACCCCGGCGGTCTCTCAGCCGCCTCTGCAGCCCGAGATGCCCGACCTCAGCCACCTCACGGAGGAGGAGAGGAAAATCATCCTGGCCGTCATGGATCGGCAGAAGAAAGAAGAGGAGAAGGAGCAGTCGGTGCTCAAGTAAGGACCTGACTCCATCTTCCCGCCTCCCTCCCTCCCTGCCCTCCGCCGCCCCCCCCCCCCCATCTCGGTCGCTGCCCTGCGGCCGCCGGCGCGCCCGGGGATCGCCGCCCTCCCTTCCCGCCGGCGGCACCTGGGCCACGAGGGTTGCGACCGCCGCGGGCCGCCGGGGCTAGCTTGCTACGCTCCGGTCAGAGCGCAGGGGTGTGTGTGTGTCGGGGAGGGAGGGCGCCGAGGCCGGCCGCGGAGAGCCTGTGGGCGTTGTAATTTCCCCCCGGCGTCCTTCCGGCTTGCCCCGCCGGGCCAGTTCCGCTGCGGGCCCCGGCGGGGCTCGGGGCTGAACGCGGGCTCCGCGCGTCCCTGGTCGCTTCCCGCCGCCCCCGCGCGGAGGCAGTGACTGAGGCGAGGAATCCAATATGGCCGTGCACAGGTGCTCCCCGGGCCGGGACCCGGGCGGAGGCGCGCTGGCCTGGGAGGAGGGCGCCGCCGGGGGCCCCCCGGGCCCCGCCTCCGCGGGGCGCTTCTGCCCGCCCCCCCCCCCCCACTGCGGGAAGAGCTGCGCTGCCCACTGTCGCCCTGGGCAGGAGGGCGGTGGTGCGGGCGAGGGGGGCCTGTAATGAGCGCTGTCGTGTCTCGGGTGGGTGTGCGGCCGCCGCCATCTTCCAGCCCCTCCCCCTCGGCGGGTGTGTAACACCCTGCACTCTGCCGCTCTTCCAGCTAGTAAATCTGCTTAATCCCGAAGAGGCTCCGAAGGGACTCCAGTTCCTCCCGTTACTGCAGCTTGGGATGCTCCTTACCTTGTGAAGTTCTGCTCCTCGTGCTCGTAGTTTAGGCAGCGGGATCTTGCGGAGGGTGGGACAGTGAAAGCAGCACCCAGGCACCCAGCACAGTTTAGTGAAGGTGTAACTTCAGCACCAAGGAACTGTCCAGAGAGAGAGCGAGAGCGCTCTGTAGGCGTTTGAGATTCCTTTTCTTGTCAGTCTAGCAAAGAGATGTGTTTCAGCAAGGTTTGCTTTTAAGTGTTTTACAGTTCTTTGACTTCTCGGTTACTACGTGAAGGAGATTGTGCAGAACATGTGTAACCTTTTTAAAATGTTTTTCCAGCTCAATTCTTTCATTTTTGCTAGAAATGCATTATTCATTAAGATTAATTTGTACAGTTTATATACCAAATATGCGACAGTTCTTTCGTGTCGCCTATGTCGAAATTATACTTTTCCCATGTTCTCCACAGAAACACATAGTTGAAAGTGTAGAGTTCCTCTGGGAAGGAACTAACACATTGACCTCTAATCATGTAAATTCCAAAAAACAGGTTGTTGAATTCAGTATTCTTTAGCACTTAACAAAGAAACAATTCTCTCTACACATATATATTTACATATTTTAATGACAAATACTACTTTAAATTATGTAACAAACTTATCAAATATCTTTATATGTCCAAGAAAAATACTAGTTCTCAAAAAATACTGAAGGACTAAGAGAGCAAATGTGCTTCTAACATACAAATTGAAATAAAGAATTGCTTCTTCAAAACTAATTTCTGGGTTTGAATAGTTATTTGACAATGTGATTTATTAGTAGGTTTGGGAAATGAAAAAATAGTAAGAAATTTAAGTAGCTTATTTCAACTAGTAAAAAATAAAACAATTATTTTAAAGAGCTTTTTGAGCATGCTTCTAACTTTTGCTTAACTTTACTAACAATGTCAAGCTTTTGATGACTTAGAGTTTGATATTTGGATATATGAATCTGTATTTTCTTACAACTGTTATAAGTATTGCGAAAATGATGCTCAAATTAAATGTGGTTTTATTCGACTCATTTAAATGTAGGAAGTGTTTTTATATTTTTATGGAACGCAGAATTATGGTATTTATTGGCTAGTTCACTGTAGTTCCAAATCTACTTATTGTTCCAATATATAGAAACTTAAATGAACTTTTGAGTACTAAATTAAGAATTATTTAAGGTGAACTATATGTTATATTAGGAAAATGTGAAAGGGTTTTTTCAGATAGGTACGTGTGAGTATTTTACATTCCTGTGTAAACCTACATACTGTACAAATGCATATAAAGTTTGTGCATTCATATTTGCATAGTTTAGGTAGAAACAAGCATTCTCTAAGAACATAGTCATACAGTCTATGAAATTATATTGATGAAAAATCTGTTTGTTTATGTAAAATATCTATTTGCATCTTTACCTAACTTAGACTTGGAAGGAGTCATACCTCAAAATGATATACATGGTTTCAGAATTATTTTTGTATTCATTTTAACAGGAAACTATTTGGAGGTTGTATAATATAGTTGAAACTTTAATTTTTAATGTTCTTTAAAAATACTTTTGCAGAAACCAACATAATATTGTAAAGCAATTATCCTTCAATTAAAAGTAGATAAAACTACTTTTTGGCTTTCATAATAAAATAAGATTAGACAAGGAAGATTAGGAAAAGAATAGACTTTAAAATAGAATGATAAAAATGAGACAGATTGTTTTGAGGATTTTGACAATTTGCTAATATTTTCAATATTGGCTATTAAGTTACAAATGCTATTTATAAGAAAAAAATAATACTAATATTCTTCAGTGATTGCTATTTGCCATTAAATTTTAGGGGACATTTGCCTGGTCATGACTATACTTTGTTTCTCTTTAGTGATGTCTGCTTAATTGTATGTTAACATTTATTTTGAGAGAAGGTCATGGGAAGAGAGAAATAAACTGAAATTCAAATTCATGTCTGCTGCCTTTTAACAGCTATGTTAAAAAATGAGTTTGCTGTGTGAAAAATTGAAACCATTGGATGAAAATATTTTTGCATGATCTATGAGTTTAAATATTCATATTAAGTATTCATACAAAGTAGAGTGTGGGTACCCAAGGGCATCATAAGATGATGTACTGGATTACAAGAAGAAAATAATTAAAACTTACATTTACATTTCTGTGTTTGAAAAAGAAAGAAATTAAGTTTTATTGATACTTAATATATAGATTGACAATGTGAAGATGCATATAAGTAAATATGCATATTTTAAGAAGTTAATGCCTGACATATTTTTAGTGAGAAAGGTGAGTGATCAAAACTGATTGAGACCACTGCAGTAAACTCTCTTCTAAGGAGCGTGAATAATTAAAAACTATTTATATTTAATCATTAGCAGTTTCTTCAGGGCCTAGCTGAATATTCACATATCTGGAAGTCTTTGGTCATCATCAAATGTTGCAGTTTTACACATGAGAGAGATATTAGGACTTTGGAAGCATTTTTATATCCAATAGATCCTTCAGTGGATCAGCAGTTACTTTTTTTTAATCCTTACATGAATGCCTTTAACAGTTTTAGTTTGGATACTCAGTGTAAAATCTATAATGTTCATTTATTGATTAAAATTTTTAAGCCTTGTCTTTCAAGACTGTAAACTTCTTGAGGGCAGGAATAAAAATGTACTCTTCTTTGGAGTCTCTGTTTTGTAGCATCCTTAACACCTCCACTTGGTAGGTATTTAGTAAGCAATGTTGACTTAACTTCGAGTGATGTTCATTAACAAGTAGTTTACCAAACTTGTTGGAAAAATGAAATTTTTTGGGCAAAATGCGTAATTTATTTAAAGTTTATATTTTCCAGTGAGTTTTTGTTCTTGTTACTATTTTTTGTTTGTTTTGGGTGTAATGTGTTTTGGGTGTAATTTATGAGTAAAGTAAACCCACTGAAATCAATAGAAAAGTATTTTCAGTAAATATTTGTTGAGCTTTCTGCTATCCTTGTATCATAGTCTTTTAGATGAGATGTTTTTGAAACAAATTAGAAATTATGTGTTTCTTGCCATGTAAATGATCTTTTCATCCACAGTTTAGATTTTCTGTTAATGTCAAAGGGATAATTTGCTCCCCTAATAAAAGAAAATGATAAATAAAAACTTGCATGATAGATCAAGGTAATGATTTAGGTTATATGTAAAACAAAGGTAAGAAGTTTTGTATTTTTTAATATTTCACTTTTAAAGTACTTTTCAAAGTCAGTTTATAAACTTCTTTACTTAATAGGAAATATATACATATGGTACAAAATTTCTTAGCTACCCATTTTCCCTTTCCAGTTCAGTTCAGTCGCTCAGTCGTGTCCGACTCTTTGTGACCCCATGAATCGCAGCATGCCAGGCCTCCCTGTCCATCACCAACTCCCGGAGTTTACCCAAACCCATGTCCATCGAGTCAGTGATGCCATCCAACCATCTCATCCTCTGTCGTCCCCTTCTCCTCCTGCCCCCAATCCTTCCCAGCATCAGGGTCTTTTCCAATGAGTCAACTCTTTGCATGAGGTGGCCAAAGTATTGGAGTTTCAGCTTCAACATCAGTCCTTCCAATGAACACCCAGGACTGATCTCCTTTAGGATGGACTGGTTGGATCTTCTTGCAGTCCAAGGGACTCTCAAGAGTCTTCTCCAACACCACAGTTCAAAAGGATCATTCTTCAGTACTCAGCTTTCTTCATCGTCCAACTCTCACATCCATACATGACTACTGGAAAAACCATAGCCTTGACTAGACGGACCTTTGTTGGCAAAGTAATGTCTCTGCTTTTAAATATGCTGTCTAGGTTGGTCATAACTTTCCTTCCAAGGAGTAAGCATCTTTTAATTTCATGGCTATAATCACCATCAGCAGTGATTTTGGAGCCCCCAAAAATTAAGTCTGCTGCTGTTTCCCCATCTATTTCCCATGAAGTGATGGGACCAGATGCCATGATCTTAGTTTTTTTGAATGTTGAGCTAACTTAAAAGCTAACTTTTTCACTCTCCTCTTTTACTTTTGTCAAGAGGCTCTTTAGTTCTTCTTCGCTTTCTGCCATAAAGGTGGTGTCATGTGCATATCTGAGGTTATTGATATTTCTCCTGGCAATCTTGATTCCAGCTTGTGCTTCCTCCAGCCCAGTGTTTCTCATGATGTACTCTGCATATAAGTGAAATAAGCAGGGTGACAATATACAGCCTTGACGTTCTCCTTTTCCTATTTGGAACCAGTCTGTTGTTCCATGTCCAGTTCTAACTGTTGCTTCCTGACCTGCATACAGGTTTCTCAAGAGGCAGGTCAGATGGTCTGGTATTCCCATCTCTTTTAGAATTTTCCACAGTTTATTGTGATCCACACAGTCAAAGGCTTTGGCATAGTCAATGAAGCAGAAATAGATGTTTTTCTGGAACTCTCTTGCTTTTTCGATGATCCAGCGGATGTTGGCAATTTGATCTCTGGTTCCTCTGCCTTTTCTAAAACCAGCTTGAACATCTGGAAGTTCACGGTTCACGTATTGCTGAAGCCTAGCTTGGAGAAATTTGAGCATTACTTTACTAGCGTGTGAGATGAGTGCAATTGTGCAGTAGTTTAAGCATTCTTTGGCATTGCCTTTCTTTGGGATTGGAATGAAAACTGACCTTTTCCAGGCCTATGGCCACTGCTGAGTTTTCCAGATTTGCTGGCATGTCGAGTGCAGCACTTTCACAGCATCATCTTTGAGGATTTGAAATAGCTCAACTGGAATTCCATCACCTCCACTAGCTTTGTTCGTAGTGACGCTTTCTAAGGCCCACTTGACTTCACATTCCAGGATGTCTGGCTCTAGGTGAGTGATCACACTATCGTGATTATCTGGGTCATGAAGATCTTTTTTGTACAGTCCTTCTGTGTATTCTTGCCACTTCTTAATATCTTCTGCTTCTGTTAGGTCCATACCATTTCTGTCCTTTATGGAGCCCATCTTTGCATGAAATGTTCCCTTGGTATCTCTAATTTTCTTGAAGAGATCTCTAGTCTTTCCCATTCTGTTGTTTTCATCTATTTCTTTGCATCGATCGCTGAGGAAGGCTTTTTTATCTATCCTTGCTATTCTTTGGAACTCTGCATTCAGATGGGAATATCTTTCCTTTTCTCCTTTGCTTTTCGCTTCTCTTTTTTTCACAGCTATTTGTAAGGCCTCCTCAGACAACCATTTTGCTTTTCTGCATTTCTTTTCCATGGGGATGGTCTTGATCCCTGTCTCCTGTACAATGTCATGACCCTCTGTCCATAGTTCATCAGGCACTCTGTCTATCAGATCTAGTCCCTTAAATCTATTTGTCACTTCCACTGTATAATCATAAGGGATTTGATTTAGGTCATACCTGGATGATCTAGTGGTTTTCCCTAGTTTCTTCAATTTAAGTCTGAATTTGGCAATAAGCAGTTCATGATCTGAGCCACAGTTCGCTCCCAGTCCTGTTTTTGCTGACTGCATAGAGCTTCTCCATCTTTGGCTGCAAAGAATATAATCAATCTGATTTTGGTGTTGACCATCTGGTGATGTCCATGTGTAGAGTCTTCTCTTGTGTTGTTGGAAGAGGGTGTTTGCTATGACCAGTGCGTTCTCTTGGCAAAACTGTATTAGCCTTTGCCCTGCTTCATTCTGTACTCCAAGGCCAAATTTGCCTGTTACGCCAGGTGTTTCTTGACTTCCTACTTTTGCATTCCAGTCCCCTATAATGAAAAAGACATCTTTTTTGGATGTTAGTTCTAAAAGGTCTTGTAGGTCTTCATAGAACCATTCAACTTCAGCTTCTCCAGCATTACTGATTGGGGGATGGGGCATAGGCTTGGATTACTGTGATATTGAATGGTTTGCCTTGAAAACTAAGAGAGATCATTCTGTCGTTTTTGAGATTGCATCCAAGTACTGCATATCAGACTCTTTTGTTGACCATGATGGCTATTCCATTTCTTCTAAGGGATTCCTGCCCACAGTAGTAGATATAATGGTCATCTGAGTTAAATTCACCCATTCCAGTCCATCTTAGTTCACTGATTCCTAGAATATCGACGTTCACTCTTGCCATCTCCTGTTTGACCAGTTCCAATTTGCCTTGATTCATGGACCTAACGTTCCAGATTCCTATGCAACATTGCTCTTTACAGCATCGGACTTTGCTTCTATCACCAGTCACATCCACAGCTGGGTATTGTTTTTGCTTTGGCTCCATCCCAACATTCTTTCTGGAGTTATTTCTCCACCCTTCTCCAGTAGCATATTGGGCACCTACCGACCTGGGGAGTTCATCTTTCAGTGTCCTATCTTTTTGCCTTTTCATACTGTTCATGGGGTTCTCAAGGCAAGAATACTGAAGTGGTTTGCCGTGCCCTTGTCCAGTGGACCACATTCTGCCAGACCTCTCCACCATGATCCATCCATCTTGGGTGGCCCCCACACGGCATGGCTTAGTTTCATTGAGTTAGACAAGGCTGTGGTCCGTGTGATCAGATTGGCCAGTTTTCTGTGATTATGGTTTCATTGTGTCTGCCCTCTGATGCCCTCTTGCAACACCTACCATCTTACTTGGGTTTCTCTTACCTTGGATGCGGGGTAGCTCTTCACGGCTGCTCCAGCAAAGCACAGCCGCTGCTCTTTACCTTGGGCAAGGGGTATCTCCTTACGGCCGCCCCTCCTGACCTTGAATGTGGAATAGCTCCTCTCGGCCCTCCTGTGCCTATGCAGTCGCTGCTCCTTGGACACCGGGTAACTCCTCTCAACTGCTGCCCCTGGCCTCGGGTGCGGGCTTATTTTATACTCTTTCAGAGATATCCTATGCTTAAGAGTAGATATGTGTGTATATCAAATATAGTGTGTCTATATATGTATATATATATATGTGTGTACACATGTGTGGACTTACATGTGTAAACATAAAAGGTACAAATATGTCCTGCAGTTTAGTTTTTAGGAGATCAATTCCACACCCATGAATATATAACTACCTAATTCATTTTAATGGCTGTATGTGTGTGTGTGCGTGCATGCTAAGTTGCTTTAGTCATGTCCCACTCTTTGCGACCCTATAGACTTTAGCCCGCCAGGCTCCTCTGTCCATGGGATTCTCCAGGCAAGGATTCTGGAGTGGGTTGCCATGCCCTTCTCCAGGGGATCTTCCCAACCCAGGGATTGAAGTTGCATCTCTTGCATCTCCTGCATTGGTAGGCGGATTCTTTACCAGTATTGCCACCTGGGTACTGAATTTTATTATCACAAGTTGATCTCTCTTCAATGATTGTCTGGTCTAAGCTAACGAAGGTCTTAATGCAGCCATTGATTCTTGAATGCAGAATTTATCAGGAAATGTCTTTTCCATCCTCTTGGTGGCAAGTTGCTGGCTGTACCCCAACTGAGGATTTGTTGTTGAAGGTTTGAGAAAATGCTTACACTTAACAGAGATAGTTGCTAGACTTATGATGAGACAGAAGAATTCACAATGCTAAGGACCCATTTTAGAACAAATTGAAGCTTCATGTTAAAAGTTTTGCAGGTTGAAGGCTAATAATTAAACTCTGTCTCTAAACTGAAGTGTAGGAAGAGTTATAGAACTGGGAAGTGAATTTTTATAAGACCAGAGGGAGATACAGTTGAATGTTGTTGAATTTTATCATTGCATGTTACATATTTTCTCATTCACCATTCCAGATATACTCACTTTTCCCCACTTTGCTGTATACTGTAGGAGCTGACCTCTGGATTGCACCAGTAGGTCTCCTTGTTCTTAGACCTCCAGTTTGTTTCTGTTGATGTGAGACATTGGCAGATTGTATGGAAGGAGAATGACATCAGGTTATTTGTCCCCAAGTTTCCTCCATACCAGTCTGGTGGCCCTCTTAGTACAGCTATTTTCTTCCAGTTTTGTATTCAACCACTACAATCATCTTATGAGATAGTTATTACTTTTCCCAGTTTTACAGATGAAAAAAAAATGAAAACTTAAGTTGTATGCTCAGAGTTTTCATTAGGGAGCTAGGATGTAAGACCAAGCGGTCATATTCCACCAGAATTTGTACTTAGAATCCACCTGCAATACAGGAGACTTGGGTTTGATCCCTGGGTCAGGAAGATCTCCTGGATAAGGAAATGGCTTCTCACTCCAGCATTCTTGCCTGCAAAACTCAATAATAGAGGAGCCTGGTGGGCTGTAGTCCGTGGGGTCGGTCACAAAGAGTCGGACACAACTGAGCGACTAAGCACAGCACAGCATGATAGGTTAAGCCACCTTTTGCTGGTGTTCCAGTAGATTTTTTTTTTGCTATAGTGTCAATTATGTCTTTATTTGAAATAGTAGTTAGCATTTTAGAAAATTCTGCCTCCCCAAAAAAAGATTTCTCTGGGCAATAATAATGGTGGTATTGCAGGGGTAGGCAGCCTTGAAGACAAAGCATCTTTGTTAAGACCAGGTTCAATGTCTAGAATATGAGATGGTAAAGTTGATTTTTAGATGATAAAGAATATAAAGAATATTAGCATAAAGAGTATTAATATATGGCCAGTGACCACTCTTCAAACATGTTAACAAGAACAAGGTAACATGGTAACAAATTTGAGACAAAAAATGAACTAGAAGGTGTGTGTAATAGCTGTTTCATTTCATTCTATGGCTACGATTACCTTCAGTCAAAAAGACTTTACCTATTCCTCATGTTTAAATCTTAAAAAAATTTCCCCCTTTTTTGGTAATTTTGTTCTTACGGTAAAAGTCCAATATATTTTTGTTGGTATGATAGTGAGAGCCTAGAGTACCCCTAGAAATGTGCTGTTATACCATTGGTTGTCTTAGCTGAGATCTGAAAAGTAATGTGTAAACCTGAGGAATGCTATGCTATGCTATGCTAAGTCGCTTCAGTCGTGTCCGACTGTGTGCGACCCCATAGACGGCAGCTCACCAGGCTCTGCCGTCCCTAGGATTCTCCAGGCAAGAACACTGGAGTGGGTTGCCATTTCTTTCTCCAGTGCATGAAAGGGAAAAGTGAAAGTGAAGTCGCTCAGTCGTGTCTGACTCTTAGCGACCCCATGGACTGTAGCCTACCAGGCTCCTCCGTTCATGGGATTTTCCAGGCAAGAGTACTGGAGTGGGGTGCCATTGCCTTCTCCGGTTTTTTCCTAAGCCTGTTCCATATAGGGTTTTCTTTGAATTTGAATATATCCCTACACTGGAAGCAGGAGTTGAAGGAGGAAATGAACATTTCTTTAGTATCCATTATGTGCTAGGATCCAAGTTACAAAGCTTATGAATAGCAGAACACAGATCTGTGCCTAGATCTTTGTAACTATAAAACCCAATCTCTGTCTATCACATTGCTGTTGAGTCTCATATGGAAAATAGTTAGCCTAGTGCTGAAGCACTTGAATTCTGGAGTCAGTCAAGCTTAAGTTTGAATCCCAGCTCTGTCTCTTGATATTTGTGTACCTTACTGTCTTTATCTGTAGAATGGGGATAATAATACCTACTTCATAAGCTGTTATAAGGATTGAGTTTACATTTGTAAAGCCCTTGGAAGAGTTCTTGGCACATAGTAAACATCATGTAAGTGTTTGTAAAATAAATAATTTAGCTGAAAGAAGGAAGCCTTGATAACTATAGAGACTATCAATCTACTTTATCTTCAATAAATACTTTTATGAAAGGGGCTTCCCTGGTGGCCCAGATGGTAAAGAATCGCCTGCAGTACAGGAGACCTGGGTTCCATCCCTGGATTGGGAAGATCCCTTGGAGAAGGGAATGGCTACCCACTCCAGTATTCTTGCCTGGGAATCAACCTACTTTATTTTCAGTAAATTCTTTTTTGAACGCCCAATATTTTAATACCTGTTGAAAAGAGATTGGTACTTTCTTTAATAAAGTATGACCTAGATCTTCCAAGGTTATAAATAGTGTCCCTTGTATTAGTTTTCTGCTAGTAACAAATTTAGTGACTTAAAACAACAGAAATTTATTATCATACAGTTCTGTATGTCAGAAGTCTGACATAGGTCTTACTGGATAGAATCAAAAGAACTGGCTGTATTTCTTTCTGGAAGCTACTTGGGATGGGGGTGAGGGTGAAGGGGGCGTGGTGGTTAGGGGGTGAGGTGGGAGGGAATGTTTTCTTGCTCATTTGGGCTGTTGAAAGAATTCAGTTCCTTGAAGTTAGACGACTGAGATTCCCATTTCCTTCAGCTATTAGTTGAATGCTGTTTTGACCTCTTAGAGACCTCTTCTCTAGTCTTGCTCATTGCTTCCTACATCTCAGAACCAGCAATGAAGCATTGAATTCTTCTCATGATGCCATCTTTTTGACCCTTCTTCTGTCACTGCCTCTCTCTCTGTCCACAGCTGGGAGAGATTTTCCTCTTTTAAGAATTCCTGTGATTAGATTGGGCCCACCCAGATAGTCCAGAATAATCTTCCTATCTTAGTCACATCTCTAAAATCTCTTTTACCATGTAAGGATACATATATTCACCTTCCTGGGATTAGAAAATGAACTTCTTTGGTGGTCATTATTCTCCTTATACTTCTTTAGTAAGTGCCACTGGATGCAAGTTTGGATATATGTCTTTTATAAAGGAGACATTGAGCTACTCATTTTAAAAAATGTATTTTGTATTAGAGACATACATTCTAGAATATCTCTGAAATGATATTTTATAGTTTTACTTTTCCATGGGTTTATGATACTTTATTGCCCTCAAATTACTGCCAGTGTGCTCTTCACTTTTCACTTGTTTCCTCCTGAATTAAAATACTGGTCTAATGGGAAGTGGGGTCGGGGGCGAGCAGTGAGAATTGGTTTTGGCTCTGCACATAAGAAACACTTAAAGACTCTTCCTGAGTAGTCTTTTTAGTTAATAATTGGATTTATTTTTATAGATTGAGGAATATGTAATTTTGCCATATGACTAACATAGTGAAGAGTATTGAAACCTTTCCAAATGCAATATTTTCATTATCTGATTTTAAAAGACTCAGTATAAACTGATTTAAAAAGACTCAGTATAAACTTTATATTGCAATATGAATAAATAAAGATTTGAATTTAATCTTTTGACGAAAATATAATTTTCATTGACATGTTTGGTTGAAGAACTATTTCTTACCCCACAGTAAATGTGCTTTCATATATTATTTTTATTTCTTATAATTTTTAGCCAATAAGTCTGATTTAATGAAAGCATGTAGTATTTGAAAGTGAAAGTGAAAGTAGCTCAGTCGTGTCCAACTCTTTGCAACCCCATGGACTATACAGAGTCCATGGAATTCTCCAGGCCAGAATACTGGAGTGGGTAGCCTTTCCCTTCTCCAGGAGATCTTCCCAACTCAGCGATCGAACCCAGGTCTCCTGCATCGCAGGTGGATTCTTTATCAGCTGAGTCACAAGGGCAGTATTTAGTACTTGCTGCTGCTGCTGCTTAGTCGCTTTAGTCGTGTCCGACTCTGTGCGACCCCATAGACGGCAGCCCACCAGGCTCTGCCATCCCTGGGATTCTCCAGGCAAGAATACTGGAGTGGGTTGCCATTTCCTTCTCCAGTGCATGAAAGGGAAAAGTGAAAGTGAAGTATCTCAGTCGTGTCCGACTCTTAGCGACCCCATGGACTGAAGCCTTCCAGGCTCCTCCATCCATGGGATTTTCCAGGCAAAAGAGTACTGGAGTGGGGTGCCATTGCCTTCTCCGATTTAGTACTTAATATGATTTAAATTCTATGTCAGTGGTCAAATACAATTAATTGCTTTAACTTTGATACATAAAATATTAAAAATAGCTATGAAATGGCTAGAAAAAGAAAATAACCAAAGTTATCCTTCAAAACTACTAATACAAATTCATGTTGCAGCATGTAGTTTTATATGTTGGAGTAGACTAGCTATCACAGTCCAATCAGAAGACAGAAACTGCAGTAATAACTTGAATAGGGAAATTTTAATATAAAGGATTATTAACTTGTAGCAGAGAGCAGCCACCTTCTTTAGGGCTGAGGCTGAGTACTCAAGGAAGGAACAAACTTGGAAGAGACCCCTTCCCCCATGGCTAAGGGTGAAATTCAGCCCTGTTGGACGGTGTGTCCCATTGAGCTGCCACCAGCTGGGACAGGCAGGAAATCATCTGTGGGGGTGTCGGTGGAGCTGCTGAGAGGTTGGCTAATGTGCTTAGCCAAAGTCACTGGGAAGCCACCTATAGGGTGTCTGTGAGACTTACTGGGATACTGCCTGCTGGGATGCTGTTGAAATTTCTGAATCAGTTCCTGCTGGGTGCTGGTGAAATGTGTTGCGTGCTGGTGAGAGTGAGTGCGGAGAGTGAGTGCCGCTGGGGATCCTGTAAGCTCCTGACAGCCAAGCACGGCAGGGAAAACAACAGAATTCCCAAATCCACAGAGAGAAGCCCCTTCTTCCTTTTGCTCCAGCTCCCTCTACTGACGAAGCTTAACATTGCGTCAACCGGTAAAGGAGAAACGGTTGTCGAGTCCGGATTCAGTATTACTAAATAGGACGAAGAAAGATGGATTAGGAGCTAAGAGGCAATACATTTATAAATTAACAGTAGGCTATGCTGTCCTCAGGGAGAAGGCATTGGCACCCCACTCCAGTACTCTTGCCTGGAAAATCCCATGGACGGAGGAGCCTGGTAGGCTGCAGTCCATGGGGTCGCTACAAGTCGGACGCGACTGAGCGACTTCACTTTCACTTTTCCCTTTCATGCACTGGAGAAGGAAATGGCAACCCACTCCAGTATTCTTGCTTGGAAAATCCCAGGGACGGGGGAGCCTGGTGGGCTGCCGTCTATGGGGTCGCACACAGTCGGACACGACTGAGGTGACTTAGCAGCATGCTGTCCTCAAATTTCAGTAGCTTAAAACAATAAAAGTTTTTTTTTCAGGTTGTATGTTTTTATCTGGGTTGCTTGGGGTCTTTACTCCGTGTCTCATTCTGGAACACAGGCTGATGGTGCAGAAGATGTATGGAACATTGAGAGCAGATGAAGAGAGAAACTAGTGAATTGCAGATTGTCTCTTAAAGTTTCCTCCCAGAAATATATATATATATAACTGCTGTTCACGTTTCATTGGCCATAGTAAGTTAGATGATCATGCCTAACTGGGTAGAAAAGTGCAGTCCTACCATGATTAGAAGGAGAATCTGAAGTATTTGTTGAAAAATATAACTACCACAGAATTGACAGGATTGGTATTAGAAAGTTTGTCAGTTCCTAGGATAATTATTTATAATTCTCTTAAAATTGTTTAATTTGTTTTGTAGTGTTTAGGAATTTTAGTGAAAAATAATATCAACATTAAAATTGATGGTGCTCTTAACTTCTGGAAGAGTGACCCCAAATCTGACAATGACTTTACGCATTTGTGTAAAATAGAGAGGGTGAAACATTAATATTTAAGCAGCAGGAAATATATTTTTTGAAGGTTAGATACAGACTTTATTTTTTAATTTTTGCATTAAAATTTTTATATTAACTTATGCTTACATGATATTATGTGAAATGTGAAATGTATCTTTTTATGCAGAGAAAGGTTTCTTTTTTCATTTATGGTTTGTCTTGGATAGGGGATAAAACAAGACTTAGGTGTCTGGGTTAGAGTCCTGGCTCCACGATTTACAAGCTATGTTATCTTGACGAAGTCACTTCAACTCCTTAAACTCTGTAAATGGAGATTGAAAACACATATCCAAAATTCCTCAACTGAATTTCGTGGTGCCAGATGTGGTTTAGAATTCAGGTATTTTGAATTCTATTTTGGAGCTTCCACTGTGGCTCAGTAGTAAAGAATCTGTATGCAATGCAGGAGATGCATGTTTGATTCCTGGGTCCGAAAGAGTCCCTAGAGAAGGAAATGGCAGCCCACTTCAGTATTCTTGCCTGGGAAACTCCATGGACAGAGGAACCTGGTGGGCTACAGTCCCTCGGGTCGCACAAGAGTCGGGCACAACTGAGTGACTAAATAATAACAACAACAACCCTTTTTTTGATTTTAGAAACATAAAGGTGCAACCATAGAAATATGTAACTCTTAGTGGATCAGGACAGCAGCCCCTAAGCAAATGCATTTATATTTCTCTAGTGAAACGTGAATATTTATAAGTAGGTTAAATAGAGATTACATAAAGCCTCATGCTATTAATAATTCATTTAGATCAAGAATTTTGGCCCAAACTTGCAAAAAAAGTTCTGTTTTCAGAGCTTTTGGGTTTTGAAATCATGGGTACGGGATTCGGGTTTTTGGTATCCTTCTCACAGGGTTATGGTGACACTGAAATGAAAGTGCCCACGAGCCATCAGTTGCTATAACAATTGTAGTTAATTGTCATAACTACAGTGGCCAATGATGCTCTGATTGTCACCAGCCATTTAGAATATTCCTATATTGATAAGTGCATGGAAGCTAGTTGGCAGGGGTCAATTGTAAAGGGGCTTGTATGAAGGACTGGTATTCAACTGATATGTACCAGTAACAGAGACACTAGTTATTAAAATATTGAATCACTTTCATGCATATTGGTGACTTTTATTGAGAGAATGTTATGTTGTCCAGTGCAATCTGTAAGCATGATGTGGATTAATGTGGTCCTTAGAAGGCCCGTAGTGACTGGAGCTGGAACTTTAGAGCCTGCCTAGTACTTCAGTGGCACCCCACTCCAGTACTCTTGCCTGGAAAATCCCATGGACAGAGGAGCCTGGTAGGCTACAGTCCATGGGGTCGCTAAGAGTCGGACACGACTGAGAGACTTCACTTTCACTTTTTCCTTTCATGCACTGGAGAAGGAAATAGCAACCCACTCCAGTATTCTTGCCTGGAGAATCCCAGGGATGGCGGAGCCTGGTGGGCTGCCGTCTATGGGGTCGCACAGAGTTGGACACGACTGAAGCGACTTAGCAGCAGCAGCAGCACTTCAGCATTTCCTGTTGTTGGAGGTGATGGAGCAGGCTGCAGTGCAGGCAGTTTTTGTGGCACCATTTTTTTGTTGGGTGGGGGGGAGTCCTGTGACACAGGAGTTTTCGTGCATTGTGGGAAACACTAGCATCTATATGCTGTGTGACAGTGACAGGCAGGCAGCAGGCCCAGCTACCTTACAGCTTCAACAAAGTGCAGTAGCAGCAACTAGTGAATCATTTTAGTGAGAAAGATGTTGGGAAAAGCTTAGTATGGTTCCCAATATCAAATCATGGCCCCTTTAAAGAGATTAAATCAATACTTCTAAAATTTAACAAATGATTTGGAAACTGTTAAAATGACTAGTGTATAATGTTGCTATAGCTCTTATTACAGTAGTCCCCTTTAATCAGCTGTGGATATGTTCCACAGCCCCCAGTGGATGTCTGAAACTGTGGCTAGTGCTAAATCCTATATATACTATGTTTTTTCCTGTATTATATAGTTTATATATAATAAAGTTGAATTTATAAATTAGGCACAATAAGAGATTAACAATAACTAATAATAAAATAGAACATACAACATTATACTGTAGTAAAGGTTATGTGAATGTGCTCTGTCAAAATACTGTATAAATTTAATGCTTTTTCCATCTTAACTTATCATGCATATGGCCATAACTTTTGAAGTTTGAGGTGCAACAGCAAAACTAGTGCAAATTTCTTTCTCCTTCTTCACAATTTCACAGAGAATTTGATCTCACAGTAGATCTTAGCAACTTCACCATACTATTTTTTCTTTTATTATTAAGTTAAGAACTTTCACCTTTTCACATAAAGGAAACACTTTATGGCTTCTCTTTGGCACTTACAAATTTCCAGTATCACTACTCTTGTGCTCTGGGACATTATTAAGTAAAATTAGGGTTATTTTGAACAGAAGCACTGTGAGAGTTGATCTGATAACCATGAAGGCTACTAAGTGACAAATTGGCAGAGTGAGCTTGGCAAAGGGATGATTCACATCCTGGACGGGACAAAGCAGGACATTTTGAGATTTCATCATGCAGTTCAGAACAGTGCACAGTTTAAAACTTATGAATTGTTTGTTTTTGAAGTAAACATTTTCCATTTAATATTTTTGGACTGCTGTTGACCGTGTACCACTGCAACTGCAGTAAGTGAAACCGCAGATAAGGAGGGACTACTATATACAGCAGAATTCTGTACAGTTTATTTGGAAAAAAGAAATTTATTTTTAATGTTAATTTATATATTGACACATATTTTATATGGTTGTGTCAGTTGTTAAATATTTAGACCCATCTATACTTTATGCCTTGTTAAGAAATTTGAATTTGTCTCACTGGCATGTTTGATTGCAGTTTAAGATTTCTAAACAAGAGTGCTTGTAGGTCTGTACATTCTATTGGTTTACTGTCAGAAAATCTAGCTAGTGTGAGAATTCTCACCAGTGTATTTCCACTGGTACTGCTGTTGTCTTGTATTCTGGGATCTTATGGTTCTATCCTGGATTTGTCCTCTGTATAGTTCCAGAGTACCGTCTTAAAAATAAAATTTAAATCATTCATCCCCTAGTCTAAAGACCTCTTTAGGCTTCCTCTTGCTTTGGATAAAATCTAGACTCCTTCCTTTTGTATACAAGTTCCTTCACAGTCTCTGCGTTAGCTATCTTTCCAGCTCACTGTCCGCCTTTCCCTTTCATAGATCTTTTCTTTGAGCTACAAAATTTTCACTCTTCTGGAGTACTGAAGTAGGGAAAAGGGGACCCTGTTATAAGGGGGATGAGTATGAAATATATAATTTAGTGAATTAATACATATACTGTGTATATTGAATGTTTGAGATTGGGGATAATTCAGTGGTGCCTTCATTTAAAAAGTTATGCTAAAACCATCTTTTGAAGGGATCACTCAGATACCGCTAAGGATGTAAAACTCATTACTCATTTTCTTCAACTTCAATAGAAATCTTATGGGATTATTTTGGAACACATGCTTCCAATCTGCCACCAGATTTTGCAGCAGGAATTTATATAACCATGCCATAGCTCAAACTGTCTCACAATTTACCATATGTTTCAATATTTCCAATGTTTTCAAACACTCTCCTCTTCCCCACCCTTTCTAGTTTACATTTCTCAGCTCTGTCCTGGATTTACCCTGTAATTCTCATTCATTTCTGTGATTCATGAAAAATCTTTGTTTTATAGCCTTCCAGTTTAGAATCTGTTCTCTATTGTTCCTCGTTTCCTGGACCCTTTTCTAGGCTATTAGCATAGGCAATGCTTTATCCTCAGAACTCTTGATTCTTGATCTATGTTCAGCAGTCTAATCTCAGTTCTTCAGAGCTTGCCACTTGTCTTTTACTTCTGTTTAAAGTAATCAGAGTCAGAAACATTATGATTTAGAGCTGAGCTGTTTCCTTTAATAATATAAGATGGAATTCTAGTAAAAATTTCTCTTATGGATCCTGTTTTTATCTGGCTAGAATTTAGGGGAATTTATGTAGTCTAAGTCAATTCAGATAGCTTATATAAGTAGCTGGATTTTTATGACTGAAAATATTGATTTTTCTGCTTATTTTAATTCTGTGTTCCCTTAGCTGGTTTCAAGGAGTTAAGGCAGTACTGTATGTAAGCGTGTAAAGAGAAGGCTTTGGCATTAGTCAACTCTGGGTCATATCCTAGTTTGCCAGTTACTAGTTGTGTGACTAGTTTGTCAGTTACTAGTTGTTGTTGACTTGTGCAGTTGTGTCCGACTCTTCACATCTCCAGGGACTGCAGCATGCTAGGTCTCCCGTCCCTCACCATCTCCCGGAGTTTGCCCAAATTCATGTCCATTGCATCAGTGATGCCATTTAGCCATCTCATCCTCTGACACCCTCTTCTCCTTCTGCCCTCAATCTTTCCCAGCATCAGGCTCTTTTCCAGTGAGTTGGCTGTTCGCATCAGGTGACTAAAATACTGGAGCTTCAGCTTCAGCATCAGTCCTTCCAATGAGAGTATTCAGGGTTGATTTCCCTGAAGACTGACTGGTTTGATCTTGTTGCTGTCCAGGGGACTCTTACGAGTCTTCTCCAACACCACAGTTTGAAGGTATCAATTCTTCGGCGTTTTGCCTTCTTTATGCTTCAGCTCTTGCAACCATACGTGACTGCTGGACAGACCATAGCCTTGACTGTATGGGCCTTTGTCGACAAAGTGATGTCTTTCGCTTTTCAACACACTGTCTAGGTTTGTCATGGCTTTCCTGCCAAGAAGCAATCGTCTTCTAATTTCATGGCTGCAGTCACCATCCACAGTGATTTTAGAGCCCAAGAAGAAGAAATCTGTCACTGCTTCCACCTTTTCCCCTTCTATTTGCCATGAAGTGATGATGTGGCCAGATGCCATGATCTTAGTTTTTTTAAATATTCAGTTTTAAGCTGGTTTTTCATTCTCCTCCCTCACCCTCATCAAGAGGCTCTTTAGTTCCTCTTCACTTTCTGTCATTAGAGTGGTATCATCCGCATATCTGAGGTTGTTGATGTTTCTCCTTCCAATCTTGATTCCAGCTTGTAACTCATCCAGCCTGGCATTTCTCCTGATGTGCTCAGCGTGTAAGTTAAATAAACAGGGTGACAACAAACAACATTGTTATACTCCTTTCTCAATCCTGAACCAATCAGTTGTTCCATACAGGGTTCAAACTATTGCTTCTTGGCCTGCATACAGTGTGACCTTAGGCAAGTCACTTAATCTCCTGGCCTCTCTGTTGATTTAACTGTAAATTGAGGACAATAATGCCTGTTTCATAGGGTTGTGGTGAGATGCAAGTATAATGTACCTGGTACACTGAAAATTTATGATAAACATTAATAGGGAAAAACAGGCACCATGCTCTTTAGGTTACTTTTTTTGCTACCAATCTTGTCCTTGCCATTCCTGTATGAAGTTATATTTGTTTATATGAAGGTCAGTCTTGAGGTTAGAAGATGAGACTAGAGTGAGAGGAAGCGAGAAGAACATAGGTGAAATTCATCTGGGTATTTGTCCTTGAACATTTTCTTCACTAAAGGAATTTTTAGATTATTTGAGTATAACAAATTGCCTTTTCGAGTCCAAAAGGTGGTTTTTAAAATTTTTAAAAATAAGTAACATGCTGAAAATAGTTAATCAGTATCCTTAGCTTTTCTCTACTTGCCATTAGTAACCCGATATTTGTATCTTAAAGTCTTTTTATAACTAACTAAAAAGTAATAGAATTTAAACAATTGCTTTTTGAATTCTGCAGTTTATCCAAATCTAAGCCCTCTATGGAATTAATTTGTGGTTTGACAAGTGTGTAGTTCAAAAATAACTTTTTCAAATTGATCAAAATAGTAGTGTTCCTAAATTTATATTAATTTTCTTTGACCATCCTAGGTGCTGAAATCACCATCTTTTAAATATATTCACCTAGAGCACCGATTATGTTCTATACAAATAAAAATTTAGGGACTCCCCTGGTGGCCCAGTGACTAAAACTCCCAATGCAAGGGGCCTGGGTTCAATTTCTGGTCAGAGAAACTAGATCACACATGCTGCAACTAAGAGTTCACATGCTACAGCTAAAGATCTTACATGCTGTAACTAAGACCTGGTGAAGCCAAATAAATAAATAAATATTTAAAAACTTTAGAGACTATTTGTTTTATCTGAGTTTTAATTATAAAGCATAATAACAATGAACATTTTTGCAAAAAGACAAAATTCTGTATATTCTCACTGCCCTACACAATTGTTCATTTTTTATATATTTTATCATCTTTTTCATTTATATGCATAATATGCTCTACATATATGCAGTTATGGTGAATGTGCAATTCCTTTAAAAATTTATTTTTGGTTTCACTGGGTCTTCGTTGCTGTGCACGGGCCTTCTCTAGTGGCAGAGAGTGGGGGTTATTCTTTGTTGTGGTGCGTGGACTTCTCATTGCTGTAGCTTCTCTTATTGCAGAGCACAGGCTCTAGGTGCGTGGGCTTTACTAACTGCAGCATGCGGGCTCAGTAGTTGTGGCGCAGGGGCTTAGTTGCTCTGAGGCATGTGAAATCTTCCCAGATCAGGGATGGAACTCATGTCCCTTGGATTGGCAGGCAGATTCCTACTCACTCTGCCACCAGGGATGTCCTGCATGTGTAATTTTATATTCTACTTAGTACTTTCTTATAAATGTTTTTTTACTTAATAGGGTATCATAAATGTTTCTCCACTTGGGAATGACTTCTTTGAGCATTTACTGCTGTCCTATTCTTTAACCTTCTCTATCTCTATTATGTAGAAAAAGAGTAATCAATCATATTTTCCTCATATGGCAAATAATAAAAAAGAACCTTAAAAATTCCAAATGGCTAATAATAAAGTTATAATCTTAAGCATATATGTATTTATAGGTTAAGCCAGGTATTAGTAACTTATGTGTGTGAGAAGACTGAGGGCAAGAATTTGTATGATGACTCTATTCCTTTTTGAGGTTAGTTAGCATAGTACCTAGCACATAGTAGGTGTTCAGTAATAAGGTAATGAAGGACCTAAAGATGCCTTGTTTAGTTTGGGGTTTCACGGTACTGATAAAATGTATAAAGGGGTACAGTGACAGGGAATTTTAGAGTAGTATTAGAATACTCTAAAAGCTGACCCTGAAGGTAAACCAGAATTAATCATTTTGGTGTAGCCAGAAATGAGGATGTGGTGTGTGTGTGTGTGTGTGTGTGTGTGTGTATGGGAGAGACAGAGAGACAAACATACATACATAGATACATATGGGGTAAGCTCATGAGAAATGGTTTGCTCTTCGCCACAGAGGAGTAAGTATAAATGTCATGAATCTTCAGTATCCATTCTATGTTAATGGATTTCCTGTTGAACTATATAGCTTCCACCATCAATTTTGGATTGAGCATTAACTGGCTTGCCACCTATTATTTGTCTAGAAAAGATGTGATTGACTTTGATTTCTAGCCACTTTTCTGGATGAGGGGAACACAGGGTGCATAGGAGGGTCTTGCCCGAGGACTGAAAGGGATTTTGTGCAGGCATGTGTATGTGGGTGTGATGAGTTAGGATTGAGTCATTCTGTGACTGTTGGTTATTTTCCTTATCTCTATGCTGAGTAAGTTAAGTAGATAAGTTGAGGATGGACCAGTAGGCAGGAGCCAGGCAGAGATAAGACATGGCAAAGAGTTCAGTTGTATTCTAAATAGAATGACAATTTAAGTGGATAGAGTTGAGTGGTATGATGTGGGGAAGTGGTGGTGGAGAGTGTTTTAGAATCGGGAAAGAGAAGTAGGCAACTTGTTGGAAAAGACCCTGATGCCGGGAAAGGTTAAAGGCAGGAGAAGGGGACGGCAGAGGATGAGATGGTTGGATGGCATCACTGACTCAATGGACATGAGTTTGAGCAAACTCCAGAAGATGGTGAAGGACAGGGAAGCCTGGTGTGCTGCGGTCCATGGGGTCGCAAAGAGTCAGACATGACCGGGCGATTGAACAACAACAAGAGAAGTAGCATGTTTCTCAAGCAGGAGTTCTGTTTAGAACAAATGTAAAGTTTGATTGTAATCTCAACTGATTTTTTTTCAACTTTTCAGATGAGTTAAAATATCAACATTGCTTTATCGCTATTTTCTAAAACATATTCTGAGTTTTTCTGGTTTATTATGTGATAATGATGATGCATTTGAAATGAAACATGAACCTAAAGTTCTGAATCATAATTTCTATTTTAATTACAGTTGTTACTTGACTTAAGTTTTTTGGGCTAAGATGATGTTATTCAAGTGGTGAGTTGTGGTAGTGTTTATAGAAAATATTTTTTAGGTATTGACAATTGTAATTATAATAAAAATTGGATTCTAATAAAGAGTTATGGTTTCTAGGAAGTTATTGTGTTTGTACTTGTACTGTTGATTATTTAAATTGAAAATGTTTCACCTTTTTTTTGCCCTGAGTGTCATTATATTAATGACATAGATATTATTGATATACTTAAGGAATAGGTCCAGAAGAAAGAAAAAAAAAATGGAGAGGATAGAGAAATGGAATGAATGAATGAGAAAGAGAAAGGGTGGACAAAAAAGACTAAAAAAATGGAGTCATAGAAAAAGAGGCCCATGCCACTGAAAATTGTGCAACTAGGAAAACAAATCTGCTGTAAATATTTCAAATGAAAAGAATTTAATATAGAGAATTAATTTCCAAAGTATTGGCAGGATTGAAGAAACAAAAAATGAATGATGATTTTACCAAAAGATCAGCAACTGCAAGAAGTCAATACCATTCCTAGGGCTAGGAGAGAAAAAAAAGAAAATGATGTTAAATAGAGCGCATATGTACTGTAGTGCTAAGATTGTTGAAGTACCACTGCTACCCTTAGGAGCTGCTGCTGCTTTGCAGGAAGCCCAGGAACTTGTGCTTCTAATGATGTTTGAAAACCTATAAAGTCTGTTGATGATGCAGGACTCACCAAAGAGGATTCTGGAGCCTGCAATCATCTACTACTTCCCTTACCAGAATTGCATTTCTATTGCAGTAGCCAGCATTTGCATGATAGTTACCTGGTACTGCTACTGCTGCTGGAGCCAGAGCCCATGAGCAAACTTTTGCTGAGGATCCGGGACTACTGCTGATGCCTCTGCAGGAACTAGAAACAGAAGGAAGAAAGTAAAATGGTTTATTTTCTCCTGCCGTCTGCTTTTCACCAGTGTTTCCCAGTGGTAGAACTTGATTGGAAACCAGCTATCAAGGAAATGTAGTCTGCAGTCTTCTAGCCCCTAGAAGTACAGAAGGGTTTGGGAAAGCAGGAATGCACCTGAGAGCCAACAAAGAACTGGCACAGAGAGGTTATAGGATATTGATTCTTCAGTCATAATAGAGAAAGTAATCCTTTTTGCAACTTTTCTGAGTAATGTCAAGATCCTTTTTTTCTAGTTGAAAGAAGTTATAGGCATGGTGGAAAACCTTTGAAAGTAAGAGAGTTTTCCATTGAGGTTTCAGTTAAGGTATTTTAATTTCAAGAACAAAAAAATGGATCCTGGTTAACTTAAGAAGAAAATTATTTTAAGAGTATTGACTAGTTTTCAGAAAAGTAGAGTGTCTAGTTCCTGGAAAAGATAGAAATTGGGGTAGCTATGGATCTGGATGGAAGCAAATGGATGCCCTCTTCAAGATGTTACTTGCTTTCCATATGGACTGGCTTTTTTTGCTTATGGTTCACATTGCCAATAGAGAAGCAGACTGGCCTGCCTTTGGTTTGCTACCCACCCTTGATCAGAGGATGACATGATACCTTGACTGACAGCTACATCAGGATTATTTGATTGTTGAAGAGTAGTTTATTAAAGGAATTTTGAGATGTTAGAGGAGATTGAATACTCTGCAGGTAAAACCACAAGATAACTATTAACTGGGGCTTGTTTGGATTAGTCATAGGTAGCTTGAGAACATAGTCAAAATTCTTGAGCACTTAATATATAATAGGCACTCTGATCTCTTTTGATAATATATTTGAGGAAGTTGTCATTATTATCCTCATTTTACAGATGAGAGAAATTGAGAGGTGCACTTCTGGTGATGGTGGATTAGGCAATTTGGACTAACTCTCCCACTGAGAACAACTAGAAAAGCTGGATCAAATATAAAAAATCATCTGTTTGAAGGTATCAGAGAGCTAACACATCAGTGAAGACTGTGGGGACAAGATCCTGGAGAAGAAGGAAGTCCTAAGAGGTGAGCGAGGCATGTGAGACTTTTTCCCCTTAGGAGAAACTTATGTTTCAGGTAGAGGTGGCTGAACATCTGAGAAGCTGAGAAGAGTTTTCAACATACTCATAGGGTGGACTAAGGGAGCAACAGTTTGAGTCCAGGGTCCACCAAGAGGGGAGATTTCCTGCTAAATCATCCATGCTTTGGTTTGGGACCCTGAAGGGCCATGCCTTAGGAGTAAGGGTGAGTCAGAAGTAGAATGATCTACATATAAAATAAAATCTAGTTTAGAATCATCCATGTCATTGATTAGATTAAAGATTTCCAGGATTATAAGTGATTCTAGCCATTTGTTATAACAAAAGTGAATCTTCTCTGAAGGAAGATAACATCATCCTAAGCCTCAAATAATTTCTGTAACTTGCATAAAATGTCTTGCATGCATACAAAAAATAACTGGTGATACAGGAGACAGGATCATACGACTGCAACTCAGAAACAAATATCATGGGAACAAGACTCACAGGGATTCCAATGGAGTTCTCAGGCAATAGATCAAGCAAACAAAAAATTAATAGTAACCTAGAACATGTAACAAAATGATTAATGTGCTATACCTTATGACATATTAGAACACTGCACCCAACAGCTGTAGAGTGCATACTCTGTTCAAATGCACATGGAATACCAAAATTGACTATATGCTGGATCATAAGGGCTTCCTTGGTGGCTCAGTGGGAGAGAATCCACCTGCCATGCAGGAGACCCTGGTTTGATTTCTGGGTCCAGAAGATCTGGAGAAGGGATAGGCTCCCCACTCTGGTATTCTTGGGCTTCCCTTGTGGCTCAGCTGGTAAAGAATCTGCCTGCAATGTGGGAGACCTGGGTTCGATCCCTGGGTTGGGAAGATCCCCTAGAGAAAGGAACAGCTACCGACTCCAGTATTCTGGACTGGAGAATTCCATGGACTGTATAGTCCATAGGGTTGCAAAGAGGTGGACATGACTGAGCAACTTTCACTTCACTTTCACTGGATCATAAAGCAATTCCCAACAAAAATCAAACAGTTTAAATACACAAGGTATGTTCTCTGATCACAGTGCTGGAAATCAATAACAGAAAGATAATTAGAAAAATCCCATATATTAGAAATCAAGAAATCCACTTTCAGAAAATTCAAGGATTAAAGAAAAATCAAAATAAACGTTTAAAGATATTTTACCTGAATGATAATGAAAACACAACTTGTCAAAATTTGTATGATGCAGTGAGGGTAGTTTGAAGGTAATTAATAGCTTTAAGGGCATATATTATGAAATAAGAATGTTTGAACATTTATTATCTAAGCATTTATCTCAAGAAAACAGAATCTCCAGCAAATTAAACCCAAAGAAAGCAAAATGAAGTAAATAATAAAGATAAGAAAGAAATCATTGAAAGGAAAAGGAAACCTAAAATAGAGAAGATCCACAAATAAAAGGTTAATAAAACTTTTAAAGAAAGTATCATGGATATCACTGTTAAAAAAAGTAAAGAGAGAGAAAAGTAACCCATATCAGAAATGCAAAAGAGTACATCACTATAGACGCTATGGACATTAAGTAATTAAAGGATACTATGATCAATTTTATGACAGTACAGTTAAAATTAATTCGTATGGTCAAATTCTTAGATAAAAACAATTTACTAAAAGCTTACTAAAATTACTAAAAGAGGAAACAGAAAACTTGAACTATCCTATAATTTTTAATGTAATTGAATATGTAATTGAAGGACTTTCTCACAAGGAAAACTTCAAAATAAGATGACTTACTAGACATTTAAGAAGGAAAGAATACTTAAAACTCAGAGAATAGAAAAAATGAGAATAATTAATAATAATAATTACCTCATTTTATGAGGTAAGCAAAACTTTGATACCCAAGCCTGACATTATTATAAAGGAGTATTATAAAATATTATAGTTTAAACTTTTCTAAGCTAGAACAGTAATTGCAAAGGTTAATTTTCAGTTACACTATAATTACCATAAATATTGAAGATGTACCTAGAGAGAGACATAAATAGGAGTGAAATATATAATTTTCATCTTTTTTTAGTAAAACCATCAGAGAGAGCTAAGAATTGTGCCTAATTAGTAGGGTTACACTGGAGAAGGAAATGGCAACCCACTCCAGTATTCTTGCCTGGAGAATCCCAGGGACGGTGGAGCCTGGTGGGCTGCCGTCTGTGGGGTCGCACAGAGTCGGACACGACTGCAGTGACTTAGCAGCAGCAGTAGGGTTACACTGGAGAGGGAAATGGCAGCCCACTCCAGTATTCTTGCCTGGAGAATCCCAGGGACGGCGGAGCCTGGTGGGCTGCCGTCTGTGGGGTCGCACAGAGTCGGACACGACTGCAGTGACTTAGCAGCAAACTTTTCTTAGGAATATAAGTCCATAAATTATATAAAAATGAAATCTATCAAGAAATAAAAAAGATAATGGAACATGAGTAGATTGTATATGTTCTGGGAATATAAGGTTGAAAATCAGTGATTCACAGCTTTAGCAGAATAAAGAAGAAAAATACTGATAATGTCACTAGATGTAGAAAATATATTTAATAAGATACAGTATCCATTTTTGATAAAAAGTCTTAGCAAATTAGTAATTGATAGGAACATTATTAATCTGATAAAAATATTACAAAAATTCTGAAGCAGATATCCTGCTTATGTTAATATGCTACAACATTCTCTTTGAGATAGGGAATGGGAAAAGGATGCCCACTCTCACTTCTATTGAGTCCTAACTAGTACAATAAGGTAAGAAAAAAAAATATATTGTATAGGGATGGGGAAGGAAAAAAAAAAACAAAACCAACAACCCTGGAGTTGTTAGTATGGAGAGAATTACAAAAAACAACTAAAAATATACTTTTAGAATTAATAAAGATTTTAGTAAGATTTCTGGATACAAAGTTAATAGATAGGAATCAAGTATATTTCTATATAAAAACAGCACCAGAAAATAAATCTAAAATATGATGATTTATGGGCTTCCCTGATAGCTCAGATGGTAAAGAGTCCTCCTGTAATGAAGGTGAACTGGGTTTGATCTTTGGATCGGCAAGATCCCCTGGAGAAAGGAATGATAACCCACTCCAGTATTCTTGCCTGGAGAATTCCATGGGCAGAGGAGCCTGATGGAGCCCTCTGGGGTCCATCGGGTTGCAAAGAATCGGACACGACTGAAGCAACTTAGCATAGATTACTGTATGATATGCATTATATCAGATACTTTATCACTGACCTATTTTTTTATATTCATGAGTACAGTTGCTCAAATGGGATCTTAAGAAGTTCTTTTATTCTGGTAAAGCACCTACTTTATTTAAGTATTCTGTTAAATAGCTATCTATTTAATACAAAGGGATTGTGCATTTTTTTATTTCTACTTATGGCACTATAATGAGTCTCAGCTACTTAAGATATTTGCTCTGATTTATTTATTATGTGGGCTTCCCTTGTGGCTCAGCTGGTGAAGCATTGCCTGCCATGCGGGAGACCTGGGTTCGATCCCTGAGTTGGGAAGATCCCCTAGAGAAGGGGAAGGCTACCTATTTCAGTATTCTGGCCTGGAGAATTCCATGGACTGTATAGTCCTTGGGGTTGCAAAGAGTCAGACATGACTGAGCGACTTTCACTTCAGTTCACTTCGTTTATGATGTAGTTTTCTGTTTTATTTATTATGTAGTTTGAACTTGTTATTGCTTGATAGATAAATGAGTAATACCGACTTAGACTGGCAATGATACCATTAGTGGCAAACTGTAAGCATGATTATTGTAATGTTACATACAATTCAGGGCCATTTCTGGTTAGCCAAATTCAATTTACTTGCATACTGGAAAGACAGCTTTTATACCTTTATATGGAAAATAGTAAAGAGTTTACACAGTCTCCTTTGAGAATTATAGTTGTAAATAAAGAATACAAGTGAGCCTTGTGCTTTAGGAATCGGGTCATCTGGGCTCTAGTCCCACCTCTTCCATCCATTAGTTCTGTGGCCTTCTACACCTTCATTTGTAAATTTAAGAGGCTGGGTTAGATTATCTCTATGATGTTTTCTTCACTTCTAATGTGCTATAATTCTATTAGTAGAAACTTGTTTAATTTTTACCTGCTTCTTGCATTAAGAAGCAAATGAATTTTACTTTAGATTTTTTATGATGATTGAAATGTAACTTTAAAGAGTACATGTCCAATTTCTGTTAATTATTGGAACATTCTGTGTTCTATGGTTATGACTTTAAAATTGTATCTGCTACAGAAGATACTTTAGTATCACTACTTCATGTCATTTAAATTATTTAGAAACTCTAAGAAAAAAAATGATCATGCTTTGAACAGCAGGACATTTCCTATAATGTTGATTTGCTTTATTGGATTCAGGTAAACAACATTGGTTTTATTTATTTACTTATTTTTTAAAAATATTATTTATTTGGCTGTGCTGGGCCTTCTACAGTTGCTGTGAGCTGGGGCTATTTTGTAGTTGCAGTGCACAAGTATTTCTTTGCAGTGGTTTCTCTTGTTGCAGAACATGGGCTCTAGGTGCATGGGCTTCAGTAGCTGTGGCCTGTGGGCTTAGTTGTCCCGCAGCATGTGAGATCTTCCCGGACATGGGATAGAACCTGTGTCCCCTGCATTGGCAGGTGGATTTTTTACCACTGAGCCACCAGGGAAGCCCCAGCATAGGTTTTAGAAGCAGACAAAGCTGGTATGGAATATTTCTTCTGTCATCTATTAGTTTGGCCTTTAATAAGTTATTTACCCTGAGGGACTGTAATTTAAAGTAAAAGTATCTACCCAGGGCTGGAAGAATTAAGTGATAAACTGTTTAAACTGCCAAATACAGTGTGTAGCCATAGTGTTTACAGTTAATAATTATTTATTTTGTCTTGGGTTCTCTCTTCAGTGCCCCAGGGGCTCTCTACCTGAGGTTACGTAAAGAGAAATATTTAGAAATGACACACTATGCAATGTTCAATATTTAACTAAGGTTAATTTAGGTATATATATATATATACATATATATATATAGTCAAGCACAATATTGCACAGATATAACTATTGTGTTCTTCTAGTGTTAATTTCCAATTATTCTTCATTGAGTTATGGAGAAATGCTTAGCCAGGTGTGGCTGAAGGAAATTGTTTTATTACAGTGCCAGTCAGATTGTCTTCTTTCATACTTTGGCTCCTTATTGTCCAGAAATATGATCCTCTGTTTTGTTCAAATTATACCACAAACTTATGATTCATTATATCTAAAATGTGGTCCTAGGAGTGAAGGAAGAAGTTCTCTAGGACTTTCTGATTTTTCATTCTCTTGCTACATTGATGGGTTTTGGCTAGGGGTTAGCAAAGTACTGCCTATAAGCCAAATCTGCTTCACTCATTTTGTATGACCTATGAGTTAAGAATGCTTTTTACGTTTTTCAGTGTTTAAAAAAATTAAAAAGAAGAATATTTTTTGGCTCATGGAAAACCGTGTATGGAATTCAAATTCCAGTCTTTATAATTAAAGTTCCTTTGGAACACAATCATGCTAATTTGTTTGTCTTGTTTATGGATGTTTTGCACTGTAATGTCAAAGTTAAGTAGTTGGGACAGTGATTAAATGAGTGCTATGTGTCCTGATATATTTTAATGTTTAGTTGTGTTTATTTTTTACTTAACCAGTGCATACCCATCTTGTCAAAACAAGAAGAGATGAGAAATGTAGACTTCAAATGTTGTACTCTTAAAGCCTAGTAGAGTGTGGATTATTTTGTTATCAAGTTAGATGATAAAACATTGTGTTTATTATGTATTGAATATATGTATGCTAAAAGAATACAATATATAATAGACATTACCTTACTAAGCACCTATCACAATCATCCTATCTAGAGAAAATCAGAAAATTTTAAAAATGAAAATGAGTCTTGAATCAAAAACTTTCTGAATGACTGATTTGTTAGCCGATCCATTTGCCATGGTGATTTAATTAAATAACATTTGATTTCAGCAACTGAAAAAAATGCACCCAGAGAAAATAAACTTGTTTAAGACTGTTAACCCTTTCGATGAGAACAGATTCTCAAAGTTGAATGCATTAGGAGCAACATCTTATGGTCAATTGAAAAACAAGGCAAATGATTTTGAGTCATTTTTCTTGGCCCTTGCCAAATTGACAGGTGTTACTGGTACTGCTGTGCTGTTTATTTGAGAAGTCAGTACTGTTTGTGTTGCAGGAAGAGGGACTGCTTCTAGGGCCCAAGAGTGGGCTCGTGTGTATCTTGGAAATGAATTGTCCAGGGAGGCACGTGCTGACAAAGCAAGGGACTTGGGAAGGTGCACCCGAGCGGAGAGCAGCAGGGTAAGGGAACCCAGGAGGACTGCTCTGCCACGGGGCTCCCAGGCTTGGGTTTTATGGTAATAGGGTTAGTTTCTGGGTTGTCTTCGCACGCTAGCAAAGTAATGCTTAAATTTTTTCAAGCTAGACTTCAGCAGTACACGAACCAAGAACTTCCAGTTGTACAAGCTGAATTTAGAAAAGGCAGAAGAACTAGAGATCAAATTGCCGACATCCATTGGATTGTAGAAAAAGCAAGGGAATTCCAAAAGAAATCTATTTCTGCTTCATTGACTATGCTAAAGCCTGTGATTGTGTGGATTGCAGCAAACTGTGGGAAAATCTTAGAAATGGAAATACCACACCACTTTACCTGCCTCCTAAGAGACCTGTATGCAGGTCAAGAAGCAGCTGTTAGAAATGGCAACAACAAATGGACTGGTTCAAAATTGGGAAAGGAGTATGACAAGGCTGTGTATTGTCACCCTGCTTATTTACCTTATACTCAGAGTACATCATGAGAAATGCGGGGCTGGATGAATCACAAGCTGGAATCAAGATTTGCTGAGAGAAATATCAACAACCTCAGATATCTAGATGATGCCACTAATGGCAGGAAGGGAAGAGAAACTAATGAGCCTCTTTATGAGGGTGAAAGAGGAGAGTGAAAAAGTTGGTTTAAAACTCAATAACATTAAAGAAAACTAAGATCATGGCATCTGGTCCCATCACTTCATGGGAAATAGATGGGGAAACAGTGGAAATAGTGACAGACTTTAATTTTCTTGGGCTCCAAAATCACTGCAGGTGGTGACTGCAGCCACAATATTGAAAGATGCTTGCTCCTTCAAAGAAAAACTATGATAAACCTAGACAGTCTAAAAAGCAGAGACATTACTTTGCCGACAAAGGTCTATATAATCAAAGCTATGGTTTTTCCAGTAGTCATGCATGGATGTGAGAGTTGGACCATAAAGAAGGCTGAGCACCAAAGAACTGATGCTTTTGAACTGTGGTTATGGAAAAGACTCTGAGAGTCCCTTGGACTGAAAAGAGATTAAACCAGTCAGTCCTAAAGGAATTAAACTCTGAATATTCATTGGAAGGAGTGATGCTGAAGCTGAAGTTCCAAAACTTTGGCCACCTGATATGTAGAGCCGACTCATTGGAAAAGACCCTGACCCTGGGAAAGATTGAGGCCATGAGGAGAAGGGGATGACAAAGCATGAGAGGGTTGGATGGCATGAATGACTCAATGGACATGAGTTTGAGTAAACTCCAGGAGATAGTGATGGACAAGGAAGCCTGATGTGCTGCAGTCCATGAGGTTGCAAAGAGTTGGACATGACTTAGTGACTGAACAACAACAACAACTGGCTTGTCTCTGGCTAATCATTCTGACTTGGGATCTTTCCTGGTGTCCCGTGGATCTCTCAGCCGAAGTGAATTTCAATGAAAAAGATTCTGGGAGGTTTGTAAGACATATGGATTGGCATCTCCTCTCTCCTTTTGACCTTTCATGAATTCTTCCAGTTGGTGGCAGCTTGTTAGTTCCAAATTCCTTTCTAGCACCTCCTGTTATAAGTCATGCAAGTGGCTACTGTCTTGCCTGGCCAGGATGGGCGGTTTCAGTCAGTGTTTAACGTTTAAGTGACTGAAGAATAAACCTATATGAACAGTCAATGTGGAACAGCAAGAGACAACAACAGTTTAAAGAAAAAATGACAAACCATGAATTCAGTATGATCTGAAGTGAAATCTGCTAAGATGTGTTAAAAATAATGATGATAAAAATATGTATAGATAGAAAAAGGCTAAGTTGGACACATCTACAAAGACTGAAAATAGAAGATGTTTAAAGCCCATGGTTATTTACTGTATTATTTGTGAATGGGTACTTGGCAGAAAATATTTGAATCATCATGGATTATTGAATCAGTAGTGTCAACAGTAAACTGTATTCTGTCTTGTGAATATAAACATTAGTTCTGTGCATTTTTGTCAACAATGGAAACTGACTGTCATGACTTACTCCATACCATAGAAGTTTAATGGCCCAGAAGTGCTAACATTTTATTATGACTTTTTGAGCTAGGGCTTACACTTGAACTGTGTCTGCATGAGATAACACCCTTAACCACTATTATTGAACACTGAATGGCTTTGGAAATGTGCTTTTGCTGCAGAATTGATAAAGTTTCTGAGTTCAAACTATAATTACAAGGCAGAACTGTGCTTTATGTGGAACTTATACTGTGGTAAAGTCATTTCAATGACAACTAATATTTATCACAAATAATTTCAGTTGCTTTATATACTTCCAAAGTTAAAACAAGTATGTGGTCAAAAGTTAAAGCAAGTAGCAAACCCTTCATTCCCATACAAGTTTTTTGGTGGATCTGTTTTCCCAGCTCAAACTTTGGTTCCAACAGTACTTTTCTGGTTTTGATGCAAATGCAAAAAATTTACATATTTAAAGCTTCTTTGTTGTTGTTGTTGTTGTTCAGTCGTTCAGTCGTTTCCGACTCTTTGCAACCCTATGGACTACAGCACTCCAGGCTTCCCTGTCCTTCACCATCTCTCGGAGCTTGGTCAAACTCATGTCCATTGAGTCGGTGATGCTATCCAACCATCTCATTCTCTATTGTCCCCTTTCCTCCTGACCTCATCTTTCCCAGCATCAGGGTCTTTTCCAATGAGTAGGCTCTTCACATCAGATGGCCAAAGTATTGGAGCTTCAGCCTCAGCATCAGTCCCTCCAATGAATATTCAGGAGTGATTTCCTTTAGAATGGACTGGTTTGCTCTTGCAGTCCAAGGAATTCTCAAGAGTCTTCTCCAACACCACATTTCAAAAGCATCAATTCTTCAGCGCTCAGCCTTCTTTACATTCTAACTCTCACATCCATACAGGACTACTGGAAAACTTCATTTAACTATACAATTGAACAGCTACCACTCAACCTTAATCTGCAATGTAATGACATACTAAATGGCAAATATCAAGAGAAGAAGCTAATTTAGTTTTCTGTGTCTTTTTAGTGATGAATGTAGTCAATTAAGTCATATTCTCATGGATTGATGTCAGTACTTGATATTTCTTATCTGTGTGAAAGACATTTTTAAGATGAAATACTTAAAACTGTATTACAGATCTAACACACACACATATTACAGATAAGCATTAGCAGAAGAACATTTTCTATTGATTTGGATGATTTGGAATACTAACTCTGAATCCCAACTAAAGTGTTGTTTAGTTTCGAGTTGTGTTGGAATCTTTTGTGACTCCCTGGACTGTGCTCGTCTGTCCAAGGGATTTCCCAGGCAACAATACTGGAGTGGGTTGCCATTTCCTTCTCTAGGGGACCTTCTCAACCCAGGGATTGAACCTGCATCTCCGGCATTGGCAGGTGGATTCTTTACCACTGAGCCACCAGGGAAGCTCAAATTAAAGTGTTATTCTCCCCTAGAAGAATTCCATATATTCTCGTTACTAGACCTGTATTATTGCACTCAACTGTTTGAATTTTGTCAATAAGAATACTTGGAAATGTGTTTATTCTCTTGTTATGTTTGTAGTATGTATGATTCCCAATTTTGTCTTTTGACCCCAGAGCCTAAAATATTTACTATCTGGCCCTTTAAAGAAAAAGTTTGCTGACCTTTGATTTAGACTGATAAATATCAGTAGATACTAATCTGAAATCCGTACATTGTGTTGGTTTTCTTCTTTGAGTAATCAAGAGGAGTTTTAAGTTTGAAATACCCAGTTTACTGTTGCTTCTTTCTGGCTAAAAGAATTTTTTTTGAGGAAACTTTGAATGTAAATTATTATTTACAACTACAGAATATAATTATATGTGGTTGGTTTCAACATTATCACATCCTTGTCTGTGTGGACTTACCAGAAACAACTGTAAACTATGGACAGAACTAGGACAACTGTCTTGGTCATCAGTTCTGAACGTCGGAGTTCCTTTCTCCCAATGACATTTTTTCCTCTCATTGTGAGAATGAGCTCGAGTAGAGATTAGGCTAGTAGGAGTAGAGTAGGTGTGGAGGAGTATAAGTACTTTTTCCTCCCTTGTTACACAACCTATCAGTTCACCCTTAATTATATATAAATAGTTTAGCAATGAGCTGCACTGCTAGAAAAGCTTTATCTACACCATATTCTAAGTTTTGACTCTGATATTAGAAACTACCAAGAGCCTTGTTCATAAATGTGATTATCATCCTGTAAATGGCATATCAGGCTCAGATATATCTCCAGCATTTCAGTATTATGTTTAACACCATCATTGAGGTGATCACAGCCAAAAGAACTGCTTTGAATGCCTGCAGAGCTTTGCCAGAATTCTATATTAGCTTTTGACTAGTTTCCAGGAGCCAGTGGTGAACCTTGGCCATCTGGTCTGCTTCTGCACTTTCAGTTCTTGCCAAAAGGTGAGGCAAAAATTTGGTGCATTTTGATGGATGATAGGGTTAGCAAGGGGTGATGAGTTAGGCTTTTTGTAGTTAAATGTGACAGGATGACTAGAGTTCAACTTTGACAATCTTTTTTTTTTCCCCCTCTTTTTAATTTTTTATTTTGTATCTGCCGCTGCTGCTAAGTTGCTTCAGTCATGTTCGACTCTGTGCGACCCCATAGACGGCAGCCCACCAGGCTCCGCCGTCCCTGGGATTCTCCAGGCAAGAATCAGGGTATAGCTTATTAACAGTGTTGTGGTAGTTTATGGTGAACAGTGAAGGGACTCAGCCATATGTATAGATGTATCCATTCTCCCCTAAACTTCCCTTCCATCCAGGCTGCCACATAACATTGAGCAGACTTCCATGTGCTATACAGTAGGTCCTTGCTGATGATCCATTTCAAATATAGTAGTGTGTACATGTCCATCCCCAACTCCCTAACTATTCCTTTCCCCTATTCTTTCCCCTGGCAACCATAAGTTCATTCTCTATGTCTATGCTGCTAAGCTGCTAAGTCACCTCAGTTGTGTCCGACTCTGTGTGACCCCATAGACGGCAGCCCACCAGGCTCCCCTGTCCCTGGCATTCTCCAGGCAAGAACACTGGAGTGGGTTGCCATTTCCTTCTCCAATGCGTGAAAGTGAAAAGTGAGAGTGAAGTCGCTCAGTTGTGTCTGACTCTTAGTGACCCCATGGACTGCAGCCTACCAGGCTCCTCCGTCCATGGGATTTTCCAGGCAAGAGTACTGGAGTGGGGTGCCATTGCCTTCTCCGCTATGTCTATGAGAACTTTGACAATCTTCTGCATACTCTAATCTTAGAGTGAAAGAGAGAACATGAGAAGGCCTAAGAAACAAAGTTAAGGAAGGACTGAAATTTATAAAGTGGAAGACACTGTGCTAGTGCTTTACATGTATCATTTTATTAAATTACAGCAAAAAATCTGGGAGTGAGGTCCTACCATGCTAATTTTATAGATGAAACTCAGAGATCAAGTAATTTAAAGTAGTAACTATTAATAGTAGATTAGAACTTAGTCCATCTGTCTTAAGTACTTGACTCTTATGATACAGTTGAGACAAGTAGATACTATAGCAGGAGAAATAGCCGGAAACAAAACAGCAGTTTGGGACATCTCTGACTTCAGTTTCATCACATATTGTTTCACTGGGCAGTCCAGTTGTGTTTGATCCAAACTTTTTTCCTGGAAATGGAACTGCAGAGAATATTTTGACTCTATTTTGGTTGTTAAACTCTAGGAGGATGCTCTTTTGACTTTGCCTTAGTAAAAACACATAAGGGCACTTATGTGGGTATGGGATTAAAGAGAGACTTTACATAAGAAAAAATTTAAAGTTTGTTTATGTGTTTTTGTAGACGTGCTATATGTGTAGAGGAGGCTTAAACAGTCTCCAGGCATCTAAGGAAAAGCAGTAAGAAAGAATTAATGAGATAGTACTAATACAGTGTGTAGAAATTGTGGAATAATCTCAAGATATGCACTGGTCAGACTGATTGTGTAATGTCTATTTTTGAATTGTAAAGGTTAGAAAAGATATGAGGAAATCAACCAAAGGAAAGTCTCAGATGTTAATAGGCTGTAAAACAAAAACAGTTGATTAATTAATTCACTGATCTATTCATCTTTTATCTCCACCATGCAACAGCATCTTTGTCAGGTGCTGGGGAATACAAAAATGAACAAGACATGGTCTTTGTCATAATCTTACTCATGGTTTTCTCATTCTTGAAATTAGTTTATAATACTTAACTTTAAAAGATTTTTGTGTGAGTTTTGCATAAGAGAATATATTAAAATTCTTATAAAGCACTTGGTCACATAATAGTCAATTAATAACATAGTTCTAGCGAGACCAAGAAGTCAACAGTGATTATAATTATAATTGAGATACGTACAAATGTTATGGGTATAACTCCTCAGAGCAGATGGCAGTGACTTCTGAAGACTGAATACAATTAGGAAGCTGAGTTTTAGACATGAAAACTTAGAACAGTTCAAATGATGTCTCATGAAACTCCTGCTTTATTAGAGATATTCTTGAGGATATGACAGTTTTGGTAAGTCCTGATATTTTTACCAAAGAATAGTTCTCCAAGTTCTCTCCTCTACTAGTGCATTGATCTAATATCTTGGATTTGGATTCCAATTACCAAATTTCAGTTACCTTCAAATTACTTAATTTCTTTAGCCTCAGCTTTGTCATATGAAATGGGGCTGATAGTACTCGACTTAATAGGGTAGTATTTAACATGCCTGATCTGATAGACAGTAAAGGGGCTGTCTAATTGTAATTTTTAATACCTTAGTATCAATTCTTTGGAGAAGGCAATGGCACCCCACTCCAGTACTCTTGCCTGGAAAATCCCATGGACGGAGGAGCCTGGTAGGCTGCAGTCCATGGGGTCGCTAAGAGTCGGACACGACTGAGCGACTTCATTTTCACTTTTCACTTTCATGCATTGGAGAAGGAAATGGCAACTCACTCCGGTGTTCTTGCCTGGAGAATCCCAGGGACGGCGGAGCCTGCTGGGCTGCCGTCTATGGGGTCGCACAGAGTCGGACACGACTGACGCGACTCAGCAGCAGCAGCAGCAGCAGTGTCGATTCTTGGTAGTAGCCTAATGGTCCCCAATTTCTGCTTGATTATAGTCTTTCCCCTAGTCTCTTTCTTTAACTTTTCAACTAACGGTGACATGCACATGTTAGTCTTCTGTGGCATATTTTTTTTCATCAAATGGTGGGGATGGGAGATGTTTAGCTGTACAGAAGTAATCCTGTGGCTGTCTGGTGTTGTATTTTGGTTATTTGCCAAAAAAGAAAGATAACTGTAGAAGTTTATGGCCAATGAAGTCAATTTCTATTTTACAGAGAACATGTGAAATTAACCTTATTGAATTTCTTTAAAGCAGGAAAAATAGTTATTCTTATTTTACAGATGAAGAAACAGACGTAAATAAGCTAGGTGACATCCAGTGTCATTCTGGGAGAGCCAGGACTTGATTAAAGTTTTTTTTTAGTTTATATATGCTTCTCCTTGGGAAATTTATGTGTTAGCTCAGCCAGCACATGTATATCCAGATCAAGTTAATCATAAAACTCAATATTCTGCATATTATCTTATTTCCTTTATGTTGTTGACAGTTCATTACCAGCAATTAGACATGTTCTCAATATTTCTGTGTTTGTTTCCTTCATACACCACCATATATGTATTTCTGAAGAAAAAAGATGTTATTGATAAAAGTTAGGTGAACAACAACAACAAAAAAACTTTCCTAATAAACAGTGAGACTTCTAAGCAGGATTTCCTGCTCTCATTCATCACAACCTTAAAGTATTTAGCAGTAGTTTAGTTTTTGTGGGTAGATCTAGGGACCAAAAGATACTTCTATGGGAATATGAATTCTAGGTTACAAACAATTTAAGAAAGGTAATTTTGGAGTATAACCCATTTGAAGCTTGGAGACTGTTTGTACAAATAGAGTTTGGATCAGTGATACAGGAAATACAAATTAAGATAGAAGCTTTACCTTTCCCTGGTGAGAATAAAATGAGATAATATATATAAAGTACCTAACATAGTGCTTTCCTCTGTCATTGCTAGTAGATTCTTAAAAAATGATAACACCTTTCTTCTTTTTACCCATAATACTGATCCTTAATGATTACCACCACTACTTTTATATAATCTCCATTCTGTCTCCTGACTAGGACAGAATAACCTTATCTTTTTAATTTATTTATATAATATACATATGTTTTATTTTTATTTTTTTAAATTTATTGCAGTAAAGTTGATTTGCAGTGTTGTGTTTCAGGTGTAGATAACTGATAAGGACCTCTTATATAGCACAGAGAACAACCTTATCTTAACACCAGGCTACTTAACAGTGTGTTGTCAAAAGCTTTTCAAGGCTCTTCTTAACTGCCAGCATCTAATGGTCCATTTCCTTATTTGTCTTTCTTGAGAAAAATGTCTGTAAGTATTCCTTCTGATTTTCTTATTCTTCCCCACCTTTAAGCAAAATAAAAATAAAACATAGTAATATATTGGTGTTAGATATGATATTTTAAAGCATCATGGTTTGTGTATAACTTAGCAAATATTTATGTTCTAGGTATTGTTCTAGAACTATGGGGCACTGTAATGGAGGAAGCCATCAAATAAACCCTTCAATAATTTCTCCCTTTGTGGACTTTACATTCTATACCAGTATTATTTCCTTAAGTAATGACAGTACCAATTTTCTGACTATACATTTTTGCTTTTTTCAAAACTCAGTTATAATTCAGGCCTAACAGGCCATGATTTTTAAAAGTATATATAAATCAAGCACAACAAAATAGTTTGTATTTGCATGTATAGTGTGTTTAGTTACTGTAGAAGGAGTACTGAACATGAGTAATCTGTGCTCTAGTTCTCTCTTCTGACTAAATGTGCAGCTCGGGCAGGTTATATAAACTCCTCCAACCATGTGTAAAATTGGATTGTCTGTAAGATCCCTTCAGCTCTAAAAAATTTCTGTGATTCTAAAGTTTTAATAAAGGTATACATAAAGAATAGCTTCTCTTTAGAATGTGTTATTGTTCTAATGATACTGTCATCTCATCGAGGATCCAGGATTCAAATCTTATTCTTTGTAAGTTAAAACTGTATCAACAACACCAGCTATACTGAATGAGAAGCAAAGAGACTAAGTAAGAAGGCTACTGATAACCAAAATCCTTATATCTTTGAAGTTTGTATACTTCAGCATCTCTACTTACGATTTTTCCATCCTGGTTATGGGTAAGGATTTAACCAAAGATATAATCATGGAACATTCTCTTTTATGATAAATACCCAAGAACCTCAATATTGGTTAAATAAATTTGGTAAAAGCGTATAGAGCAAAAGAATTGTTGGTAGAGAAGCACAGTTTTAAAATGATCCTACATTCTTTAGCTTTTAGGTTTAAAGAAATCCCTTTCTCTGTTGCTGGCCACTATTGCATGTTTTCAAGAATACGTGAGTGTGAATAGAAATTTTAAAAAACCAACCCCATATTACCTAGGATAGTATTAAGTACATAAAAGATATTCGATAAGTAGTTACTGATATTGATTCATTGGATTGTCTATGAATGGTCTGAGATTTTACTCTATTTACAAGTTAGCCTGCTACAGTTTCATGGATGCTGGTAGAAAATATGACACTCTGGGTCAGAAAGGAAGGACAGTTATTACTTACAGCAGTAGCAGTAGCTAGACTGTGATCATTTGTACCAATATCTGAACTCCTGTTCTCACAGGGTGGTATGAAGAGGGCCAGATAATATGTGAATTATAGGAGAGGAACTCTGAGCCTTGGAACCTCCAATTTTTTATTCTGTGGAGTAAGCATGCTTTTCGTTTGCTCTGGAAGGAGACGTTCTTTCCTTCTCAGGCTGTAACTGAGATCTGCCCTTGCGTTTCGAGGCAGATCTTATCTTCCAGTTCTGTTTTCCATACAGACATCCTTGAGAAGCTAGTACAAGAGAATGAGAAGTCAGTGCCTCTGCTCAGGAGACAGGCTGAGAATTGTCATGGAGAATTGTCTCTCAACATAAATTCTATACTAGAATTATTGTTATATAAAAAGATGAAAAGGCACATTCAGATTTCATCTCTATCTCTATTCACTGAAATACTACAAACTGATAAACATGTGACCTTTATATAAAAGGACTTCCCTGGTGGCTCAGACAGTAAAGTGTCTGCCTACAATGCGGGAGACTCGGGTTCAATCCCTGGGTAGGGAAAATCTCCTGGAGAAGGAAATGGCAACCCACTCCAGTACTCTTGCCTGGAAAATCCCATGGACAAAGGAGGCTGGTAGGCTACTGTCCATGGAGTCACAAACAGTCGGACACGACTGAGAGACTTCACTTCACTTATATAAAAATCTACAGAAAAGAGTACACTCTGAAATTAGTATTTAAGTAAGTTCTTGAATGTTGTTGAATGCACATATCAAACATTTGATTGTGTTTACCTTTTGAATCAAGGGAAGTGGAAACATAGCTTATATAATAATTCAAGTGGTTTACATATAAAGTAATGAGATTGCATGTCACTGGGGATTTAGAGAGTGTTCAAAAACACAAGCTGAACATATTATACAATCATGAAATTTAAGATGTTTTAAATTTAAAAAGTTATTCAAGACTTTCATTCACTTTTTCAAATACCTTAATGAAATGAAACCCCAGATGCTATGTTTATGTTCTTTTGAGGTTCTGTTAATGAATGTAGATATAACCCTGTGAAACACTGGCATTAGTTAGCAGCTTGACTAGTATTGCTTGCAAACAAACCAATAAACAAAAACAACAACAACAAAAAAACTCTGCATACCAAAGACCAATGAAAACAAACCAGCAACCAAAATTACTGTCTGTATCTTTAAATTCTTAAATGTATTTTGGAATTTGTTTGACAAAGTTAGGTTGGTTTTAAAATTTAGTGCAGTGACTCAGTTGCAGCTGTTCCAAATAATTGGTCATGAGCTTTTTATACTATGTAGCTTAATTTAACAGAGCACAGCTTCCTGCTGTTTTTTTCTTCTCTGTGATCCAGAATCTGAAATATACACATTTTAAGGGATTATATCAATTGTTCATATTTAAGAATAACAATCTAGAATAGGCTTTATGAAGAGCAGTTTTTGTGCACTTTTAATTTTAGGTACTTTCATCTGGATAGATAAAAAAATAGGAATTCCAATATATTTTTAAAATAAGAAACCTGTGCTCATTGTGTCAATTTAGAAAAGTTAGGCACAAAAGAAGTAATGCTTACACTTAGAGATAGCTACTTAAACATTTGCTATATGACCCAATCACTACATCTCTTAAAAAATTTTTTTTTCTTTTTTAAAATTAAGTTATTTATTTATTTTATTTTTTTGGCTCTGCAAGGTCTTAGTTGCAGCATGTGAGATCTAGTTCCCCAACCGGGGATCGAACCTGGGCCTCCTGCATTGGGAGCTTGGAGTCTTAGCCATGGTCCACCAGGGAAGTCTCTAAGTTATTTTTTAATTGAAGTTTAATTGCTTTACAGAATTTTGTTGTTTTCTGTCAAACATCAACATAAATCAGCCATAGGTATACATATGTCCCCTCCCTCCTGAACCTCCCTTCCACCTCCCTCCCCATCCCACCCCTCTAGGTTGTTACACAGCCCCTGTTTGAGTTTCCTGAGTCATACAGCAAATTCGCATTAACTATTTTACATATGGTAGTAAGTTTCCATGTTACTCTCTCCATACATCTCACCCTCTCCTCCCCCACTCCCCTGCCCCCATGTCCATAAGTCTGTTTTCTATGTATGTTTCTCCATTGCTGCCCTGCAAATAAATTCATCAGCACCATCTTTCTAGATTCCATATATATTCATTAGTATATGATATTTATCTTTGTCTTTCCGACTTACTTCACTCTGTATAATAGGCTCTACATTCATCCACCTCATTAGAACTGACTTAAATGTGTTCCTTTTTATGGCTGAGTTATATTCCATTGTATATATGTACCACAGCTTCTTTATCCATTCATCTGTTGATGGACATCTAGGTTTCTTCCATGTTCTAGCTATTGTAAATAGTGCTGCAATGAACATTGGGGCACATGTGTCTCTTTCAATTTTGGTTTCCTCAGGGTACATGCCTAGGAGTGGGATTGCTGTATCATATGGTGGTTTTATTCCTAGTTTTTTAAGGACTCTCCATACTGTCTTCCATAGTGGCTGTATCAATTTACATTCCCACCAATAGTGCAAGAGGGTTCCCTTTTCTCCACACTCTCTCCAGCATTTATTGTTTGTAGACTTTTTGATGATGGCCATTCTGACTGGCAGTCACTACATCTTGCTAAGTCGCTTCAGTCGTGTCCAACTCTGTGAGACCCCATAGATGGCAGCTCACCAGGCTCCTCCATCCACAGGATTCTCCAGGCAAGAATACTGGAGTGGGGTGCCATTTCCTTCTCCACACTACATCTTGACATCTGATTTATTACTTTTGTAATATATTACTGTCACGGAAGTCAATAAGTACATAAACAAAATCCTGATCCAGTAAGAACCATTTCTCTTAAAAAAAATACCAAACAATGTACTTCCTTACTCACATTATCAGCAACAGAAATACAAGCACAGCAACCAAACAAAAAGGTGTGCCCCTAAGATATCTTGGCTTAATTAATATTAGCTATTTGACAGCCATAAAAATGAATTAGCACTGACCTGACTGGGTTACTCAGGATCTTTACGTAGGCAGATCTTCGTGTCTTCCCCACACTGTTTTTGTGTCCTCAAAGCAGTGTTTATGTCTGTTGCACATTCTTGGTCCTAATTCTTCAAATTAGGAGAATTCTCCTAATTCTCCTAATGGAGAAGGAACATAACATTTGTAATACATGCTTTAAAGTTAATCTCTCTGTTGAAGTCTTAGCTCATGTATATTTATTTGAACTATGATTATAGGGAAAATGATTTTTAAAAAATTTTTAAATAATTCCCTGGTTTTTAAATAAATATCAGATTCTTTGAACGAATATTTATTCCCTTAAAGTGACCATCTTGGGAGACTATAGATTTATTCCAACTGTTCTGTTATTACTGTTCACATTTTTAAGGGATTAGACCTGGGCATCTTTTGTAAGAGTGAAACCAAGCAAGACAGAGTGAAAGGACAGAAAGAGTAAGAGTGACAGCGAGAGAGTCCCACTGTTGTGTGACAAAGTACCATCTTCCTATTTTCAGCCAAACTTTTAGAGAAGCTTCATACTGGGCATTCTGACGGGGTCCTATTTGGACTCTCAACTGAGACTTGATGGACATATGGACTACAGACACGTATGTGTACAGAAGTTGATTATATCTGATCAAGATTTACACTTAGCATAGGAATACATAGACAGCATATTTAAAAGAAGAGATATTACTTTGCTGACAAAGGTCCAGTAGTCAAAGCTATGATTTTTCCAGTAGTCATGCATGGATGTGAGAGTTGGACCATAACGAAAGCTGAGCGCTGAAGAATTGATGCTTTTGAACTGTGGTGTTGGAGAAGACTCTTGAGAGTCCCTCGGACTGCAAGGAGATCAAACCAGTCAGTCTTAAAGGAAATCAATCCTGAATATTCATTGGAAGGACTGATGCTGAAGCTGAAGCTCCAATACTTTGGCTACCTGATGTGAAGAATTGACTCCTTAGAAAAGACCCTGATTCTGGGAAAGATTGAAGGCAGGAGGAGAAGGGAAATGACAGAGGATAAGTTGGTTGGATGGCATCACTGACTTGATGGACATGAATGTGAGTAAGCTCTGGGAGTTGGTGATGGACAGGGAAGCCTGGTATGCTGCAGTCCATGGGGTTGCAAAGAGTCGGACATGACTGAGCAACTCAACTGATAGGAATACATAGCATCAGTGCACTGCTTAGGGACAGACTAGTCCAGGTACATTTTCACAAAGCTGTCTTCCAGCAACTCTCTTTAGTTCCAGTGGTTTTTGTTAGGAGTAGAATGCTAAAGTGAAGGAGGGAGAGAGAAGGAAATCTTGATTCTGATTTTGTGATGTTACTTAGTTTTTCAGCAAATATTTTGACACTTTAGAATTGTATTAGTAAGATTGTGTGCTAAGTTGCTTCAGTTGTGCCTGACTCTTTGCAGCTCTATGGACTGTAGTCCACCAGGCTCCTCTGTCTATGGGATTTTCCAGGCAAGAATACTGGAGTGGGTTGATATTTTCTTCTCCGGGGGATCTTCCCGACCAAGAGATCGAACCTGTGTCTCTTGCATCTCCTCCATCAGCAGGTGGATTCTTTACCATTAGCACCACCTGGGAATACCACTTTACTTAACTCCAAAAAATAGAAAATTGAGAAGACTGAGACGTAGATTTTACTAAGGGTGAAAAAAGATCAAGATTGGTGCTGTAGTCTTTTAGAGTGTCAGAAAGCAAGAAGAGGGCTCTCTTTTCCAAGTCTTTCAGGGACAAACACAGACTTTTATCATTCTCTTTAAATTTTCGCCTCCCTTCCCATACTCTCCACTCTCAATTGGGACCTGACTTCCTACTTCATTGGGAAAATGGAGTTCATAACACACGAACTCTCTCATTTTTATAATTCAATTAAATGTTTGCTTGTATATATTTACCTGTAGTTATATTTTGTGGTGAGCATTTGTTGGTTGTTTCTCCCAGGATATATTCCTATTCCTCCTGTCTAACAGTATCCTATGTTTCCTAATCTTACAGTTTAGGGGGTGATTACTCTGAAACAAGATTTAGGGAATGTTCAAGAGCAGTGGCGATCTTGTTCTATATCCTTGTTCTGTATGTTGTTTTGATTATTCCTATTTTATACTAACCCTTCATTTTTTGGCTAATTCTTATTTCTCTCTGTCTTCCTCTCTCTCTCCAGCTTTATTGCAGTATAATGCACATATACAAATCATTCTTTCAAAGTGTACAATTCAGTATTTTTTAGTATATTCACAGTTGAGCCATCTCCATGGTCTAATTATAGAACATTTTTGTTCTCCTAATAGAATCCCTGTGCCTACTAGCCCTCATTTATCACTTCCCCATTCCTAAGGTGGCACTTGCTGTTTATGCATTTGCCTGTTCTGGACATTTCGTATAAATAGAATCATCGTATAAATAGAATATGTTGTTTTTGTGACTGGTTTCTTTCACTTAGTGTAACTTTTTCAAGGGTCATCCATGCTGTAACATGTCTCAATACATCATTTCTTTTTTCCCCCCTATTGGAGTAAAATACACATAGCAAAATCTACCATTTTAATAAATTTAAAGTATACAATTCATTGGCATGTAGTACAATCATGGTGTTGTATAACTGTCACAACTATCTAGTTTCAGAACATTTTCATCACATAAAAAGAAAACCCTGTATCTGTTAAAGCCTTACCCCCTCACCCTCCCCAAGCCACTAATTTGACAACCACTGATCTGCTCTTTGGATTTGCCTGTTCTGGATATTTCATATAAATTGAATCATATAAGATGAAGTCTTTTGTGTTTGATTTCTTTTTGTAAAATTGATTTTATTGAAATATAGTTGAATTACAGTGTGTCAATTTCTGCTGTACAGCAGTGATTCATGTATATATATAATATATATATTCTTTTTCATATTCTTTTCCATTATGGCTTATCACAGGATACTGAAAATAGTTCCCTGTTTGTATACAGTAGTAACTTGTTGTTTATCCATTCCATATATAATAGTTAACATCTGCTAATCCAAAACTCCCAATCCCTTCCTCCTGCCTTGGCAACCACAAATCTGTTCTTTATGTCTGTGAGTCTGTGTTTCATAGAAAAGTTCATTTGTGTCATATTTTAGATTCTACATACAAGTGATATCATATGATATTTTTCTTTCTCTTTATGATTGACTTTAATTAGTATGATCCTCTCTAGGTCTATCCGTATTGCTGCAAATTACTTTATTTCATTCTTTTTTATGGCTGTGTGGTGTTCCATTGGAAAAGACGCTGATGCTAGGAAAGATTGAAGGCAAAAGGAGAAGAGACGACAGAGGATGAGTTGGTTAGATAGCATTACTGACTCAATGCACATGAATGTGAGCAAACTCTGAGAGACAGTGAAGGACAGGGAAGCCTAATGTGCTGCATTCCATGGTGTCACAAAGAGTCAGACGTGACTTAGTGGCTGAACAACAACAGTGTTCCCTTGTGCACACACACCACACATGCACACACACCACATCTTTATCCATTCACATACACCACACACATGCGCACACACACACAACACGTGCACACACACCACATCTCCTTTATCCATTCATCTGTTGATGGACATTTAGATTGTTTTCATGTTGTGGCTAATGTAAATTGTGCTGCAGTAAACATTGGGATGCTTATATCTTTTCAAATTACAGTTTTCTCTGGATATGTGCCAATGATTGGGATTTCAGGGTCATATGGCAACTCTTTTTAGTTTTTTGAGAATCCTTCATATTCTTTTCCACAGTGGCTGCACCAACTTACATTCCCACCAACAGTGTAGGAGGGTTCTCTTGTCTCCACATCCTCTCCAACATTTGTTATTTGTTGACTTTTTAATGATGACTGTTCTGTGTGTGTGAGGTGGTACCTTGTTGTAGTTTTGATTTGCACTTCTCTAATAATTACCAGTGAGCATCTTTTCATGTGCCTGCTGACCACTGTATGTCTTCTTTAGAGAAATGTCTATTTAGATTTTCTGCCCATTTTTAAATCAAGTTGTTTGTTTTTTTGTTATTGAGTTGTATGAGCTATTTGTGTATTTTGGAAATTAAGCCCTTGTTGGTGACATCATTTACAAATGTTTTCTTCTAGTGCATAGGTTGTCTTCTCATTTTGTTTAAGGTTCCCTTTGCTGTACAAAGTATGTCTGGCTTCTTTTATGTAGCATAATGTTTTCAAAATTCACCCATGTCATAACATTTATATTTTCTTTTCTTTACATGACTGGAGAATAGTTCAGTTAGTGGGCATACTAAATTTTATTTTTCCATTTCATTTTTTTATTAACATTAAAAAGTTCAAGTATATTTGACTTAAAATATTATATATTAGTTTCAGATATATAACGTGGTGATTAGTATTTTTATACTTCACAAAATGATCACCATGATAAGTCTAGTTACTATCTGTCACCATACAAAATTATTACAGTGTTATTGACTATATTCGGGAGAAGGCAAATGGCAACCCACTCCAGTCCTCTTGCCTGGAAAATCCCATGGACAGAGGGGCCTGGTAGGCTGCAGTCCATGGGGTCGCGAAGAGTCGGACACCACTGAGCGACTTCACTTTCACTTTTCACTTTCATGCGTTGGAGAAGAAAATGGCAACCCACTGCAGTATTCTTGCCTGGAGAATCTCAGGGACGGTGGAGCCTGGTGGGCTGCCATCTATGGGGTCGCACAGAGTCAGACACGACTGAAGCGACTTAGCAGCAGCAGCATTGACTGTATTCACTATGCTGTATAATACATCTATGTGACTTATGTATTTAATAACTAGAAGTTTGTACCTCTTAATCTCCCTTACCTATTTCATCCATCCCTTCCCACACCCCTACCAACCCCCCCCAACCCCTCCACCCTGCAACTGCAAGTTTGATCTCATTGTCTGTAGGCAGCGTATTTCTATCTTTTTTGAGTTTGAATTTGTTTTTTATTTTTTCAAACAATTATTAAATTTTTTTCTATTATTTTTCTTTCTTTTTTAAAATTTATTTATTCATTTATTTTTGGCTGTGCTAGATTCTACTTCATGGCTTTGAGCAGGATTTCTCCAGTTGCATAGAGCGGGGACTACTCTGTTGCAGTGCATGGGCTTCTCTTTGCCGTGGCTTCTCTTGTTGCGGAGCACAGGGTCTAGGTGTGTGGGCTTCCACAGGCTCAGTAGTGGCAGCACGTGTGCCCTAGAGTGCGTGGGCTTCAGTGGTTGCAGCATGCAGCCTTGGTAGTTGTGGCTCTAAGTCTCTAGAGCATGGGCTCAGTAGTTATGGTGCATGGGTTTATTTGCTCCACTGCAGGGAGTGGAGTTTATCTGCTCCAGACCAGGGATCCAACCTGTATCCCCTGCTTTGGCAGGCAGATTCATATCCACTGCACCACCAGGGAAGTCCTTTATGCTGTGTACTCAGCAGTGTCCAACTCTTTGGGACCTCATGGACTGTAGCCCACCAGGGGCCTCTGTCCATGGGATTTTCCAGACAAGAATACTGAAGTGCGTTGCCATTTCCTCTGTAAGGGGATTTTTCTGACCCAGGGATTGGACCCGTGTGTCCATCCTGCCTTGCAGGCGGGTGCTTTACCACTGGCACCACCTGGGAAACCCTAGGGAAGTACTCTATTCTTTTTCAAATTCTTCCCTTCCTGCTTTTAAAAATCCATTCAGCCATTATTGGCCTTTTGATTGGTGCATTTAGTCCATTTAAAGTAATAATTGGTAGGTATGTACTTACTGGAGGCTTCCCAGGTGGCACTAGTGGTAAAGAACCTGCCTGCCAATGGAGGAGGTGCTGGAGACACCGGTTTGATCCCAGGGTTGGGAATATCCCCTGAAATGGCAATCCACTCCAGTATTCTTGCCTGGAGAATCCCACGGGCAGAGGAATGTAGCTGGCTACCGTCATAGGATCTCAGAGTTGGACATGACTGAAGTGACTTAGACCGCGTGCATGGATGTACTTATTGTCATTTTAGTGACTAATGATGATGAGTATCTTTTCATGTACTCATTGGCCATTTAAAATAATCTTTTTCATAAAAATACTTATTCAAAGTCTTTGCTCAGTTTTAAATCAAGTTATCTTTTTATTATCGAGTTTTATTAATAAAAAATGGTTGTATATTTTGCATACAAGAACCTTATTGGATTTGTTATTTGCAGATATTTTCTCCCAATCTGTGGATTGTTTATCCACTTTCTTGATGCTGTCCACTGTTACACAAAAGTCTTTAATATTGATGTAGTTTAATGTATCTTTTTTTTTTTATCTTTGCTTTTAGTGTCATATCCATGAACTGCTGCCTAACCTAGGGTCATGAAAATTTGTGTCTCTTTTTTTTCTCTCTGTGAGTTTTATTGTTTTAGCTCTAACATTTAGGTCTTTTTATCCATTTTGAGTTAATTTTATCATGTGAGGTAGGTGTCTTCCTCTTGCATGTGGATATACAGTTTTTCCAGCCCCATTTGTATACCATGGGGATAAAGTGGAAACAGTGTCAAATTTCATTTTCTTGGACTCCAAAATCAATGTGGACAGTGATCTCAGCTATGAAATTAAAAGACACTTGCTCCTTGGAAGAAAAGCGATGACAAACCTAGACGTTGTAATAAAAAGCAGAGACATCACTTTGCTGACAAACGCCAATCTAGTCAAAGCTATGGTTTTTCCATTAGTCATGTATGGATGTGAGAGTTGGACTGTAACAAAGGCTAAGCACTGAAGGAGATACTTGTAAACTGTGCTGGAGAAGACTGTTGAGCCCCTTAGACAGCAAGGAGATCAAACCAGTCAATCCTAAAGGAAATAACCCTGAATATTCATTAGAAGGACTGATGCTGAAGCTGAAGCTGCAGTATTGTGGCTACCTGATGTGAAGAGCCAACTCATTGGAAAAGATCCTGACGCTGGGAAAGATTGAAGGCAGGAGGAGAAGGGGGCGACAGAGGATGAGATGATTGGGTGGCATCATTGACTCAATGGACATGAATTTGAGCAAACTCCAGGAGATCGGGAAGGGTTGGGAAGCCTGACATGGTTCAGTCCATGAGATCACAGAGTCGAACACGACTTAGAGACTCAACAACAACAACAACAACAACAACATAAGATAACAAATGTTACCACCCAGTTATATTCAGTTTTTCACCATCTGGGCATGTGGAATAATGATGCTTTCCTTTTGTGTGTTTGTTCCTGTGTGTGTATATGTATATACACTGCAGCAACAAATAATTAAAACCCAACTATTTGATGTGTATGTTTGTGTACATTTTCATTCATTTTGTGCTTTCTAGACATAAAATGTCTTAATAGTACCTTTTTCTTTGAATTAGAAAAATTGTTAGTTTAAGGAAAAAAAAATTATTGCAAGTCTGGGAAGTGGTTGGATCCATGGCTTCAAAGAAAGGTGTTAAGGACTCTCTTCTCCTGTATTCTCTTGGTTCTGCTTCCTTTTTTTAGCTGGCTTCAAATTTTTTTTTTCTATCTGTTCCACAACTGGCAGAGACTGATTTCTGGCATATATAAGGCATATTGTCCAAACTTAGCAATCTTACAATTTGTTTATAACACTGATAACAAAAGTAATAACAGTAGTAATAATAATGCCATTAGTAGTTAATATTAAAATGTATTGAATTCTTTTTGTATGCCAATTACTATACTAAGTTCTTTATGTGTTTCATAGTATTTAATCTTCATAGTAGCTCTGTGTTGTTGTTGTTTTTAGTTACTAAGTTGTGTTTGAACTCTTGTGACCCCCCATGGACTGTAGCCCACCAGGCTCCTCTGTCCATGCGGTTTCCTAGGCAAGAATACTGGAGAGGGTTGCCATTTTCTTCTCTCTTCCTTTCCCTTCCCTTCCCTACCCAGGGATCAAACCTGCATCTTCTTCATTGGCAGGCTGATTCTATACCATTGAGCCACCAGGGAAGTCCAATAACTCTGTGAGGAAAGTATTATTTATAAATATGTGGAAATTAAGAGACAGACCAGTGTAGTAACTTGTTTAATCATTCAGCTAGTCAAGTGATAGAGCAATGAAATCCAGGCAGACTGTATGTGCTTACTACTATGCTATACTGTCTGCCCAGTATCAACTCATGGAAAAACTCATTGTCTTTGCGTTTGTAATGTGCCCATTCTCAGACCAATTACTCTGCATAAAGAAATAATGATCCCATGTTTACTCAAAACTGAGTTATCTTCCTGGCCCATTGACAGCCTTATTAGAACCACATAGTGTGGGGGAGGGTGATTCCCTAAGGAAAGGGATCTGGGACGTATTAAAAAAACACGTGTCCACTAAACAAATATTTTATTAACCGTGCTGCTTAGCAACAGAGAGTTCCATATTAAACATTGAAAGTTGCAACTGCAACTATCAGGGGTAAACAGTATTGTCAGTTTTGATGACAGATTTCTTAAATGAATCGTGTTTTTTTGAGACTATTTGCTAGTGGTAGGTTATTTGCATTGTTAAATTACGAAAATCTTAGACTAGTGAAATTTTTAAAATAAATCACAGTTTCAAAATACTTTATTTTGTATTTTGTACAGATTTAAAATCTGTATTTTAAAAGAAATTTGATTTATAATAACTGTTTTAGATGGAGAAAAGGAAAATGAAGCAGATAAAATTTGGACAAAAGATACTTTTCAAAATATTATTTATACTTTAAAAAATATTGAAATTCAGTTTAGATAAAATCAAGCTTGTTTAAGCAAGTCACTAGAATAAGAAAATTGAGACAAGATTTGTCTTTTGCCTTTACACAGAACTTTTCTAAAATACTTGTATTATTTTCAACTAGTATGTCAATACTGTGTTTATGTGTTTCAGGTTTCTGTATCTTTTCCATGAATTTCCTCAGTTGGTCATTGATTCCAGTAAGCTGTTTTTTTTTTTTCTTTTCCTTATTAAAAAGACTTTCCTCTGGCTAGTATATGTAGACTTCATTCTTTTGTGAAGTTAACTGTTCACTTTTATTGTAATCTGTTTGGAAGTATTGAAGAGATAGCACCTTTGGATGCTATTCAAGGAAAAATTGCATATTTGTCCTAAGCTTCCCCTGTTTATTAAGTATAAAGATACTTGAACCAAAGGTATTTCTAAAAACCATAATAATTCTGGTGTGGAATGCTTTTATTATTCTTACAGGAGCCAATCTTTAGACTATGCATCCCTACACCAGTCTTTCCTTATATATTTTTCATTAAAACTTGACTCATAACAACAGGTATCACTCAGTTGTAATGTTGTTCATAGCCTTATCCTGAACTCCTTGGCCCAGTTTATTATGATTGAATTGTTCCTATTTCCAGAGATTCATTTTCTTTTTTATTTCCTTACTTTACTTCTCTGATGTGTAACTACTTGGATAACATCATTAATGTTTGTATTCACTGCAGTTTTATTCTCTTTTTATAAGATGTCTTTGATTACCCTGTAAAAATATGTGTTTTGGTCCTGCTTGGTTTCTGGGATTTCCTGGTACTTGGCCTAGTATATACATTTACTTGAGCTTCAGTACTTAGCTGGTTACCAGGAAGTCCTTACTTTGGAATACAAATGAATTGTTTACCTTTGGAGACTCTTATTTTTATGCATACTTTGTTGTTGCTGTTTAGTCAGTTCAGTTGAGTCCAAATCTTTTGTGACCCCATGGACTGTGGCCCACCAGGCTCCTTTGTCCATGGAATTTCCCAGGCAAGAATACTCGAATGGGTTGTCATTTCCTTCTCCAGGGAATCTTCCCGACCCAGGGATCGAACCTTTATTTCCTGCACTGACCAGTGGATTCTTTACCACTGAGCCACCAGGGAAGCCTGTATGTATACTTACTGTACACTAAATGTACACTTAGTGTTTAGGATCTTCAGAGGAAACAAAGGAGATAGAAATTTTTAGACCCTGCTCCAAAGTATTTTTTAATCTAGGTTTTTAGCCATTTTACCGTGAATGCTTATGATAGCAAATCACGTCAGTATTGTAGCTTTTGAAGTTTTTTATAAGGAAGGATCCCTGCAGAGACATGAGAATGCTTCCTTTTTTTACTCTCAAAAGGTCCTAATTTGATAGTGGACTCATTCAGAATATATAAACAAATCACACAAATCAACCAAACAGCAAACCTCCCAGTTAAAAAATGTGTAAGGTCCTCTTGAAAGTAATAGATAAAAGAAGTTATACAAGTGGCTAATAAACCACTTGTACCACTTGTGGCTGAAATAATAAAAAATGTGACAATACCAAGTGTTGCAAGGATATCAAGTAACAGCAGTTCAGATACAAATTTTGGAAGTTTAAATGAATTCAACTGCTTTGGAAAAATATAGAAAATATGTACTAAACATGGACATGTTATATCCCATAATCTAGGTATATATGGAACAGAAATGAGTGTGTAAATATACTAAAGGAAAAGGCAAGAGCATCCATAGCAGCATTACATGTAATGTTCCTATGTTAGTTTCCTATTGCAGCTGTAACAAATTACCATCAACTTAGTGGCTTTTTAAAGTAACACAAATTTATTTTAGAGTTCCTGATGCCGGAAGTTCAAAATGAGTCTCACTGAGCCAAAACCAAGGTGTTGTCAGGTTTCCTCTTTTTGGAGCTTCTAGAGAAGAATCCCTTTCCATTCCCTTTCTAGCTTTTACAGGCTATCCTCATTCCTTGGTTTGTAATCCCATATCGTATTGCCTTTTCTCCTTTTGCTCTTGTTGTCTCATCATCTTCTTCTCTGTTTTGTATCTTTCTTATAAAGACCCTTCTGATTACATTTAGCAGATAGTCTAGGAATATGTTCTCATCTCAAGATCCTTAACTTAAACACATCAGGAAAGTTCCTTTTCCCACATAAGATTATATATTCACAGAGTCTGAGAATTAGAATGTGGACATCTTGAAGGTCATTATTTGGCCTACTGCAGTCCCCAAACTGGAAACAACTTAAATGTTCATTGAGAATAGAATGGATAAATGCACAGTAGTATATTCATATAATTGTATGGCAAACAGTAATGCAGATGAAAGAACTAATACTAAACCCAAAAATGTGGCTAAATCTTTCACAAACATAATGTTTATAAAAGAATCCAGATATAAAATATATATATATATTTTGTGGTTCTCTTTATATAAAATTCGAAGGCAGGCAGAAAGAACCTATAGCTATTGAAGTCAGCAATGTGGTTAACTTTGGAAAGTGTTAATGACAGAGAGCACGAAGAGACCTTTTGGAGTGCTGGTAATAATCTACTTCATGATTTGCATTCTGGTCACACGAGTGTAATCACTTTGCAAAACTTAATTGATTTGTACACATATGATTTGTACACTTTCATATTATATTCCAGTAAAGGAACTCTGTGCCATGACTACACTTTATAAGTGTTTGTTTAGAGGAATTACCGATTCTTTTTCAGTCAACTTTATGAAGTTAAATGTCACTGATGAGGGGTCAAGAGAAGTGAGTTATGAGAGAGTGAGGAAATGAAATTAGTTGAAAATTATGTTTAGGAAGAGAACATACTTATGATACAAGTAGAAAAACCAATTTTGGTGGCATAGTGGCAGAATAACTAGAGAAGGAATCTTAGGTTGGATTACTGAAAAAATAGATTCTGAGACAGAGATTTGTCTGCAGGGGTTTACTGGAGAGTGCTCTTGGTAATCCTGGAGAGGGAGTGAAAGAAGCAGAACTAAGCAGAGGGAGAATTTGAAATGTGATGCAGTTGTAGCAAGGTCCTTAGCTGAATCCAAGGGTTGTTTTGGAGGTGAAATGGCCCTTCAGAGTTGCCCTGACTTGAGGCAAAGTTGCTGGACATTTGTATTTCCTTATCAGTGTGTCATTGGATGTGAGCTGCTCTTGGGTAACTTGGGTGAAGAAGTTCCCTTCAACCGAGGGAAGTTTCTGGGGAGGCATTTCATTGTAAGCTGTCAACAGACAGTACTCTTGAATGTATTGGCATATTGCATGCTGAGGAGACATCTGAACAGTAGTGCACTACAGCATCTACTACATAGAGGTACAAAATCTGCTTGATTAACAGGCATGTTTGACAGTTCTCATGAAATATAAGCATTAAAAAAGCCAAATAATAATAAGAGGGAACAAGAGAAATTATGTAATGAAAATAGACCTGGAATTGACTAAATTTCAAAAGTCAAGTATAGTGAAGAAATGGGCATATGTTGGTATCCTCTATTGTGATTTGGATAGTGAAGGGAAAATTTGAATCCTAAAGTTGTAAAAGGAGCACCTAAGTATCTAAAGCAAATGTAAAAAGACCTGAAGGGAGAAATACACATCAATACAGTAATAGTAGGGGACTTTAGTTCTCCGCTTTTAATAATAATAATAGATCATCCAGACAGAAAATAAATATGAAACTTTGGGCTTAAATTACACATTAGACCAGATAAACCTAACAGACATTTACAGAACATTCTATCCAATAGCAGCAGAATACACAGTCTTTTCATGAGATAGTCTCCAGGGTAGATCGTATGTTAGGCTACAAAACAAGTCTTAATAAATTTAAGAAGATTAAAATCATATCAAGCATCTTTTCCAACCACAATAGTGTGAGACTAAAATCAGTTATCAGAAGAAAACTGGCAAACTTATAAAATATGGTGATTAAGCAATATGTTATTGAACAACAAATAGGTCAAAAAAGAAATTAAAAGGAAAATTGAGAAATATCTTGAAAGGAACAAAAGTAGAAATATGACGTATAAAAACTTAAAGAATGTAGCGAAAGCATTTCTAAGAGGGAAGTTCATTGTGATAAATGCTACCTCAAGAAACAAAGTCTCAAACAACTTAACATTACACCTCCAGGAATTTTAGAAAAAGGAGAGCAAATGTAACAAAGATCAGAGAAGAACTAAAACAGAGACTAAGAGACAATAGAAAAGATCAATAAAACTGGGCTGTTGCTTAAGATTAAAAAAGACAAATCTTTAGCTCGATTCACCAATTAAAAAAGAGAAAAGACTTGAATAAATAAAATTAGAAATGAAAGTGAAGATGTTACAGCTGATACCACAGAAATACAAGGGATCATAAGAGGCTGCTATGAACAGTTATATTAGACAACCTACAAGAAATGAAAAAATTTTTAGAAAGGTACAACTTTCCGAGACTGAATCATGGAGACAGAAAATGTGAATAGACTTATTACTAGGAAGGAGATCGACTCAGTGGTCAAACATCTCCCCGCAAACAAAAATCCAGGACCAGATGGCTTCACTGATGAATTATACCAAAATTTAAAGAATTAATACTAATCCTTCTCAAATTCTTTTAAAAATTGAAGAAACTTCCAAATTGAAAGTACTTCAAATCTCATTGTATGTGACCAATATTATTACCCTAGTACCAAAACTAGACAAGGACATTACAGGAAACACAGGCCATTATGCGTGATGAACATAGATGCAAAAATCCTCAACAGTATTAGCACACCAAATTCAACAGTGTATTATAAGGGTCATACACCATGATGAAGTGGGATTTATTCATGGAATGGGGGGATGGTTCAACACATGGAAGCCAATAAATGTGATTCACCACATTAACAAAATGAAGGATAAAAATCATATTATCATCTCATTGTATGTAAGAAAAGCATTTGATGACATTTAACATCCATTTATAATAAAAACTCTCTACAAACTATGTAGAGAGGGAGCATATCTTAATATAATCAAGGTCATATTTAACAAGCCTACAGCTAACATCATACTGTTGGTGAAAAGCTAAAAGCTTTTCCTGTGTGATCAAGAATAAGACATGGATGCTAGGCTTCTCTAGTGGTCTAGTGGTTGGGAATCTTCTTGCCAGTGCAGGCGACATGGGTTTGATCCCTCATCTGGGAGGACCCCACATGCCATGGAACACTAGACCCACTTGTTGCAACTACTTAGCTCACACACCTAGAGCCTGTGCTCTGAAATAAGAGAAGCCACCACAGTGAGAAGCCCTTGCACCACAATGAAGAGTAGCCCCTGCTCACCACAACCAGAGAAAGCCCATGTGCAGCAATGAAGACCCAGTGCAGCTAAAGCAAAACCGAATAAATTAAATCTTAAAAAAAAGGCATGGCTGCTAACTCTCACACATTTATTTAACACAGTACCAGAAGTCCTAGCCAGAGCAATTTGATAAAAGGTATCCACGTCAGAAAGCAAGAAAAAAGTAAAATTGTTACTATTTGAATATGACATGATACTCTATATAGAAAACCGTGAAAATCCATTAAAAAACTGTTAGAATTCATCAGTGAAATTGCTGGATACATTATCAATGCACAAAAATCAGTTGTGTTTCTATACTCTAATAATGAAATAGGAAAAGAAATTAAGAAAACAACCCCACTTATGATTACCTCAAAAAGAATAAAATTGGATTACATTTAACCAAGCTGGTGAAACATCTGTACACTGAAAGCTATAAGATATTACTGAAAGAAGTTGAATACAAACACATGTAAATAGGAAGATAATCTGTGTTCCTGGGCTGGAAAAATTAATATTGTTAAATGTCTGTACTACCCAGAGCCATCTATAGATTCACATCAAATATCAAATGACATTTTCCTCAGAAATATAACAATTCTAATATTTGTATGGAACTGTAAAAATAGCCAAAGTGATACTGAGAAAGAACAAAGCTGGGTGCATCACACGTCCTGATTTCAAGCTATATTACAAAGCTGTAGTAGTCAAAAGAGTATGGTATTGGCAGAAAAACAGACACACAGATCAGTGAAACAGAAGAGAGAGCCCAGAATAAACCCATGCATATATATTGTCAATTAATTTATGACAAAGGAGCCAAAAATGTGTGATGGGGAAAGGATAGTCTTGAACGTAAATAGTGTTGTAAATATGGACAGCCACATGCAAAAGAATGAAATTAGTCATCTCTCTTCTACTGTTTACAGCAACTCAAAATGACTTAAATACTTAAATGTAAAATATGAAACCATAAAACTCCAAGAAGAAAACATAGAAGGTAAGCTCTTTGACATTGGTCTTGGCAATGATTTTTTGTTTGGATATGAAACCAAAAGCATAATGACAAATGCAAAAATAAACAAGTTGGGACTACGTCAAACTAAAAAAGCTTCTGCACAGCAAAAGAAACAGTTAACAAGATGGAAAGGCAACCTATGGAACAGAAGAAAATATTTGAAATGATATAATGAATAAAGTGTTAATATCCAAAATATTAAAGAACTCATACAACTCAATAACAAAAATACAGACAATCCAGTTTAATAATGGGCAGAAGAATTGAATAGACATTTTTCCCAAGAAGGCATACGAATCGCCTACAGGTCTATGAAAAAATGTTCAACATTGCTAATCATCAGGGAAGTAACAAATGAAAACCATAATGTGATATCAACTCATTATCTGTTAAAACAGCTATCATCAAAAAGACAAGAGATAACAAACATTGACACGAATGTGTAGGAAAGGGAACTCTTCTCACTTGGTTGGAATGTAACTTGGTACAGCCACTGTAAAAAACAGTATGGGGATTCTTCAAAAACTTCAAAAACTAAAACTAGAACCATATATGATTCAGCAATTCCACTCCTGGATAAATAGGGAAAGGGCATGAAAATAGGATATCTGAGATATCTGCATTCACAGTTAAAAAAAATTTTAGTTGTATTAGAGCATAGTTGGTTTACAGTGTTGTGTTAGTTTCAGGTGTACAGTGGAGTGATTCAGTTATACAAATAGGTATATTCATTCTTTTTTAGATTCATTTCTCATATAGGTTATCCTAGAATATTAAGTAGAGTTTCCTGTGTTTTAAAGTAAGTTGTTGCTGGCTATCTATCTTATATATAGTAGTGTATGTATGTTCATCCAAATCTCCTGACTTATTTATCTCCCCTATTGCTTCCCCGTTGGTAACCATAAGTTTGTTTCTGATCTATAAATCTGATTTTGTTTTGTAAATAAGTTCGTTTATTTTTTAAAGTTAGATTCCACATATGAGTGATATCATATGATACTTCTCTTTGTCTGACTTACTTCACTTAATATGATAATCTGTAGGTCCACCCATGTTGCTGCCAATGGCAGTATTTCATTCTTATTTTTTTTTTATTGTTGTTGTTGTTATTCAGTTGCTAAGTCGTATCTTACTCTTTGCGACCCCCTCAACTGCAGCATGCTAGGCTCCTCTGTCCTCCACTATCTCTTGGAGTTTGCTCAAATTCATGTCCATTGAGTCAATCATGCTGTCTAACCATCTCACCCTCCACTGCCTCCTTCTCCTCCTCGCCTTCAATCTTTCCCAGCATCAGGGTCTTTTCCAGTGAGCCAGTTCTTTGCATCGGGTGGCCAAAGTATTGGCGTTTCAGCATCAGTCTGAATATTTCGGACTGATTTCCTTTAGGATGGACTGGTTGGATCTCCTTGCGGTCCAAGGGACTCTCAAGAGTCTTCTCCAACACCACAATTCAAAAGCATCAATTCTTCGGCGCTCAGCTTTCTTTATAGTCCAACTCACATCCATACATGACTACTGGAAAAACCATAGCTTTGATTGGATGGACGTTTGTTGGCAAAGTAATGTTTCTCTGCTTTTTGATATGCTGTCTAGGTTTGTCATAGCTCTTCTTCTAAGGAGCAAGCGTCTTTTAATTTCATGGCTGCAATCACCATCTGTAGTGATTTTGGAGCCCAAGAAAATTAAAGTCTGTCACTGTTTCTATTGTTTTCCCATCTATTTGCCATGAAGTGATGGGACTGGATGACATGATCTTAGTTTTTTGAATGTTGAGTTTCAAGCCAGTTTTTTCACTCTCCTCTTTCACCCTCACCAAGAGGCTCTTAGTTCCTCTTTACTTTCTGCCATCAGAGTAGTAGGTATCATGTGCATATTTGAGGTTGTTGATATTTCTCCTGGCAAACTTGATTCCAGCTTGTGACTCCTGCAGCCCAGCATCTAGCATGATGTACTCTGCATGTAAATTAAATAAGCAGGGTGACAATATGCAGCCTTGTTGCCTTGCCCAATTTTGAACCAATCAGTTGTTCCATGTCCCATTCCAACTGTTGCTTCTTGAGCTGCATACAGGTTTCCCAGGAGACAGGTAAGGTGATCTAGTACTCCTTCAAGTATTCTTAATCTCTTGAAGAATTTTCCACAGTTTGATCCAGCACCACACCCCTCCCTCTTCCTCCTTCCCTTCCCTTCATCATGGATGACCAGTGTGGATGACTCCAGCAATGACTGGGCTCAAGTTATGAAGAAGCCTTAGCCAATGATCACAAGGACAGTGAAACCTCAGAGCCCCCAGGGCAGGGGGAAGGTCCAGGCTGTGGAGATTAACTTTTACTTCTTTTGATGAAAATTTCTCCTTTGGTAGTACTTGTATTATTGCGCTGTTATTTATTTATTTTTTATACTCCAGTGTATCAAAGGATCCTGAACAGAGTGGATGTTCACAAGTGAGGGGAATTTTACTCTCCTGTGGGAATAATGTCTTCAGATCTTTGATGGAGACCAACTCATTCAAGGGCAATATTGTTGATGTTTAACTACATCACTATGGTTAGTGTAAATGGATTTAAGGAAGTAAATGCAGGCCAGGGGTGTTGTGATTAGAGGAGAGGGGAGGTGACATCAGCAGCAAATTCTTTGGGTATTCCCTTAAGAATGAAATAATCTTTCTTTTTTATGGCTGAGTAATATTACGTCGTATATATGTACCACATCTTCTTTATCCATTCCTCTGTTGATGGACATTTAGGTTGCTTCCATGCCTTGGCTATAGTAAATAGTGTTGCAATAAACATTGAGGTCTGCATTCCCAATTTCACTGCACGATTATTTGCAGTGACCAAGATATGGAAACAACCTATGTGTCTATCAGTGGATGGATGGATAAAGAAGATGGACTTGTATGCACACACATACACACATGTAGTGGAGTGGGAAATCCTGCCTTTTGTGATGACATGAATGGACCTTGAGGGCAGTATGCTAAGTGAAATAAGTCATACAGATAAGACAGTTATTGTATGCTATCAGTTATATATGAAATCTAAAAAGTCAAGCTCAAGTAGAATGGTCATTGCCTGGGGGTGTACATATTGGGGAAATGTTCAAGGGTACAAACTTACAACTAAAAGTCTATTGACAGATGAATGGATAAAGAAGTTGTGGTACATGTACACAATGGAATATTATTCAGCCATAAAAAGGAACACATTTGAGTCAGTTCTAATGAGGTGGATGAACCTAGAGCTTATTATACAGAGTGAAGTAAGTCAGAAAGACAGAGATAAATATCCTATACTAACACATATATATGGAATCTAGAAAGATGGTACGGATAAATTTATTTGCAGGACAGCAATGGAGAAACAGACATAGAAAACAGACGAATAGAGAATGTCCGTAGAGAATGGACATGGGAGAGGGGAGAGGGTGAGATGTATGGAGAGAGTAACATGGAAACTTACATTGCCATATGTAAAATAGATAGCCAATGGGAATTTGCTATATGTCTCAGGGAACTCAAGCAGGGGCTGTGTATCAACCTAGAGGGGTGGGATGGTGAGAGAGATAGGAAGGAGGTTCAAAAGGGAGGGAACGTATGTGCACCTATGGCTGATTCACACTGATGTTTGATAGAAAACAACAAAATTCTGTAAAGCAATTATCTTTCAATTAAAAAATGAATAAATCATAAAAATACATTTATTATATTTTATATATAAATCATAATATTTAAATTATATATTTTATATAGAAATTATATTTATAAAAATAAATTATAAAAAAGATGAATAAGTTCTGGAGATCTAATGCACAACATAGTGATTATGGTAAACAATGCTATATCATATGCTTCAAAGTTGCTAAGAGACTGGATCTCAATTGTTCTCACCACATGTACACATGAAAGATAATTATGTGATGTGATAAAGGTGTTAGCTGATGTTAAGTTTGTGCTCAGTATATAAATGTATGAAATCAACATGTTTTATATTTTAAGCTTTCACAATGTTATATGTCAAATATATTTCAATAAAGAACCCAAACCAAATACATGAATAAAAACGGTGAAGTGATTATTTTTTGGTAAGCTATTTCCTACAACAGATTATTTTTAATATTTCTTTCTTATAAACCATGTGGCAGTGCTCATGCATTCTTGGATTGTAGGGTATTTGCAGCTTTTCCTTTAAATTTTTCTAAATTGCTCTTCTGACTTTTTTAAAAATTGAATTTATTTTTATGTCTTTCTTCCTTTGATAAAAACTTTTTGTTTGTAAAAGCTTTTATAACTTCCTCTGTGTGTGTGTGCTCAGTCGTGTCTGACTCTGTGGCCCCATAGACTGTAGTCTGCTGGTCTCCTCTGTCCTTGGAATTTTCCAGGCAAGAATACTGGAGTGCAGTGCCATTTCCTACTCCAGGGCGTCTTCCTGACCCGGGGATCAGTCCTGCATCTCTTGTGACTCCTGCATTGGCAGGCAGATTCTTTACCAGTAGATCCATCTGGGAAGTCCCCTTTATACCTTTCTGTTTAAATAATGTCAGTTGATTAGGGACAGTTTCTAAATTTTATTTTATTTATTTATTTATTTTTATTTATTTTTAATTTATTTATTTATCTATTTTTTAACTTTACAATATTGTATTGGTTTTGCCATACATTGACAAGAATCTGCCATGGGTATACATGTGTTCCCCTTCCAGAATGCCCCTCCCACTTCCCTCCTCATCCCATCCCTCTGGGTCATCCCAGTGCACCTATTATTAGTGCTATATAAATTTTATTTTGTGAGTCTTAATTATCTAAATTTGGTATTTGTTTTTATTCTGTTAGCTGTTACTGAAATTTGACTGTGAATTAATTCTTTGCCAGTTAATTTCAGTGAAAGTGTTAGTCACTCAGTCGTGTCTGACTCTTTGTGACCCCATGGACTATAGCCTACCAGCCTCCTCTATCCATGGAATTCTCCAGGCAAGAATACTCGAGCGGGTAGTCCTTCCCTTCTCCAGGGGATCTTCCTGACCCAGAGATCGAGCCTGGATCTTCTGCATTGCAGGTAGATTTTTTACTGTCTGAGGCATTTTATTTAGTTGTTCATCAGTTAATATGATAGCTAATACCACTTAGGCCTTTTATAAAATTTGTTTTTGGAATATTTGCCTAATGATAAGTCTGAATGAATAGATTTTGGTGAATTGTACTAGGTGGTGATTTAGTTTTTCTCATAAATGTAAATGTCTGATTGATTCTGGTTAAGTTAAATCTGACCTCAATTTAAAATTCCTCTTAATTTGTTATATAGTTACTGATTCTTATTCGTTTCTAAAAAAATTTTTAAAAATCCAGTTATTTATCAAAGATACAACTTAAGTATTGGCAAATGGTGATAAGTTTGTAGCAATTGCATCACTAATTTATTGAATTATCTAGCAAATAGTTTTTTTTATTAGTAAAGACTAAGAATAAGATAAATAAAAATTAGTTCCATGTCATATGAATCTTAGACCTTCCCTGTTGGCTCAGTGGTAAAGAATCTGCCTGCAATGCAGGAGACCAGGGTTCGATCCCTGGTTGGGAAGATCCCCTGGAGACGAGCATGGCAACCCACTCCAGTACTCTTGCCTAGAGAATCCCATGGACAAAGGAGCCTGGTGTCCCCTGTTCCATAGGGTGGTGTCTATAGTGTCGGCCACGACTGAAGCGACTAAGCAGCAGCAGCATATGAATCTTAATGTATTTTTCCAGTAAAACAGAATAGGTATTTTCATAGCATAGTTGTATGCATGAAGTATTAAAGAAACTAGGAAACTGGGTCTGTAAGGAATTATAAAACAATGTGGCAGAAATTAAATTTGACTCTGAATTCTGGCAGTTGAAAATTATCAAGTAGATAAAGAACATATGCTTATTTACTCGGGGAAGCATTTCAATTAAAATAGGTCAAAATTATTGGTAAGAAAGAAATGCTAATTAATAGAGCATAATAAACCAAGACCATATTTTTTTGACTACACTGAATTTTAGCTGTATGGAAAGTTCTGGTTCTCTGATAGCCTGAGAGAACACACATAACAGCACACTTCCATGCTTTTCTGCGCTCATGCATGAGGCAGCCAAATGCCATCAGCCCTTTTTCCTTTCTGGCATAACACATTATTTTCTGTTGGCCTTGTTTCCACTTGTGTGCCTGTTTCTGCTTTCCCTTCTGGCTCTGGCTCCATTTAGCCTCCTGCTTCAGGTTCTACTTGTTTTCCGGGCTCTGGCTGTGTTTATCTTCCATTCTTTGCTTCCTTTGTCCGCCCAGTGGGTCCCACACCTCCTGCCTCTCAGCCTACTTAATGTTATTTCCTTTTCTCTGCTTAAAGCTTATTTCTACCTTATGGCCCTAGTAAGGCCTCCTCTTGTGAGTTACCCTCCTTTGCACTCCTTTACACATAGAATTGCAATGATTTCAACCTATAGGAGGACCCAACAACCTATCACATCTGCACGTATGATAAGTGATTATAAAGGCACCTCATGTTATTTGGCTGTTTTTGAATCTTAACCTGCTCTCCTAAACTCTGGGGATATTCTGAAGGTCATGAAGAACTCAGAAGATATGGATTTGGCCTGAAGTTATAAGATATAATCAACTGTAGTTGCTATTGTTGTTTAGTTGCTAGGTTGTGTCTGACTCTGCAACCCCATGGACTGTAGCCCGCCAGGCTCCTCTGTCCATGGGATTTCCCAGGCAAGAATACTGAAGTGGGTTGCCATTTCCTTCTCCAGGGGATCTTCCTGACCCAGGGATTGAATTGGCATCTCCTGCGTTGGCAAGCAGATTTTTTACCACTGAGCCACCAGGGCAGCTAGAAGAGTGTTTTTCAAACTGTGCGTCATAAAATCAATTTATTGGAAGTACAACTAGTAATCAAAACAAATAGTAGGACTTCCCTGGTGTTCCAGTGGTTAAGAATCTGCCTGCCCAATGCAGGGGACATGGGTTCCATCTATGGTCTGGGAGGGTTCCACGTGCTGTGGGGCAGCTAAGCCCGTGTGCCATGACTACTAAACCCACATCCTAGAGCCCATGAGCAGCAACTACTGAAGCCTGTGTGCCCTAGAGCCTGTGCTCTGCAACAAGAGAAGCAACTGCCTTGAGAAACTCACTGCAACTTGAGAAAGCCCACGCCCAGCAATGAAGACCAAGTGCAGCCAAAAATAACAATAAATAAAATAATAAAGCGAATAGTCAATTGAAAAAAATGGACAATATAATTGTGTATTACACTTAGTAAATATTGTGTTAGGGAATTATATGCACTTATATAAGTGTATATGCTTTGCTGTGCTTAGTCGCTCAGTTGTGTCCTACTCTTTGTGACCCCATGGGCTGTAGCCCGCCAGGCTCCTCTGTCCATGGGCATTCTCCAGGCAAGAATACTGGAGCAGGTTGCCATACCCTCCTTCAGGGGATCTTCTCAACCCAGGGATCGAACCCAGGTCTTCTGCATTGCAGGTGGATTCTTTACCATCTGAACTAGCAGGAAAGCCCAAGAATACTGGAGTGGGTAGCCTATCCCTTCTCCAGGTGGTCTTCCTGACCCTGGATTCTTTACCAGCTGAGCTACCAGGGAAGCCCCATAAATGTATATACTATATGTAAAATGTGTTTCTTACTGTCATGTTAAAAATTTTTTGAATGTCATTGAGTAGAAAATTTACTTTGGTCTGGCTGCTTTCTGATTATACTTATTCAAAGAGGTTAGTCCATATAGTTGTGACTGACTTTACAAGATATATATAAAAAGACTTGAAAGAGTAGATTTGAACTAAATTAGTTTTACAGTAGAAGCCCTTGAATTCTATCACAAACTTTTGCTTGAGCCCCAGAACAACGTCTCTGAGATGCCTGACTCAGCATTTAATTTGGTGACACCGCCATGGAAGCTGGGATTCCAAAGTAATTCAGCAGCATGTGGGTATTTGAAGCTCTTTTGCAGCTCCTTTGATCCTGTGCTACATTTGGAAGTGACTAGGTTAAGAAAAGTATGCAGAAAGATGTGCAGGTATTGTAGTCCTGTTCGTCTTCCTGTTCATAGCCTTACAAAATTAAATTCATTGAGGTAATGATTTTTTTTGTCAGAAAAATATGCGGTAGAGGATTGTGCCCTGTGTTAAGACCAGAAATTTGGCTGACTCAAGTGGCAGCAAATTTCCAACAAATAAGAACAAATAGTGTTAGAAACAAAACCTTATTCCCATGCTCTTTCCTGGACCAGGATGTAATTTGTCACCTGCCTGAATGGGGAGTGTTCTTTGACCCTTACACTATCACATAAATGTGGTTTTCAGCTGCAAGTCCCATTTTCAAAATATTTCAAATCAAGAGCTTTTCTCCCATAGTTTAAGGTACAGAAATCTGGAGTTTTAGCTAAATACTTGCTTAAAACCTTAAGGTAGAGCTTCTTTTAAAAAAAGAAAACAGTCCTAATGCTGACCACAGGTAGTTCTGTGTCCTGCTTTTATACAGAAATAGGATATCAAAGATGGAGCTCTTAGATGTGGAAAGATTTAAAGTAATTTATCTAGTATTACATTGCATATGGTAGTTATATGTACATGTAATAATCAATATGGACTTCCCTGGTGGCTCATTGGTAAAGAATCTGCCTACCGGTGCCAGAAATGTGGGTTCAGTCCCTGGGTCGGGAAGATTCCCCAGAGAAGGAAATGGCAACCCACTCCAGTATTCTTGCTTGGGAAATCCCTTGGACAGAGGAGTCTAGCAGGGTTGCAAAAGAGTTGGAAACAACTTAGTAACTAAGGAACAACAACAATAAATTAATATATCTAGTATTTCAGTTGAGTTATTTTTGTTTATGGGCCATACTTCCTTGTTTCTTTGCATATCTCTTATTTTTTTAATTAGAGTATAATTACTTTACAATGTTGTGTTAGTTTCTGCTGTACAACCAAGTGAATCAGCTATATGTATACATAGATGCCCTCCCTGTTGGACCTCCTTCCCACCCCACCCCCGACCCCTTAGCCTACCAGTCTAGGTCATCACAGAGCACCAAGGTGAGCTTCCTGTACTTTATAGCAAGTTCCCACCAGCTATCTGTTTTACACATGGTAATACATATATGTCAATCCTAATCTCCTAATTTGTCCCACCCTCCCCTTACTCCCCTGTGTTCTGATGTCCATTCTCTTCTTCTTTATCACTATTTCTCTCAAGTTTTTGATGAAAACTGACCATAATATATTGTGGCAGTTTCAGAAATCAGATTCTCCCCCTTCCTCAGGGTTTGTTTTTTCCTGTTTACTGTTATTTGTTCGATGACTTTTCTGAACTGATTCTGTAAAGTCTGTTTTCTATGTTATGGATGATTACCGACGTTGCTGCTTGGTTAGCTTGTGTGTGCTGTGCTCAGTGGTATCTTCCTCTTTGCAACCCCATGGACTGTAGCCCGCCAGGCTCCTCTGTCCATGGGATTTCTCAGTCAAGAATACTGAAGTGGATTGCTATTTCCTTCTCCAGGGGATCTTCCTGACCCAGGGATTGAACCCATGTTTCTTTTATCTCCTGCGTTGTTAGGCGGATTCTTTACCACTGTGCCACCTGGAAGCCACTTGGTTAGTTTGGTGGTCAGCTAATGACTGGACAGAGATTTCCTTAAATGCCTGCGACAGTAAAATCCCCAGTGTTTGCTGAGGGTCTCTGTGTGAACATGTCATTCCTTTTGAACTTTTTGGTTAGCCTATTATTTGCTCCAGTTGTCATACATTGCCTCTAATTGTTTTTGACAAAGTCCTCCAGGGAAGAGGTTTTTTTTTTGTATTGGGCCAGCTCAAAGTCAGGTACAATAAAGACAGCCTTGCAAATGGGGTCTTCCACGGTACCACTCGACAGGTGAAATAATGACACTTCTCTGAAAAGGAGGCTTTGAAGGCCTTCCAGCCCTATTCCGCCCCTTCTTCCTTGTTGTTTTTGTTGTTGTTGTTGTTCTGTTTGTTTATTTTAGCATGTATTTAACCTGTTTAGGTTCAGATATATGTACATCCTGGCCCACTTTTTTTGGGTTATGGTTAAAATGTCAGTTTAGTTTTTGAAACCTTTCCAGTGTTCTTCTGGTTTGCCTTACTGATATGTTATCCAGAGGTCAATGCGGAACTTGGGTGATATTTCATATTGTACTTCTCAAAGTGTTTGCTGTTAATTTTGGTTAACTTTATGCACTGGCTGCACATAGATCTGCTCAGGGCTTCCTATGCCGATTTAGAAAATCCCTTCCTCTAATCCCTTCCTCTTGACATTTTTCCTCTACTTGGGAGGGAATGGTGTTCTCCCTCCTCATTACATCAAAGATATGGAGGAGAGGGCTGTTACCTCTCTGCAGCAGCCAGAGCAGGAAGCAAGGCATATTGTTTCATTGTTGCAAAGCAAGGATACAAGACAGGCTCTACTCAGAGCCTGTAGCTGGGGAAGAGGTACTGTTTGGTTATTATAGGATGAGGCTAGAAGACTGGGCTCTTGTCACAATCCCCACAACTGGGCAGGGGGTACTGTGGAGATGTCAGACATGATCTCTGCCGTGGTAGTGCTTACTAGAGAGTAGAGAGAAGTAATCTTTTTTTTTTTTTTTTGGTGCTACTTGCCTGGAGTAGAGCAGGTACTGTAAATGTTTGTTCTGCGGGACTGCTTTTCCCCTGATCCTTTGACTAGAGCTGTCAGACTTTCCTTGGGACTTTTTGTTGTTACTGTTGTGCCTGCTGCTACTTCTGGTTGTGAGTCTCTTTAGTACTCGTGTTAGGATATACAGGACACAAGTCTGGGGGGAAAAGCCTCATATAAGTTATCTTATTCCTAGAGAGTTTTCCTTGAATTTCAAGGTCCTTATCCAGTCCATGTTCTTTTCTTTGTCTACTAGGGTCTTCTTCAGTTGCTTTTTGAATTTTATTGGGAGTTCACAAATTGTAATTAGTAGGAGAAATAGTATGGCATGTGTTTATTCCATCTTGTCTGGAATTAGGCATAGTTTCTTTTTTGTTCTCTCTCTTTTTAAAGCTTTATTTTATAGTGGAGTATAGCTCATTAACAATGTTATGATAGTTTCAGGTGAACAACAAGGGGACTCAGCCATACATATATATGAATCCACTCTCCCCAAAACTCCCCTCCCATCCAGGCTGCCACATATTATTGAGTAGAGTTCCCTGTACTATACAGCAGGGCCTTGTTGGTTATCCATTTTAGATACAGTGGTGTGTACATGTCGATTCCAGTCTCCCAACTGTCTGTTTCCCCTCATCCTTACCCCCATTCTTCCCTCCTGGCAACCATAAGTTTGTTCTCTAAGCCTATGAGTCTGTTTCTGTTTTGTAAACAAGTTCATTTGTATCATTTCTTTTTAGATTCTGCGTGTCAGGGATATTTCTCCTTCTTTGTCTGACTTAATTCACTCAGTATGACAATCTAGGTCCATCCATGTTGCTGCAAGTGGCTTTGTTTCATTCGTCTTTATGGCTGAGTAATAGTCCTTTGTATATATGTATCACATCTTCTTTATCCATTCCACTGTTGATGGACATTTAGGTTGCTTCCATGTCCTGGCTGTTGTCAACTGTGCTGCAATGAGCATTGCAATGCATGTATCCTTTTGGACCATATTTTTTTTTCTATGGGTATATGCCCAGAAGTGGGATTGCAGAGTCATACGGTAACTCTATTTTTAGTTTTTAAAGGAACTTCCATACTGTTCTCCATAGTGTCTTTTTGTTCTTTTTATCTTTTGTTTTCCCTAGTGTGTTTCCATTCCTTATGTAATTTGGCAATAATATTGGATTCATGACAAAGAAGTCACAGGTAATACTGGATTGTGAAATTGTTAAATGAATCTAGTTAATACGTATCCAATCTCTCTCTAACTTTGGAGAGCCAGTACCCATAAAAAGAGTTGCAAATTAAGTACCCAGTATATAAAAAAAGCAGGTGCATTTAGGTTTTTCAAAGGTACTAGATTAGCATAAATTTAAAGCTTTATCTAAACTTAAAGCATAAAAAGTATAATTTTTACTTTGAATAAAATGACCTTACCTCATTACTGTTTTCTATTTTGATTTGACTGTCATTGTCTTACAGTAAGAGAATGTTCATCATTGTAAAATTGAGAACTTCTTTTTTTTTTTGATGAACTGCTGAAAGACATAATATTTTTTATACTGTAGTGAACTAAAAAGCCTCTTGATGAAAGTGAAAGAGGAGAGTGAAAAAGTTGGCTTAAAGCTCAACATTGAGAAAACTAAGATCATGGCATCTGGTCCCATCACTTCATGGCAAATAGATGGGAAAATAATGGAAACAGTGTCACACTTAAATTTTTGGGGGCTCCAAAATCACTGCAGATGGTGACTGCAGCCATGAAATTAAAACACGCTTACTCCTTGGAAGGAAAGTTATGACCAACCTAGATAGCATATTAAAAAGGAGAGACATTACTTTGCCAACAAAGGTCCATCTAGTCAACGCTATGGTTTTTCCAGTAGTCATGTATGGATGTGAGAGTTGGACTGTGAAGAAAGCTGAGCGCCGAAGAATTGATGCTTTTGAACTGTGGTGTTGGAGAAGACTCTTGAGAGTCCCTTGGACTGCAAGGAGATCCAACCAGTCCATCCTAAAGGAGATCAGTCCTGGGTGTTCATTGGAAGGACTGATATTGAAGCTGAAACTCCAATACTTGGGCCACCTGATGCGAAGTGTTGACTCATCGGAAAAGACCCTGATGCTGGGAAGGATTGGGGGCAGGAGGAGAAGGGGACGACAGAGGATGAGACGGCTGGATGGCCTCACCGACTCCAAGGACATGAGTTTGGGTAAACTACGGGAGTTGGTGATGTATAGGGAGGCATGGTGTGCTCTGATTCATGGGGTCGCAAAGAGTCGAACATGACTGAGCGACTGAACTGTACTGATACTTTCTTGAATATTATTCAACTGTATCATCTATATTTGAAACAGCTATTTGGAATGTTTTTAAACTTGTTTGTAGTTTTGTATATCATGTGCATATCAAGTAATTGTAATAATTTTTAGCCGATGTTCACATTTTTGCAGTTGCACTCCTTTCTTTGCTTTTATTTATAGACTACTTTGTTTTTATTATTCTTTCTTGTATTCTGCTAGTGTATTCTTCAATGACTATCCTATTAAGTTTCTATACAGATCAAAGAAAAATTGACAGAAGTGAATGACTGTAATCAGTTGGTAACAGAAAAGGGTAACCACTTTATAATCATGCTTTACTATGAATCGATTATTCTCAGTCTATGACTCAAAATTCAAGTATTATACTTTGACAATTATCTTAATAGAAATATCTGAAAGAGATACCTCTTAGGGGTTAACCCATACATTTAAATCTATCCCCTATGTTTCTGATAATGTACTACCTAAAGTATTAAATTACTTTAATTTAATACTTAAAGTAGTATTATTTTAATAGTATATTTAATACTTAAAGTATTAAAGTAATACTTTACTAAGATATTAAATAGAGAAATTAATAATTCACTCATTCCTTTAATCTTTAACACTTATTATATGCTAGACATCGTGTTAGGTTTTAGAGTCACAAAATGAGTAGGACATGGTCCCTATTCTTTTTCTTTTTTAAAAAAAATTATTTTTATTTTGGCTGTGTTGGCTCTTTTCTGCAGCACACAGGCTCTCCATTGCATCTCACAGGCTTGTGTTCTTGTGGAGCATGGGCTTAGTTGCCCTGTGGCATGTGGGATCTTAGTTCTGCCAACAAAGATTGAACCTGTGTCTCTTGCATTGGAAGGTGGATTCTTAACCACTGAAATGAGTTCATACCCTATTGAGGAATATAAATATTTCAACAAGAAACTCTAGTATTGTCTATCCATATGTATATATATTGTTGTTGTTCAGTTGTGAAGTCATGTCCCACTGTTTGTGACCCCATGAACTGCAGCACACCAGGCTTCCCTGTCCTTCACTATCTCCTGGAGTTTGCCTAAATGCATCCATTGAATCAGTGATGCCATCCAACCATCTCATCCTCTGTCACCCCCTTCTCCTCTTGCCTTCAATGTTTCCAATCATCAGAGTTTTTTCCAATGAGTTGGCTCTTCATATCAGCTGGCCGAAGTATTGGAGCTTCAGCTTCATCATCAGTCCTTCCAATGAATGTTCAGGGTTGATTTCCCTCAGGATTGACTGGTTTGATCTCCTTGCTGTCCAAGGGACTTTCAAGAGTCTTCTCCAGCAAAATAGTTTGAAAGCATCATTTCTTTGGCACTCAGTCTTCTTTATTCATCACCCTTATAATTATACAGTGGAAGTGATGAATACTATGTATATACATTTATAAAATAGTATTAATATATAATATATAAAATGTATGTATGTATGTACATACTTGTGTATGAATAGAATAATTATACAAGGCCAGCAAATATATACAATATATGTATTTTATCAGTGTTCATCTATACATCTGACACCTATAAATATTAATGTCAGACCTGTGTACACACAATAAATACTTGAAATGTTAACTAAATTAGCATAGATAATATTTACTTATTTTGCCTTTTGTTAAAAATCATTATACCCATTAGTAAAACTGTGATCTTGAAGATACCATTTAAACTATATGATCTTTAGTTATCAATGAAAGTTGGACTTTGTTAGAAAGAATTAAAGCATGGGAGAACATTTTAATAAACTTTAAGGTACTATGTTAGTTAATATAAAGAATCCTATCCTTTACCTTGTATATGAATACAAAGGCAAAAAAGCAAAGTGTCCTATTTTAAATCCATTTTCTCAGTTTCTGCCTTTGCAGTACTCTGATCTAGAATATAACTGTTAAGCTAGAATTTGAGTTCTTTGAGTAGAATCTGTTTTAGTTCTAGACAGCAAGTAGTCCTAGACAGTAAGTCATCTCTTAGGCACTAAGGATAGAGTAGTAATCGAAACAGATGAAGACTCAGAGTATGTCATTATCTGTCTTGGTTACTGCTTTCTTCTTACTGCCTAGAACTATGCTTGATATAACAGGTGCTTGAAAAGCATTTGTTGATTGACAGGCTTGTTTTGTAGTTAGAAGGTTTCATTATGCTCTGAAACAAAGAAAATCCCTCAGCCCTTTACATACTTATCACCTTATCCCTCAAAACGTTTGTATATGTTTATAGCAGAAGGAACAGGAAAGGTATCCAAAAACCAGAAAGCATATTAATTATATGCAAAGATGTGACAAAGCATAAACTCAAGTCCTATAGGTGTTGCATTAGAATCCTGTACTTCCCTTGGCCCTTTCACATTCCTCCCCCTAAGAGGACACAGTGTTTTTCTTTATACTATTTTATTTATTTTTGTGTGGATATGTAGGTATAAATGTGTACTGCTTAAAAGTTAGAAAATAAACATAAGTATAAAGACAAAAACCACACATGAGACTCATCTTCAAAATGGAATAATAATAGTACCTCTTTTAGAGTTAAGAGAGTAAATGGATTAGTATTTGTAAATTACTTAGAACAGTGCCTGGTACATATGAATCACTATGTAGTTGTTTGTGTACTAAAATAGAATAAAATCCTACAAGTGGATGACTTCCTCTATTCAGATCATACACATACACATATACACCAGAGGCTAGATTATTCCTTTAAGAATTTTCACTGTAACACTAAGGAAAAGAAATTCTAATAATGAACTCTGTTAAATAATAAAGCAGAAAAATAATCTTCCCCTTGTTATTCTGAGAGTACATGGGATCAATCAGTTTTCAAATACAATTGGGTTTCCCTTCTTTTTTTTAATTGATTTATGAGTTCTTTGAATATTCTAGACATTAATGCCTTTTCAATGTTGCAGATATTTTTCCCCAGTATGTTACATTCCTGTTATGGTAGGTGTTACATGATATCCTTCATTTGACAGATATCTTTAATTTTTATAATGTCAAATAAATAATTTTTTACTTTGTTGTATTAAGAAATCTTTATTCACTGCAAGATGTTAATGGGATGTTTTTCTTTACTTTCTTATGTTAGTTTTATAGCTTTATCTCTCTCATTTCATACTTTATAGCCAATTTGAATTGTTTTTTTCTTTTTGGTGTGAAGCAGGACTTGTCAAGTTACAGTCCACTGGCTCAAACCTGGCTGAATTCTTGTACAGCCCATAGATAAAGACTGGCTTTATATTTTTAAATGTTTTTAAAAAAATCAAAGAATAATAATACTTTGAGATATGTGAAAATTATATGAAATTCAATTTTCAGTATTTCAGAAGTAAAGCTTTATTGGAACGTTCGGAACACAGCCTTGTTCTTTCGTATATGTATTGTCTGTGGCTGTTTTCTGCTAAAATGGCAGTATTGGGTAGTTGCAACAGGGACTGTATAACCTGCAAAACATAAACTGTTGACTCTCTGGCCCTGTAGAATAATTTGCCCAGCCCTGGTGTAAATATACACATAATTTCGCTTTTCCTCTTACAGTGAGTTAGTTTCTATGATATCACCAATGAAAACGTTACATTTTTTTCTTCTATTCATTTGTGATACTACCTATTCTATGGATTTTGTTTGTTTTAATCAGTATGGCTTTTGTTAAGTTTTAGCCATTTAAACTGCAAGAGTCCTTAAAAGCAGGTTCCTTTTTACAATCAGCATCAACTGTGTCTATTAGATTGGTAAATAAAATAGATTTAACTGATCAATATTTTCCTATTTGTGATCTTTTGCTCTTAGGCACCGAGAAAAGTTCCTCTTATACCCTGTGCTGAAAGTCATCAGATGATGTTTATTTAATGTGATAAGTCAGCTTAGAGGTCTGAACTTAGTGACCTTCTTCTGTCCCTTCCTTTTTTTTTTTAAATAAAAAAAATTCTTAAGTGTATAACAAGGGGGGAGCCAACATTTATTGAGAGTCCATTGTGGCACTCAATGTAATACATGTTTTTATAATATTCCAAATATATAGAAATGTTTAGAGAATAATAAACATGCAATTTTGCCCATTGTTTTACTTAATCCTACCACTCTATGAGGTTGTTTTGCTATTCAGTCACTAGGACGTGTCTAACTCTTTGCAACCCCAAGGGATTTATTTAGCATGCCAAACTCCTCTGTCCTCCACTATCTCCTGGAGTTTGCTCAGATTCATGTCCATTGAGTTGGTTATGCCATCCAACCATCTCATCTTCTGTTGTCCCCTTTTCCTTTGCCTTCAATCTTTCCCAGCATCAGGGTCTTCTCCAGAGATTTGGCTCTTCACATCAGGTGGCCAAAGTATTGGAGTTTCAGTTCCATCATCAACTCTTCCAATGAATAGTCAGGGTTGATTTTCTTTAGGATTGACTGGTTTGATCTCCTTGCAGTCCAAGGGGCTCTCAAGAGTCTTCTCCAGCACCACAATTCAAAAGCAGAAATTCTTCAGAGCTCAGCCTTCTTTATGGTCCAACTCTCACATGACTAATGGAAAACCATAGCTCTGACTATACAGACCTTTGTCAGCAAAGTGCTTTTTAGCATGCTATCTAGGTTTGTCATAGCTTTCCTTCCAAGGAGCAGGAGTCTTAATTTCAGGGCTACAATCACTGTCCTCAGTAATTTGGGAACCCAAGAAAATAAAATGTCACTCTTTCTACTTTTTCCTCATCTATTTGCTATGAAGTGATGAGACTGGATGCCATGATCTTAGTTTTTTGAATGTTGAGTTTCAAGCCAGCTTTTCACTCTCCTCTTTCACCCTCATCAAGAGGCTCTTAAGATCCTCTTCCCTTTCTGCCATTAGGGTGTTGTCATCTGCATACCTTAGGTTGTTGGTATTCCTCCTGGCAATCTTGATTCCAGCTTGTGCTTCATCCAGCTCAGCATTTTGCAGGATGTACTCTGCAAGTCAAGTGGGCCTTAGGAAGCATCACTACGAACAAAGCTAATGGAGGTGATGGAATTACAGTTGAGCTGTTTCAAATTCTGAAAGATGATGCTGTGAAAGTGCTGCACTCAATATGCCAGCAAATTTGGAAAACTCAGCAGTAGCCACAGGACTGGAAAAGGTCAGTTTTCATTCCAATCCGCAAGAAAGTCGATGCCAAAGAATGTTCAAACTACTGCAAATTGCACTCATCTCACTCGCTAGTAAAGTAATGCTTAAAATTCTCCAAGCCAGGCTTCAGCAATACGTGAACCATGAACTTCCAGATGTTCAAGCTGGTTTTAGAAAAGGCAGAGGAACTAGAGCTCCAATTGCCAACATCCGCTGGATCATCGAAAAAGCAAGAGAGTTGCAGAAAAACATCTATTTCTGCTTTATTGACTATGCCAAAGCCTTTGACTGTGTGGATCACAATAAACTGTGGCAAATTCTGAAAGAGATGGGAATACCAGACCACTTGACGTGCCTCTTGAGAAACCTGTATGCCGGTCAGGAAGCAACAGTTAGAACTGGACATGGAACAACAGACTGGTTCCAAATAGGAAAAGGAGTATGTCAAGGCTGTATATTGTCACCCTGCTTATTTAACTTATATGCAGAGTACATCATGAGAAACGCTGGGCTGGAAGAAGCACAAGCTGGAATCAAGATTGCCGGGAGAAATATCAATAACCTCAGATATGCAGATGACACCACCCTTATGGCAAGAGTGAAGAAGAACTAAAGAGCCTCTTGATGAAAGTGAAAGAGGAGAGTGAAAAAGTTGGCTTAAAGCTCAACATTCAGAAAACTAAGATCATGGCATCAGGTCCCGTCACTTCATGGTAAATAGATGGGTAAACAGTGGAAACAGTGTCAGACTTTATTTTTTTGGGCTCCAAAATCACTGCAGATGGTGACTGCAGCCATGAAATTAAAAGACGCTTGCTTCTTGGAAGGAAAGTTATGACCAAACTAGACAGCATATTAAAAAGCAGAGACATTACTTTACCAACAAAGGTCCATCTAGTCAAGGCTATGGTTTTTCCAGTGGTCATGTATGGATGTGAGAGTTGGACTATAAAGAAAGCCGAGCATCGAAGAATTGATGCTTTTGAACTGTGGTGTTGGAAGAGACTCTTGAGAGTCCCTTGGACTGCAAGGAGATCCAACCAGTCCATCCTAAAGGAGATCAGTCCTGGGTGTTCACTGCAAGGACTGATGTTGAAGCCGAAACTCCAGTACTTTGGCTACCTGATGCGAAGACCTGACTCATTGGAAAAGACCCTGATGCTGGGAAAGATTGAGGGCAGGAGAAGAAGGGGACGACAGAAGATGAGATTGTTAGATGACAGTCACTGACTCAATGGACATGGGTTTGGGTGGACTCCAGGAGTTGGTGATGGACAGGGAGGCCTGGTGTGCTGTGGTTCATGGGGTCGCAAAGAGTCGGACACGACTGAGTGACTGAACTGAACTGAACTCTGCATGTAAGTTAAATATACAGTGACTCTGTTTAGCCTTGTCTTACTCCTTTCCCAATTTTGAACCAGTCTGTTGCTCCATGTCCTGTTCTGTTGCTTCTTGACCTGCATACAGGTTTCTCAGGAGATAGGTAAGGTGGTCTGCTACTCCCATCTCTTCCGGAATTTACCACAGTTTGTTGTGATCCACGCGATCAAAGGCTTTAGTGTAGCCAGTGAAGCGGCAGTAGATGTTTTTCTGGAACTCCCTTGCTTTCTCCATGATCCAGTGAATGTTGGCAATTTGATATCTGGTTCTTCTTCCTTTTCTAAACCCAGCTTGTACATCTGAAAGTTCTTGGTTCACATACTGCTGAGCTTGAAGCCTAGCTTGAAGGATTTTGAGCATAATCTTGCTAGCATGTGAAATGAGCATAGCTGTACAGTTGTTTCTAGCTATTTTAGTTTCCTTGTGGCTCAGCTGATAAAGAATCTACCTGCAGTGTAGGAGACCTGGGTTCGATCCCTGGGTTGGGAAGATCCCTGGAGAAGGGAAAGGCTACCCACTCCAGTATTCTGCCCTGGAGAATTCTATGGACTGTATAGTCCATGGAGTCGCAAAGAGTCGCACATGACTGAGCAATTTTCACTTTCACTTTTTTCTACCAGTAGATTATAAAATGGTTAAGTAACTTCCAAGTAGTGAACATTGGAGCTGCTATTCAAACTTCAGTGTGCTTGACTCAAAAGCCCATACTCTTCCATATAAAAACTGAAAATTTAAACTGAGATATCATGTTATTAACCTCCCTTATGTCAAATCAATATCCTTATCATCTCATTGTCTTTGAGAGCACATTGTGAATGGGATCAGACACTTAGTGTCTTTCTTTTTTCCTTTTAATTTTTTTTTTAAAGCTTCATTATTTTAAGTCCTCTCATATGTTGTAACAGCAGGTTCCTTTGTCAGCCATCCTATTCAGAATAAATAAACTGTGCTATGCCAACATGATTTATTGCTCCTACTTCCTTTCTTTATGTTTTGGGTAATTTTATGATAAAAGGATATAAAGTGTTTTAGACGTGTGCAAATGCCTGAGTGACTAAAACAGTTCACCTGGCTGCTTGGCTGCCTGCCTGTGGACAGTGTTTCATTTGATAGCAGAGAGGATAGGAGAACAAATTAGGATTCTCTAATAGGACTGGTGTACTGAATCCTATCACCATTTCTCCTCTAACCATCTCCACAGAAAATTTACAAAAGGTGTCAAGGGGTCAGAGCACAAATACATATGATTTATTTATGTTCTTTGAGCAATCTAAGTCTCTGTGATGAAGGCAGGAAGAGCTTGTTTAGCAAGTGCCCTTGCTGAACAGGTGGTGCTAATTGTACATCCCTTTTCTTGGGTACTTTAAAACTGGATTATGTATCTATGTGTAAGATTGTTTAATCTTTAAACAATCTAAAAACACAGGGTACACTGGATGGTTTCTTTTTTAAACCAGGTAATATCTTTAAAATACCATATATATATTGTTATGAGAAAATTACAAGAAAATTATTAATACATTAGAGAATATTTGGGAAATAGAAGCAGGAAGAGTAAAATCACCCACAGTCTTGCCACTCTAATAAGAATATTGATATTTTGTGCTTTTCTTTGAAAACAATCTTATGCATTAAAAAACAAAAAACTTGGAGCTAATCTTCCAGGTAATATCTTACCATCTCTTTTGGACCCAAGGATATATGACTTATCATGACGATGCCAAGGATTTTCAAAACGTGTATGTTTGTGTCATGGACTAATTTGTTGCCTTGTCCACTCTGAATTATTAATTCTTGCAATTTTCTGTGGAAAAATAGTTTTCATCTTTTATGATTTACCTGGTTTTCTGAGTTACAGAAGTAATGACATTACTCGTGAGCAATTTTTAGAGTTTTGAGAAGTGTATTTTTCTCTATAAATCTCTAAAAATTAATGGTAGTTTTTAAAAAATGTTTGATTTTTTACTATATATTTTATATTGTTTCTCTGTATACAGCTGTTAAAATGTGTAGGGGATCAATTATTTTTGGTTTCCCTGATAGCACCACTAATTAAGTTGTCCTCATATTCTGTTATGTAATTTAGATAGCTAGAGAGCCATTTTCAGTTTCATTTTTGCTACCATATAAATATGACTATAAGGTACATGGAAGTCTCAACTATGCATCTATTAATCCTGATATATTTGAATATTTACCATAGCCTGGTGGCTCAGATTATTATGTACTTAGCATTGTTTAAAATTCTTGGGTTCCAAAGATGAATAAAACATAATTTCTGCTTTCAAGTGTCTCACATAAAATTTATTAGGACTTTATGTGCTACATTTATTCAATACTTTTGGATATACTGATTTACTATTTAATTGATTTATTTTTAATACATATATATAATATAATACAA